>NC_092195.1:14716273-15338773 GCF_043641665.1 Enoplosus armatus
TAGTCAGGCCCTTCTTGCTTGGAGGCAACATTACTGAGCCACCATGCCACTTGTTCAGTTTCAGTCATCATAATCAAATATAGTATTTAAATTTGGAATTTGCGTATATAGAGGTCTTAAAATGAGCCACATCAAAGTTCTTTGACCAAGGTGTCGTGGGAATTTCAGGGTTTTCCATTCACAGAGATGCAATGGTACACATAAAAGATCTATCAATTGGAAACTTGAGACTCTTGAGAGATCTCATCTGGTGAGCAAAAATGATTTGCAGGCCCTTTTATAAACCTCTTGCTAGGCAACATCATAATGCCACTGGGGTAAGTCCATTAAAAATAACTGCTGGGACGTTATTCATAATCCAGTTGCTAAGCCAACCGGGTGAAAAATAATGTAAAAATAAAACTTGATGACGAGGTGAATCAGCAGGAGAGCTTCCTGGAACAGCAAAGTTAACTTATGAAAAATACGAATGGTTCGTACTACCAAGCGCTTTGAATAGGTTTATGTAAACAAGGTGGCTGCCATGTCCGGTCAAAAGGACAAAGGCCTTGTCCTTCTTCCGATTTGGTAAAAAACAGGCTACTACAATCAGATCAAACAAGATAAATTGATGTCTAAAAACCCTGCAGTAATAAAGTCCTGGTGGTGGCCAGTCTGCATTGCAGGCAGTTATTACTTTGCAGCCTCTAAGGACTGACAGCTGACACTGAGATAATGCACAGTCCTATCCAATAATGCAGTGGTTGAAACACAGTGGATGGTAAAATATTACCTCCAGTTAGTGACTGTCACCAATGTTTTGTTACAATATTGAACAATCCAGTGTCATGTTATTTTCACATGAGCCTAATCAGTTAGATAGTTTGCACTGTAATCTAAACTAAGAATTCTAATGAAACTTTATCTATGTCGATGGAAATATATATTCTGTACTTTAACTTTAAATCCATTTAAACCTGCATTAAATGATGTTTTGGTCAACTCAACACTGACATATAAAGTTGTTATGACGAACATGTTAGCAAATAGTTGCCTCTCTTTTATCTCTGTTCTGATCTCCACCAACTCCTGATCAAAATATCTGGCTCTTTAGCTGCTAAATGCTCCGATATGTTCACCAGTTAGACGCTAATTATGTCTGTCTGGTGTTTGGTGCTGGGCAAGGAGTGGGTTTATCAGAGCCTTTTAGCTGTGAACGGCTGCCTGCATAGTCTGGACTGTAAGTACGCTGGAAAACCAAAACAATGAGCTAAAAGATGCTAAAACTCTCCATAAAGCTGAGTGCTTAGAGCTTAGAGCTATAAAATGAAATTTCATTCAGCTCTATTGTATTTTTATTGCAGATACCTCAAAACATCAGCAAATGAAACACAGCACAGGGATCAGTGAGAAAACACTTTTAAAGAAACTCCCCCTTACAATAACTTAAAATGTATGCTGGTGAATTTAAACAAGGACAGGACAGTGCAACATTGTTTTCAGAGGAAATGAAGAGAGATGAAGGTGTTGAAGAGACAAAAGCGGAGGGAAAGCGAGAAGGCCTTTAATGAGGATGCCAGGCAGACAGACAGGCCTAGCCTCTGCCAGGTCATTAGTTGTTCATGTGTTTGCAGCATAAATTGTCTGCGCCTATGTGAGAGGTTGCAGACAAGTGTTTGGTGTCGCAGTCTGGTTTTCAGCATTTCTGATCTTCTGGCAGCATGCATCCTGCCGAAACCTACATCCTGACAGGCACAGAGTCAACATCTTTGACTTCACAAACCCCACAACACCACCTCCCCGGCCTTTTATCACACTTATGCAATACTCCCAAATGTCACAAGAGGCTTTTCCCTCTCAGTGAAAGCAGAAAATTTGGTCTGGCCTGGTTACTAAATGTGACATTTGAATACTGAATACTGTATTTCCAATTTGGGTATTCAGGCTGACTATTACTGCATAAATTAACTACTGATAAGATGTAGGGCTCAGAGATGGAGAATAAAATACTGGTTGTGTCATCCAGCTGCATAACTCACTTCCTGTTACTTCTTCCAGTCATGACGTTCAAGTATAATGACCGCATTGACATTTTCTTGGAAAAGAGGTTCAGATCTTACATAGACACAATTTTACAAGTATAAAAAGATCTTGGTTTGTGTCATAAAGCTGAAACAATCTGAAACTACTTTAGTCAGTTTAGTTGACTCAACTTGAGAAATGCACTGCAATAATCTCAAGTAATTTTTACATTACAAGTCCTGCATTCAAAATTTTACAACAAAAATTTGTATTTATTTTTGGGGATTTTTGCAATTTGTTGTCCAATATTAGATTATTTAACCTCTTTGTGTCTCAAACAACCATTTCAGATATTTAGACAGAAAATCTCTCTTTGGTGGAACAACTCATAGACATCTGAATCTTCACAAGGAGACCAAACCAAAATGTTGCACCGGTTTAATCTCTAACAATACATTGTGTCTTATAAACCTATCATGGTTTTTATGCAAAAGAACAGAAGAGTCACTACAGCAAATGTATGTAGGGGAGTAAAAAGTACAAAATGTCCCCCTGCAGTCTGGTGGATTATAAAGTAAAAGTAAAAATGTCCTTGAGTAAATGTTACTTTCACTGGGCATTGTTGACCTTCATTTTGCTGCTAGTTTTATATTTATCTTTACGTATCACTTACATTCAGTACATGACGGCATCAGTACATCTGTCTTACTTTGCAATTATAAGTGGGTACTAAAAGTAGGCTGTTCGTTGTTACAAGAGGTAGCAGAGTTTACAGCAGAGTGGTGAATGACTAAAATGTTTTTCATCAGGAATGACTAAAGCAAAGCTAACAAATAATTATTTAATTAATGAACCTTGGTCTTCCAAACAGACTGCAGTGGGAGGAGGTAAGGTAATGCTGGTTTTTGTTGTTAGCAGCGTCACGTCCATGGCAACTAACCGGGATTGTCCATGTGTTGAAGTGTTCTTTTCTGCATGTGAACGTAGGAGGAGAGTTTTTGGGGGATCACCTGTGGAGGTGCAGAGCTTATCAGATGGTAACATGTGCTGTGCTCTGAGTGGTGAACAGGAAATCCCTTTATTGCCTTGACAACGCCGTGCACCTGCGTCGGAATGGCGTCAACCAAGTCCCTGAGCCTCACAGCAATAATTTTTTTTTCTCCCTCCTGTAAATCAAGGGAAAGCTTGCCTTCAGTCATCATCTTAGTATCAGGACCAGGATAAGGCAGGAACAGGAAATCTTGTGGTGCTCCAAGCTACAGATGCAATTTTAATCAATGACAAATCACTCAGCTACACTCTGGCCAGCTGTTGAGGTTTGATTTTGAGAGTTGTCATAATCCTTTGTGGACTCATCCTGGAAAAGTCACTCGTATTCTCCCTTAATCCCTTAATCTCCCTGGAAATAATTCATTCCTGATTGGTCTACAATAGGCAAAATGTGTGGAAGATAAAGGGAGAAATGAGTGACAGTGGATTTATGTGCGACTGTGATTTTCCACCATTTTTTACTCTTCAAGTTTTCCTTCATTATTTTTTTTTTCCTTCCCTTCATTATCCATCAAACCTGGTCTCCCCCTGCTTGCACACCTTACTTTGTGGACAGTGATTGTAAGCAGTATGCAGAACCTGGGTGCAAAGGGAACTTGAACCTTTCATCAAACAGCTTTGTCTCCTTTTCCCTCCACTGACATGTCAGCTCCACAGACCCTCAGTACATTTAAATGTGTAATCAGAGACTGTTTACTCTCAGATGAGTAGTAGTCTCTGACAACGGAGTCTGTAGGTGGACAAGAGCCTGTCTGATACCTTCGGTTCACTAACCTGGGTCCCTCTTAATTAGACTCACTGATGGCACAAATTGACATCAACTCTTGTCCTCTTTGTACTTGCTAATCCCAACAAACTGCAGCATGGCAAGTTTTCCACTGTCAGGGAGGGTTTTCAGGTAATGATTTTCAGCGATGTCTGCCATGTCTTAAGCCCTTAATAAAATAAAATAATAGGATTATAATTGCATGGTCAGGAATGAACATGTGTGTTCATTCATTCTTTATTTGAGGATTTTATTTTTCAGTGAAACTTTTTTCAGTGCCATTACAACTTTTTTTGAATACAAATGTTTCAATGCCAAGGTTTCTCTTTTCAGTCCAGGTTTTGTTTTCAATGCCAAAATCTCCTTAAACAGTTTCTCCATGTTTTACAATTCATTAGATAGCTAATTTTAGTCGATCCGATAATTTACAAGTATATAGTTACATTTGGGACTCCTGTTTAGGGAGATAGCTATCTGATTAATACTGTGGTTGTATGACAGGGTAACGTCGACTGTTCTGACGTTAGATAAATCTCCCTAACATCTGCTAAACTTGGCTCATTCAAAGTGTTTCCTAGTTTATTTCACTGATTTCATTTTGTTTTAGTGTACGAGATAACCTTTTCTGCAGCAGCCTTTACGTTGATCTAACAGTGTTCAGTTCATGTGCCATGTTGAAAATGTTACGAAAATGCTACTGGGTCTGACCTAGCAAGACTGCTGTCATGACTTATGTAAAAATGACTCTTGCTTCAGACATGAGACCAACAGGTAAGATTGCCATCACATTTACATAATGTGTGCCTGTCTGAAGGGGCTGCAGACATTCTATAGTGGCAGAGTTGCAACACTTACATGTAATGATCAAGGTGCAAGAGGGTAAAAGAGGCCTTACTGACTTTTGATCATGTAAACTAAATATTGTAGACATTCTTTTCTAAATTTGACACAGTTGCTTTGAGTAACTGATCGATCTTGTTGTACTTTTGTTTCTTTATGATGTTTTGTGGCAACAGTTTGTGCAGCCTAAGATTGCATTCTTAAAATGTTTATTTATCCAATAGAGTTTGGTACACATGAACCCAAAGGACATTTTAATCATCATCATCCTCCTTTGAGAAATTCTTATTGGACCTTTGAATGTCATGCAAGACTCAATTACTAAATGTCAAGACAAGGGGGGGAGTTGTCTCCAGTCTCTCACAGTAACATCTGGACACTCCCACAAGACCTTCACACTCCGCCTGGTGATTAGAGCCTTACTGCATATTCAGTATACTCACCCTTCACACTCACTTGTAGAACCAACACCCTTACCACCCTCAAACTAACACTCACAGTTCAGGTCCCCCTCATTCTGAGCTCTGGATGACTGCAAATGTGATCATCCAATTTGTTAACTGTCATAGTCCCTTCATTTCTACACCTCATGTCTGACTCACTTGACCTGTGCTGTGTTTCATCGCTCTCTGCATTTCAAACGTGCATGCATTCATGCATACACTCACAGCTTCTCCAGCTCATACACACACAAGAGCTGTTTACTTTTTAACCTTTGTTAATCGCTGAAGCTCATTGCAAAGCCTGCTCAGACTGTCAAGGTTTAGGTAGAGATGGAACAGAAAGCAGATGGCTCAAGTAGAAGATGAGAATCTCTCAGAGAGCATAGTAAGCATGGTGGTAAACAAGCTGTGTGCAGTACTGAAATGTTAGATAAGATCCTGGAAGTTTAGTATGTGCTGATTGGCAGGGGAATAAACTTTTCAACTTTTGCTGAAATTGTAAGAAGCATGGCACGAAAATCTACTCAGGTACAAACAAAAAATAAAAAGTTATTGGAAATATCTTCCTGCAACAAAAGAAACAACAGTTTACAAATATCAACTTTTGGCTGATAGATTTGCATGTTACAAACACATTACAGAGCAAGGTGACTACTGTAATGCAGCTAAGTGGAGATGCATCTGATGAGGAAGTGCCAATGCAGTGTGGTTAAATCATATCAGGATTCAATGTAGACAAACGTTGCATGAAATTAATGACGCAAGTGCAAACTGGCGCCAAATGTGTTCCTAAACAGCTTTTAGTTGACGTACAACAGCACATTCAGACTGCAGAGGAGAGCACATTAGACGGCATTTAAATGGAAAAGAGTTTGTTGAAGGCTCCAGGATTTTGGGCACTTAGATAACATGGATCAAAAAAAACAAAAAAACAACAACATGCTCTTCAATGTCTGGCTCCCACGCCCTACACATGCTCATTGGCCTGACAAAACAAAACACTAGACCACTACCTTTGTCTTCTTGTCATTATTGTGTGTGTGTCTGGTCAGCAGATGCAGTGTGTGGGATAGATGGGCTGCCTTAATGTATTCCACTGCAATTCATATTCATTATGCCTTTTTTCCTGCCTAATTATGATTGTGGCAGAGGGGGCACAGGGTGACTAACACTTTGTCTCACTCCCTCTTTCTCTCCTGTCCTCTCAATTCTAATGTGACATCTCTTTCTACCAATCTTATTGAATATGTACTTCTCTCTGCCTCTTTCTGTTGGTCTCTATTATCACTTGCTGTCCAGCTTGCTGTACCCAAGCCTCTCTCAGAGGGACCAATCGGTTATGTTGCTGCCTTGGGGTCAACAACCAAACCTAATAACAAAGAGTGGGCAGCCATGTGGACTTTGTTGATCCTTATCTTGGCAGACACTTTATATGCATGCGCTCTACTCGTACACACTCACACACTGGGCCATGTGATGAGTCAGAAGCGGGGGAAACACAGTGCCCTCAATGTGGGTGAAGTAGACAGAGCGGAGGATGGGAGGGGAGGAACGAGGAGGGCCACAAGATGAACCACAGGGAGGGTCAGTGCCATCAAGATCAAAGCAGGAGAGACTGAATAGTTGATCAAAAAGGTCAGTTATCATTTCCTCACCATTAGCATTAGGACATGCGTGGAGAACTGAGGTGATATAATACTCAAGGCCCATCATAGCCATTGGCACAGCATGTCTTGGACTACTCCTTTGCTCTGTATCTGAGGGCCTGCTGTCCTTGTCATGTAAAATCCATACAAAAGTCAATATGTCTTCTACTTCCTGTCTGTTTCTATACTTGGTGAAAGGAATAGTTTGGCATTTTGGGAAATGAGCTTATTTGCTTTCTTGCAGAGAGTTAAATGGCAAGATCAATACACATTCATGTTTATAAGCTAACTATCTAGCTCCAGCCAGCAGCTGGTTAGCTTAATATAGTGTATAGACAGAGAAACCGGTTGGAAAAAGCTAGTCTCTAAATCCACTAATCAACACGTTATATCTGATTGCTTGGCAATCTCACAGTGACAACAGGACTCCAAGAAGTCACTGCTCCCAGCCAATAAATAGTCCCATGCATAACCACCTGTAAAACCACAACATGTAATTTTTTCACCTCTGTTTTTGTACAGATTAAACAAACAAAATATAACATGTTAATTAGTGAGCTTTAGAGGTGCTGGTGGGTGGCTAAGCTAAGCTAAACATCTCCTGGCTGTTGCTTCACAGTAAGTAGACAATTATGAGAGTGGCATTGATCTTCTCATCTAATTCTCAGCAAGAAAGCAAATAAGCGTATCTCCTAAAATGTCTAAACTAGTCCTTTAATGAAAAGATACTAACAACCAGGCCTCTGATGATCTGTACATGGACGTCTTCAATCAACCTTCAATCAGCAAATGTATTCAGGACCTTTTGTCCATATTGGCTGAAGACATTGCATGAATATTTATTCTTGACCTTTGTGGAATGAAGACTGTGAATCTGAATCATTTGTAAGTGGACGTTGGAGCTTATTGCTTCCCTGACTGCTTCTTCTAACTGCTTTTAAGCATTTATGCTCAGCAGAGATCGTGTTATAAGAAACCTTCCCCACGAAGGATTATATTAATGATTGTGCATATTTTAGTTTTCAGAATGACTTCCAGTTTTTCAGGAAACATGCAGAGACATGCACTCGCCCTTCTCCAACATAAGCAGGAAGCATCTGTCACCATGGATACTGATTGATGCGTTATTTGCCCAGGTGTTATAAATGCAATCATTTGTTAATGAATGGTACATAATACACTGCAAAATAGAGTAAATATTTAGACATTAGACTTGATTCATGAAACACTACAAAGATGGCTGCCAGATGTGACAAACTTCTTAAGCATCTGTCAAACTGAACATTTTCTTATCACCCTCAGTTATTTACATTTATGTATAACGACATGTTCATATTTTCTTTACATCGTACAAAATGACAGAGGAGATATTTTTGTTTCAATTTCTGATGGCTGTACTGTACCAACAATCATTATATATTTGGGCCTAAATCATGGCTGATTGTTCTTCTCAGGTATTTGACGTATCGTTGATGTAGACTTTATCGCCACTTGTTTGAGTGTTTGGAATCTTTTTTGCGTTCTCGTGTGGATATTTTGTAAAATGAAGGTTGTGTGGACAGAATACACTTTTTTAAATGGAGGGGATAAAATATCTGTTTTCAAAATCAGTATACGAGTAGAAAAGACGTTATTCTTACTTGTACTTTCAATGGGGACTTGTGACACTTTGCTTGCTAGCATGATGGACAGTGTAGCTGATTTGACAGTTCACGTTAGACAAAACCTGATTCCTATTTCCTTGCTATTGTAGTACTTCATTGCCTTCGGTCTAACTTTTGTTTATGACATCTCATCTTTCTCTGAGTTGTAATCACTATGATTGAATTTGTTGTCCAATACTGTTTTCATAGTTTCACAAATGCTTCCAGCAAAAGCTTCTAAGGCCAACTCTTCTAAGGCGCAGCTCTTCACCTAGCATAGTAAGGGGCACGAAGATGCATATTCTGAAGTACATTTGTCATGTAATAAAAGCCGTAATATCAAGTTAATTGTGTCCAAATAGATATATTATGGATAGATTTCTTCTGGTAGAAGATGTTGTTTAATAAAAGAGGAAGATCATCATGGCTGGCACACATTCCCCTCCTCACGCACATGTGTTGAAATGAGTAGAAACTAAAAGCTGCATTATTCAATTTGTGCTTAATGGGTCAGAACAGTAAGGTCTGAAAATTAAAGCCTTGTGCAAACCCTAATGATCCCAGTTTGAATGTAAAAAAGTGGATTCTTCTTTTCCTACATTATCCCCAGGCTGTGTAAATGAGTTGTTTGTGTGTACTAATGTTTTGTTTGCCTCAAATAGCCTCTTGAGGGACGTATAAACGAAAGTATTTTGAAACTGAAAAAGTTGATTTGCGTATTTAATCTGCCTCGACGTCATCACTTATTGATTAAAATATTGGGGATGTTTGAAAACTGCTTGAGTTGATGACACGGTAAAACATTTTTACATTTATTGAGGGCTGGGAATTTTTATTTTCTGTCATTTTCAGATTGTTTTGTTTTAATTGGTTGCCATTCATGAGCAGTTGACTGCTGATACTCTATGACCAGTAGCTTCTGTTTGACCTCATACTGCCCCGTGAAACTTTTCACAACAGTCAATACTTAAGACCAACTCTTTAGTATTGATGACATGACTGATATAGTTTCAATCTCTGGTTGCTAGAACATCATGAGGGTACATAAGCCCTGACACATCCACCTCCGTTGGTTTTTTGATTTAGGAATTTAATAATATTTTATAATTTCACACATGTAACTCTGGTTGAGGGAGTAAACTAAATGCTTAAAATCTATGGTGTAAAATGAACATGGTCTATTCTGTTAAGCTGTCATTGTAATTCCCCTGAGCCCTTCTTAGTGCAAACTGACAGAAAACGATGGGGTACAGTTCCAGTTAAGAGATTTCTGAAATGGATAAATGTCTGACAGCATGTTCTCCTTGCAGTTTTGTGTATCATCTGCCACCCTCATGAACCTGCCTATTTACTATTTAGTGTCTCTTTCAAATACCAGCCAAGAGGCTATTGGCAGCACATAATATTGTAGCCCACATTTTTGCATCATCTCCCTTAAATCTTCACACGTACGCACTTTGTCTGGGTTGGCGACTGGAAATAGCTTGAGTCAAATTTAAAAATCGGGTTACCACTTACAGCCTGGGAACCATCAGCCAGCCAAGCCCCCGCTGCTTTGTGGTGGTTACATGCGTCATAGCGCGTGTTCTGGGACTAAGTCATTCAATTAAATCTATATTTCTGTTTCTTTTCAACTATCACAGATCAAAGCTACTTTACTATGGATCATACTTTTGTTTAAAATGGTTTAAAAGCTTCCACTAACACCTTTATTAATGTTGATAAGATTAAATATAGTTTATTACCTCACCAGCATCGGCTGTTTGTTAAAACAGTCTAAATTGTGTGCAGGAAATAATTCTAGGCAGTAAAGCATTTTCACTACTGTTTTTTGTCACTGGCCTGGAAGGACATCAAAGAGAAAATAATAATAGAATAATACTCACAACTTAAAGATGAAGAAGTCAAAATGCTCCCTGTGGAGACACATGCTTGCAGTTCTAGTCATCACACTGCAGTTGTAATTGAGTTGAGAACTAAATCATTATCCAACAGTGTCCCACTGTTTGTTTTGTAATCTACTACCATTAACATAATGCCTGCAGAGTCTGCCAAGTGTCACTTTTCAGCCTGATACTTTTGGCTGCTGCTCTCATCAGAAATAAAGGTCGCATATTTTGTAGAAAAGCAGCTTTTTTTGTTGTCATACATTCAAAATAGTCCTCAGCAGAGTGATACCGCCACGTTTAATGGGATTACTCCCTCATAAATATGCATAAATATGCATGAATCACTTAGTGAGTGGGATATGGTAGATTTTCCAATTGTCATAGCTTCTAAAATAACATAGGAAGGAACTGGATGCAGCTGACACTGTGAAATGTTAGCAATGCAGCCTCTAAAATGTCACATTCCCCAAACAGTCATGCCAATAAAACTTACATCTCATCTCATTAAATTAGTTGGTGAGTCATGCTGAAGTAATTCTTTTATCAAATCATGTTCTGTGATCTCTGGACATCTTTTTCCCTGAATGAGCAAAACAGCAAAAACAACAGAAACAAATGGGTTGTATAAAAGGGCTGCCGTCTGCCAATGCAGAGTTTTGGACCGCTGTGCAGGATTGAGTGTTCTAGTGAGGTTAAGGCCACTTGTGTCAACAGAGAATTGGCATCCAAACATGCTCAGTCAGTGTTGTCCTTTTGCCATGTTTGTCAGTACACTCGGGGAGTAGATGGGGAGATTAAGTCTCTTAAAGCCATCTGGGTCTCTAAGACTAACTAATGTGAGGATGCCGTTGTGAAGGTGACAGTTCGAGATGGTATGCAAGCCACAAGAGTGCAATCTGTTGTCAAGGTAAAGCAAACTTCCTACCAAATATTACATTTATCCTATCTCATATGCATTACGTGTACCGTTCTCACTCACACACACGGCTATCCTCTGTCACACATTAGTTTGTCTCACACTCTACTATTCTCACACATGCATTAACATTTCTCATGACACAAAGACACACAAAAAAGAAATCTAAACTCAAGGTCCATTTCCAGAGCTTTCAAACCGCCTTTCTTCAGTGGATGGAGATAAGTCAGTTGTCATTGTGATAACATTTTTAGGTTATGTTGAAAACTCCAGTTGCCCTTGAGTTACATTTTTTGTCAGACTAGTTTCCCGGGTCAGGAATAACGTTTATGCCCAAAAATATAGTTATTTGACACGTTTTGTCTCACATACACTACTATAGTGGGTATAATGGTGTGTGTGAAAGTACAGATGTGTGTGTGTGTGTGTGTGTGTGTGTGTGTATGTGGGAAGGCATTAGTTATAGCCTGAACATTGGTGTGTGTGAGAGTATGATTGTACATGTAAGAGAGGGTATAGTAGGGTGTGCGTGGGGGTGTGTATGTGTGAGATTATGATGGTGTGCGTGAAAGCGAGTATGACTTATGGCCAAAAAAGCCTCTTATGTGTGAACATGCATGTGTGCAGACCAACACGCACACATAAACACAAACACACACTACCCTCTAACCCAATCTGCTCCCAGTGAGTAACTCTTTGCAGCTCTCAGGCTGTACTCTGCCCTCCCCATCTGTAAAAGTTCAGATCATATGTGAAAAATCTTGACTGCTTACTACACCTCCTGTTCTACTGTAATGTACCCAATAAATATTCTGTGTTCATGTGGATGCAAGATGACAAGATCACAAAATGAACTCCAAGTTCAAATCCTCTAGAAAGATGAAGAAGAATTGCTGCGCACAAACAAATGTACACAGAAGCACTAACGTCTGATACACAGAACGAGAGAGCCTTCAGTTTACAAAGCATCACTAAGGTCAAAACATCAGCTTATTTATCAGCTGATTAGTCATCCTCAGCAACAGCCTCATCTTGTCAGAAGTGGATTTAGTCAGACTGCCTGCCAACTCTACATGTGGGAGTCTGACAGAGACAAAAAGATCTTTGACATTTGAATAAGCAAATCTTCAGTCTCAGCTGAACCGTTAGCATCCAGTATCAGTTCAACAGCATGTTGTGGTTGTTTTTTACACAGTCCTCCTGATCTTATTCACAGATGGATGTCACTTCTTTCCAGTGACAGCAGAAGAAATGAATGCATCTTGCATTAAATTGTACTCCACTCTGCAAAGTGTTTTTTATTTGGAAGAAAAACAAAAAAACTTTGAAATCGTAACTTGAAATGTCACCCTCAAACTTGAATACTTTTACAGAGTCAATTGTTCTACAGTGAGTCACTTTATCAACTGTAATTAGTAGCATCATATTTTAGTTACTACTACACAAACACTTCTACTCCAAACAACATGTCAAAAACTGTCAACAATGAGCTACTTACCAACCACTCTCTGGAATGCCTTCAAGCTTAACTGATACTTTTAACAGTACTTTTACTTATGTCATAATATTATTGCTAACATATTAATAGAGAATCTTTATCATAGTGTTGTATGCAATGCCTTGCTCTAAATATAAAAAGACCAGGGTAAATATTTGTAAAAACAGATCAGTTAGCTAATGTAAATGATAATGTTGCTTTTCGCATTTAACTATTTTAAAAACAAAAATAGAAAATAATGAAAAACATGTCTTGCTCACCACGGAAGACATTTTGTGATATTTTGCTAGGGATTCTGGTGTGCAGTGTACATTCACTTTAAGTAAATGCACTGTGACTTCTCAGATAAATCAATGTGCCCAATTTTAAAATCACTTTTGATTGAGGATGTGATGTAATGAAAAACAAAACAGATAAAAACACAAGATTCTGCATCTTCACTTAATACAAAAAATCCTGCATACTGTGAATCACTTGTGCTAACTTTATTAACAAGATGATTGATTTTTACCTAAAAGGTCTGAGGACCAAAGGTCATTAATAAAGTGGATACGAGTGATTGACAGAGTGTGTCAGAGTATTTTGGTTCCATGCACCAATAATATGCAAAGACTTATTAATATTAATATATTAATATATATAGTATTAATTGTCATTTGGTTAATACAAAATAATATTCACAAGCTAAACATTCCACTTTCATTCATAAGCTCCACTGTTTTATCATAAAAGTCCATGATAAATACTTCCTGTAATCTACAGGCCCTAAATAACAATGAATGAAACTGCAGTACGTCACTGAAAGTAAAGAGGCGTTTTGAGAATCAACTTATTATTAGTTTGACACGTTATTTTAAAATGATGGCCCGTGTTCAGACCAAAAGTAATTATAGCCAATGGTGTAAAATATTAGAAGAGTGAAATTTTTGTGGGTGTTAAATTGTGTTTCAGGCCTTTGTAATAGCTTCACAGTGAACTGCACTGTAACTCCTCCAGATTTAGCAGTTTTTTTTTCACCTGAAGGTGTGACAGAGACAACAGGAACAGTGATTTTTGTGATTTCATGGAGAGGGTGTAAAGTTGTTGTGGTCTGACCTGAAGAATGTGGATGTGGAAAAGGCGCCACGCGAGGAAAATAACTTGATATAAATACCTTTCATGTGGGGTATAAATACAGTATGTCTGGCACATCAGGTGGTCGGAGTTAGTACTGCAACATACAAATATATATATGGCCATGTTTCAATCTATAAAAAAGGCACCTTTCTTGCCCATCGCCTGCGTTTGCCCTTTCATCAAACAATGGAGGATATCGATTTGATATTGAGTAATACCCCCCCCCCATAATAAATGTTTAATAATGTTTAATAAATATAACACACTATAATGTAGTTGTACGCAGATATATGAACATTTTTAAGTGTTTACAGTAATTGTCAATAATCATAACTTCTCCTATGAAGACATTTTCAGAATCAGAATCAGAATCAGAAATACTATATTGATCCTTCATAGGACGAGTTATAGACAAATACATTACTGAACACTTAATGTCCTTATATCTACTTACAACAACATTATAGTGTGTTATAAACCATTTAATAGATGTTTATATACTGCGTATGGAGGGGATTAAAGTAAGCTGCATGCAAGCACACGATAGCAGCAAACACTTCGAAGTTTGTTTACAGGCCCAAAAAGAGATCTAATGTCACAGTCTTATCATTTGCAAAGACATTTTTTTCTCTACTACTACTTGATTGAATAAAAATGAGTCCAACAGAGGAGAGACAAATGATCAGTTATTTAAGTCTTGATCTGATCTGCCCAGCCCTACTCTCAGCAGGACTTGAGGTGCACCAACAATCTGTAGTTTGGGTAGAGAGTCTTATGCCCTGCTATATGGCTACCCTCACCCCTCTCCCCTCACCCCTGGCAGGAACAAATCTACACCAGAATCGCACACACCCACCTCTGTGAGTGGATAACAGCAGGGGAACTTTCCCAGTGTCAGACTGCTTCATGAGCATGTCAGCTGTTCTAGCAGGTTAGCTCATTTGTACGATAGTGTTGCACAATTTCACACCTGTACTGTACTGTATATTTCTACCCACTAGCACTGGCTTCTATTTCATATCATACTTTGGTTATGGAGTGATGAGTTGTCAAGTTATCCCGCTCCATGAACACTTCATCAATGTAGTAATTAGGTGTGTGACCAGTTGGACAGAAATAGAGGTGTAAAACTTGTTGACGTCAGCTGTGCTCAGTTTTCCCCCTCTTGAACATTCACAGAGACAGAATGTGGGTTTTGTTCTTGAACAGACAGTGGGGAGTGGCAGAAGAAGACATGTACAGTACCCAACAATCAGGAGGTGGCGCTTAGACCTGACTCATCTTCAGATGTTTTCTCACTATAAATAAATAAAGGAGTATGATGTCATTCATTCACCCCCCTCTCCTACATTTCATCCTGTTCATACTGTACTGTAGCTATTCATAACTAAAACAAGCCCACAAGTAGCTCCATTATACCCATTCAGCTCTTGTGAACATCTTCCTTTCCCCCATTTGGCAACCTGGTAAAGTGGGTGGGAAGTGCAACTGTGTAAATACACACCTTGTTGAGATCCATTAGGACATTCTGAAAACTAGACTTTTGAAAATAGAGCAGAGCAGAGATACAGGGGAGTGGCCATCAGTGGTGGAAAGTAACTTCCAACCACTTCCAGCCACAGTAAGAAAAGTAAAAAGTACATTTACTCAAGTACTGCACGTAATTTTGATACTTTGAGGACTGTTACTTAAGATCTGAGGATTTCTGGTGGCCATGAAGGCAAATGTATTTGAATGAAAATCAACATGGACTGGTGGTGATGCAGCAATGGTTTTCTCTTCTTTTTGACTTTGCAACAGTCACATGATGATGATGATGCATGGACGTGAAGTTCATCCAGCAGAAGCACGAGCTGTTGCTTTGGGTGTGTGTGCACCTGCAGCTAACATATTGTTGATGGTGTGGTGGAAATTGAGTGTGTCATTATATGAGAAAGTGCCCAGTGCTGAATTAAAATGGCAACATTTCATTTCAACAGTGGCTACAGCAATTCCTGGAGCTTATAATGTTGACAGTTACAAAACAGTGTTGACTGAACTCGTTATGTGTTTCACTCCACTATATGCCACTCTATTGAAAGCTGCACCCAATAGTCCCCCACCATATACACTATTTGTGCTGCTCTCTACAATTAGCAGAGAATAAAGTGGGGACAGGAGGACAGAAGGTACACTGTGCAGGATTATACAGCACAATAACAAACAGTGACAGTTTCAACAAAAAAATGCATCATAATTTTGCAAAGGCACAATTCCCAGTCCTTCATCAACGTGAGCTGCTGTGTTGCCCATTATGCATGGCACTTTAAGGTATAGAGGACTTCGTTCTTATTAGCCTGGTTAGCAACCACAATGGGTGAGGTGTGAGATGTGACAATCTATTGTGGAAGCATTGACCTTAAAGCTGCAGTCCCTCTGATGGCCACCAGTTGCTGCACCTGTTGCACAAGAAAATAACTCTCGAAATACAGTAAAGTTAATACTACTATGTTTTCCTGAGCGTTGTCTGCATGTTTAATTTGAGAATTATTAACTTGGGCTATGTTTGATTGATTAACATACCTCAGCCACACCAAATCTGCCATTATGGTTGCTACATGCACCATGTCACCTCCACCCAGGCTTCCTTTGGCCAGATTTGGATTTTGTAGCTGCGGTAGCAGCAAAGATGGAGGCAAATTGAGACTGCAAAAAGACAGCTTCTTCTTCTTCTCTGTTGAATATAATGTAATATAATTTTATATTATTGAGTCCTGGGCTTACTCTTCACATAAAAGATAAAGATCAAATTAAAGGTCAGTTTAATTTACCAAATACTGTGCACAATTCATTGCACATTTTCAGCATATAATGGAACATGATGATCTGTTGTTTGTCTATCTATGTCTGTCTGTCTGTCTGAAAGCAATCAGTGTTGATGACCTGAATACAGCTTGATAGTCACTCTAGCCTGAGGGCAAAAGGTTTCTCAGGCAAAGATTTTCCAGATGTCAATGGAGAGACACTGAGAGACAGTGAAGAGGAAAGCCACATAGAGGGAAAAGTGAGAGACAGGCAAATATAAAAGAGAAATGGTAAAGCAGAAAGAAACAGCTTTCAGCTGTGGGCAGAAACAGAACAGCCTCACATTATGCTGACGTGAACCTGGCTGTGAGACAACAGCCAAAGCATAAAGAGAGAGATGCAGGGAGGGAGGGAGAGTAACCGGGAGCGAGCGGAAGTGGTGGGCGAGGCAGAGGCATTCAATATCTTGGGTTTGTGAAAGACTGATAGAAAAGCAGTGATAAGAGTAGAGGAGGAGGGAGAGACGTGCAGAAAGAGAAAACTTCGTAGTGAGAGTTGATGAGAATTTGGTGTCGGGGGATCAAAACAAGGAGCTCATCAAGGACGAGAGAGCAGCACACTGGCAAAGACGCACAGATGAGATGGGGAGGGAATGTAATGTCTTGCAGGCATGAAAGTCTCTAAACCCTCTAAAGGGAGATGAAAAGACTATAATATATGGTTTTGATCTTGTAAAATTACATAATATGTGGTTTGAATGAATATTTATGATTGTGTCACTGTGTAGAGATAACAGTTATATCTACCTGCCATTGCAGAAGCAATCAACTGGTGACATGCAACAGTGTGCTAAACTGCATTGAAATGTAAAGCTGCACTAATCAATACTTTTATAAGAACAATTGATTAAATGACTATGGGCAATGTGAAACAGGTCCCTTGTAGTGACAAACCTCTGTAGTTAAGTTATCACTTAACTGTGCAGTTCCCTTCAGCTCTACAGAGCGCTTTAGTACAAGTTGTAATTACAAGGTTTGAAATAGATCCATTAGGCAGAAAACCATAAAACTATTCTGTACACCATGTTACATTTTCTTCAGCATACATTGCCATTTTGTCCAGACTAGAATTCATCTTCTTTGAAACACAAACATTTACTTTTCATACACATCTAATCAAAAGGTGGAGATGGAGGAGTTGGTTTCACAACACAGACACTGATGCATTACTTCCTCCTGATTATCAAAAGACAATAAACTAGACTTCCATCATTCTTTTCACTCAATACTGTTGCAGTCTGAAAGAATGACAAATGAATTCAAAGCATGTGGGGAGAGACCCATGACTGTGTTCTCCTCGCACCCCGAAAACACCTTCATCTCTCTCTCTCTCCTTCTGTCTCTCTTTCTTCCTCTGTGTCTCACACACTGCCTGTTTCTGTCAGAGTCTCTCTCTCAGCTGATTAGGTTTCCATGGGGACAGAGAATCATTCTGTTGGCAGGTGGTGAATTCTCAAGGACTTGTATTACCAGTGGATTTTCCACTTCCGACAGGTTAATCGGGACTCACAGGAAATCAAAGGGACAAAAGAGGCGGAGAGAAATTCAAGCAAAGTTGTGTCAGTCAATTGCAAACATTAGTATATGCAGTGGCTCTACATCACGGCTTGTTTTAATGGTAATGAGTCAAGTGAATGTGCATGCTGTCTTCATTATTACAATTCTTGTGCTGCAGGACTCAAGTGTTCCCTTTGACATAATTGATCATGGCTTGACAGGGCATATCTGCATTAAACTGGTTCTCATCATATTTGTCAAATAGGAGGTTTTGTGTCTCCATTAACAACTTCGTGTCATGTCTCTCCCATATCAAGTATGGTGTGCCTCAAGGGTCAGCTCTTCATTCTTAATATTTCATGTTCGATATCTTATTTAGGCCATACATGAACAAATATGTATTTCTTTTGTTTGCCAAAAAGTCATTCACTTTAATCCATAACTTCTTTGGACTGAATTGAGACAAAAATATATTAAATAAAACAAATACAGTTGAACAAAAAGTAGTTTGACAAAAAGTCTTAACTCAATAAAATATAAAAACATAAAATAAAGGTTGATTTAAAGCAAAACTTAACAAAGATATTAGGTGTCTGATTGGAATAGAGCATGCCAGTTGGGTTAATAAAAAAAGTGGAATAGAACCAAAAGTAAATTTAACCAAAGCTCAACCTCTGTCCTTTCTGCACCTTTTCTCTGCAAGCATCTTTTAGTCTGCAAGTCTGCAAAGAAAAATGTTGGTGTTCGATACCTCACAGCAAATCCAATACCTACTGTGACAAAATATTGACCTTTACTGGCAAGCTATCCAGCTTTTTGTATCTCTCTGGTCCACTGACTTACAGCAGACAATGTGCAGCCTACACTATGTATTCAAGTGAAAGGATAATAAGTGCTGTTCGAATGCTCCAGTGTAAATGTCTGGCTCCTATAATGTCCGAATTGTTGCACTTCTCTCTGTTCTCTATCAGAACCAAACCAAAGAGAGTGCACCTCCTAGCTGAAGCAGTGTCCTGTGATCAGCCTGTTTGACGTTGGCCTGTGTAATTGCAAACAACATCAAATTGCTCTAATGGTCGAAAGTTCTGGATAATCCACCTGCGTTATGATGAAGGTGATGCAACCCTTTTTTTCAGACATGTTTGAAGATGGAAGAGGAGCTACAGTACATGCACCTATAATCTTAGAAAGCAGAGTAACAGACAGATGAAATAGTTTCACTCTAGCCCTTTTGGAGCCCTGTTGATCAAAATTGCTCCTTAGAAGCAAGCGACCACAGAGATCCAAGAAACTCTTATGTAAATTCAAATAAAAGGATGCACTGAAGAGCACATTACATGACAGCTCTGCAGAATCCCACATCAGTCCTCATGTCTCCCTCTGCCTCTCATGCGATCTCTCGCTCACAGATGATGACGAAGTATTTCTTGCAGAGTTCATTACACAAGAATTCGACTTCCTCTCGAAACACAGCTGACTATTGGGCCCTTTCTTCCAAAAAATTGGCTTTTTTTCAAATGTGAATTGGCAATTCACATTTGTACTGTGCCAATGATCCAGAAGCACACTGAGGTCTCTGTGACGCATAGTGGCAACTGCTCTTTTTTACTATGTATCCACCAGAAAATTACACTTTGATTTTGACAACATACCCAATTCATGTAACTTGTGCTGGATTTAGTCCAAATTCTACTTCTGGGAGAAAAAAAGATGCTTGTTAGCCATCTTCAGCTATTAATGGGAACCAAAGCATGCACAGTAAATGTTTATGTGTTTTTGGATCCGCGAATAAACCGTCATCATTAAAACTCTATTCTTAGATGAGATAGATGGATCTTGCTTGATGAGGACCATCATTGACCTTCATTCAACTGACTTTCATCATCGACAACAGCGCAAAAATAGAGTTAATTTACCAAACCAGGTTTTTTGGGAGAGGGTTTTCAAATTCATGACATCCAATTGCCTCTCATCAAAGAGACCTCTTATTTGAAGAAAATAGTCTGTATATACCGCCACAATTTTACTTTGAAAAACAGATTGATTGAGCCACTTATAGAAAGCACTAGCCTGACTGACATCTGTATTTGTTTTCATTTAGCATGAAACAATCTCAGCCAAGATAGATGTAACATAATTGATTGTGCTCTGAAAATTGAATTACAAAGTGGTGCCCCATAATTTGAGAGCTATTTTTTGCTTGACTGCCCATTTCAACATGAAACTGGAAAACAAGGAGACGGGGGGTTTTTGCAACAGTTTATAGTTGCAGTAAATAGACATTAAACAGCATGTTGTGGACTCAAATTACTTACTGTGATTTATTTGGCTGTTCCTTTATGTAATATGTAAGAATTAATGTACTTCTACAACAGTTTATTATTTTGCTTGTTATTCAATCCAAGAATACATTACAGTAAAAACAATACTGTAGTTAGATATAAATGGAGCACAATGGTTATTTTTATGTGCTTGGGTTGAGCGAAATACACTGGAAATTGTACATATGGTTTGAGTACATCCAGACATCCTGCCGTACCTAAAATTCAGGACATTTACAGAGGTGATTTGGACCAGCTGGAATGCACCAGAGGAAAAGCATTATGATTTTTCAGTTATGTTCAACACTTTATTTTAAAAAGCATCAAACATTGTCACAATGCTAAGTGAGTGGCGACAGTCCTTCAGAATGGGAGAGATGAATGTGATGGGTTGTCCATCACCCATTTTGCTTAGCATTTGGCATGGAGGGGGTAACTCACAGTAAACAGATGTCTTGGAGGAGTTGTAAGCCATCTGTCCCCATATTGAGCATGCCTCCTGGTACACTCTGACACCCTCTGATGTACCCCATGTCTTGAAACAGTATATTTGAAAACGCACACTCAAACAGAGGAGGACTGCTGGGATTCTGCATTGTTCTTAATCCCTAAAGTTACCAGAATTTTCCCGGTGATAACAAAATATCTTCTCAACACATGCATCGAAAGGAAAATAGATCTTCAGGTAAATTTCCCATTATATCCTAGAAAACCAGTATGAAATCAAAGTTGCTTATTCTATATGTGTTCCTCTACAAATCAGTCAGTTTTTAACATGCATCAGTTTGTCAAGACACCTACCTCAAATGTGTGTGTTGCTCTGCTTTACTGGCAATAAACATGATGCAACTTGTATTTTTAAACAAGCCACTTAATGTTCACACTGTATATGCAATATGACAATTGACCTACTGTATCTCACATGTGTAAATTGCAATATTTGTACAAAACAAAATTGTGTTTTTTTTTGTAAAATTGAGTAATCACTTCTAGCAGATGGCCTTTTTGAAAGGTGCACAGTTTGGTCCTTGGCCTCCTCCAGTGGCTGTGTCATTCTTTGGTCTGGCTGTAGCTTTTTAATAAACAGTTTTTAACACAAACTTTCTACTACTTTCTTTCAATACTTTCTTTCAGCCTGCTACACAGATGGCTAGAGGAATGTAAGTGTTCACTGCTCTCCCTCTTTTTATGAGGCTGTATGCCACCGCCTCTGCAGCAGAATAGTTCATAACCTCAGTGTGTGCTTCTGTCATGTTCTTCTGAGTAGCACTGAAAAGTAATACTCAGTACATACTCCAACAATGTGCCAAAGCACCAGGCAGTTTAATTCCAATGCTGCCACTATCAATACAAACATTACCACTGCCACCAGCCCACTATGATATCGCCACATCATAGTAGGACATGAAATGCGGGGGGAAAGCAGAACACAGTGTACAAAATAAGACAAAAGACAACCAGAAGTCATGTTTCTATTTGATTATTGATCCACCACTACAAGTCGTAGTATGACTAACTGCTGACACACCGTCCACTCCCACCCCAACCCCGGGCGTAGGCTGTGGAATGGGCAGGTCTGAAGCACGAGGCTCCTGGGCTAAAAATGCTTCCCACCTGCTGCCTAACCACGAAAACTATCTCACGCCCCCACACAAAGATGGAGCGGCCTGGCCCTCACCACCATCACAGACTCAATCCCCCACAGTGTATCCTCCTACTTAAGTTAAAACCAACTTATTTGCAGGGAAAGAGATCTATGTTACCAAAAGAATGTAACGTTTCAGGTCAATTTAATTTTACAATTAACTGACAAATATCAATAGGTACGCAAGAAATATCAATGCTCTCTGCAACAATACAATAAACATTAAATAACAATTCAGATCAATAAAAGTTTTATTTACATGATTATTACAAATAAGTTGGATCAACGGCTTGAACATACAGTTCCACAGTCAGAGGCTATTGAAAGTAATGTCCTGAAAGGCAGCTTTAATCTAGCTTTCACTTGTTTCTTCCCTGATTATTGAGGAGACCTTGATGTGATGAATCACTATCAGACCAGTGTGTGACTTGTTGAAAGTGTTGATGTCATCCATAATATTGAGAAAGATGTGCGTCATGGGATGAAGGTTTTACTCAGAAAACATCTGGCGTATAGTGTATGTGCGTGCACGTGTGTCTTTACATATATGTATATACAGCACATCTGCTGGGTTAGGACAAAATACTTTACACACTGCATGAAAAAGTTTTACTCACAGTAACTGTATTACATTGTAGACTCAAAGCCATTTAGTGTTATGTGTCTGCTTAATTACAGGCTGACAGTCACCTCTGTTATATGAGTTTTCAAAGACACTCGCGGAAACCTGTGCCTGAATTGCAGTTGTATGACTAAACAGCTGAGATGTCCCTTAGTAACCTCACAGCCTGTACTTTCCTCAGGCAGTGGGCCTGAAACCTGCAGAGACGGCATCTCCAGTTCTCTTCTGCCCCTCTCAGGCTGAACTGGGAGCAGCAGCACTTCCGGTTGTCCTCATCTTTTGTATTCCTCTTGTGGTGCAGACCTCCTCCCTCTCTCAATTTTCCAGCTTTTTATTGAAGAGACATCTGCACAAACAGGCACATAGATAATTGGTTATATTGTGAGTAGTAATATTGGTGAGGAGGGAAATCATATTTTATGGACTCCAGACTTAACTAACATTGAGTAAAACAGTACAATCATCTTACTGGATTACCAAAGTCATAAAGTTGTGGATGCACCTTTGCAATAATCTTGTGGCCAAAGAGCTGCCATAGTGGAATGACAGTGGGGCAAAGGAATTATGTCAGGTAACATCTTAGAACTCTTCCTCAGGAAACTGCGCTGACGGAAGATCACATGGAAACTGAATAGGTCAAAAAGAGTAGGAAATAATATCGAAGGGAGCAGCTGACGCCTTCAGTGAATGAATAAAAGTGATGAACTGCAGCAGCAGCTGCAGCAGCGGTATGAGAGGATTTACTGAGGTGGACAAACAGTATATGCAGGATAAAAAATGAAAATGAAAAATTATTTTAATATTCTCACATTAATGTAGATTAAATATATAACAATGTAAAGGGCATTAAGACATTGTGTGAAAACTTCACTAGGTTTACATGATGTTAAAAATGTGCCCTCTATCAACATGTAAATGTGTAGTAAATGTACAGGTCATGCATGTAGATGCACAATGTGCAGATGTTTAATACTTGATCCTTTATGCATAGAAACAGGTCTCTAAATAAAGTATATGTAAATGAAACTTCAATAATCAGAGAACATAAGGTATATAGTTGCTTCATAACTCATCCATGCTTGTTCAAACATACACTGTGGATGCTCGGCAGCTAAGAGACTGTCTGCACAGGAAGTGTTGCAAAATCTGACGGCACAAAAGAATACTTAAAGCACTCCATGTTGCACCTTGAGTGGAATAAAGCAGAGTCTGATGAGGATCCATAGCTGCATCAGGTTAACGTAGTGGGCGAGTGGTGTTTTCTTAGATTGAGTTTACTTTAGTTCCCATCCTCCCCTCTGTGCTTTGGATGTTTCCAGGCTCAGCACGGTGTCAGAGCAGCCTTCCTGTCTGCCTCACTCTCATGCTGCATCTTAAGCAGACCTCTGCAAACACAACACACATCATGTCAAGCACAGCTTGGTGTTGAATAAACAAGAAGAAAAGTTTATTCTGCCTTCACTTGTACAATGCCTCTGTTCTACTTTGCTGCTTACATATGCACATCCCCAGGTACAGTACTGGTACTTGCATCATCTCCATCTCCTCAACCGGTGACATGTGTCAGTGGTGTCTTACTGTGTTGGGAATTGACGACCAGCTCCTTGGTCTTACTGAAGCTGAGCTGCACGTGGTTCTTTGCAGCACATGTTGAAACAATCCACGGGATCGAGGCGTCCCTCCTCCTCTCCTTCACTGATACAGCCTTTAATAGATAAATCTGATTTGCGGACAGTGTAAAAGGTGACAGTAGTGGGTGGATGGCATTGCAATTTGCTGGAGAAAAAAAAATTGAAATAACAAGACAGTGAGACAGAGAAAGAGATACAAACAGTAAGAGGAAGAAAGATACATAGAAATATCTGATTCATACACTTATCTTACTCACTGCATGCTACTGCAGACTAATTAAAGTTACAAGGCATTTGTGCTCACACTCTGCCAAGTTGTCATATTGGATCAAGTTGTAAGAATGTTTAATTTGTATGGTTAGACTCAACTGCCTGTCTCTGCGGAGATTATGTGTCAGAACTCATCTACTGTACTCAGTGGAGCTGAGCAGCCATCTCACGTTAAAGGCCTACCATGTATTCTTATTGCTCTGAAGCCTTAGCCACGCTGTCTGCGTGGCTCAAGGGGTGTCAGTTGGTCAGTCTACCACTTTGGTCTGGACTGATCAATTACAACATTTTAATTGGTCCAATACTAATTAAATCAGCCTCAACTATAATTTGTGTTTAATACTAATAACTAAATGTTAGCATGGTGAACATGGTAAACATTATACCTGCTTCAGCACGTTGGCATTGTCGCTGTGAGCATGATTTTAGTATTCAGCTCAAAGTCTAAGCAGCTGAAACAGATGAAACAGATACTTCATAATTCACTTTTAAGTCGCTTGTTTGGCAAAACTATGAGATCAGTGTAAACCCTCATGTCACCACAAGGACTGAAATTGCAGCTCTCTTTATTTGCTGCTGCTGCTGATCGTCCCTCTGCCGACCGAACAAATCTATGACATGTGAGAATAAATAACAGCCTGCAATTATGTTCTTGTGCACCAAATGTTCACTCCACCAATTACTTTTTACTTCAGATCCAAATGCTCTTTCACAAAGACTTGATGTCCGTAGATGTGCTTCTAATGGGTTATGGATCAAAGCTTGCCCCACTTGAAGCAAGGACAAAGGCTACTTCATCTGAGAGCCCTATTGGCTTGATTTCAGCCATCAGACCATGCCTGGTCACTTGCAAAAAGGCTTCACAGAAGAATATCTTGGAGGAGAGGGAAGGGATGTTCTTCTACTAGAAATTCCTCCCTATGTCCTGAAGGGTCCTTTGTACGTTCATTTTAAGTGTTTTTAGTGTTTTCATGGGACAGGTGCTGTACATAGTTCAGAACCTTACTCTAAATTGTCTTTTTACATAATGGCTATTGTCAGCATGGGGATAACTTGTTGCTCCTTTAATGACAGCCATGTCATAAACTTGTTTATTTTAAATTACTGAAAATATAGCATTCCCATCCTTTTAATAGTCCAGCATCACAGTACAGTTAGTATGTGAATCCACAAAATACAATACATATGTTTCTAATTTTAATGTATATAAAATGATCAAACTGCTTTAAAATACAGCACATTCATTCATCTTTTACGGGCATTTTACAGTATGTACATGAACATTTGTAAAAGCAACCTTCATGTAATAACCAACATGTTCAAGAGCAGACAGTTGATGTGGTGAAACCTGCCTCAAGGTCTATTCCACTGTACACCTGCTGTCCTTGTCCTGATCAGTGCAACCGTCCATTATAAAGACAAATAATGCATTCAAGGTCAGAGGTGCACACAGATAATATACGTGGAGGAGGGCAGGTGAAAACAGGTGGAGTTATTAGATTGCCCAGTGTTATAGAGTAGAGCTGTGCTGCTGTGGTGAAAAAAGTATAATGCATCGTTTAAAACACAGAGCTGTAGCACGGAGTTGTAGTTGCTTGTGAAAGACAGTTTAAAATGATGCAGCATGATGACAGTGACAGCTAGCGTAAATTCAGTCCTTCAGTCCTCTTCTTCTTCTTGACAAGGACATCACCACCTCAATCAAACAGACAACAGCAGGAGGAGACAGCCGTCAGTCAACACTTCATGCACTACATGGATGTCGGGTTCATCTGTGTGTATGTTGTGCATGCGACATAAATACCTGTATCACCATCACGTAAACAAGCCAGGAGCCTCACTCCAGACGTGTGAAGATGTTATGAAATGGCTGCCCTGGGATTGGATGAGCTCTTGCTCTGCACTTGAGGGGGTACTTGGCTGTTCCTGTGCTGCGAAAGCTGTAATTAGAGTCAAGAGGTAAAGCAGTTCCGCTGAAACTCTATTTTCCTGACTAATAAGGGCTGATCTACACATTTTTTTGTCTGTTTCAATGAAGAGTTTTAGTTCCTTAAATTGTTACAGCTGTTTCAGAGGCCTCTATCATGACCTTTTTTTCTTTTTAAAAAAGGACACTGGTATATAATAATGCTCAGATCCCATTTGTCTTGAAAGTGTGTTATAATACAATGATTACTATTTATAAGAAGAGGAAAGGGCATTTTTATTATCTTACACTTACTCTGCATGAATTCCACAGTTGAAAGCTTTCCCAAGGACATTTTGATAGGATGTACTGTAGAAAAACAAAACACATGCACGTGTGATCTTTCTATTACAGTTGCAGAGATGGTACTATTCTGTGAAGATGGATCATGCCTTAGTAGGTGGAGGTGTTGGGTTGATATGGAGTCACATGTCCTGAGCAACAAAGTTATTGCTTATGAGTTTATCACTGATTATGCACATTTATTTTAATAAGCAGAGGCCTGAGTATGACTGTCTGTGACGTCCTCGTCTATCCTGAACATCCGAGGAGCGTCATCCTCTGTCCCTCCTGAGACCATGAGCTGAAGTGATTGCCATAAAAGTTAATGAGGCTCGGCGGAGCATTCGACATTTCACAATCAAGTCTGCTTTGCCAGAGAAAAAAATACTTTAGTTTGCATGTTGTTCTTTGTTTCAGGACTATGAATTGTCTTTTTGTTTTACTTTTGTCATGACAATGTGTATATCTTAAGAAAAAAGGGTCCAATATGTCCCCAGAATGTAATGTTTTTGTCATATATCACTTATACAGTAAAATGTATTGCAGGTTAGTGGCCACTGGTGTAGTTCAATGATTCTGGACACCATGACAACAGCACTCTGCTCAGCTCAGCCAGATGGCTGATAAACTATAAAAACAAACAAAATTTCACCCACATTTTACTTGGATATTGCAATGATGATACTATCCAGAGACAAAGAGCAGATGCTCAACCAAGTTTTTCTTGACTACTTGCTGCAATATTGAAAATGTTTAATTTTTTTAATTTACCATATCACTGATTGTGTCTACATATTATACACTGTTATATCACTTTCAAATAACACATTGCAGTTTCTTAAATTTGGCAAGAAATTAAAAATATAAAAAGTTTAACCTACATATTTACCCCTAAAGAAATCTAAGAGAGTTCAACATAGTTTTAGATTGAGTCCTCTTTGTTGTTGTTTTTTTTAGTTTATTTTGACATATTAAGTATGATCAACTTAGAACAAAATAGACATTTAATATTCCATCACTGCCTACACTCCCATATTTGTCATCTTCATGTTTTCTGCTGTCACCATGTCAGTCACAGAAACAGTGACACGAGACATTATGTCTTTTTGGAAAGAACCATGATTCACAGAGAAGCTATTTAAAGACTGTGGAGGATGAAAAGCTCTTCTTTTTGCTTTTCTGAGGGCAGAAGAAACATCTTTCAACTAGATATATAATCTAAATATAGTATATTGGTTAATAAGGCACACTTAGCAGCTCAGTGATTCACAAGAAATTAGGAAGGACATCTTCTTTCTAAGTTCTAAGACTTCAAAAAGTGCAGTTTGCATGTTCTCAAAGAGTTATTCCTTGTTTCTCCAAACTTCCCCAATACATAAATTCACAGCAGGAGGATTGAGACTAAATTGCTCCTGATATTGCATATGTGGACTTTTTACCTAACTTACTGACCAGGAGAAATACATGCCAGTATGTTACTATGTGCTCACCAATATATTACACCGGTATTCATGCATTTATAAGTGGCATGATATTTGAGCAGCACCCAGCATGCAGCAATATACTGACCTACTTCAGCAGACAAAATAGTTTCAACATTCAGAGTGGCCTGAGAGGAGAGTCAAGAGGCAGAATTACACAAAGGATGTCATATTCTAGTGCAGTTCTTTAAGACTCTTGTTTTGATTTTGTCATGTGACCTAAAATGTTTCTTGATCATATGTGCTGCTGCTTAATCTACCCTTAATTCACTTAAGTTTTCTGCAGAAAAATAAGACAATCCTGGTGAAATCACATCCAGTTGAAGTGTTGCTTTCAGCCACAGTGTCTGTGCTGAGACTATCACTGGCAGTGAAGTCAGACACACTGGCTTTAAGCTAAAGCTGTCACACGTGTATATACTTGGCAATAGGTTTGACCCAAATGCAAAACTGGTCAAAGAAAATGACTTTACTAGCCCAGTTCAGGCTTACGATCAGGCACGAGAAGGCAGCCAAAACAAGCAAACAAATCCAGAGGGGAAATGCAGGTCATAAACAGACAGCATATATCAGAACAGGGAAACAGGTAAAGGTGACTGGACCACGAACACACAACATGAGAGACTGGCAAAGTGAAAGGGCCGGTGAGCTTAAATGCACTGATGAGATAATGAGAGGCAGGTGTGTCAGCAGGTTGGGATGATTTGGGAAGGTGAACAGGATTGGTGGGAAAGTCAGAGGGCATCTGGTGGGCAGGTGGAGAATGGCAGGTCTGGGGAGCTTTACATTTTTGAAACGGAAGCTCTAACAAATACACTGATGGGTTTATTCAGAGACCAAACATCGCTGAACTTTAAATCTTACTCTAAAGATTCTTACTTCTGAGGTATCAGAAAGGTGTGGCACATCCAGCAACCACTTTTGTTAAAGCATACTGGCTCGCTTAGGTTTCCAATGATATTTTAATGTTTTCAAATGCTTGTCTCGTTAATTGTGAAGCAAACTCACTCACATATTTCATATATATATATTTCATTCATGCATTCATTCTTTGTGGCTGATAATTTACATATTTCCTCATGACAATTCGTACAGACTGAGCCAAGATCAGCTACTGCCACCCTCAGTGTCCTTTCTTAAAATACTGTGCTACCCTCATAATTGCATTCTCGGAATAAACTGAGACTCTGTTGTTTGTGCTGCTTTAGACATTATGCTGCAATCACATTGCTACCCTTATCATAATTTGTTTCAGATAAATTACTGTTCCGTTGTACACTCCAGACCCATCCTTTGTGTTGAGCTTGACAGGTACTCTTATTCCATTCACATGAATTGATTTTTAGGTCAGAAATGAAGTATCCCAAAGGGTAAATGGCCTCTCGATGAACGTGGCGCAGCAATCATGAGGTGGATCAATTTCCTGTGCTTTCAGATGAGAGCACTGCTTTTCACCAGGTGTTGCTGATGGCTGTTGTGTGTAATTGTTTTCTCTTACAAAGCTAAATTGTCGCCTTGATGGTGTGTGTGAAAAAAAAAAAATAGCATAATTACGTTCTTCATTTTCCTCCAGACATGTCCTTTCATTATGCCATAGGTGTTTCAGAGTCCTTAATCAGAATTTGAAGACTCCCAAACTTCAGAACAATTCTGTGTGAATCATGCATTAATATTGCAGCACTACTGAAGACACTTGTTTACAACAGATATTACGTCAAACTTCCTGCTCTGTTAAATTGAACCTGCTAATGATGTGTCTTGAGAGGTTGGTATCACCCCTTTATCATCACTCTTATTCACTCTGAATTCATTTAGTAGAGGAAGTGACACATCAGATGACCTTAACACTCCCCCACAGATTCCTTCATAACCTCAGTTCCTTTGTGGATGAACCAGCATTCATTTTGTCTGTGTTTCTCATCCAAACCCGCTCTAGCTTTTACGTCTGTGAGACTTTATTAGTGTGGAGGGAATGTTTCAGTTTGGTACAACATTTCCTTTTGTACAGTAACCCCCATAAGGGTTTGTGCCATTTAGTTGTATTTCTTTTACAGTAAATGCTTTGTGCAGTATGCAATGCTGTTGTTTGGTCTTTTATGTCTTTGTTACTTTGCAACAAACTAAAATTCAGTCTTTCTACAACTACAAATGGCGACTAAAATCAAAATATATTTCCAGCACTACTGCTCCACTGAAATATAAAAGACTATGTTGTTGTTCTTTTGCAAGTAAACTTGCTCATTTCACTGTAAATGTCTTAGCATTAAACACAATGAATGTTAGGTAGGAAATTAGATTCTGTTAATACATAATTTTCATATAAAGTAAGGCAAAGCAAGGCAAGGAAAGCTTATTTGTATAGCAGCTTTCAAAAAATTCAAGGTGGCCTCATTGGAAAACTCAGGGGATTACCAAAGTCTTCGATTCATCATCTGGGCAACATGAACATCTGTGCCACGTTTTGTGCCAATCCATCCAGTAGAGAGATATTTCAGTCTGGACCAAAGTGGTGGACTGACTGGCTGACTGACATAGCCATCCCTCTAGAGCCATGTAGCTAGCATGGCTAAAAACAACAAGTTGTGCTTTTACTGCAGAAGCACAGAAATGCTGGGTGGATGGATAAACTGTTGTTTGTCACAAAATAGTTAATGCATGTATGTCCCTCTAAAACTCCCAAAATGTCCCGAACTTTGGACATACCAAGGCTAGATGTTTATTGCTGCTTTCAGTCATTACGTTAAGCTAAGCTAATTGCCTCTTGGCTCCATACTTAATACACAGACATGTGAGTGGCATCAAGTTTCTCATCTAAGAAAGCAAACAGGTGTATTTTTCAAAGACCAGACAGAAAATGCAAATGCAAAGCTTTAACAGGTGTGTCAACTCTCATTTCATCAGCTCTCAACTGAAAGGAAGAAAAATGTATACTGCTGTTGTTGGAACACATCAACCCGAGTGTGTGTGTGTGTATATGAATATAGTTACCACATTTATTTTTTGTTTCAGAATATGGAACCAACAACAGAAGAACAAAAAAAAGGAAATCTTAGTGATGAAAATCTGTTAACCACACTAAAAGACCAAGCAATGAGAGCAGAAATGTACTGAAAGAAATAAATATAAACATTGGCGAATTTAGATTATGTGGGAGGAGTCATTCTGTACAGAAACACTTGGCTTGGCACTGTGTTTGCTCTTACGTACACAGTGATGCAAATGCATATATACAGTACAGTGAAAACTATACTAAATATAACTGAGTCATGTGCCACATGGAGCTCACACCCACATACAAACACACAGGACAAACAGGCTTTGAGGCACAGAAAGAGTATTCCCCCCTCCCCCAACACACACACACACACACACACACACGACTCGAACCCCATTTGATCAACTGTGCATTTACACCTGCTCACAAAGACAGACGGGCACGCAGAGAGACATCTACGCACAGACACATTTTCCAACCTACGCCAGCACGAACTCGCAGCTGTGCTGCAGGGTCGAGTTTCTGAGTGTGACGTGTTCCCTCACTGTTTTGCTGGAGGCCACCAGCAGAGGAGCTCTACCCTGTTGAAGGAGGGGGTCAGGGGTGACCGTGAATCACTACCCTTCCTCGTGGTTTGCCATTATCGGCTTGGGTTTCCAAAGGCGGAGGGGAAGTGGATGATTGCTTTTTATCTCTCAGCAACCACGAGAGGTGCAGGGAAAAGCAATCAGTTACATCCAGTTTAATTGCCTACTCACAGCATTTCCCTGAATATGAAAAACACACTGTATACTAATGACAATATAGTTATTGTGTTTAATTAGTAATTCTTTAATGTAACTTTTTTTATCCAGTGTGGGTCACTTTTCCCACACCACAAGTCTTTTAAACTGATGTGGTTACACAGATAGGGGGCCAGTTAAGTACAAATGTGCGTATAACAGACATAAATACACCCTCTTATTAAAGAATGTGGGTGAAGACCTAATTGCCATTCACTCAGTAGGTCTATTCATGCACATATGGAGTTTCACCCTACAGTACATAATCACACGCTCCATGTGTGTATTTAATCAGTATGATCAGTGCTTCATATTAGTCCTTTTCAGCATCATTAGAAAAAAACTGTTGTCTTAAATGCACAACCATTGATTGCGGCACAGCTTTCAAATGATGTGAATTGAAAGTGTAATACAGTAATACTGTATTCCAGTGTCTCCAATGTTAAAAAATGTTTTTTTTTCCTCTGTCAAACTTTCAGAAATAAATTACTCAGCTAATTTTCTGGATGATGACATTGATCTTGGAAAATGCTCAGAAAAACTGTTCTATATTGTACTGAAAGGTTATTAAAATATTATGAACCCTATATGCTCGAGGTAAAAAATGAAAAACATGTCACTGCTCTTTGTTGCTGCAGGGTATATGTAAACCCATAAACTGTCAGCATTTAGGGGGTCAGGTTGTGTTGTCATATATCTACAAGAGTATGACGGTATGAAAGTGGTGCCACATTGCATCTAATCTAGATATTGCAGAACCTCTCACTGGGTTTGAATACCAGGAATTGAGATCCTGGTGCTTCCTGTTAATTCTCACCAAAATCGCCTCTACTGTTTCTCAGAAAATATATCTGTGGACTCCTGGGATTATTAGCATATTAGCTAGTGTTTCTGGGTGCACTGTGCGCTTGCATACTTAGGAATATCATATCTACTGATAAAAGGATGCTTCCTCCAAACCTCATAGCCCTTTCAGCAGTAAAGCTCAGGTCTGCATAATGTTCAGATGCTACCATATAACCACTCAGAGGCAAAACTGGTAAGAGGACGTGCTGAAAAAGAAAGAAAATTATTCTGTTTCGGGGAAAATGCACTCTTTTGCTTCCTTTCCGAGAGTTAGGCAAGAAAATCCATAACACTCACATGTCTGTTTGGTAAATATGAAGCTACAGCCCGTAGCCAGTTAGCTTAGCTTAGCTTAGCATAAAGACTGGAAACAGCTATTGTCCACATGTAACAAAATCTTGTTGTCTTGTTGTGACAGGCAACAAGTGGGGACTCCAGGAAGTGGCCGCCAAGAAGCAGTCCAGCATATAACCCTTCTTAAGCTAACCAGCTTGCGGTATCTACTCATTTGCCAAACAAACAAGAGCGTGATGTCAATCTTCTCATCTAACTCAAAGCAAAAACAATTGAATTTCCAAAAATCAAACTTCATCTATGGCGAGAAATTCCAGGAATACTGGGAAAAGAGTGACATAGAAAGTAAACATTTTAAAATCACAGGAAAGCCTTCAGCCCTCTCGCCACAGATGTGGTGTGTGGAATGAGGTACATTCCTCCACACAAACAGTTGTCACCTACAAAGCCTTGCACATAGCTGCCCTTTACCTTCTCCCATTGTCCCATACAGTTGATGTTGCAGCGAGTTACAAGGTCAGAGTCTAGACAATAAATATCCAGACATACACTGTAGTCACACTAATAAAATGTTCCACGTGAGTTGGCTGGGTGAATTATTGTTAATAATAAAAAACAATCTTTGGCTTCATCAACAAATAAAAACATAAAAAACAGGCAAAGAAATACACTGAATTTAAATATCTCTTCTCTCTATCCCTCACACATACAACCACGCACAATAATAATTATTGCTACTGCTTATGATCTTGTTGAGATCCACTTCATGTCCTTATAACTTTAATAATGCTGTATTTGTTATGCTTATTTATGTATTAATACAAGACAAACAAAATGTCTTTCTATATTAAAAATGTGTTTGTTAGAAATGCAAATGTCGTAAGTCGCCAGGGTTCACTACTTAGGGATTACTTTATAGTATATTTTGATGGTGCAATAACTATTGTAATAAGAGTAATGAAATAAGATTGGCATTGTTCATTGACAGGTGCAACGTTTGATCAACATTTATGAATAACGGGATGTGGAGGCAATTACAGGGTCTCCAGCCAAGGGAAGTGCCCCATTTTCAGTCCTTTACCACAGGCACACTTTAAAGATTCAACCGTGAAACAAATTTAAACAATGGTAGCCACAAAATTGACTTACTTCATTTAATACCTGCTGGGCCCTTTGCTGCATCACTAACCAGCTTACTGTGAATTCTCAAATAAAAGCCAGCGTTCATATAATAACAGGGGGGATAACGGGGAAAATTAATTAGCTGTACTGCTGACGACAATACTTTCTGAAAACCACTGCATCTCTCTAACCCTCAGTTTGTTTGTTTCCTTTCTCTTATCTGTGTACAGTGATTTGTGACATTGGGCTATTTAAATAAAACCGACTGCACTGTGACGATTGACTGGAATTAGAGAGAACTCTATTTTGTTAATAAGAGAAACAGAGTAGTGAGAATGACTATGTTGTTGTATAGATGGGAGATGCTGTGGCAGTTACATTATGCTGACTTACCTTTGACAACAAGTGAACAAGAAGTTGTGAGTTTGCCTTAACAGCCACAAGAGCACATTATGGCAAATTGGACCCAAATTAAGAAACAGAGGCTTTTCAAGGAAAAAAATGACTGTCTCTAATAACAACCTGCTTCCTGAGTCTCTTTTCAGTTGAGTTAAATCAACTATTTGAGAGTTTACATTAATTGCACATTAGAATGGGTTTAGTTAAACCAGTGCCTTCGGGGCTTTAGCAGCTGCATGCTAAGTGGAATGTGATTGCTTTGTCAAAACAAGCAAAGACACATCAGCCCTGCCAAAATGCTTGTGTTACCTTAAAAGGTAAAAGTGATTAAGGAATGCAGTAATCACTATATCAGAATCAGAATCAGAATTACTTTATTGATCCCCAGGGGGAAATTGTACAGTACTGGTGCTCCCATTCAAGAGTAGAAAGTAGCAAAAATTTAGAACTAAAAGTATGTACAAAATATAGAAATAAGAAATAGAAAATAAAAAATATACACATTTACAATATTTAAGTGAAAAATAAAAGAATATACAATAACAATGTATATGTATGTATGTATATATGTATCTGTGTTATTTCTGTTTCTAAATAGAAACATAGAAACTGTTTATCTACTTCCTAATATTTGCGTGACAGTAGTGGATAGAAACATTAGTTAAATAGCATTTTCTTCTGTGTGTCACTGACCGACTGACATTGCCATCCCTCCAGTTTGCATGGCAAAAAAAATAAAAAATAATAATTCTGAGTCATAACTATGTCATCTAAATCATGACCTTTTTCATGACAACCAATATCCTTTTAAATAGTCAATTACAGAGGAAGCAGGAGAAATTGGTGTCATTGTCCATCATTGAGAGAAATGGTTATTTTCTCTTGTGTCATTATCTAATCTGTTATGAAGCTGTTACTGATTATTATTATTATTACCATTACGGCCTTCTCTGCATAGGTTTTGTTAGTCAGAACGCAATGTGTAATATTTATTTACTCACTGTGAATACAAATGTCTCCATAACTTTTCCAACACTACATAATTTACTGATTTTATTTCAGACTTTGTACTTGATATGTATTTTATCCATTATCTGAACCTGATGTTGCACAAAATAAGAGTAATTATTCAGCAAATTAGTCTGTTTGATTAAAATACACCTTTGAGGCACCGTGCAATTTAATGGGCAATTAATAAAAGGACAATCCTGTCAACACAAGACCCAATATGTTAAAAGCACTACTGAAATCATTAATGCCAGGATTTCATGCTTAAAAGCCCTTTTCTTAGTTGCTTTTATTAATGTGTTCATAAAGCCTCTTTTCATTTGACGCAATGTCACTTAATGTACTTCAAACACATTCTATAAGGCTGTCCGCAATACTACATGACCTCTTTTACTATTAACCTGTACTACAGTACTTGACTGCTAATATGTAGAACTGGATGTCAGACAGGCACTGCACCTCGATTCAAGTTCACCTTCATTAATAAATGTAGGCAACTTCATTAAAGGAATTCCACTGACATTTCTTGTGTTTGAGGAATGCGAGTGTTGAGCGTCTGTGTTAATCGACTATGGTAAACCGTTATGTAAGGGAAGTAACCTTGTTTCTGAAGTCAGCCGCAGAGTTGCCAGGAAGACCACCGAAATCATAACCTTGAATCGTAACCAATAACAGAATCAAGCACCCAGAGGGATGTGCACATTAATGCATTCTTCTGCCAGGGATATTGATGAAACAGTAATGTACGCACACTGTCTCCTAACCACAAATTCATTTAGATGGACAAAGTTTCGATGGTTACCACACTCACATATTTATGCCAATAGGCTAACAAGCTTTATGATGACAGGTGTGGTTAACCATCCAACCCACCCAGTGTGATAAACATCTCAAGATGATTAATAGCTCAATACGTATACGATCAATCCCAGAGAGTGGGAGCACAAACACATCAAAACAATGTCAAATATATCAAGTTTATGTTCTTATTCCACATTTTTGTAGACATACTTAAGAGGGTTTTTTTTCTCTTGACAAGAAACACAAAACAAAATACACCACAGCCAACGAGACTATCTAAACTAACTTGGTGTCCGTCACTCTCCTGCACCAAAAACCACAAACAGAACAAAGTTGTGACCGTTCTCTGGAAGAGTCACACTTGGAAGGCAAAATCAAGACTCACTTGAAGAAGAAACACTTGCAGGGTTATATACTGTATATCTTGGGGAACAAGTCAATGATTAGGCATAGTAAGTCATTAAATGGAACTTCCTGCTGCTGGTAACCATCCCATCAGTGTGGACAGAAGCCTCCAGGATACTGACGACTGACTGCAGCATGGATCTTGGAGAGCACCATGGCATGCAGTCCTAACCAGTAATAATAAATAAACTATGATGATTCAGAAATACTAGGTCTACTGTGCTCCAGGGCTTATCTAAGTGTGAAACTTGATGATGTGAATACATTGAGCAGAGATTTAGATCCAAAATGAGATGTGTGTCTTGACAATAGATATACTAATTTGTGTTTTTATGCTTCGCGCTGGCGATAGCCGTGGCCGGAGGCATTATGTTTTCAGGTTGTTCGTCGGTGATTAGAATTTGGTTGTCAAAGATTACCTCACAAAACACGTTTTTGGCCATAACTCAAGAGTTGATGACCATATTTCACAGTTGATCAGACAATTAATTGGTGACACTTTCGATTCAGAGGTCAAAGGTCATTGTGACCTCAAAATAGTTTTTTAGCCATAATTTAAGAATGAATTCCAGATTTCACATACATGTTGACTGGGACGACACAATGAGTAAACAATAACTCGTACAGGACAGGCTTTCCTCCATCGCGTCCATTCTGCTTTTCACTTCCTGCCTCACTCTGAATTTTGAGCGTCATCTGAATCACGTGACTGTAAATAGCGCATTGGAGTGCGCTGAGCTAATCGTGATCCTGCGAGTCAGTGAGTTTCAACTACAGCTCATAGAACTGTGCCAATGCCAGGAGAAAACAAACGCACCACATTTTTTGTAGCTATACTCTATAAGAATCCATCTTTACACAGTAATCAAGTACATGTGTATCTGTTTAGCCAATACATAATAATCCTTCATTAATCAGTTCAACAATTTACTGGAATCATACATATGCATCGTCAACATAGTAACTTCCATTTAGCAAAAAATACATATTATACCCTTTATTTAATTCCTTCCAAGTATTCATTACATATACTATATGAGTCTGGACCGACATGGATGTAAATTGCAACTTGGTGGTTGGTGGAGGCATACAACCACTGGGTAGTAATTCTAGTTTTCAGCTTGCAACTACCACTCATATAATTCCCTTTATGAGTACTCTCTTACGCTTATAAATGAGTCACAATTGCCTGATGTGTATGTGTGTTTGCCTTTATATGTGTGTGAATGTGTGTGTAGGCAGCTATCATAGAGTCATCAGGTGGGGGCTTGTGTTGGTGATCCAAACTGTACACAGCAAGTGCTTGCAAGTCCTCAATCTAACCCAAACAGAATTATGCAGATAATGACGCACGGGCCTTCCCCAACACCATCTCCTCCATATTCATTACGAGATCTAGCGGTGCATAATTAAAATTTTAATTAGCTCATGCAAAGAGAAGGGATGTTTCAGGTTAGCATGCTAATATAAGGCAATCAGGCAAAAAATGAAAATGCATTTCCGGTTCCTCAGGGACAGCTTAGTATTGTTGGTTTAATGTTTAGGAGGCTTGTTCCAAAAAATAAATGAATGAATAAAATAAAATTTAAATAAAATCCTGCCCCACCTGTACCCAGACTTCTGTTCCTCTAGCCTCTACTTCACAATATATCTTTGCACAGGGTTTCTTTCCTTGATCCTTCTGAAAAGCTCAAACATAATAAAGTAGTGTGCTGTTCATAATTCAAAGCAAGTATGGAAATATAAATTGTGCGCAAATATAATATCCAAATCCCTGTGGGTTTCTTCCGATTTTCTCTTTCAGGGCTTCTGTGTATTTGTTTCAATTTCACAGGAAGTGAGAGCAGACAGGGGAGGGGACGGCTGGCAGTGACAGATATCAGTCCAAACAAAACCCAAATAGAACTCCAATAAGAGAGCTGACGTCAATGTCCAGGTTCAGAAGGCACACGTTGATTGAATCAGTGAGGTTGCTGTAAAATGAACCAACATAGTATCTGTGTTTAGCTCTGCTCTGTTTGTTGTGATAATGACTGGCCTCAGGCTGCAACTCTGACACTGAGTTATTGGGATGAAAATTTAAATGACCCAGGCTGAGCGGGGAGTACAACTAATTAGCCAGGAGATGTCCTCACACTGTCAATTTGCATTCTTTTGGAAACGTGCTGGCATTTATTACTATACAGTTTATAGGTGCTACAGCCACAAACACAAAACATTTGGCTCAACCCTGTGACCAGCAATATATCAAGAGGACGCCACACCTGAGATTCAACCAAAGCAAAAATGATTTTGTTTTACAAAAGGAAATTGCCACGTTACCTAAAAAAGAGAGTCTGTAGGCCTGGCCAAACATAACAAAAAGATGGGGAAGTCTGGGACCCAGAGCTTCCACCCTTAAACTACAGAAATGGGTAAACTAAACTAACAAACATAAAATGCGAAAAGTGGACTACCAGACCTCCATCCTCAAAATAAGCAGACTCAAAACAAGGAGCAAAGGAAACTAAACACTAAAGTAGTCGGAAGGCTGCTTTGTCTGTGTGAGAGAGACATCCCTCTCCTCCAGCCTTCGTTAAATAGTGGGGGCAGGGCCACCCACTGATCGCCAACCAGGAGCACCTGAGAAAGAGAGAGGAAAGGAGAAAAGAGGAGGGAAAGAATAGCAAAGAATAGGAAATAGCTATTAGAACCTGTTGTAAAGGTTAACTAAATGAATAACTTAATTTTATTGTGTTGTGAGTCATTTGTCCTTCCCAGATGCCACAATATAATGATATTATATGGCATTAAGGTGTCTTTCAGCAGAGCTAGGAGACGGTCACATAGTGCATAGCCCAACAGCAACATTTACTGGAAGTTTAAACAAGCTGTACTGTTGATTTACATGTTAGTGCTTTGGGAGTAGAATATTAGAAAATGATAAATGTAGCCGGGATTTGGACTTCGGCAACTTTTGTTAGCTATGAAAGTGAAACTGTCTTGTGATGTATACTTGTTTTATGTTCTATGTTGATCTTTATTAAGTCCACTTACTCGCTTGTTTCTGAAGCTTTGAAAGATCACACAGTCATCATGCTATCAATTTTCATCTCTCTATTGCATTCTATGAATCTTATTGGATCAATAATGTATTGCTCATCTGATTTTAGGTATATTTTTTAATGAATTATTGAATGATAATAGTCTTTTTCATAATTTGAGTTTTCTCAAATTGTGAGGTTATTACCTATAAGGTCGTGTGAGTGAAACATTGCTCTGTCAGTATATGTAGTGTATAAGTAGTGTATGTAGTGCTGATAGTGTGCAGGACATTCATGATTCCCAGAGGATGAATCCTTCTGATTTTGGTGATCATCTGGCTTTCCCTCTTGCGCCACCATGAGATTGAATTTGTGATTTGTGATACAGACATTGTCCCCCTCAGAAGAATAACTTTGCTGATTCCATAATATTTATGTAGCACCATCATCAGGTCAAAATTTCAGCTTGTCCAGTACTTTGGTGTATGACCAAAAACCTGCAAAAAGACAATCCCATCAGCCTCAGCTGTCCTGTTAGTGCTACTGTAGTTAGCAAATGTTAGCATGCTAACATGCTAAACAAAGATGGTGCACATGTAAACATTATACCTGCTAAATATCATTGTCATTGTGAGAATGTTAACATGGCTGTAGAGTCTTAGTCTTATTTAAAGTGTAAAATTCTCACCGTTATGTTTTGTTGTCCATTAAGATAATGGGAATTATACCATGATGCCATTTACTCATAGCAACATCAGATAAAAAGATGAAAACAACAATGTCTCTGAGAGGCACATAAAGAAGTACATGATATCCCCACCAAGAAGACATGAATGCAGCATTCAATTTCAGATGGGTTAAATATTAAATCTTCACAGTAGGTGAAATTGCTCAGGGCCATACTGTCTGCACCAAACGGCAGGTTAATGCCTGCAGCTAGTGGTTCGAAGGATTCAGTGGCCCATTATGGTTGCTTACAATTCTCTGAACAGAGTGCCTTGATCTCCCTTCACCTGCCTGTTTGTGTAACAGACAGGAAGCGGCTAATGCTGTGTTGTTAAACAACTCCTATGACCTTCTTTTGAGCCTCTAATGGTCACTTCCGCTGTGGAGAATCGAGCCTGGTTGCATGGTTTTCTCCACGTCTCACTCCTCTGACCCCAGAGAATTCCTCTGCCATCTGTGTCTTAAATCTGTTAACCTTACATTTATTCCTTTAAAGGTTTAGACTTCAAGGCGATTCCACACTGAGGTAATAAAACATCTCAGTCGGGTTTTTGTGTTTGCCCAGAGTTACTGGCGTTCAGTGCCATACAGAATAAATCAATGAGTTTCTATACAGTTTTTATTTCCTATGAAGCCCAAGGCTCTTGTTTTTCAGCAACTGCAGGACATTTTAGACTAGCTCCAAACCGGAAATGAAGAATGATGACACATCTTTTAGATGATAAATTCAACTCAGAGAATATGTCTGCTGATGCACAAACCTGTCTAGCACCTAAATGTTACATACAGTATATATGAGGTGCAATCATGTGCTTTCCAGGCTCCATGTGCCATTTGTGCAAAAATGTCTTGTAATTACTTTACTATTTTTCTTATATGAATTCATTTCAAAAGCAAAGGGAGCCCTACTGAAGTGTCAAGAGCTGACTTGTGGGCTTGTTAGCTGTAATAAAATGAGCAGCAGCAGTGTTTGCAAACTGAACACTGAAACAGCAGCATAGGGAGAGCAAAAAGGCAGCAGTGCAACTTAGTACTTACTAATTTATAAAATTATAATCCCCAAGATTTTCATGAAATCAAACCCTGTTTTTGATATGATTTATGGTCTGGATCTTTTCAGCAACAGTCATTCACTGTATTTGCATTAAGTTTTCATGGATTTAAATTGCCACACACGAGGGGATGGATAGGAGACGAGACAAGCATGTAATCCTTCATTACGGTTTTTAATTTCATCTCATCCATATCAGCCTCACTGTTCCCTGTTCACTCTCCTATAGAGCTCAGAGCTTCAAGTGGTGAAACACACCGGTGGCTTTTATTGTGAAGCAGTCACAGGAAACGTAATGTCACCAAAGTTAGCACTAATTGCGATTGTTCATCAAAAGTGCACCAACAAAACATGTTGTAATTTTCTGCATTTTTTGCAAGGGGGTCATTTCTAACTTTTGCAGGTGAGTGACGGATCCATAAGGAGCATCCACAGTGAGGAGTTAGATAAAGAGTTGCAGACCTTAGTCAGCAAGGTAACTAACTTTACTGAATCCTGCTGTTTGTGGAAAAGTACTTGCAAGTGTACAGCAAGAAATCAGATCGACTTTTTTATCAAAACAATGTGTTTGTTTGGCTGCACTGTAAACAGACACAGCAGTTGCTCCTCTATTGTAATAAGCGGCCATGTTTGCTGCATGTTTGCCACGTGTGTCACCAAATCAACCAGGACTTAAATCTTAAGGATTACAACTTTAAATAGACCAGCTTTGTACAAAGGGTGCATTGCATATCATATAGTTGAATTTACTACGTTTGCAGTGAGTAGAGCATGTCTAGTGTGAGTGCAGCAGTGCAGTTCAAGTTTTCTGCCAAGACTGGCTCACAGGCAATCCATTGTTTGCTATCAAATGCATTTGACCAAAACAGGCATGCATAAACATGCTTATTTCAAATTAGTTTCAAGTGCAACAAGTCAGGGGCTTGATCTGGAAATGCTGGTTAAATGCTCTCTTTGTCTGACAAAGCCAAATGACTGAATGTTAGCTGAGTACTACCTTGCAGACAGGAAATCCTTTAACAGAGGGAAAGTCACTAAAGGTGTTGATGTCCGGAAAAGCCTTCTGACAATTACAGCGAATGAAAATTTTTTCTGCAGGTCTGGTCTAAGCACTCAACACTTCATTGTAATTGCCTTGGTGAGCTTGTACTTCCAAGTAAGTGATTGCTGTAGGTGTTAATTTTCTGTAGTTGCTGTCTCCCTCAAAATGTCATTGACGTCACTGGAGAGAAAAAACAAAAAAAAACGGCTTGCCTCAACACTTTCTCCCAGACCCTTTTCATTCCTACTCAGACACAAATTAACCGTGCACACATGAACAATCACGCACATATACAGCAGAAAGAGAGAGAAAGCAAAGCGAGTGGGCTGATTGCAGTTATTGAACACAATGACAATATGAATGACAGCACTTGAACAGCCTGAGCTGAAACAGACGTCATTGAACACCGATGGCGAAAAGAGAGTGAAAGACAAAGGCTGTGAAACACAGTGAAAGTGAAAGAAATGCAGGGGGACCTCAAACACTACAGTATGAAGTGTACACCGAGAGGTGATCAGTGAAACTCACATAATGATGTCAATAAAACTCCCCTCATAAACCTACAGGAAGTGTGGATCAAGCGTTTGCATTTATTACACCCTCTCTAGTCTCCCTGTTTGTTTTGATTATATCTACACCACTTGTCTGCACACCAACCTCACTTTTCAGGAAAAAAAAGACATTGAATTTAACTGAAATGAAAGAATAGGAAGGGATAAGGTGTCATTCTCACAACAAGAATATCTTTTACTATCTCAGTGAATGCCTCTCTGCACAATAAATGCCTGAAATACTGATAGAATGTTTACTCAAGAAGTACAATAAATTATATTTGAATACTTTTTGCAAAGCCATTTCCTCTGTGAGGAAGTGCTGCTATTTCACTTGAAAATACCTCTTATATGCAATTGCAAAAGTTACTTCATCTTTGCAGTAAACTTCTGATGGAGTTGACTTTCAAAGATTGGAGATCGGCAAAGAAAATGGTGTTTGCACAGCGAGTGTGTCTGTCCAAATGATGGAGAAAGTCTCCAGGGGGCAGGGATGTGTATGTGTGCTTGGTGCTCTGCCAGGTTTTGTAATGATCATATGCTTGAGGCAACAGATGGATTTTCAATTTTCAGTTAATGGCATGGTACCTTTGCACAGGGCAACAACTGACATGTGAGAATCGAGGAACTTTATCCTTTCTGTCAAATCATTGTCATGTCTGCTGTTGACTTGGACTCGGAGCAGGTATTTCAGTGTATGTAGTGTGATCCTTCTCCCACAACAAAAGCAGAAACATAGAAATGTAGACGCTTTGAAGTAATTCAGGTACGTTATGCTATAAAACAGTTAATGGTTTTAAAAGCTGGAATGGAAATGTCAGTTTTAATAATAACTTAAATGGGCCTTATTGAATTTCCTGAAGACAAAATGTACCTAAAGAAGAAAGAAGTATGATTTAGTTGGACTCAATGCATTAAATTAAATTCACTGGACCCAATCCTTATTTTTATTGTTTCTTGATATGAGATGTACTACATTAGTATTGGACCATTTATCATCATATAGGATTACATAATATTATTTTGCGTTTCTACTACCTGCAATAAATGATGACTGTAATTGCAGCCACAATCTGTAGCCACTATCGGGGTAGGGTCTGTCTTGCTTTTCCCAAGGTCCCCTCCTTTTCTTTTGTTCCTTATGCACTGAGGTTTTTCAGAGAGTTTTTCCTTTTTAGAGAGCTTGGCCTGATCGATCAAAACACTTATTTGGTTTAATGTCCACTGCCCCATATTCACTTTGAAGTCTTGTGTCAGGTTAAGATTTTCCTAAATAACCATAACATGTTTATGCTGTAAGAGTCCACTTCTACCATAGAAATGCTCGAGCAGTTGATTATACGGGGTTGCTCAGAATGGATTTGCCAGGCACTGTAAGTGATTGCACAAACTAAACATGCCACACAAATGCTCCTTACAACATAAAAGATGCCCGCTTTTGAGCATGGCGTGGCTTACACCATTAAAGAAGGTGTTATTCCTCTATTAAATTCCCTCTATTTAATATACAATGATTTTTCTCTGTTTGTTGCAGTTGCTCCCAGCTGTTGATGAGATAATTGTTCCCCTTTTCTTTCACTACAGAAAGAAATATAAATGTTCTTCACCTATAAAAGTTTAATTTCTGTCTGCGTCTTTCCTTCACATGGAGATGTAGAAGCATATGACTTAGTCATAGGAACCTGGTGACTCCACCTGATAGAGGCAAGGATGCTACTGCAGAGAGATTAGCCTCACACAGGTCTGATGACGCACATCAACCTGAAAAAAATGTATGCTTGGTGAGGTAGAAAGGCAGGTGAACAGCATGAACGTGAAATCCATGCTATGCTGGATCAGTGAAGTTTTCATCCATGCAGGAGGACAAAATCATGGTCTGCATGCAAAGTTATGAGAGTCTAATAATTTTCCAGTTTCTACTGCATCACTGTGCACTTCATAGATTCTGTGCACATGGTCAGTGTGTTAAAGAGCAAGTAAGATGGTTCTGCAAAAAAAAAGAGAGGCTTGTTTATGTCCGATAAATCCTCTCAGAATGACACAAATCCTCCGTGTGCCTTTGGCCAGGTCAGGGATGAACGCAGGCTGCAAAAGATTTTCTGCGTCACTGAGTGAGCACCAATAACGTTGATTGTTTAAATGGCCGCCCACGCCTCTGCACGCTACACCATCTCCCAAGCACATGCATTTGCATACAAACACACACTCTGCATCAGCACATGCATGCACTGTTTGACACAGCAGATCGTTGCCGGAAGTAAACACCAAATTTAGAATAATGTTTTCCACACAAAAGGTCATTCCTCTTTTCTTATTTAGACTCCATTATGACTATTGTTCGGCAAGATGCAGGGAGCTCCTCTGTGCTGGAACTTCACCACGACACATCATGTTGTCACGGTAACTGAGCCCGACATATGGAGGAACCCTGAGCTTGTGATAGCCGTGTTGCTGTGGTGATGTCTTTCCTCGGAATAAATTAAATGATATGACAAGAAGAGTGTGAACTCAGAAGGCAGCAGGACATTCAAATGAACATTTAATAACATACTTTCTACATACCAATGCACAAACACAGAATGTCACAGCAAACAAGTTCATGATAGTATAAGATGATAAGATAAATATAAGTAAGTAAGTAAGTAAGATAAGTAGCGAAAATCTGAATCTATCTGATGTCATATTGCAGATGGTACAGCTGTGTTCTGCTGCACACACTATGCCAGTATACCTCCCATTCAGTCAAACTGACTATTTGCTTTGTTGCACTTTGCAACATAAATTTTGTCTGATCATTTTATATGACTTGCAAGATCAACAGGAGGTCCTTCATCAAAAGGCACAACTCTTATATAGATGTGGTCTAAAGAGGGAAATAGGAAATAGGACCCATGTACCCCTTTAACTGAAGGGTCAGAATGACAAATGAAAAAAGGTGAAAAAACGGAAGCTGCATAGGTTTGAGAAACTCAGACAAAGAGTAAAGAGGGTCTCTGCGGTGTTGTAATTACAATGGCTTGCACTGGCCATCGGTGTCTGGTGGAGCCTCAGCTTCCGGCAGCAGCTCAATACAGAATACTAATGCTACAATTAGTGTAACCCAGCAACAGGAAGTTGGCTGCCCTTGAGGGGAGATGAGAGAAAGGAGCTGAATACATCGTTCTGATACTGACAAGCTCTAGTGGCTGCTGTCAGGCGGCTCATCCTCTCTGCCCAGACCTGAGAGGAAGGCTGGAACAGTAGGGCACCGCTGAGGGCTGCACTGGTCGACATGGCTGCGAAGAGGGGGAGGTTAAAGGGTCATGTCAAGGTCAAGCGCTGCAGGATCATCACAGGTTACCCCCATGACAATTGAGAGAAAAGCCACTTCAGAATGTCCCCACCTCTGTTGAAATGCTGTCCTAGCAGGTTCTGACCTGCCTTGCATTGCAGAATATGTAATATATAACATGAAAAGTTGTTGAAGTAGGCTAGAAGTAGCACAAAGCTTTTTACCCAGCAACCCAAGAGGTAAAGAGCTACTGCTTCATGTTATAGTCAGCCTAGTATCCCTAGGAATTAGGTCCATATGATTCCACATCCCACAATTTACATCCAATGCCAACTTATAATGTAATGATACGGAAAGTAAAGGTGTTGAGGTCACAGTTGTGGATGGGCGTGTTTCGCGAGTCTGACTTTCATGCAGGAGACCAGAGTTGGCGTCCCGTCACAGACCTGCAAGTGATGTTCGCCTTTTTATTAACCATAAACACGACCTTTCCCTAACCTACAAGTCACAGCAGCTGGAGTGTCAGCGATGTGACATATTTCCAAGTGAAATGGAATATGTGGGTGATGTTTAGTTACAGGGAGGGATTTAAATCAAACATGATTGGATCGCTCGAAAGCAGGCGTGGCTTATCAAATACAGAGAGAAGAGAGGTATTTGGATGTAGAAATACTCAAACATAATTCATTTGACTCAAAGCCAAGAGATACATGAACAACATATTGGAATATTCAATGCCATCGTAGTTCTTTAAATGTTTTTTATTGGCTGGCACCTTTTCTTCGCTTGTACACTTCATAGTCAAGTAGTCTGATAATCAGCGATTCAGAGGTCTGAAACTAGGCAACCCCCAAGTATTGAGCTATAGGTATGTCAGTTACAGTATATAGCATGTAGTTAACTTTCAGTTACACAGAAGTCATGCAGTGGTCCTCTGTGGTATAAAAGACCATTAGGAATGACTATCCAGAAGTTATCAGGTGGACGACTGCTAATTGAACTTAATGGTACCATTTGTGACTCTACAGAGTGCATCAATTCAACCTGCTTGTCCCCTCTCTCACATCTCAAGTGGAGTTAGGCTATACGTGTCCTGCATTTTGATGAACCTGTAGCTATGGAAACTCGTCCTTGAGTGCCAACTTGTTCAATACAACACACTTTGTAAGCATTGCGCAGCACTTTCACTTAAGTGCAGCTTTCCGCTTGACTCACTTATTGCAGAGGCCTTGCACCCATTATTCCAACTTTGATAGACAGTAAAATGATAGACACAGAGTCTGTTTTCAACAGTTTGTATACGCTGCAGGTTTTTTTCTGAATGAGTAGTCAAGCCCATTGACAGTGCTGACATGCCTGAGTCTGTACCTCCATTCATGTTTTGTTTCTTGGCTTGTGTAAAGGAGGAGGGCTAAGAAGAAAGAGGTTTACTGGTTGTCATGCCTCACACTGCCAACGCAATTTGTTGCTTAATTTTAGCTTATTTTTTGCCTTTCGGTGGGATGACAGTAAACACGTTTATTAGCTTTATATTATTCATTAAATTAAACTGTAGGAGGAGGATAACATGAATGGGATGGGATTTGACACAGGTTATATAACAACCACCCTCGGACACCTTTTTCATATATTTCATATACCTTTACATATTCTGTCACCGGTCACCTACTGTTTTATTTGAAAGGCGCAAATGCATTTTGTATACATTTTTCAATTGAATCAAAAAGTGAAAATAAAAAGGGAAAAGGGAGTGATGCAATGAAAGTAGAGCTCCAGGATTTCATTAAGATGTCTTTCTTCCTTTGCTTCCTACATGGTATTTTCTAGTAGGAAATATTATATTGTTTCTCAGTTTCCCCCCTATTCTATCCAAGCTGCCAGGTCCACCACAGGTGCCTGAGTAACTGTTGTGATGTCTCTGTGTTGATGTGTGCTTCCTGCTGAGGACTAATGAGGGCTGGAAATGAAAAGCTATTTTACGTTGGCCATTCTAGGGGCCATGATTACAGTCGGACACCCTGATTTGCCAAGATTGCACCACTAGTTCAGAAAGTGATCATGTGAAGTCACCCCAAAAATAACCTGCAACACCCGTTCGCCATAGTTTTATGTGCAAAACTAATCGTATAGTCACATCTGCTGTTCTTTAACTGACTGTAACTGAGATGTGCAGTATAGATGGACAACATATTAAAATTGGCTGAAAGGTTTTTAAAAGGTATTTTTAGGTTAGTTACTTTACGAGTAGCTCTCACAAATGATCTTGGATAAGTTAGATGCCATCATTAAGTTTGTCAAAAGTAAAGTTTAGCTCGTGATTTTGTTCTAAAGGGGGCGGTAAAACAAAAATTGCCGCTTATCAGGGAGAACAGAACATCTATTGTATTTTAGTGGGCTGAGCTGTCAAATGTTTTTCCTGTCAGTATCCTTGAAAGTATCCCAAACCATCGCTGATAATTCAATAGGTAGCGCTTTTCAAAACCAGGGTTACAAAGTGCTTCACTGTTACAAATATGTTAAAAGCAAAAGATATTAAGCATTTGAATGAATATTCAAGGAAATTGTGTAAAAGAATAAGAACAATCAGGGCAAGGAAGCATCAATAAAATGCCTTTAAGAATAAATAAATGCGATTTATAACACACGTAACATTTGCTGACCTGACTTCCAGGGCGAGACTGTTCCATAACCTCGGAGCCAGGACAGCAAATGTTTGATCACCACCAGTCTTGAACTAAACGAGGCACTAACAGAAAACCTTGTCTGACAACCTGAAAGGCCTAGTGGATCTGAATGGGATCTGCAACTCACTGATGTTGGCACCAAATTGTGGAAGGCCAAAAAAGTAAAAGAATATTGAGTCTGAAGCCATAGAATCAAAAGCCATGCTGAAATGTGCCACAGCTTCTTGGCTTAAACGTGCGGAGACAAAACACTGGATGAATTGTTAAAGCTGTCGGAAAGATAAAAGCAGCTTGAACAAATCCTTTTTTGTAAGCTTGAGCTGGAAAACTTTCTTTCACTCTGACCTCTCTTCGCTTGAGGTTATATAAAAAGACAGTCATCTTTGTTTCCTTTCTACTTGCTAAATTTAAATAAGACACCTACTGGATGTTTGAATTTTTCTAACAAAACATCTTGTGATGCAAGCAGTTCTTTTTTTATATATCGCTGATTTCCAAAAGTACTATATCCAGCTATAGTGGGCTCCATTTTAGATCACAGTTTCCTATAAATACATGTCTTGAAAATGAGCCACTGGTTGCACACCACCAGTAATTACCTTTAATGCTTGGGAGTGGATTCAGGGAACTATTTTTAGTTGGTGCAACGAATAATTTGCCAGCGTGGGGAACCATTGTTGATGACAATGCCTCTGCCAAGATGTTTCTGCCTGAACAGTGCACACCCAGTGTCTACTGAGTACGCTATTCATGGTTTGTATGGGACCATTAGGGCCTCGCCAGAAATAACACTAGCACAAGGCAGGGTTACACACACAGGTGGCACTTGCATCAATGATAGGCCCTTTGTAGGGACATAGCATGAGATCATCGTGACAAATACCATTTCCATGAGTGAAACTATATGGGCAATTTGTCGTCCCATCTTCACATCCATTTCCAGCAGGGATTTCTTTGGTTAAATAGAATGCAATTGACCTCACCTTTCCTTTCTGTGGGCAGGGGGAACTTATATATAGAGAGAAAGGGCTGAGTCATTCTTAATGTATGACGGCTGCTTTCATTCATCCTCTCTCTTAGTTCATGCTGGTGCACAACGAAGACTTAAGGCTAATGGTGTGCGCGCTAATAGAAAATACCTCACTTGTGTTGAGCCATAAGCACTTGACAATACACAGCCAGGTGAAACCCGAGCACAGGGCATGCAGAACTCTCAATAAATATACAGATATTTACTGCATATAGATGGTAAGACATAGATGTTATAGCTCTCAAATTTTTAGTATTGGCCTGCCTCCCTCTCCTTTTCTTCCGCCCTCTCTATCAGGAAATCTGTTTATGGAGCTCCCGCAGATAGGAGACCTGTTTCCATGGGGACTGCTGTCTTTTAGATTGGCTGGACGTGTGTGCGTAAGACAGTCAAACAGCTCAAAAAGAAAAGTTTTCAGTTTGATATACTTAGCTATTGATGCAAGATGAATTGCTGAGGGTAATGTTAAAATTTCACTCCAATTAATCAATGGCCTGTTACAGTGATCGATTGAGAGTCTAAACTGTAGGACTGATTGCAAGGGGGCTGCAGAGTAGATCAAAGTGCACAAGGTTAAGCAATCTGTTACATCTGAGATACAGTAAATGCAGTCAATGTTACAAGAACATCCATTCAAGACTGAGACAAGAGTGCACGCATCCTATTCTCTAGACCCACTGATGCCATGTTAAGGTTTGTGCATGCACATGTATATGAAAGCAATTACTGCAGACGACAATCACTGTGAGGACACAGCTTGCAACTGTTGTTGCACCTTTCAAAGTGCAGAAGAATTGTTTGCTGCAAAAAGCAGCAGTTTTTCACCAAGAGTCACATTTGATAGTCCTCTATAGACAAGAATGTCATACACTGGATGCATTTACATTTTTCTAATGTTGTAAACATGAAAATGTATTTGTTTAAATGCTGTTATGATCACACTGGAGGTTTAGGTGCAGGAAATATAGAAATGCTGCTCGTCACAGGTTAATTAGTCTCTTGGTTTTAGTGTAAAAATGAATGCATACTGCCACCCAGTGTAAGCAACACGTTTGTGGAAAAGTGTGAATGTATGACTCATACATAGCTGTGCTTGTAAAATGATGCTTTCACATCATTGTGAGGATGTATAAAGTAGTTTGCATATTATTTAATTTGGATGATTTTGTGTGCAGTGTTCTGTTAATTACATTCATGCATGTTTACACTATTCTAAGTACATAGCACGCAGATAACTACCCCATATATATGTAAAGACAACGTTAAATGATACAGTGAGTCAGTCATGTAGCAGGATATTCTGTTAATGGGCCCCAAACAGCAAAGGAGCTCTGCTTATCATTATGGCAATTAAGGGTTAAATGAACTTGACATGGTCTTTAACACAGTCAAAACCGGAGTTCAGACATGCCATTAAAGCCTCCTCCTTCCCCAGCCTGCGACTTTTTCTACACCAGTGAGTCACTAATTGTAGGCACCCATCATGAATTACACCGAGGGAGCACAAGGGCTTCAGAATCTATTCAGCACCATACAAATGGAAACACAAACTGACAGCATTGACCAAGAGATTACTGCTTTCTTTTATTTGCTGTGACTAATGATATTTCAAAGGGCAAATGCCAAGAAAACAATAAAGCCACAACATTTGAAAAAAAACAAAACATTCCAGATATCCCCAAAGGATTTGTCAACGTTTTATTAATTTCATTTTGATTTTAAATCCTGAGCAATAGCTTAGTTTCATAGAAGGCCATGAGTAGATACATGGATGAACTGGATGAAATTCAGTTTACTTTACTCCATGATCCACAGTAGTAAAACAGTCAAACAATCATTAAACCACACATAAATGTACTCACATTAAATAAAACGTGCCCGCACCATCCATTCACAAAATGAACAAATACTTTTAAGCTTCGATGACGAGCATCTATAAATCAGGCTGTAATAATTTTATGCCATAGTTGTAAGGAAGAGTGTACTGCTCTTTTAATACCTACGCCAGAGGTGAGCTGTGCACAGAAAGCACTGAACAGACAGACCTTGACATCGGCTGAACTCATATGAGAGTGACGTACAAGCAAGTAAGCCTGAGTGTATCATTTATGACACATGTCAATATATCTCTTTCATACAGTACCTTTAGACCGCCACTGCAGGTGGAACATTTAATCAAAGCTTCTGCACAAGTAAACCTCACTTGTTTAATCTTTTATGGCCTGAGCCGCATGCACTGAGATCATAGAGTCAGGTAGAATACCTGAAGTGTAGACAGCAGAAAGGCTGTGAAACAAGTGGCAAGAAGAGGAGCTAGTTTTTACCAAGCTCATTTCAGATGTTACTTGTAGATTTGTTCATTTATTTGTAAGATACCATGTACAATATTCAACATAAATGTCGTCATTTCATGTATTATACTGTGTTCAGCAGTAGGCTATGTAGTCAGTTCCATGTGTTTCATTGTAATCAAGCACCGACCTCCAATGTGGAAGTGCCTTAAACCTGCATTCTTTCTAATGGCCAGCAGGGGGCGAATTCCCTGGTTGCAAAAATAAGTCTGATTGTATAGAAGTCTATGAGAAAATGACCCTTCTTCTCACTTGATTTATTACCTCAGTAAACATTTTCCGAATTAGTTTAAGGTCTCATCACTGGTTTCAAGTCTTCTACAATACAGCATGATGTTCATTTCGTAAATTATGGTCCCTTTTTGAGTAAAATAGATGATAAAGCATTATGCTTTAAGGCGTGGCTTTCTCGCCACCACCGTGACCTGTCAATCAGGATAGAGGCATTCGGTTGTACTAAAAGACACTCTAAGGCAGTGATACTCAACTCAACACAGCAGCCTGTGGGCAATAGGTGCCAGGTGGCCCATTGGACCATTTTCTAATTCACAATGATATAAATTGGGATTTTTTTCGTCTGTTATACCAATTAGAAAATGTTCAATAATGTCACTTGGCTGTTACTTGGGAAGTTGCATATTGGCCTATCAGCAATCTGTGCAGTGCGCAAAAGTGGTGACACTTGGTTTCAAAACGTTCATGTACACCTGCCGTGGACACGCCGGATAAGTTTGCCTTCAATAGAAAGACAAGACTTTCACCCTGGAGACTGCTGTTTGTGTCCTGTGTGAAACCAAAAGTCAACGTTGACTTACTATTTTAACCCAAACCACGATCTTTTCCTAACCCTAACCAAGTAGATGTAGTGCCTAAACCTAACCAAACTTTGGTTAGGTTGGACCGTTTCACAACATTAATCACGTGGTAGAAATGCCTGAGGCCTATTAATGTTTGTTTATTAACTGGCCCCTGGCCTTGTGTCATCTTGCAAAACTGACCCCCGGGAAAAGCAAGTTGAGTATCCCTGCTTTAAGGAGTCTGCAGTTTTTTTTTTGGCAACTGCATTTACAAGCTAACTTTGTTAGCAGAGACTTTGCAGCCAGGTTCAGTCAGATGGGTGTGCTAATGACCTAAACCTTGGCTCTGGTTGAAGGTGGACGGTGCCATACAAGGAGTTACGTGAGGTCATCTGAATCCACGAGCCAATAATAATTGGTCCCACCCTAGCACATGCAATAATGCTAATAGGAGAGTCAGGAAGATGTCAATCAAACACAGTTTGTACACATCCACACAGTCCTGAGATGAAGTCCAATCAGGCAAAGATTTTAAATCACCTGTGTGTGTGATCTCAGTGTCATCTGGCTTGTAAAACACCGTGGAAATGCAAAGCAGAACCCAGAACCGAGGCCTTATTAGCTCAGGTTATGGGATGCTCAAGGTTATGGGACATTCATTTAGTGGAAAAGGCCTGCATGGTAGCTACATCCTCATTGAAGTTGTAGTCATAGGTAGATAGATACATACATACATACATACATACATACATACATACATAGAGCTCTGTACTATGAATGCAGTTTAAGACACAAAGAAAACCAGATTGTACCCTGACCCTGACTCAAAATGCATTGCACCCCTCGTTGTTACTCATTAATTAAAACCTCCTCCTGCCAGTGCCCTTTTCACACTAGTGACTAACTAACGTAGGCATTCATTATAAACAGAGGAGGCAGTTCCATAGAAAAAGAAAAACTCACAGCATTGTTGAATAAAAAACAGCTTTTTATGCGCTTTGACTATTGATATGTCAAAGGGCAAATGTTATGAAAGCAGTAAAGGCACAATCTTGAATTAAACCTTTTCAGGACTTGGGATGATGGAACTTCTCAGCATTTTCTTTTTTTAAATGACTTAATGTGATAGATGTAGCTTTAACTTCTCATACAACATCATCATTTATGAGACTTTTTTTCTCATTTCTTGTATTGCAGAATGAAGAAATGATCCCAGCTCAGCGTGTTATCTACAGAGACATTGCCATGCCTGCTAATGGCCACTAAAGGACAGTTAGACTTACTGTAAGTGCATATGAATGAAAGAAAGTCCTGAAGTGCTTCACTTGCTGTGAAAGGCTCTTCGTGTATTTGTTTTCTGTTTATTTCCTACGCTGTCATTTAATTTTGCCCAGCCTGTTTGTGAAAAACGTCCTGTAGAATGCTCAAAGTGCAGATTTATGTTGAAAGGGAAATACATGTCTCCTCTTTCCTTTGCTTTATTTGTAATGTGTATAATAAAGCGTAATGCAGCCAGAAAACTGGCAACCTCTATTTGTCTGAGTTTCATATATTTTTACATTGGATTTTTCTCTCTGCAGAAGGAAGCCCTGTTTAAAAAAAAGAGTGACATGACATATGGGGTAACCTCCATAAAGTGGCATCCTTCTGTGCCAGCAGAGGCCACAGGAAGCTCTCTGAGGGTCCTGAGAGCAGGCTGACATTTTACAGGATGAGAGAAATGGAAGAAGAGAGACTCTGCTTGGCATGTTAACAGTGATGATTATCATCATGCAAAATCAAATAGAAGACACTGGATGATTCAATAACAGTAATAACAGTAATCAGAACACAAACATTTAATAAACTGTCTATAACACACTACAGTGTATTTGTAAGAAGATTTTTAAGTGTTTCTTAATATATTTGTCAACAATCATAACTCCTCGTATGAAGCATCTGTGACTGGTGTATACAGATAATAAATGATTGATAATACAGTATAAAACAGCTGTAATCATGTTTAATGATATATGATTACACCCAAGAACAAATCCTTGCGTATTAACTATTTACACCCACAGGTTTCAAACTGTCAATAAATGTGTTCTTATGTCATGAAGTAACAGGTGCTTGTTCGGATGTTCTGGGTGGTTGTTCATGAACAAATAACATTAAAATATAACAAATAAACACATTCATATTCATATTAAACATAAGATGTATGATGACAACTGTCTTTTATTAATGTATCAATCATTCGTTGACTGTTTATATATCAGTTGCAGATGTTTCACAGCAGGAGTTATGGTTGTTGACAAATACAAATTTTTAATATATCCTACTGCTTGTGAATACTAAATGGAGGGGTGATAGTGAAATGTGATCGATATGTTTTTCTGAGTAAATAGACAAATAAATAAGGTCCATTTATAAGGTGCAACCAATATCAGCAGGTCACTTTACCTACGTCAAAGTGAAATAAATAAAATCAGGAACAATCACTGAGAATCACTGATCTGTAATGTTCTTGCACAATCCCTTCCTGATGCAAGCACACAAACAAATCTTTACCCATGTACTTTGCTTGACACCCAACTCAGATCAATTCAGGTTTTATTAAAATCTAATTAGAGCACTGTGGTTGCAGCAAGAGCCCATTGAACAGACTGAGTATGGACATAATGGCAACAGCAACGGAGACACAACCAATGAGGGGAGAAAAGAAACATCTTTAAAAACACTCCTGATGAACACCCCATGTTATCAAATGATGCATGCTAACTTATTAGCATAATTTAGGTTAATGCTGACCTCATTTCAACCCCTTCCACTTTTAAAATCTCACAAATAGTGGCAGTAGGTCGAAAGTGTCCAATATTACAATATTTCCCACTGTTAAATTGAGGCAGGGTGGGAAAAATTGTCCTTTGTGAAGCAGGGTAAGAGACGGATTACACACACAGGGAGAGGGAAATGAAAGAAATTGGACATTACTAATGCAGTGCTATTAAAGGAGACACTGCAGTTCTACTACACTGTACATCACCTTGTCAACATGTTGCATCCTCTGAGAGAGAGCGATTTGTCCAAGGTGTTAACATAGTGAAACAAACGTGACGGACGTCATAAGGAAAGTGCTTCACCCTCCTGATGAGAGGTGTTTTTATTGTAGGAAGTCCTAATATGTTGTGTAACTCATGAAGAATAAACAAGCAACCATCAACTAGCATATGATTCATGAAGGGTTTGTTCCCAAAACTGATTTTAAATACTTGCTATTTAAAATCAGTTTTGGGAATAAACCCTTCATGAATCTTTAAGAGAATGTATGCAGAAAATGCCAAAACACATTTGAAAAAAAACAACGTATTTTACTATAAGGGAGAGAATGACCCAAAGTTCTGGTTCAAGAAATCCATCCATCCATCCATCATCTTTCCCTGCTTTATCTTATTCAGGGTCATTTTGCTGGAGCCAATCATAGCACACAATAGGTGAGCGGCGGGGGTACACCATGGAAAGGTTGCCAGTGTGTCATAGGGCTGACACATACGAACAGATGACCAAATCACACCACCTGTGTTTGGACTCTGTGAGGAAACTGGGGCACCTGGAGGAAATCTGGGTCAAGAAGTGGGGTAATAATCAAAGAGGTCACATGTGCAAAGGAATGCACATCATGGATTTACTAGTGCAACTCGCTGTGGTTTGGTATATTTGTGATTGATTTCAAAACACTGACATGCTCTTGTCCCCTAAAAACACAGATCACAGGCTGTGAAGTAACACACACGCACACAAGCAGAAGCTTGACAAAGACATTAAAACAGGATGAATAATGGAACTTTTGTTCTACTCAAGGGCCTGCAAGGATTTTATGAATCAAGCAGAAGTAGGCTAACCCATTTTCAGAGCAGATTGAACACATCTATTCTCAGTTTTTCATTGAAGACCATAATAGGTCAACTTGCTGGAAGGTTATGTTTTTTTTTAATGCAGAATTTCATGTAATCCCTAGGCTTGATTATTTTCTAGCTTTAATGGTAAAAGTGTTTTTAGGTGATGACTTACTATGTGCATATGTGTCCATACAGAACAGCCCCTTCTCATGTGTACCTGATAATTCAACCAGAATGCATAATATTTTTGTGCATCATCAATATTATGCATTTAGTTCAGTTGTACACTCTTCATACTAATGGCTTTGTCAGGTCACACCTGCTCACTTGACGAAGCTTCATCCCTTCTTTACATCTGTAAATTGTATATCTGTGTTTACATCACCTGGTCAGTTAATGACATTTTCACTACATACCACTACATAACCTGAATAACCCGAATCACCTTTTTTTAAATGTGTAAAATATTACAGATTGCAACTTTAATTGGTTAAATAATTTTTGCTTTATTAAACTTACATATCAGGTGTAATGCTTACTGCTTCCCAATTGTGGGACTTATATTTGTTTTATTTTAATAAATTAACAAAGAAATTGTTTTTCTGCTGCAGAGCTGGCCTTGATTTTTACAGTGAACAAACAAAACCCCCAGAGAAATCTGACCATGGACACCAAAAGTTTGTTTGATAAAATCATAGAGAACTAGAGTGAGGCAGGGGTGTTATGCTGTGCCACCATCAGATGGCAGTAGAACTGAATCCCTTCAACTTCAATAAGGCCCATCATGGCACATCGCCCAAAAAATGCCTATAAAAATGCAAAAAAAAATGCCTGTTTGTTTGGTACACACACAGTAGCTAAAATGAATCGAGTCTCATATTACAGCCCTGCAATACATTTTACCTTCATGAAGGTTATAACGTTTAGTTTTTGTTTTAGAGAGGTGTGGATTCAACTTTATGTTTATTTTAGAGGCTTGTGGTTCTATTGAATTGTATGGCATTATACTGAGAAAACGTTTATACTATTTTGTCCAACCAATTTATATGAATTTTGATATTCCTATTTATTCATGTAGTTACTTATTTCTTAAATATAGTCATTGCCATATACTGTATATAAAGACATCTTGATGGTTATATACTAGATTTTATTATTATGTCTCTACTGTAACCGACACATCGACCAGTAGGTGGCGGTAATGAACCATAAACGTTGAATGTCGACAGCATCCCGAAAATCCAACGAAGAAGACCAACACCCAGGTTCAGTCAGGAGCAGGAGTTACGTTACAAGTAGGCTGTATGTTTCAGTCACTGGGATAAACAAGGTAGGTAATCAAGATATATCACTCTTCTGTTTGAGACGAATATCTTTATGAAACTAGATCGTTGTAATCTGGCTCGCTAAGTATGCTAGTTAACAACTTTTCCTGCTTGAGTTGACTGACATTAACCTAGTAACGTTAGCAGAAAACCTACTGGGGGCTAACGTTAGGTTAGCTTAGCCAGTTTTTAAATTCTCCTAACCAGGGCTGCTTGTTAGCAAATGTTATTTTATCCCATACATGCCTTTACGTCTCTATCGATCTGTACGAGCTCGTTATAACGTTGTAACGCTAGTTGTCATTAACCGTTTGTCTGGTTAAATGTGTGTCAGAGTAACGTTAACGTCCCACACCGCATTCAAACAAGTAATTGTTAATTATTTGCCAAATATTATTTTTAAAGTACTCGTCCGTAATATGTCTTACTAATGTTTTAGCGGGGTTACGCTAGCCTCATGTTTCCCTTTCTCTCCTCAGGTTCCAGCTGTGTGCCGTCTGTACAGAATTACAGGAAACACCTTCACATAACATTAAAGCTTTGCCCCGATGGTGCCAGGAACCCAGTAGAAAACTATAAGGGGGACTGTAGCCAGTACCCTGACTGGGCAGTCCAGATCTTTTGTTTTCCACTGGAGACAAATGGTTTTGAGTCATGGATCAAGGTGTTGTGGACAGTCCAGTTATCCTTGTCATCAAGGCACCCAACCAGAAGTATGATGACCAGACCATCAACTGTTACCAGAACTGGACTGTGGAGAAACTCAAAGCACACCTGTCAGATGTATACCCAAGCAAACCTGTGAGTATTTTCCCCCAGTCCACTTTAAGCAGTTGAGATGAAAACATGAATGATGTATTAATGCCAGTGCTTATTTCTATGCCTCTCCTACTTGTCTCTGTCATCCAAACCTGCTGATCACCATTGTTGAATCACAAGGAAGAGCTACATCCTGTGTGCTGTGTTTTTTTTTGCCTGTATTGGGCAGATTGGCCACATAGTGTGACAGGAAGCATGTGGTGAGAGAGAAACTGATGAGGTGAACATGTAATGTCCCCAGCCCGACACAAACTGTTAACATCAGTTGTATGGTATGCACAGTCAGCTGGGCCACCAGGATGTCCCCACGTGGGTTTAAACTGTTGACGTTTTCTGGTTTTAACTTCTCTTGCTGTTTGAATTCTGCTAAGCTCCCTCTGTCATTCACATTACTGTTAAAAGTGACACAGACCATTAACCTTGATCCACTCATTGAAGTGAAAGAAGTTGCAGTCACAGCCTTCGAATCTGCACACTTGATGGCACAGTGAAAGGAAGGCGTTTAGATTCCTGCCGTATTGTGCTGCTAATCTGAAATGGCTCCCTTTCCTCTCTGCTCAGGACTGATGCAATCATTGTAAACACACAGGGGCATGCTGCTGCCTTGTAGAGTTGCAGAGTAACCCCTGTAAGGGCTGCACTTTTGTTTGTGTAATTTAGCAGACATTAACTGTGGCATATTTAACAATGAGACAGCTTGAACCTACAATGAAAGGTTCTCAGTTGCAAGTTGGCCAGGATTTAATGTAGGCTATTTAAGTTCCTGAATGGTTGTACAATGAGTGTAGGCTTTAAGAAGACACACTCTGACCTTGTTGTACTGCCAGTTTAATCCACTGTTAAGACCCACTTATCCCGATTGAGGTTACTATGATCTCATCCTCATTACTCACTCACACAAAATCTCTGCCTTTTGGTGTCGTGATCTACATTTCCGAGCTTGTTATTTTCCTGCTTATTGTTGTGTTGCTGTTGTTGACATTGTTGTCAGTATTAACTAGAAGTGTTTAAGAAGGGCAAACAAAATGAAGTAAACTGTTTACATTTTTGCTGATATACAATTCTCTCCTTTGACCCCATTATCATTTTAATTTTGGATTTTTAGAGCTCCAAAGACCAGAGGCTGGTGTATTCTGGGAAGCTGCTTTTGGATCACTTTACCTTAAAAGATGTGCTCAGAAAGGTAAGCTCTCTCTGTTGCAGATTTCATAGTTATTAGAGTGGTTCTGGTTTAATAATTCTAAAGCTAACAAGACGCACAGGGAAGACCCTTTCCTGTTTTAACATGACAATGCCCCCCTGCACAAAGTGAGGTCTGTAAAGATATGGTTTTCTCAGTCAGTGTGGTCTGGAGTAACTTGACTGGCCTGCACAAAGCTCTGACCTCAACACCATTCAACAGCTTGCAAAATGGACTGTGAGCCCGGCCTTATCGGCCAACATCACTGGCTGACCTCACTAATTCTTTCTGATTGGGAGCAGCCAGGTTCCAAAACCTTGTGGAAAGCTTTCCCAGAAGAGTGGAGGCTGTTATAGCAACATCGTAGCTATGGTTTTGGAAAGAGGTGTTCAGTTACATAGGGATGTGATGTTCAGGTGTCCACACTGAGTTTGCTTATGCATGGAGGTTTGAATATTTTCTTGCTTTGAAGTGTTTTGATGAATCAAAATGTGTTAAATTTGAAACACACACCTGACAGGTTAAAACTGGCATATTTACGCACCATGACAGGCTCCTACAAGTATAATACATATAAATAACCTTGTGCAACATGTAAATGGTATTGTCAGATAGACAAACATGCTATCCATGCTAAAGTGTGATGGGTGGCATTGCAGCTCCCAATAAGAAAACATTAATGAAGAGGAGTATTGCCACCATACTGAGAGAGTTTATTTTGATCTTTATTTTATGTTTTATTCTTTGAATTGATTAGACTTGTTTTATTCCCCAATTTGCTGCTTGTTTTGCACCTCAGGGCCACAGCAATATTTGCCATCAAAGTAATCTCAGGTTTTCTTGTAAGTGCGTGGATTTTATTGAGAAAATCGATTGAGCATGTTGTTGTGTATTTATCAGTACAACATTTACCAATATTGCGCAGATATTATGAATATAACTGTTATTTGTAATTCTTCTTCTTAAAGCAAATGTCCAAAAAGTAGATTTAGAAATGTTTTTTAAGTGTTATGTATTGGTTTAATGTTCCACTGTACACCCATGAAGTTTAAAAGTTTTTTTTTTCAAACATGCAGTACTTGGACTCTGTTTGATAATGAGCTGTATTGGCTTCTACAGCAGGATGAGTACCATATGCTCCATCTGGTGTGTGCCTCACGAACCCCTCCCAGCTCCCCGAAGCCCCCCCGCAGCCGCGGTAACAAGCCTCAGGAGAACACGGCTGGTCCCACGGTGGGTCAGCCACACACTCTTCACACCTTTCTGTTCATTTCATCATCGGCACATTTCCTTTCATCATCCAGCTCACTGCTGTGATCTACACCTCCCTGAGGATTTAAAAAAACTTTCTTCCAAGATGGACCATGAACCATTACTAATATTCAGAACTTATTTTTTTGGTTCCAGCCACTTCCAAACTCTAATCGTCCTTCCACTGGTCAACATAGCCAGTCACCTACAGGAGAGAGCAGTGATGGACTCAGACAGCGAACTGGACCCTTCCCTGACCACCATATGTATACACAATTTATGCACAGGTAAGCTTTTGGACTGGTGAAACTGTGAGAAATACTGCGGTTCGGAGTTAAAGGGTATTTTAATAAGCCCACTACAGCAACTAAAGATCTTTAGAACATAAAATTTAACTTTAAGGGGATAATTCCAGACTTACAGATAAGTTATCAAATACACTTGTGCCTTAAGCCCCTTTAATACATGCACCTCATTATGTAAATGTGACAATAAGTTAACATGTTGGTCTCATATCTGAATTAGAATCTAAGTTGCTTTTGTGTTCAAGTCACGACGACAATCAGTTTATAACTTATGAAACACTGAGAATGAGCTGAATTAACATTGTTAAAGCGATTCTTCTCAAGCCAGATCAGTCAATGAAAAGGACTTTTTATCCCCTTTGCCACGAGGAGGCAAAGAGTTAAAAAAAAATCATGAATATCCAGGAAAAGGCTTATATATAGCAGGGAATTAAATGAGAGTCTCAAATTAACGTCTTGTCATGCTTGTGCACTGTGGGGCATTATAAAATATGCAGCAAGATTCTCTATCTAATAAATAAGGAAATGGATGAGGGAAATTATTAGGGGATTCACTGTGAGGAGCAGGCGAGCATCCCTCGCGCTCACAGTGGACATTAATTTAAGCTTTAACGGAAAAATCATTTTTAAAACCCATCAGTGATGCAGCCGGTGAGAGAGCAGAAAACTCGCATGAGCTTTGCTGCTCTCTCATAGAAAAGTCCTATCACATCTGAATGAAGCCGTAAGGAACATTAACATAAAAGACAGTTATGTCTGAATGAGAAGCCGAGTTGTTTCGTATTCCATGTCTATTGGGTTGAAATAATTTGTTTGATTAGTTTTGGTTAAAGTTTATTTGCCAGTGCAAAGTTAGATTTTCTGTACATCTCAGCCAAAGGTTCATGTTGCTATTAGACGTGTTTCTTGATTAGAAAATTACCTCGGCTGTCAGTTGATGCCATAGCTGTTAATAACTCATCTTAAACAAATCTTAAGTCTAATGTATCTACAATCAAAAACATATAGTAGGTGTGTGTGTGTGTGTGTGTGTGTGTGTGTGTGTGTGTGTGTGTTTGAGTGGTAGGTCAAATGTTACTTTTCCTGTAATGCATTGTCTCTATTTCCAGCTGGAATCAGTTCTCCACACAGTCGACTCCTCCCACAAACATGCCCGCTTATTACAACCCAATGACGCTAATGTGGTGGCAGCAGTTGTACGCCCGGCAGTACTACATGCATTAGTAAGTCCCTACATGTTTCTGGTGAATGTTTATAGAGCGTTGTTTAGGAAGCAAACAGTGTTACCATCTCTTATCGTCTCTGTGTCTCTCTCTGCCTCCAGTCAGTTACTGGCTGCCTCCTCTCAACACCTCAGGCCAGACCAGCCCCCCACTCAGTCTAACCAGCCCGATCCTCTGAGCCAGCGACCTCAGGCGGACCGCCGTGGCAACCCGGAAGTCCAGATGAACGCCCAGGGAGGGGAGATCCTGAACGAGGAGGAGCTGAACCGGGATTGGCTGGACTTGGTGTACACAATTTCACGTGCTGCGATCTTACTCAGTGTAGTCTACTTCTATTCCTCCTTCAGTCGGTTTGTCATGGTGATGATGGCCATGCTGGTGCTCTACCTGTGAGTTATGCTGCTGTTTATTGATTTGGCACTTTGGGCTTTTGGTTAATATTGTACGACATGCCATCCACCTCCCATACCGATAGAGGGGCACTTGTCTGCAACTACATCAAAGCTCTTTATTTAAAGGCATTGATGCATCTAAGTGTTTAGTGTTAAGGTCACATGATTATTGTAAATGCTTATTCAGAGGGATTTCAGCCTGAGAAGAAACTCATTTTGACAAAAACACATTGTGGTCAAACTCAATCTAATTTCATATTGACAATCAACAGGAGTTTAAACTATTGCAATAGATTGCCTACTCGTATTACTACTACATATTACTACAGTCATTTATTCAGTAAAAGCCAAGCATTTGCAGGTTACACATGATTAGTTTCTCTTTATCATAACATGGAAAGTTGGTCAAAATTAGGCATTTTGAAGCCATTACTTTGGGCTCTGGGAACTTGTGAAGGCATTTGTTATCATTTTCACCTAAGAGCCTAAACAGCTCACGGATTGCTCAAAAGTATGATTAATAATAAATGGATAATGATAATAATTGTTAGTGGCAGTGTGTAAAAACATTTGTAATGTCACTTTGTTTCTGTCCACAGGCATCAGGCCGGCTGGTTTCCGTTCAACCTGGAGAATGAGCTCCTCCAGCTTCCTGGAGACAGAGCCAATCAGGACGACATGGAGGGAGAGCTACAAAACCACGACTTACAAGAAATGGTAGCCGTCTCTCATCCATCTCAGCTTTACCAAGAACATTACCCAGGGATGATGGGTTTTTAATCTGTAGCAATGATCGTGTCTGCAGTACAAGTCGTTCACTAAAGTACCAGTTTCCAGATATGTACAGTTCCAATACTAATACATCAAAACGAGAATAAGCCTCCCCATCTTGTTTAGAATACAACTTAGATGCATTGAGTAGCTGAGTCAAAGTGACAAGTAGGGCTGGAACGAGTAAATTAATCTATTTTCATAATCATTTAAGCAATTTATTAAGCATAAATGCCAAACATCTGCTGTGTCTCAAGGTGAGGATTATATCATTGTAAATTGACTATTTTTGTGCTTTAGATTGTCTGTCCCACAAAAAAATGGCAATTTAAAGATGTCACCATGGGCTATGGGATATTATGGTGCGCTACTTTCTGACATTTTATAACTTAAACAATTAATTGTAAAAAATAATACATCGATTATTTAATCAGTCAAGACATAAATGAAAACACCACAATCACATTTTATCTTCCAGGGTATCTTCATCAGGGAACAAAATGGACTCTGGCTCCTTTTAAAATGCTTTATCTGCATATGATAAGTCTGAATTGGTCAGACATTGAGAGTAACTTTGCATTAGGGTGCTATTGCTCAAGTTTACAAATCTAATTTCACCGTCAAATATGTCACATGCTGTAGTCTCATCTGGTGCGCTGCATGGTAGTGTGAAACATACAGTGTCCTTTTATATCTTGACTTTGTCCCGTATAGGAAGGAGCGATGGACGACGGCTCGGATGATGATGGGGAAAGTGGAGAGGAAGGAGCAGAAGATCCAAACAGTGTCCCCCACACGGGCTTCCTGTCCTCCACGTGGTCATTCATCATAACCTTCTTCATGTCACTCATCCCAGAGGGGCCGCCAAACGCTGCTAACTGAGCCACGAGCCGCCACGGTTCTCCACAGGAACACAGTCTTTCTTTAAGAGGGGGACAAATGTCCTACCTGCTTAGGGAAGCTGTTTCCGTTGCAATGCAGTGTTGTAGTTTCCCAGTAGTCTACTTTACTACATATCTAAGACTTTGAGCCAAAACACACAAATGACGGATTTAAAAAGAGAAAGATGGCCACTTCATGTGGAGGTTTTTTTTGTTTGTCTACACAAAGACAAAAAACTGTCAGGAACATTAGTTTTACTTTTACTGCCTTGTAAACATAGTCAAAATAATAATAGCCAATGCATTGTTTCTGTTATTTATAAAATAAGGACAGCGCAAGAAAAATAATACAGCGCTACTTGTGTTTAACAACCTGAATCTCTTTTAATTTTCTTTGTAAGAAGCTGCAATATTGGTTGAAATAGTTTTGTTTGAATTGTAATGTTTGTTTTTGTAATGGTGGTTGTATCCAAATAAGACTTTTAAGAGAGCCACTTAAGTCCAAAAGCTGACCTTCAGTGAATAATCCTGAACCATGTACAGTAGCGCCTGTGATAACTTACATGAGTGATTTTGACGTGAGAGTTCATAAAATGTGTGCGAACACATTGTGTACTGTGTTGAAGTGTGTCCCTGAGTGATGTTGGCTACAGACGTGTGATTTATACTAAAGTGAAATGATGTACCACCATTGAAAGAGTTGAGTGAGGAAGAAGAACTGATTTTCAGTTCAATGGAATGGAATAAACAGTATGTCTGTTGTTGGGATTTAAGTCATGTGGCATCGAGCGGACAAGAGACACTCAAATAAATAAAGCACTGCCACAATTCATGTAGGACAAAATGTACACCTCTTGAGTTTGTGAAAATGGCTGCTGCTGTTACCTTTAACATGTTGTGTACCAATAATAATATTCATGTTTATTAAACCTTCATTCATGGTAACGTAGTCGTGTTTTTAGATTTATCTTTTTCTCCAGATTCTCACTTAAGCAAACAGCAATGTGCCGATTTAACTGAGCCAAATAAAGACAACGTCCTTAATTCTTATAGTAGGTGGCCCTTAGAAACATAACTTAGAGTTGTTGTATTTGATTGGGCTTTGAAAGGATACTCTTTACAATGTACTATATTGTGTTGCAAAGACTGGGTGGAAGATCTGGTACACAACATGGATGTGTGGAAAAAATAGTCAAATATTGAGTCTTCTGAGTCGACGACTTTATTTATGGACTTGACTTTACTCTGGTCCGGAAGCACGGAGATGGAGCCAGAGCTGCGCCTGGATTAGAGCACATGCTGCGCAAGTATAATGAGCAATCAAGAGCCTCAAACAAATTAAATAGATGTGATTACAACAGTCATATTCAACAGTGCATAAGTATAATAAAATGCTGACATCACCATTGAAGTGAAATTTTGGGCACAATTTAATTTCTTAGAATTGTTAAAAAGTGAAGTGAACATTATCTCATGCTGACGCACTTCCCATTGTAGCTTAATTAAAGAAGTGATTGTTATTCCTCTTGTTACTCTCAACGTACATCGTTAAACTAAGGCCAATTAGTCGACCCTTTAGTCTATATGGGTAAAACCTTTTACAAGCAATCAAGGTGACACAGAAAGTCTAAATTGAGGCAATGCAAGTGTGAAAGTGATGCATTAGTGAGCCTGCAGTGCTCAGCTGTGGTGTGTGAGACAGACCTCTGCTGCCACCTTTTGTCTTAAACACTAAAAACACCAACAGGCTTGTTATAAATGTAAACCCTTGTCTATACACCAAGCTACTAACATTTTCCTCTTTTATCCTTGAGGCCCCATCAGTTTTGACTCTAGCTCAACCAACACCGATGTCAATATTTAAGAGATCCGACGACGAAATATAGGCCAATAATAATCACATAACAAACATTTTTGATTAGGACCCCCTTACAGTTTTAGTTTCTAAATGACCTCAAACATGTCTTTGATCTCTGGCATTTTTCAGTTCATTACAGTGTCTTATTATGTAATGGCCAACATCTGATATACCAATGTATGTGCGATGAGCTAAAATAGGAGATATCAGCCTGGCTAATGAATTGGTCCTGCTGTAGTTTTGACTGTAATTAGTAATTATACAGACATAACTTTTATACTTGGCTTTAAGATGAAAAAAATGTGATGGGAGAAAGACCACCTGAAAACTACCGAAAACTCAAGACTCAAGAAGTATGAGCATCGTTTCCTATAAAGCTCACAGAATGATTTAAATGACGACAGAAGAAAATCACCATGTATTCACTTTTATTGCTTTGCACCAATCGGCAATGACAGAAAAGTCATCATTCAAGCTAACAACAGGATGCTATGTGCTTCACTGATGTTATGTGTCTGTACATCAGGACAAATGCATTTTTACTAAGTGTTGTTGGAGTGATGATGGAGGGTATATATATATATATATATATAGAAACTGATGTCATGTGAAAATATTTTTCATCAAAATAAACCACATTATGAAATGGTAAGTACTTAGTTGGTGGATGTTTACTCTATTGTGATGATTCCACTGATCGGACAACTCACATCTTCATATCAAATGGTACGTGTGTGCGAGGAAACAACTTAATAGATGTTTGGCAAAAATGTCATTGATTTCATTTTTGATGTTGACAGTACAATCGTTTTACATTCACCAATCATTCAAAAAACCAGTACCTTAATATTGATTACAGAGCTTTTATGTCGTGAGCAAATACTAGAGCCGTAGAACACACACACAGACAGAAACAGTATCTAGAGTTACATTTGTAGATGGAAGATAAATTGAGTTACATCGTTTGAGTCGGTGGCTCAGGCTATGACTTTCACACAGACGTGGAATAACACTACGACAGACGTTAAGCCTCTGCAAAATGAGCTGTGTACTGGTTCACTCTTGATAAGTAATGATCTGTCTTTGGCATTTGTGTGCCACCATGTGTGTACCTGTACATCTGTTCTGAACACTTAAACTATCAGCACAAGACTTGCACATAAAGAGCTTCGACAAGGCACGTAAGCTATAGTCCGTATAGTCACTCTAGCTACACACAGACAGAGTCCATGAAAACAGACACAAAAATCTAATTTCACAAATTATTCTTTGCCTGAATATTAGCTAGGTTCATGAGTCCATACATTGCACAGTATGGGATACTTATTGCTAAAACACGACTGCACAAAATAAGAACAACTTAATATAATATAATAGTTTTTACATTTACTGTAGAAATATTTTGCATAAAATGATTTGCAACGCTGAACATACCAAATGATCACACACACACACACACATCCACACAAACGCACTATTACCAACAATAATACATACAGTATAAAAACAGGTGCAACTGGGGTCACGAATATTCTCTTTTATATTTTGCACTTTACTATATTTTATGATTTACAGCATTTATTAAAATAGTTGTGATACCAGCGATGAATACAGTGGACAGTTAATTAACACTGCCTTGTGACAAAAGAATAAAGTGATCACAGTCAGAAATCGTTCAAGATTCCTGAGTTGTTTAACTGACATTTGAACAACAGCTCTATAGATACGGTGGGAGGAGGAGTAACCTTTTTATTAACACACTATAATCCATTTTAAGTAAGAAACTATACTGGCAAAGTGCTTACTGTACAGTACAGACTTCATATGGCCTCTGAAGTAGGTTGTCTATAATGTTACAAATGAAAAGAACACAGTATACATACATACTGATATTTCTATAACATCACATACAATGTGAACAGTGAGGTTTACAGTGAAAACAAATGACCAACTTATGAGCAGCAATATCAATACTGAGTGTCTCCCTTCAGGCAGGAGAGATGAGTCATGAGCTAAGTCTAAAAAGATGTATGCAGTAGTAGTGTGGCGTAGTATCTATTTGAATGTACCTCTGTTTTGGTTTGTGTCATTTGCTGTGCCAGACTAATTATGAAATAGAATCAGCTGGCACCAACAGTACCTGAATGGCTTTAATAAAATTTGTTTTGAAGCTGGTGTACTTAGATGAAGGGTCTTCATCCGACCTAAATACATGGAAACAAACAGTGCAGGACAGCTCATGGTGCATGAGCTACAGAGAACCCAAAATGTACAGTACTATGACCAGCTAAAACAATGACAGTAAAATCTAAATTAAAATATACAGTGGGTTAAAAGTATCATTTTATTTACGCAGTCCAAGATCCCCACCGGCGAGGGCCCTTCCTTTGGCATCTGTGGATTTAGTCGGTGATAAGTTGCTAGATTAAGAGAGTTCCCAAACAGTGAGGGTCGGTGGGCAGTAACAGAAGAATTCCTTCATTCCTCGGAGATGTGCGCTCTACAGTACATCATGGCAGCCATTTGTATATGTGCTGCATACTTCAAGACTTGAGTGGAGTAGGACTCACAGCCCTGGGGGAGCTCGCCCGCTGCCCTGAAGAAGGGAACACTGCAGGCAGGTTGTGCTGCTCCAGTTCTATGGCCCCCTTTGCCACTAAGATGGTGTTGTGTGGGAGAAGGTCTCAGGAGGGAATGAGGGCGTCCCTTTATCACAGGAAGGTCTCAGCGGTGGAACCCCCTCCTGGTGTATCTGGGCTGACGTCTACTCTAACACAGGCCACCTTCTCCTGGCTGTTATAAAGAGAGGAGGAAGATGGAGACAAGATGAGCGCTTGTGCAAATTTATGGTGTGGAGAGAAACTGCAAATGTGAGATTTTTATCAGATAGAGGAGTGATAGTGCTCAATTACCAATACTAGATGGGATTTTACCACCTACAGTACACCTTGTTGATGACAGGGCTCATGTGAGGACTGTTAAAATATGGAGCTCTTAATTGGGAAAATCCTAGATAAAACTTGTCAACTTTTGTACATTTGTTTTTTAAGATTTATACAGTCAAACTAGTGTGATTAATTACATTTTGTAATAAAAGTACTCCTTTCAACATCCTCAAATGAACAGTTTAAGGAGCTAAACCAGACAAGAATGAAGCCTTATCTTTGCTTGCACAGATTTAGACTGTGATACCCAACACTCAAGACTGCATTTTCTATGGACTTATACTTAAAAGTACCAGACTATAATTCTGATTTAATTTAATTTACATTTTCAAAATCCTGCTTTAAATATTAAACTGATCTCCTGCCTTCCAGGCAGCAATAAGTTTCAGTCTATTTCACTACAGTATGAACATAATCTTGAGTCTTAAAACTTGCTTAACAGAGAACATTTAGACATCTTTTTGGTCAACATTATATTTACATATTAAAGTAAAGCAGTTGGGAGCAGGGGCTCTGGAAAACTCCAGGAGATGGCATAGCTACCTTCCACTACGCTTCACAGGTTGGGCACATGACTCTGCACTCGAGTTCACTGCTTTCCACGCTGCTGTTTTGGCCATTTCATCAGAGATATTTACGACCAAGGGGTCAGAATCAGAACTACATGCCAAAATGCAAACACACACACAAACACAAAAAGAAGACAGGCATGTAGACATCAAATCAGCGGGAGAGTGCAGGACAGTTCAAACAAGCAGACACAAACATGCATATAAATATAGATTAAAACAAATTAACAGCACAAAGTGGCTGACCAGACAGTACAGTATGATCCATGTTATCATGTATCAAGAAAGGTGAGCCTTTTGCATTAGAGGCAAAAGTTATTTGTAATGAGCTGTTGGCGTACACGTTATTGTTTAGTTAGACAAAGACAGGATTAGACAAACATTTTACCACAGACCATCTACCCTCAAAATCAAAAGAGAACACAGCAACACACAAAGCAGTGTGTTTTAAAGCCGGTGTTTCTGTTTTTTTTTAAATAGCTGAGGACTGACAGTTTAGGCCATGCGCTAACTGTATCAGTGAGCAGGGTTAGAACACAGCCATGTGGGTCAGATGTTTTGCATCAGACACACAGCCCTGCTACCTCTTCTTCCATTGGGAGGTTGTGGGTCACTAGTCCTATTCTGTATGATCTGTTCAAGATGGACATAATAACACACAGCTGACTACCAGTGTCATTATTACCATTCCAGGTTGTACATGATGACATGATGCATCAGAAAACGTGATTGATATGAACTACATCTACATGTTTTCTTCAAGTTTCTGGACTGGTTTTCTGAATCATATCAGCCATAAAGACACTGATTAGGGAGGATGAAAATCTTTTGGGAACTATTTACATTAAGTGTGGTCCATAAAGCATTTTAAGGAATCATAAAAATGTATTTTGCTGCCTCTTAAGAGTCAGACTATAAAATAATAAAATGATGAGATTGTTGGTGTGATACACTACTGCATACTTAAAAATAGAATACACTTGATGCCTCACTAAGCATTTGCAATAAAAAGCTGATTTTCCCATAATTGGGCATCAAAGTGTGCTTTATGGGATGCATCACTCACCTCCCTGAGAGCGTCTTCACTGGGATGTTGAGCAGGTTCGAGCCTTCAAAGCTGACCTTCAGTCCCCTCTCTTCGTCCTGCAGTCTCGACTCTTCTTCCTAAATGAAAACAGTATTAGAGGCCTCACAAAATAGACTGCAGTGAGGCTTCACACTGGTACAACACTGGTATGGGGTTACTACTGTCATTTTCATATCATCTTATACATGTCCTTTTTAACAGCTGACTTGAGTGTATGTGTTTATGTCAGTTCAGTGTGGGACTGCAAGTACAAAAGGCACTATTGTGTGTTTGAACATTTACTGATCTAGAACACACGCATTTTGTAAGTTTGAGCATTAAGCAAAAAAACGGTTTGCTTTTTCTGTAACTAAAGACAAAGTCTGAGTGAATCCAGTTTTGATTTTCTCCGATTTGGAAGTTGCGATACCAAAACACGTAACATGAAAAGGCGGCTACAGTCAACCCAAAAAAAGAAAACATGAAATGACTTTTACCAGCTTTTCTCGAGCTTTCTTTTTCTTGTCGTCCTCTTTCTTCTTCTTGCTTTCTGGCATCAAGTCATCCAACCAGCTCAGCTCTCTCTTGGTGAAAAAAAAGTCTAGAAGCTTTCGGATAAAGACCAGCGCCAGAACCTGGAGACACATAGACAAAGAACCTATTATCATAGATTTAACATCACAAAATACCATCAAAATGTAGTAAAAAAAGAATAAAACTACATTTATTACACCGATGAAAATAAGATGCTAAATATTTTCGCCTGACACCACAATGAACATTAATTATATATCATGGTGATATTCAAAATTGTATTTACTCCTATTACAGCTGAAACACGCTCTACTGTGTTGTTACACTTGACAGTGGTACATCTTGAGTAAGTGAGGCTGAATCTGTATCTTTGTCTTTAAAATATCATGTAGCTGTGAAGCGACAGTCGTTGAGTTTTGAGGTCATTACCATCATGGGAAACACAACAGCTGCTGCAGAGGCCTTGATGACCCACAGCAGCACCAAACAGGTGAGCTGCACCAGGGTGAAGATATGGACCTTCCACAGCGGCACATAGCGCAGATAGATCAGATCGGGCTGGTGCTTGGCAGGCATGCCGAACAGCTTGATTCTGTCAAAGAACTACAGAGAAAATTAGTGGAAAAAGGCTCAGTGAGAGAGATAAGAAATGCAAATAATAATGGCTGCAGAGACGAGGGGTGACGAGGAAAGGGGAAAATTCAATACATTATTCAGAAGAGGGAGCACATTTAACAAAAGCTTTTAAGGATTCTGAGTTACGATCAAAGGTTTGGAACTAAAAGTGGCAAACTTATCTTTAGTAACAGCTCATGACTGCAATTCTGTTCAGAATAAAACGGCATATTATCTTCAAAAGACCAGCAGAGTAGAGTCTTACTTGAATGCCTTTGAGCGAAGAGACACCCATGTAGAGAAAGACTCCATACAGGACTGGCATAGGAATAAACTGTAAAGAGCAGAAGTGAAGCGGCAGAGTATAAACGATTCAACTTATACTTCAGCAAAGCAAAGGCTAACATGGCAATTGCTGCACTAGGACAAATGAAGACATGTGCAACGTATTTAATAAGTATATCACCCCCACGGCACATGTTAGCAACTTAGATTAACTTCTCATTTAGGATGATTTAAAATGTGAGTTCAGTGAGGAAGTCATTTCTTTTTCCAAGTATTATTCCAACGTTTCCTGTATCTCACCTTGAGCGCTGAGGTCATGAAAACAGAACAACCCATGAGGACAAAGATCATGAATCCAGTGACTCGCTGCTCTCGGATGCCCAGAAACTTGGGCTGTTCTCCTGGAGCGGAGCAGCCAGACTCCACCTTCAGGCTGTTAACGTGGGAGATGGAGAGGACTGTTGCAGCCACGAACCACGGCAGGCCCATAATGGAGCACACACCCAGCATAATTGCCACTATCAGCAAGTCCAGGTGATAGCCACAGCCTTTCTGTAGGATACACAGGGAGACAAGAGACAGCAGGTACATGTGAGAGCAAGCTAAGCAGTAATGTGTTTGTCCCTGCAGAGCTCATGTACTCCTTAAGTAAAAATAGAATTACAGAAAACATGAAAGCATGAAAAATGTAATTTGGCCATCCATACTTTGATAAATGAGTTTCAAATGCTTTCCTTGGATTTTCAAGGTGGACTGAATTTATTTTTAAAATAGTAGCCTTGTAAAACCGTGAGGCCTAAAAATACTACAGAAAAAAGCTGAAAACACAAAAAATATAATTTTTATGTATTCGTTTAACAGTTTAACTCCTGTTAAAACTCATGTAACCTTATACTGACATGCTATGTTACTGTGGAATAATTGTCATTTCCCAGATGTGTTTTCTTTGTAAAAAAACGCAAACTAGCATTCAGGATGAAACCAATGTCCAGGAGAACCATTCAGATTCTGCTGTATTTATGAGTTTGCAGTGCGGGAGCCATAGTAAACTTGGTACATTAATACATTTGTTTAAATATCAACATAAATTCATAAAAATTAAAATCATGTGTAACTCTAAGATATAACAAAGCCAAAAGTAAATCTCCACAGGCAGGTCTGACCTTGAGCTTGTGCTCCTTGCGGTTGATGATGACTGCAGTAATCTGCTGGTCCATAAAGATGAGGATGGTGCAGAGCAGAGCAGGAAGTGCCGCCACCAGCAGCGTCCACCAGGGATTTTCTCCTAAGGGGTCCATCAGCCAGCCTCGGTTCTTTGAAGTTGGCTGCAGGGAGAAGGCAGTAATGGGCTACAGTTAGTATATTAGACAGTACTACATTTAGACCTTTGCTTACAAAAGAAAACCCTTACAGAGGGTGTAATTATGTGTAATGTCACCTTGTCATTTGAACATTCATGCATAAAGATGGGCAGACATGCTGGAATAGATGCCTACCTCAAAGCGGTCAGGGACATTAAGTTTAGGAGAGGGGATCCCCATTAGGTAGTCCACCATCACCATGATCATGATGGTTATAAACACAGCAAAGTCGCTGATAGTGGATCGCACCTACGCAACATACAAACACACATACAAGTTATATTCATTTCGCATTTATTTAGGAATTACAGCTGAGCATGCATGTTATTTTTTACTCATAGACAGCCACAAATAGAAGCTGCTCCAATACAACCACAGTCTTTGTTGAGATCCACCAAAGTACAGTATTACATTTGTGCTGACAGTAAAAGCATAAAACAATTCATACAATACCAGCACCTGCCTACACAGAACACCAAGTGATAACAGATTAGCTGCTACTGTGTGGGAGGATGCAAGAAGACCTTTTCTTTCTGTACATGAGACTGCTCCTGCATACTAATGACTGACACAATGTAAACATTTACATAGTGTGAGAAGCTTTTAGCTAGATCTACACACTACTGCATGCTCAGAGATGTAGAAAAAAACACCTTATTATATACCATATTCTAACCAGTAATATTTGTGTGTTGATTGTGGTGTTTACAGTTGTTTGTCTGTGGTGTTTACAATAGTATATCACAAGAGCACAAAACAAATCTAGCAAACATCTCACCTTTGTGGGAAAATATCTCTCTGTCTTGAACTGCTTAAGGAAGGAAGACAGGAAGAAGGTGGTGAAGAAGAGGATAATGGACCAGAAAAGAACATCTGGGATGTATGGCCCATGATGACCGCAGGCAGGACCCACAAACTCTCCATGGAGTATCTTACACATCTAGAGAAAAAGGAGTATTAGGTTAGTACTGTAATATGAATTTTGATAAGCTGTTCCAGTATTGACCAGTTATATTGGTAGCAGGGTGTTTGTCATGTTTATAGAAGTAGTTGCAGTTGTTGCATTAGTGTTAATGTGATATTGGCTGGGGATGTCTGTTTGCTCAACACATCCTACACATGTGAGTGTGGGGGGATCCCTGCATATGACAATGGAGATCACTGTGTGCTGGTCTCACCGAAACATTGAGCCTGCTCCATGGGATAGAGTCTGGGCTGTATCCTGTCTGGTTCCACTCCTGTATGAGTTGATCAGAAGCATTGGCTGGTGAAGAGCACTGACACCTGGGGGCAAGAGAAGAAATTCAAAGCAAAGTATATATGGTGTGAAAAAGAGTTGGGTTCATGTTAAAGTTAATTAAAAACAGACTGCAGCCAAACTGCTAACATCAGCTGCTTTTAAATCAGTTATTTTGCAAGGGGGTCATTTTCATTTCAGCTCTAGGGAAGACATGTACTGGGAACAGCTCAAGCCTCTACAATTACAGTTTTCAGCAGTGTGTTCTTAATGGGATACTCTTTATGTGCATAATACAGTACTTTATGTATCCCTTTGGCACTTAATGTGACATCCTCACCTGAAGAGTGTATTAAACATAGACATGTTAGCTCTAATTAATTGCACATTAGCAATGATTATGTACTAAAAATAACTCAGAATAATCATTAAAGAATGATTTCACAGACTGAATGCATTACTAAATGAATAAATATTCATAATTCAACTGTACATAAAGATGCTGAACACAGTCAAACAGATAAATCACTTCTAGTCACAAAAACGTAGAAGTGTCTTGGTTTCTGGAGATGGTTATTTTGGCTCTTGGTTGGGGTCTAATAGAGAAAATATTTCGACATCTGACTACAAAAGGACAAATGACATATTTAAGCATCCAAACAGGATTTCAGGGTTTCCCACAGAGAACTGATAAGCTGAAGTGGTTGTCATTCAACAAGATGATAACTTTGTTTTCAGTTACTAGACTACTGCTCTATTTGCAATGGCCATGTTCACTTGATGCGCAACAATAACAAAACGTTAAGGATGCCCCATATCCTGCTGATTCATTTGAACAACTAAATATAATGCAACTTATATGCAATATTGTGAAGCTGGAACTTGAGAGTGGTAAGCTATATAATATTAGTTATCAAGGAATTTTATAGTTTATTCCTCTAATCCTTTAAACAAGAGATCAACTAAAAACATTAATAATATGAAACTTAAAATGAAAAAAGTAACTGAAATATCAGTACTCACGAATACAGAGTAAGGTTGTCCAAGTTGTTGTGCATGTTCACAGGGTAGTGTTCTCCCAGGTGAAAGAGCTTCTCTAGAGCCTCGTAGATGAAGATGATGCAGATGAGTGCAGCGAAGGCCTCCTCTGTGAATCGGGTGATGTAGCAGACCAGGGAGCTAGCGTCTGTGGCCACCAGGAGCAGACACAGGAAGGCTGTCCACAGACCAATGCTGGTCCGCAGCGACAGGTAGGACAGGCCGTAGTCACTGGGAAAGATAGACAAAGGTGACATGAGGGAGAATGGATACACGTGCAAATTAGGGCCCATTAGACTATTGGATCAATAAGAAAATCAATTAACCCATTTAATCCCACCGGTCACAATAGTGACCGTAAAAAAATGTTTCATTTCTAAGGCTATAAAAATGTTACCGAATGATCTATCAATGCATTTCCAGCAAATATTGAAATAAGAAAGGGTCTCAATGAAATATGTGCAGTGTCACATGTTTACTGTAAATTGTCACATGACCAAAGTATGTTAACATAAAGATAGGACATAGATTTTTGGTACATATCATGTTTAAGGTGTCTAGTATTGATGTATGCATTTGCAATTACTCAACTTTGTTCAATGTGGTCATAGAACTCACAAACATGTCACCGGCAACAATAGTGACCGGTGGGATAACCCATTGTATCTAAATGCTAATACACATAGGCTAACTGTTCTACCTAACTTTCTGCTGCTACCTACCTTTCTACCTAACTTTACACACACAGACACAGACACACACACACACACACACACGCACACACAAATACACACACACACACACACACACACACACACACACACACAAGCTGCATAGGTCAAATAGGCCTATATTCAGTCTGTCCAATGGTTGATACAACACATTATCCCACCGGTCACAATTGTGACCGATCATAAAACACACTTTTTCACACACTTTTCCATGAAAATTTCTGAAAATTATGATTGATTGTTTCAAAGGGCTACTAATGACACATGATTTGGATATTTTTGTGTCTGGGAAAAATTTGGGAATAAATGGGTTAACTAAAAAACAAAATGCTGTGCACTATGCAAACTATTTAGTCCTATCAATATTTTGACTATTTCACAATGTCACAGCAAAAGCAAACTTGCTTGAACTTACTTGCAGAACTTGAAGAGGATCTTCTCAAACACTAAAACAGGGCCTGTGCTGCCCAGAATAGTGAGGGGCTGGCCTGCGAAGAGGGAGTACGCCACTCCTGTCAGTGAGGCCCCAAATAGAGACTCTATGGCACTCTGTAGACACAGAGGAGAGGGAGGGAGGGCATGAGAAAGGGAGGATGGGGGAGGTGAAACCATTCAAAGGAGGATAGAGAGGGAAAGGCTGAAGGAGAAAAAAGAAAGTTGAAGAAGAGACCCCCAACCAGAGCGCAGAGAGTATTGATTAAACAGACATTCTGGACTGCGTCTGAGAGGCTAGATAAACTGTTTGAATGTTTCCACCCTGCTGACTTGTCCGAAGTCATATCTCTGTTTAGCCCTCGCCTGCTGAGTTTACTCAGATGCATCACACACACCAGCACACAGACTGCGCCTATGCCAACAGTCCCTGTCCTAGTAAGGACAAGTGGGTAAAAAGGAGAGAGAGGCAAACACAGAGAGAGAGAGGGAGCGATAAAAAAAGAGACTCTATATAGAATAGCTTGCAGTGTGATAACAGATTTGTGCATGGGAGGCTGAATAATCATCATATCCTATTTTGGACAGTGATTTAAGACCTCACAGTGAAAGACATCCACACAAATGAGTATGTAATAGTACGGTGAAGTGGGTGAAAGATTATGGTGATTTTTCTTGACACACTAAATGACCTGCTTAAAAAAAGAAAAGATGAAATAGGGTAGTCAGAAAATGAGTTCTTCCTTGAGAAACAGTAGTGATGACTATGACTGAGATGGACTCTCTGTAGATCATCACATCTGCATTTAACCCCCATACCATGTACTGTATGTTCGTACACAAACATAGATAAATGTTAAATGTCATGGTATAAGAAAGCATTCTTGTTGCACGCAGTGTTTGAGTAAAACATCTTTAGACTGTCTTACATCAGATGATTTCTTTGCTTTAACTTGAGAATTCTAGGGAACTTGAGGTTTCACTGTCAAGCAGTCACAATACTAGGACAACATCCATTTTAAGTGCTACAAACATCATATATGTACGCACGTATGATAGCCTAATGGTACTAGGTTCTGTATATCTCATTTGGTACAACATGGCACTTAAAGAACCAGGCGTTAGGGGTTTGATCCCCACTGGGTTCATGAAAAGCACTGACTTTAAAGTGCCAAGCTTTTGTACTCACAATGTTGCCTTTTGTTGCCTCCCCAAGCAAACCTCCAAATGTGATGACAGGAGACATGCAGGCGCAGTAGAGGAACAGGATGGAGGCTAGACACTGCAGACTGAGGGAGTCCCTGATGTCGCTCCAGTAGAACGGTAGCTTCCGCTTGACGTCCAGGACCAGACCCCCAAATATCCTGGAAGTTTAATGTTGATGAATTTTCAAGTGGTAGTGCAAGATAATATTATATAACAATAACTGTGATATGGTAAACATCATTAATAATACATCAGTGAGTTAAGTAAGGGGAATGGGAAGTCAAGTGAACAAAATTAATTTAGAGTTACATAAACTCCATTAATGTGATGCAGTTATTCATCCATCATTCCAATGAGATTATTTCAGAAATTAAATAAGATAAAAAACTGTGCAAAGGCAAGAGCGGTCTAGATAACTGTGGGTTATCATTTTTAATATTCACTTCATAATCATTAATGCAAAGTGGTTCCGCTGGTCTCTTAACACTATCACCCTGTAAATTGCCATTCTTATTATGTGTTCTTTCATTTAACAGACTCTTCCTGTTGTTCTTTTTATAGTTGGAATCATTTAAATGCATTCATTTATTTATATTCATTTAAGAGTTTGTTAATATAAGGTGATTGACACTGTAATTTTGTAGTAATGGTTACTTACTAGGTGTTGAGGCCTTTTCTACAATTAACTGGCAAAGAGTGCTTTTATGTTCCTTGTTGTTTGCTTGAACACTGGCAGTGTTAATGCTGAGGTAGTGTCATGAGCTTTCGAGTGTGCATCTTTATAATATTCAACCCCCAAACCTAGATGGCACAATGATCTTGCTGACTGAGTCCAATATATTTGTAGTTTGTCTTCATGCACATACTGTACAGAATTACTCCTTGCCCATCCAGCCTTCTTCTCTCTATTTCTGCCTCTCTTTACTTGGCTTTGAGAGATTCCTTTTCCCACCTTGTATACCTTCTTTTCTTTTCTCTGACACCTGCCCAATTGCTCTGCTGTGAGGTCTTCTTTAATTTTCCCCCCACACCTCTGGAATAACCTATTGCCTGCCTCCACAACCCCTGCAGTCTCTTCTTTACAGCCCCTGTTTGTGATGGCTTTTTTACATTAGCTTCTTGCACTTCCTTACACTCCTCTGTCCCCCAGTCGCTCCCTCATAGCATGAGCCTTTTATAGTAGTGGTGAAAAGGAGAGTGAATCTGTAAATAATACAGTGCCTACCAACTGATGTGTATGTGTGCAGAGTGTCTGTCTGAGGGTTCAAATAAACACATTCTCCTCACTGTGTGGCCCGGACTCTAAAGTGCTAGCATGAGTTATCAGCATCTGAGGTTCACAGAGTACAGTAGAGATGTATCTGCTAAAGCACATAGTAGTGTTGAGTTCATAAAATGTCACATTTCTTAAATGTTCAAATTAGTCTACATTAATGATATGTGGGGAACCTTATAGAAAGAATTCCAAAAGCTTTTACTGAATACTTCTCACTTCTGCAGCCGCAAATAAGTCTAACTAAATTAATACACAAGTAACTCAAGAGGATAAAATGAGGTCTTAAGTCTCTGCAATGAGTTTTCTCCTGCAGCTCTTGTTAACAACAACCTGTCTCAACATAATCAACATGATATATTAAAACATGCCTACTTGTGCTAATGAAGTTGTTAACTGAACTAGGACACGTTTTACTGATCAAATATTTCTTTGTCAACATATTTGCGCAACACAAGTGATATTAATATAGATTACTAGAGTAAGTAAGGTCCAATAACCATTTAAAGTCAATGATGTGCCAAAAAAAATGTGCTAAACTCACCTTCCGGTCCTCTGCAGCTCAGGCCCTGCGTGATGGTCCTCCTCCTTTTCCAGCTCTCCAGCTGGAGACGCTGTGCCATTAGGCTGGGACGGTCTCTTCCTCTTCATCTGTCAAATATCATATATAATATATAATATAGTTACATGCATTCAATTCCTTGGCTGCCATGATGCTTTAAATCCATAAGGGGGCACTCTCAGTGTGGTTATAGTGGTAGGAAGTAAAGTATGACATACAGAAACACACATAGAGAAAAGTCAGTGAAGTCAATAAAAACTTCTAGGTTACAGTTTGTGAGACCAGACTTATGTGAGGTGTGCGTACGATGTTAGTATGCTGGTTATTGGTTAGTATGCAGCTGGGAAATAATCTGTGCACCAATACCTCCCAGGCAAATTTCTGTTTGTTGTGTTGATGTTTGTTGCACATGGTAATTTAAGTGATTGTCAAATGTCTGTAAAACACAATACGAATTCAGTTTAAAACAAAAACACACCTTTGTATGCATTATTCGCCAATCTTTGACAGAGAGAATCACTAACCTGAGATGGGACATTCTTGGGGGGCTCAATCCGGATTGTGGGGTCCCATTCTCCAGGAGGCAAGACAGTCACTTGATCGAGAAACTCGTCTATCCCCGAAAGGAGATCTGTTCGGTCTTTAGCCTTGTATGCCACATCGTGGAAAATCTACAAAATGAACATTATTAGGTTATAACTAAGATGTTCAATTGTTCACAGCAAGGCCAAGAATTCACCACATGTTCAAGCAGAGGGTAGTGTACCAAATGTACCGATGCATCTTAAATCCCCAAAAATCCAACTGAACCAGATAATATTTTGATACAGTTTTAGGACACGTTAAAAAAACGTCATCTTTCTTTCTCTCACCTCATCCGTCATTAGTGTGGCCATGGATCTGCCAATCTCATGGTACTGGGGCCCTTTGCCATGAGGACCCAAAAGCAGGAAAAGAAACCTTTGAACAAGACAAATAATCATTAAATACACCATGAAACACTGACCTATTTTATTCACTTAAAAAGGTACCCTGTGGCATTTTCTTGTAAACAGTTAAATCAACATTCATTGTTTCTCACTAAAATGCACGTGTGTGTATCCTTAAGGTCTAATAAACATGTTGAATGCATTTCCTTTCTCATAAAACTTTTGCAAAGCCAATTTTTAAAATATATTTTGATACCTTCATTGTTTACATCCATGTTTACATCCATCCAACTAACTTCTTCCCTGCCTTTGACACATTTCTATGTTTCTTGGTGTGTTACCGCCATGATTAGTCTTGATTAGTGAAATAGAGGGAAAGCAGGAATATGTATGGCATCACCAACGTGCTCATGCACCATGCTTTGGCCAAATTTAAACTGTTTTTCCCCACTATATGAAAACATTTGTGTTTGTAAGTACAAAAGAAAGCCAAAGTTGTCTCTCCATTTTCTGAAGCCACAATTTTGTGGTGTGTAATGAGTATTAGAGCTTCACAGGACTACTTTATGGCTATAGACTTTTAGTCTTGTTACTTAATAGATTACGAACATGCACAGTAAATCCCCAGGTTACATTAGTCCCATGTGAATAGGGTTTTTATAAATGACTTTGTCAGTTTGCTTTAGATTGCGTATAATAATTTGTATAATAATTTGTCAGAGTTGGCGACTTTTATTGAATATCAAATGTTTGGAATAAACGTCTCTCATGATATCAGTCATTTCCTTATTGTACCTCGTGGGCACAGGAACCTCTGTGAGGCCTGTGATAAGGACTGCAGGGGACAGTCGTACAAAGGCAATTATGGGCTTCTCCAGGAAGTCCACTTCTCCCACCAGTACGTTGGAAGCTTCAGCACCTGGAGGAATCTTTTTCATGAAATTCATGTCCACCTGAAACCAATGGAACCAATGAAATTGAAGAATCAGATATAGGGTCAAATACTAATAATAAACAGATGGAAAACAGACAGAAAGGCGAGAAAGAATGAGGGACAAGTTTACAAGGACATACATGCAAACAGAGATGAAGAAGTACAGTGTATGTAAGAGATGGCAGCAGGTCGTTTGGATGCTATGATAACGAATGAAAGGTAGGGTAAGTTAGTAGCTACATAAACAACTACAAGGTACTGAGCAAAGATTGTCTGTTGCTGTGAAACATTTCTTATCATGTCTCTTATGTGCAATGCTGAATACAGATCTGAGCATGGCATTTCTTTATCCCTGTGTAGAAAAAACTGTGCCTTCATCCCTCTTTTGTATCCTCTGACTCATATAAACACTGCACCTTATTTTTTGGCAGTCATAATGGATGATTTTATAATGATATCAACGCATGGCAGCCAGCCATTTTATTTAATGGATGGGGAACTACAAAATGGTAGGATTAATGGAGGCCATGCGAGGGAGGACTTCTCGAAACTAAACACACTTACATAACTATGTAAGACTTTTACTTTGATGATCAATTTTTAGTCCATTACTCCATACAGGTGGAGCAATGAGCCCAGAAGAATAGGGCTGATGGGTATGTGATGGTGGCTATCATACAGGCAGTTTTCAACTCAAACCACTGAAATGTCTGTGAAAGTCCAGAAACTGAGGCAACACTGACACTCATGGGCCCTTCCACCACGATGGACTGTTTCTGTGCTCAGTACTGTGGTTAGTTTACCTTGCTGAAGTCGACACTGCTGCTTTCTCTACTGACCCCTACTTTGGATGGCCTTCTCTCCACCGCCTTGTTGCCATCCAGGTTGTTTGGGACAGAGTTCGGAGACACCAGTGGTCCTGGGAGGGACAGGGCGAGAGGAAGGGCAGGAGAGAGAAAGCAGTGATGGACACTGTGTAAGTATTTGGGAGGCAAAGACTGGTAAAGAATAGCAGCGTGGTTCACCATGACATGCCATTTGCTATGCCATTATTAAATCAAATTTATTTTTAAATTTGAAGAACTGGAAAAAAAGTTCAAGGTATTTTCATCTGGCCGCTACGAGAAGCAATTTCAAGGCATCTTACTTATGGTCAGGGGTAAGCAAACAAACCTGACACAACATCCTGAACTGCTTCCCACACAGGTTTGAGATGCAATGCTACAGGTTTAAAAAAAAGTGTTGTTTTTGTGTGATATTTACATTCTGTTTTTACAATATAAACAACTATAAATTTTACTTTATAACTTTATATTTTACATTATCAAAAAGCAACTCTGAATCCAGGTAGTAAATTGCTGTGCCACCCCAGGTCAAGATTATCATCTATTAGGTGTCTAAAATGAAACCCATAGTACTTGCAGGACAGGAGTTGGCATCCATCGTTCTGATCAATGGCTGATTGAAATACAACAGACAGGCGATCAAGCTGATATTACACAAAGCAACTGAAATGTTTGCCATTTAATATTTCACATTTTTGGCTGCAAGTGAAATTATTTCTTCCACCACAACCATTACTTGCTAGATTTGTTGATTTTGTACAGAGCTGCAACACTGTGATGTCTCTCCACAGAGAAGACGATATATTTCACAAAGCACTGTTACTGGTTGCTCCCCGTCTGTTGAGCTCATTACTCTGGTGCTTAAGTCAGTCCTGCTTAGCTTAAATTCATGTCAGCTTTCAGCTAAAGGGGAGTGGATGTGTTTGAAATGCCTGACAGTTCCCCTTCCTCAGACTTCAGCACCTTCGAGTGTTGAAGCTCTGGTATTTCTGTGCATAATTGGCTGCACACTTCAACATTGCTTATGTGATTTGAGCCATACCAGATACAGGAAACGCTAGCACTTGAGGTGACATGAGAGTGGGAGATGAAATGAGGGAGTAATGTATTTGAATCAAAGGATAGCATATACATACTATCCTCTGAAATTCTGAAGTAACGCTTCTTTTACCAGGCTTTCCATCTTTTCTCATTTTCCACATCTACATCGACAGATGTCTTATTTTGCCATCATAAAATGTGCCATTTATACCAGCATGTGGTTTGACCAGTGATCCATACCCTTGAACTGTACCCTGTAGTAACCCCAATGGATGCTGGGTAGCTGTGACTGTTGAACAGGACCATGATTGCTCACATACCCAACAAAGCCTCTTGGAATAAGGGAGGGATTAGCTTAGGTTGCGTCCGCCAACACACTTCATTCAGGAAGGCTAAGCCCTGGAATGCTCCCCCATACTAGCCTTTTAAACAGTGGCGTCACAGCGCTACCTCATTCGTATGCAAAACAGTAACATAAATAACTGAAATTGTGGGTCTGTTAGCACTGTTGTACAAACGTAGGTGTGTATTGAACTTGGTCTAGAGGTAATCTACAGTTCTTTCTACTATTTACATTATACTGTACAAAGACTCAGAGATTACAAGTAGTCACATACATGCAGGGATTATGTACTGACACTACATTACTATGAGTCTAGATGTGACCCTTTTTCTATTGTAAAATGGCCTCTCTTTAATAAACTGACCAATGGTAGGCCAGTTGAGGCTAAATGTAGAAGAGAAATGCTTAAGATTTGAAAAGCTCTTAGGAAGGGCCTAACATGGAGCGAGTGATTCCCTGCATGTCCTGCGTACAGGTATTTCACCCATGACTTAATACTCAATGGGTCCATGGCATGCATATGTATAAATAGCCTGCAGTCAACTCAATATCATTATAGTACATATATAAACTGCAAGAGCATCTATATCATTGCAACATTGACTATAATTATTTGTTATTAACCTGTAAGCCAGGCTATCACTGGCATCCAGACAAATAACTCTGAATAACACATTAAGGACAATTTACACTATATTTGGTCAATACACAGTTAGCTGTTTTAAGTCAACGCTGTGCAACAGTGCAGTTTTTACGACCTACAGTGTTATTAAGACTGTAATGATGAAGGCTTGAAAACCCCCTTCTGAATAATAACCCACACACTGATGTCACTGACGCTTGTCTCTTGGGAAATACTGTATATTTTCCTAGAAGGGGGTACAATTACAGAAGCTTGTCAGCTATATTAAGACCACTCCAACCTTTCAGATTCAGCTCCCACCAAGTGATCGCTGGTTCTAATGACCCATGCTTTGAAATGAAACCATTCCCAGAGTAAGACAAACACAAGCGCACACACTCACATGCACACACAGTCTAACAATAAACAGCCAAGCTTTGGTTTGGGAAGAACAAAAAGTCACTGTAGGTGCCAATATGATAGGACATACAGTACTAACACATCCAGCCTGGTCTCAGGCTTATATTTAGCCATGCTGCTGGCGCACTTTGCCCTCACTCTATCGGGTAAAAGAATGTTTATACTTAGGAATTGATGAGGAGGAAGAGCATGGGTGCCAAATGATGCGATGGGAAAAGCACAAGTTGTTTATATCTATCAAGACATTTATATCTGTGTACTCAAAATGGGGTGGTCACCTGGGGATAAAACACCTTATAGCTGAAAGGACTGATGATTCATTATGTCAGTTTCAGTGTTTCGAGTTGCTCTGCAAATCTTGTCCTTAGCTTCTTGTCACAACTTTATTGAAATTATACAAAACACTACAGGACACTATTTAAAATTTTGCAGGAAACTATAATAGGAAAGCAGTGATACAGGTTATATTTTCTAGGTGAAGATATCCAGCTGTTAAGGCCATACTGTGTATTGTAGATGTCTTATACATATAATTGTGTTAGCAGATACCCAAGATTGAATGACTCAGACTGTCATGAGTGGTGAGAAGTAAAATAAACATGATCGGGACATCCCATCCAACAGGTCTTACATGAAACACCTTGACTGAGAAGAGTGAGATGGGGTAGATAGCTAAACGTGGCAATAAAACATCACAGGACACATGATGCATTATGGGAGAAAGACGAACCAAAACATTTTGGAAGGCAGCCATGCAACCACAATGAAGGAGGTGTGAAGGGGGACAGGGCCAAGCAAGGCATAGACGCTGAGGAATGTCTCGAAAATGTGTAAGGCGAGAGTTTGAATGAAGTATAGAAAGTCGAGAGTACAGCAAGAACCAGAAATATTAGTGGAAAATAATGTGTTTGTGGAATAGATAGAAACTGAGAAGGGATAGAAGCAAGAATCATGAGGTGGAGAAGAGAATAGTGTCAAAAACTTTGTGGATAAATACAGTGGAAAGAGCGTCTTAGCGAGTGAGCCTTGCTGTGGGTTATTGATGAGATGGCCGCAGGGTTGGAGGGTTGGAAGTTAACAGGGATAAGAGCTTTCATGCTAGTGCTAGTGTTCTCTGTTCAAGCCGTGACTCACACTGGCAGGCTACACAGATATTTGCCTTCTAAGGGCAGCAGCTCGAGGCCCTGGGATGCCGAGGATGCTCGCCGGCTGAGCTGTGGTGATGCTGCCTCTTCTTCTGCAGAGTTTGGTGGATCGTCATCCTCAGGAGGTGATACCACAACCTCAGGGATGCCTTGAGGGCCAAGGCCTGCGCCATGGGTGCGTGGCGGGCTTTGGGAGGAGCATCGGAAGAAAGTGGGGGTATTTTGAGGGGTGGAGAGGAACGAGGGACCTGGGGGGGGCCCAGTGTTGGAGGAAGAAGAGGGCAGGAGATGGTTGAGCAGGACGGAGACTCTGGACTCTCGTCTCTGGGAGAGGTTGGAGACAGAGGAGACTGCCCCTGGCTTGTGGAGAGAGAGACGTGAAGAGGACAGGCCCTCTCCTAACAGAGGAGACAAAGGCAAAGGGGGAAGAGGAGAAGGGAGAGAGAAAAGGAGGGAAAGGAGACGGAGGAGGAAAAGGAATAAGGGATGGAGCAAAGAGGAAAAACATATGAAGTAGGAGTACATCGCAGGGATGGTATCTGGAAGAGACACAGCCAGAAGGGGTGGGCAGCAAGAGCGTGGCAGAGGTGTAGTTAGAGAGATTCGTGCTTGAATTAACGTGAGCGAAAAGCATGACTGTGTGCAGAAGACACTGAGAATGATTCAGTGAGGCATGTGGGAGGGTCTGCAAGGGCCAAACAAAATGTCTCATTCAACTCCAAACAAACCAATCATACAACATGACTGAGGTAAGGCGAATCTCTGAGTTCAGAGAGGCTTGCATGCATGAGAGAGATGAGTAAGCAGGATGTCAGTGCACTGTAAGCAAACATGTGCTCTACCACAATAGACCAGTCATAAATCCTACGCAGTACATACTCATTTGGCATAAAGCATACATCTTTCACACAACGACTATTACCATCACCAACCATCAAAATGATATACATAATATTTAACTTTCACATTTGCGTTTCAGGTTTAATGATATGAAACACAGAAGTGCACAGAAGTGGAGAGTGTGATATGTTCCATTCTTAAAACCTCAGGCTGGCACCCACAAGCTTAAAATGCACATCATACATTAACACCACTGCGGGCATGCCCAGTCAAAAACACGATGCTGACTCCAGTTGCAGGTAAAGCAGTATTTTTTTAGGAGTGTCACCCTAAGGAGTGAAAACAATCATTAATTCAAACCCCAAGCCAGGCCAGCCATACAGGTTAGCACAGTCATTAGCACCCAGATTTCTCTTTCACTAAGGGGACCGACTGCTTCAATATAGATCATTCTCTATATTTTACTCACTTTTACCATCCACCATCTACGCTGGCATTGAGGGATTTGAACAGTGGATTTTTAGGAACAGCTCCCCAGTGGTGGAAAATATGGAGGAAAAAGAAATGTGAGCGCGTCGTAGGATCTCACCGTTTCTTTCAAGCAAGAATGGGTCAGAATGTTTCTTGCCTATGTCAGCAATGGAGCGCACCAGGGGGATGCGATTGCTGAGCTTTCTCTCATTCTGGTGGTGGTGTTTCTTCAGCATCGCTTCCCGCACCTTGTTGCGCAAATCCTCCTTCAACTGGCCTGACGCCACCATGCTGTCTATCAGCATGTCTGCGTCGTACGAAGGCAGGAGCAGGGACATAAACGCAGCAAGAAAAAAATAGAGAGAAATGATATATGGACCATAGAAAATAATTTTACCATTTAATGAATAATTATCTCCTTTATTTATCTCATACTTTTCACCACAATGCTACATAAGAAATACAATAAAATGGTATGAATATGTCATGTATCTTAAAAAGTGATTTCAATGAGTACAGTAAAATTTACCCGCAATTTCCTCAATGCTGTTGGCCCTCATATCCAGCATGACTGTGCCGTTGAGTATGCAGCTACGCAGTTCAAATAAGCTGTGTAGTGACAAGGTAGCTACATAGGGCTTACTCCACCTCTCGCCACCATCTTCCACATCCTCTTCAAACTTCAACCATCTGTAGATAAACACAGAGAGCACACACACACAAACATAAATGGTTTCCTTGAATCCAAAAATTATAACTAACTTAACTAAAAAATAAATATGAGCTGCGTTACAGTTACAGCTCGTATCCTCCAGCCACATTTTTCCTTCGACAAATTCAAATCTCACTATTCAGAGCACATACCAAAGTACTGCAAACTGAGTGACTCATCCCTACTGAACACCATGTCATCAGTGAGGGAACAATCTCTGAAATGCAAGCCAAGTTAAGTCACAATTACAATTTCAAACTCCAAGTTATTAGCAAAATAACCTTGTTGATTTTTGTGACCTGAGGCGTATGAGCCTAGTCTGTGTCTCTTGGAGACTGGCTTGTGGAAAAAGGAAGTAAAATGTTTGTTGAGGGCTACAAACAGTACTACAACAACACCAAACGTCACAGTGATTTAGACAATTCATCATGCAGTCCACCCCTTAAGCTGCTTTCTGACCTGGCAGTCTCCTTCCATTCAGTGGCACTGCCATCTCTGAAGGAGAGCTCATCCAGCTCAGTGAAAAGGTCATGGGGGACGTGCTCGAGGTCATCGTCCTCTGTACCCAGGATGAACTGGACCCGCTGGGATGGTGTGTCTGCACAAAGAGTGGGCAAAGGCCACATGTCATATTTACGGTGTTCACAATAGTCACAACAGTAAAATTCTGGAGGCAACACATTAGTCACACACAGGTGACGCAATACACAGTCCTGCCAACAGTTTCACACTATTCCACTGATCTACAGGTGTCTATAAAGTGCCAAGAAATGCAGCAGTGTGCCAGCAAAGGCAGGGAAGAAGACTGCAAGGTAGTAAACTTGGATGTTAACAATGCAGGTTCCAAAATCTTCAAAAATTCGCTTTGAAAGTGTTTTCTGGGGAAGGAGATGTATTTTGTTTGTTAGACCTCAATGATACACACATTGCTTCTTTGTGAGTAACGCTGAATGTAAACAGACTTTTGTTCGTTTACAAGAAAACGCCACAGGGCACCCTTTATGTGGATGTCTTAATCTAAAACACATTTTCCCCTGAGTTTCTCTTACAGTACCATATGTTTCTGTGAGTTCAGCTATTGCGGATGACGGGGGAAAATGTCTTGTAGAAGCAGAAATTAAATTTAAGCATAATAAAAGGAGATAGTAGTATAAAACACAAATCTTTGGGATCCGTTTGAGAAAGTGTGTGTGTGTGACTGCACTAATGACTTCTGAAGCTGGGAAGAATATTTTTTTTACTTTGAGTACAGTAAGACCAGTACATCACTGTAACTGCTTTTCATTCTGCCACATAAGAAGGAATATTTCTGCAGGCTTGATGCTGAGAAATCATGAGGAGAAGTGTGCAAGAGATAATAATGAAAACTTGAATGCTTTCCAGCAATCTTCTTTTCATGTCTGATTGAATTAGATGGCAGATATCAGGACATCTGGAACCAGAGAGAAAACGGAAATAGATATGGCAGATTACATGACCAAACGCCACAGGGAGGCAGAAATGGAATGACTAGAAACAAAAAAGGGACATGGGAACACAGTGTGGTGGTCTGGTGTGTAAGATGGTCTATCTATTAACAAACTTTTTTTTTTTTTCAAATAAATAAGGTTTGAAATTCATTACAAAACATTAAAATGATTACATCTAACATTAATATATTTGAGGTTTTGGAATTTTTTGCATCAGTATAATTAGTGGAAATCCAGCTTTCACAGGCACACTTACATGGTCAAATACTATGTAGTACCCATTGAAAACCTGTATATAGAATGGCAGACTGCATACTATTCTTCAACAAAAGGAAGGTTTTTTAATTAATCTTCGATCATCATCTGCCATCCTCATACTGAAAATACATTTGTAGAAACAGAGTATAAGGTGGCATATTACAGCATGAGCCTCAATAATCTTAATTCACACCTAACTCAGCAGCTAGAAGGGATATGTGTGTGTGTGTGTGTGTGTGTGTGTGTGTGTGTGTGTGTGTGTGTCTCCGCTCAAGTGGGCTATGTGATGTAATCTTTAGGCACCAGCATTAGGTCAAACTGTGTCAACTGTTGTCATAAAGCACTAATTAACCCCTCATAGAGTTCAAAGCATCGTTGGTGCTCATGAATCTTGCAGTTGAGGTGGTGCAGCAACGTCACACACAAACACACTCAAACATCGCTTAAAATGTCATAGCCTTCAATCAGTGTCAGAGGCAGGTTCCCAGTGGCCTTTAATGGCTTTTAGAGCTGGATGTTTTATTCAGAACTGTTTGAAAGATGGAGTGACACAGAGGGCTTAAGCAGAACGGTGCTCTAACCTGGCAGTTTGTGCATTGTTAAAGGGGGTTCTGATTCAAAATCACACCATAATGTCACACTCAACTTTCCTGTCACTGCTTTGTCAACCAAGGTTGGTAATACTGAGTTAATTCAGCTTTTTATGTATGTTTTAACTGGAGATGTTTTGTGGCACTCTAATTGCATTCAAAGTTCATGACCATTGCATCAGAGACTGGAAAGCTTTTTGGAAATAAATGTTGTATTAGTTAAAAGCAATGTGAAATACACGCACCAGAAAAATCCAACCAATAAAAAGAAATTGAAAAGGTACACCACGTCTAAGCTAGGTCTATCTATTGTGGATTGGATGGATTTCTGTTTACTATCTGAGGCAAGTCCTGTGAGTGTATGAATAAACACAGTTGAAGGCTCTCAAAAGTAGACATTGACTGCAAGGTAGAGTGCTGTATGATAGAAAATAGGGGGATTTAGAGAGAGAAATGGAAAAAACAGTGGTGTGGGGTTTGGTAGCAAATGGGGGCATTAAGACATTTAGGATGAGTGTTTCCAACCATAAGTGGGGGATTCCCTGCCATCTTCTTTCCCCTCCTCAGAGTCTCTCTCTTTCTTCTTTCGGTGGTGTTTGTGTCCTCGGTGGCGATGCCTCCGTTTGCTCTCCCTTCCAAGAGGAACATGGACGCCTACATACACTGCTCTGTGGCCTGGGGAAAAGAAAAGTGAAATTTACAATTCAGACCTTTCATTTACACCCTCTTTCACACACTTTGGAGAAGGAAAAATGGGGAAAAATAGGAAAGCTATTTTAGTCTTCAGTGTCTTCCCAGATTCATCTCAGAAGGACACCAGTAATATAAATGGAAGTTACAAATGCAATAGATTAAACCCAATTTAAAAATCCAAGAAATGTTATGAAAATATAGGCTACACTAATTTAAGCCTACAAGACCAGTATCACAGTCCCAGTCATTTATAACTGAAATAAAAGACACGCTAACATTTGACACAGAAGACAAAAGAACTTCTTTCCATTTCGTTTGAGTGCTCTACATAACCTACTTGAAGGAAACCAGAGTACAACATTTAACTTTTTCACCCCTCTGTTTTCCCCCCAGTGTTTTATCTACTTCCCCCTCATTATTGTTCCTGCCACACAGGAACCGTGTTGTGAGATGTAAACGCCCTATTTTCGCCCTACATTCTCTGCCAATACTCATATTTCACAGATGAGTCACCTCTCTTTGAATTTAAGGGGGAACCCAGGAGGAATGAAACCAAGATGCAGCACTCAGAGGAAGGCTTAAACGACATACACATGAGCTGAACAGATGGAGAGAAACAGAGAGGGAGAAAGAGGGAAAGAGGAAGAGAGAGAGAAGACACAAGAGATGAAAAGATGGAGAAAAAAAACTGACAGCTAAGTTGGACAGAAAGCAGAGGGCTCCAGGGGTGTCACAAAAAGAGAGAATGAGATATTGAATAGAGGATATGACGTGTGGTGGATCCACATAAAGAAAGAGCAGTGAGCTGGAGGTGAAGGACAGAGAGAAGTAGCAAACACCTGAGGGAGATAATGTGGTGGTACTAATGTTTGTGGTGCTGTTACTTTCTCTACATGTGAGCAGCATTGACACTTCATTAGATGTTACAGTCATGCCCCAAAATTCTTCACACATGTAAAACATAAAATTCAACATTTTATTACATTTTGCTTAGAATCATTAATTGTTATTGCCATTAATGTGATTGTATCCTTATAAGTGTTTCAAGTTTACTTAGCCTGGTGTCTTAGACTTCAGCAGCAAGTGAATGAATGATGTTTAATAGAAATAGTAAAATATTTTATTATTTATGTTTGCAGACTTCGGAACCTGGCTTTAAACTTACTTTCCAAATCTTCTGTTTCATAGTTTGTGTGAGTGGTGAAGCTGGTCTTCCCATGGTCAACTATTGCCTCCTCATCTAGACCCTGAGAAAGACAAGAGGAGAGAGAGAGAGAGAGAGCAAAAGAGATACAGGGAGAGAGAAAAGAAAAACATACATGAGTATCATGTGCAAATAGAATTTTCTATTCCCAATTTTCACCATGATTATCTTACTGGTTTATATAACTGTATATACGTATCAGATTTTACCAGTTTTTTTTAATAGACATACATTTGGTGATAAGAGTTGGTCTTGGGGAGAAACCAGTGGACAAGAAAGAAAACACATTAAAGCATGTCTGAGTTGCGTTTGATAATAATAATGGATACAACAGACTTTCAATAAGGCAGTGTCATCACTGTAATGAAGCACAATGTTAGAAACAACGACAGACTGAAAATATATATAAATTCAGCTTTAGTCCAACTTTTAAGAACTCCAACAGAAGGAAAAGGAATAGATATCAAAGTTGGTAAGTTTGCTGTGTGAGTTGATGAGATGTAGTGAGTCTGTACATTGCAGAATATTGAGGAGAACTAACAGGGCAGTGAAAAGGACCGTGACTCTATCAGACTGCAGCTTTTCCAATAGTGTTAGCACTAAGCAGAGTAGCTTGGTGAGGATTGGCTCGGCTGTGATTAGACTGGTGGGAACACAGTGTGGAGTCTTATATTTCCTCTAACACTCCAACTATGTTGATCACATGTGGTTTTGGTGAACAGGTATGTACGGAGTCCTGTTTGTTTTTGTATTTGTATTTTTACCACATACCCAGTCACTCCATAGCTCTGGGTTTAAGCGTGGGAGTAAAGCAAACAAAGTACTTTGGTTTTGTACATGGCCAACACAGACAGCTACGGCACTTAAACATGGCAGTCAGGAGAAACAGTTCAGAGGATGATCTGGACTAAGTACTAATACGAAGTACAATTAAGTGTAGTTAATGATTAGGAGACTGTGATAATTCATCTCATTTGAAATGTAGTCCAGAACAAAATTCAAAATTCAGAGAGCAGAAGCGATGGTCAGCTTGTACAAACACTCTGATTGCAGCATCCTGTAGCTTATCTAGCAGATTAACAGCTGATGGTTTTCTTTAACAACCTGAAGTACTGTTTAATGCAGCAAGGTATCATTAGAAGTAATTAGTCTGTACAGGAAAATATATTCATTGTTATGGTCCATGCAATAAAGGTCGAGTTTCATAGCAACATCAAGAGGCTGGCTCCACTCAGGTTATGACCTTAGCGAAAATAATTAGCCTGAAATCAATGTCATGGAAACATCAAGCGATAGAAAGATCCAATTAGAGGAGAGGAAGCGGCAAGGTACATATTATTAATATTCTTTATGAAATTATAGTGCCTTGACACAATATTTTCAGCACCCAAACACTAACATACAATTGCTATACATGTGAGGACACTCATGCCCCAGCCCCAAACCATAGCCTTAACCATCAGCAGTACATGTTTAACTTCAACATTTAACTTGAAGGTAGCCCAGTCCTAACTGTAACCTTTAAAATAAACCAGCCCTTGAAAAAGTGAAAAATATAAAATACATTCAGTTTTAAACTCAAAACTGGTTCTCAAAAAGTGTAAGACGAAACACACACAGACAAAAACCATAAACCTCCTGACCCAATCCTGGTTTGGTCCAATAACCAACCTTGTTAATAGTGTTCCCCTGACTCCCTGCCCTTAAGTGCCAAAACGTTTAAGAGACACTGTCTCCAATTACAGCTGCATGTGTGGCCAAAACAGAACTAAATGTGCTGGGAGAAGTCACTGTGGGTCTACCACCAGAATACAGCAACTGATACCGATGGTAGGCCACAAATCAAAAATACGCCTGTGACACACTGCAGGCCTACATTTGTGGGAATTTTAATTTTGCACCTCTAATAACCTTAATACTGCATGTTTTATTAGACCACAAAGAGAGACCACACAGAGAGGATCAATGTAAGTCAGGCCAGCTTGGCTCCATGATTTGTGTGTATTTCAACTAGACATGAACTATCATGTATTGAGACCAGGAAGGAAAAGCTTATTTTAGACACACATTCATAGGGTGTATAAATACCGCAGGGTGGCAGTGAGCTCTTGCTGGGTCTGCCATGCTGACAAGAACTACTATATACCCCTAATCATAATTAGGGGTATATAGTAATATCTTTCTGACAGTTACGGCTGACAGTAGGGATCCTGTCTTACACTTTCTTTTGGTCCAGTTTTTTGACAGCTTATGTTTTAATAACAGGTTGGGACAGGTTGCAGAATATGGGTTATGAAACTAAACATGAATTTCTGTGCATTTCAACTGAGCCTAAATTGATCAAAGATATACACTTCTATGAAATTTTAAATATCTAACATTCAGTCTTTTACATAGGCCGTATAATATGATCAGACACCGCATTTCAACAACTACAAATGTGCTGTTCTCTTGCCTCGTGTACAAACACTTTGAGGCAACACAATCCCCAATTGGAGGATCCTTTCAATCTCTTCAACCAATCACAGAGAGGCACTGCTGCCAAGCAGGAGAGAGTGGAAACAAAAGGCGACAATGTTAGCCACATGCTGAAAGGATATGTGATATGTGGATGATGTCAGGGCCTTGTGTGTCTCAGCCTCAACATGCCAGTCACCTCCAGTGACCACACTGAAGTTTCATTCTGATGGAAATCATGAACTCTATGTGAATCTCCGGTTCTCCCGGTTTCATTACTGGCTTACTACTATGAATATGTCTTCAATGACATTCAGATTACCACACATATATTACCATAATCATAGTTAGAAACCCACCTACATGAATGATGCCATCTGTGATTGTTAGTGTGCCTGTGTGTGTGTGTTTCTCAGTTGCTGGTGGATTTGCATGATAATGAGCCGTGTTGCTCTCTGACAGTGCCTTGATGAGGAGCGGTAATAATTCAGCTGCAGAGAGTAAGAAGAGCAGCAAGAAATAAATCTATCTCCAGTAACTCACCCTTGGTGTCCCAACAGCACACCAAGGGTGAGTAAAACTGACCAAGGGAGACTAAAACTGGACTGGTTCCTCATGGTCATTTGTGATCAGTCACACTAGCTGATACATTTAGAGATTACTGAAGTGCAAATCTGCACTTCATTTCTTGATAGTAGTGCAGTGTAATTACTTTAAATTTAAACAACCTTTTAACTTACTGTAAATGTAAAACAAAGGTCTATTTCAGGTCAAAACAAGATTAAATGTTTTGTGATGTGTAATTACCACTTTCTTTTAATGGAACAAGACCTATGAAACAAAAATTAAAATCAATCAATAGAGCAAGTTTGGCTACCAGCCATGTGTCTAATTTCCCATGCTGCAGGAATCACATGACCCAATGTTTACACGCAGGGCACACAAAGCTAGTGTGAAACTATTCCTGCTTCATGAATATCGTCTTATTTTTAAGCTACTTAAAATACCACTTTCACAAATCTGTTAACTTTACTGTACCTGTTTACATAAAGACATCCATTATCATGTATTCTATGCATGTCAACTTGCCTGTTTAGTCAAGTATATGCACGTGTTAAAGTCCGTTGTGCCCTCGACCCCACATTGCTTGGTACAATTTAAGAACACATGATGCAACCTGTCACATAGCTTTGTCCAAAATAAACCCCTAGTCCATCACCCGCAGTCCTCAGGCCAGGGAAGTGATTGGCCATTATGCCCACAAAGCACAGCTGTGGTTGGGCTACAGGAGCAGTGGCAGTGGGGAGGGCTTGGAGGGCAGAAGAATTGCCAGCTGAGTAAGAAAAACTACCATATAGTGACATCGATAGCAGATGTGTCTCTTGTTGCATCTACACAGTAAAGAAAGCCACACCATATGAGCCTTCACTGTTTGCTTTCCTGGATCCAGAGAGATCATTTGTGTCTCGTGGTGACTGTTATGATTCTATAATGTTTGTTTTAAATATGTCACCAAACCTGTGTGAAACTAATGAGTGATACGCAAACCTGCAGATAAAAATATGTAAGTAGATCTGCATGAATAGAACAGTAACTAGACTATACAATAAATGCGATTGAATAAAAAAGATATATGGAAACATTGAATTCAAACACAACCATGAGCTTAATCCAGACAACTTTGTGGACTTGAATGTAAGCACAGTGTTTCCTGGCCTGTCAGTGTCCACTGAGGCATGTGTGCAGCCACACGACAGAAACATAACACATGGGATTCGCCACATTCTGCTCCCCCACCACTGACAAAACAGATGTCTAGTACGGTGGGGAATTCTGATCAGAAGCCTCTTGATGTCACCAGGGAACATAACGTCACCCCTAGTCTGAGTTCAGACGAACTGAAAGCATGCATGGAGTCTGGTGTCGGATAAGCCCTGCCTGGCTTTGCTCAACACACTTTAGAGGGGACAAATGTGGATGAGTAGAGATTGAGTTCCAAATGACAATCAAAGGGAGGTAGGCAACACCAGCAGGCAACCTGCCAAGTGACAACACAATCAAACCATAAAAAGTGTCACTCTTCATCATTTCTCATCTTTCTGTTCTCAAATCCTGCACCCTCATCCTCTATTCTTTCTCATATGGGTGCCTTGTGGGAATGCTGTTTCCAGACAACAATCATAAAAAGTGTGTTAATCTGTGGGAAAAATAAATCAATAATGCCAAACACTTTCCTTTCAATTTATCCGTAATTGTCTCATTATGGGATTTTTACAATCACCCTAATCTATATGCTCCCAACCAGATCAGTCAGCAAACAACAATATGAAGACCAACATGATTTTAAAAAAAATCACCCCAGTTGCTTAGTAGTTAGTTATATAGTTACACTCCATAAAAAGTAAATATTTTGAGTTTGAAACACTCACCACCTACAGACTTAAAATGTAGCTGTAAAACTTTATAGTTTGCACTTTCACAGAGAGCAGAAGCGATGGTCAGCTTGGATATATATAATTTGTTTATTTTAAACAATTAATAGGAGGACTTCACCACCAAAACATACATTGACAAATTGCCAAAATTAACCGTGAAGACTAAGTGATAACAATGCTGGTTTTATTTGTTTGATTGTGTTGGTTTGAGGCAAACACAGAGAATACTTGGTGGTGGAAGCCAATTAAACTAAAAAAGGTTGATCTGCTGCAGTTTTAAAACAGTCAACACTTCATGCAGCTGGCTGATACTGGTGAAAAGCGTTTCTATGAGTGCTTATCAGAGAGAAAGACTTGCTCAATAATTAATAAAGCGCTTATAAAACACACAGACCTGTTGTGTGCTTTTTAGATGGTATAAAATGGAACACATCATGGACACATATATTAAATACGAATGAAAAATGTTCCACCATCTACTATAGTTTCCATGCTGTATCCATGAAGGTTAAAGGGCTGGTACAATCATTACTGTTCGTGTGTCTGCACATGAGGATTTTCTCTAGCTTTTACAGCAGCGTCTGTTGGGTTTTATGCAGAGGTGGGGATTTACAGTTCACATGAACTTTTAAGAGTAAACACAAGGCTTACCATGTGTCCATGCAATAGCAAGGAAAACATTCCATTTGAACTCACCATTGAACTTTATACAAGATGATCCGCAACAAACAATTGTTTTGTCTATGAACCTAGACAAAGTTCCCAGCATTAGTGGCACTTGTAAATCAGTGGAATAGTGCAACACTATTGTCAGGAATGTGTTTTGCATCACCCATGTCGTCATGCTTGTGCTCGAAACAAACACCATTTTTCAGAGCTTAAAGTAATTTTCTTATTCATTGACAACATGTAGGTTAACCTCACTTCTGTTGGTATGTTTGTGTGGGAGTGATTTAACCACACAGCAGCCAAACACCTCTTCAGCCAACCAGGCAGTGAATGAAACAACCAGCCACCCAACAAGCCAACAGGCCTGGTTTCTTCTAATCTCAGTTCCTTGCCAGCCTTGCTTTACTGGGACCAGGTCCAATCGATAGAGAGACTGACGTTAGAGATGTGTTACATAGTGAGAGACCTGTCCCTTGAGATTACTGAATATCTCTCTCACACTGCCAAATGCACAATTGCATACTACGGATGAGAATATTGACATATATTTACTGCCAATTAATGTTAAATTATGTAACCAATTAAAGTATGTCTGAAAACAGAAAGATAATAGAAACAGACAATTAAGAGATTATCGATGGCTGCTAACCAAGTGATGTACATTACATTATATGTACATGTATTATATAATTCGGTCAAAGTCCTTTTGGGAAGGCACAAACATCCATGGTGCTTAGCAGGTGCTGGGTAACGAACGTAAACACTGAGATAATAATTATATAATTTGATCAGGCAGCTATATTTTGCTGGCTACCCATTCAATTATTTACCTCCTCACCACGTTTGAACAGGGCTCAACTAAGAAGGCAGTCAGAAGCTTGTGTGCTGTATCGAATGTCTCCTGAGTGAAGATGTAGTTTAATCTTATAGTTTGAACAGCTGGGAGGATATTTCACTCAGCAGAAACGTTTAAAAACAAACAGACCATCCATTCGTTGTAGTCAATACTCCCAAACATGCTGCATACACACATAAACACAAAGATGGTAACCGTCCCCTGTCTCTGCCTCACTAATATTTTCCTCTTTATATGTGCACCTGATTTTAACAGTCCCTCCTTGCTGGTTGCTCCCACTCTGGGCATAGTCATTTTTGCATTTTGTGCTTTTAGCTGGACTGAATAGAAACAAGCATTTAATTTAATTTCAATTCAGTCAACACACATCTCTATTGACAGCATGCACCTTATTTGGATTCAGCTACCCTGGTACCCTTGCTGTTTTTCATCCCCCTCTCCCTGACACTCGTCGTCTCCCTCCTCTCTTCCTTCCTGTTCTCCTTGTCCCGCTCCTTCAAGCAGCCATAACTGCCTCTGTCTGTTTCCTCACGTTCCTGCTCCGTGAGGTGATTAAAGGAAAGGAAACGTTTCCATTTCAAGAGGCATGTCCGATGAGGCAACAGCTTCTCACCCCCTCTTTCACCCCCCTCATCCTCACACCTCTCTGCCTTTTTCCTTCTGGTCAAATGCACAGACCACCTGCCCCATTCATTAACGCAGACCACTACTCCACTCTTCCATAGAAGAACCCAAGAGGACAAACCAATATAAAACACAAACACACACCAATAACGCCGCAAAGACAGAGCCACTGGATCCTATTCAAGTGCAGACCATGACAGTCAGGCACACACACACACACATACACACACACAGCACCAGACGTACCGTAAGCACATGCTCCCCTTCGCTCTGTTCGTCCATTTAGACTAAAACATCAAAGCCAAAAGGCAGCAGGGACGTTAGCCAGGTCCTTCTTTCTGACGGTTATCTCTGTTGTAGAAGCAAAGGTGTGTGTGTGAGCTAAACGCTAACAGAGACACTGTCGCACTTGTCTGTTCCCTCTTCCTCCGCTCATCTCTTTATACAGAGAGAGGAAGAGAGAGAGGCAGCAAGCTGCTTCAGAACGCACAGTGCTCGGCTCTACCCTGTCAGCCCGCTCTTTGCTCAGCAGCCAATCCCACCATGCCACCATGAATATTTCATTCGCCCAGCCAAGAGCCTAAAAACACACACATACACACCACCGCACGGAGGACATACACACACATTTGGAGGACATTCAAATGCTCACCCGCTGAGGTATTCAGGTCACAAATGAAGACCCAGCCCCAACACAGATAAATAGAAACAAGCACACGTGTGGGCTCGGCATTGCTCAAAGGGTGCAATGAATTGAAAAAGCACAGATAGCTGTGTATTCATTAAGATTCCAAATGCCTCTGTGCCTTTGACTTTGACATTCACAATCCTTATCATAGCCTGAAGACATGTCTTTCAACAACCTGTAATTTTACAACGAACCATGGGTCATTCGTTGCCTGTCCATAACAAGAACTGTTACATGAGTAGGGCAAAAAGAACATATTCCTGAAACCTAAGCAGTAAATAATTTTTAATTCAAGGAAAGACAGTCCAGCCCAGAGGTACCATGTGGACGTGGCATTTGTTATGGCGCCAGTCAGTTCCACGTAGACTAACCACAAAACCATAAAGACAAAGGTGAAACCAAGCCTAAATTTAAGCTACCCCTGGTAATGAGTATAGAGTGTGCATGAAATTAAATAGAAAGAGTGACATCTAAAGGCTGAGCTGAGGCATCAGGCAAATGTGACTGAAGAACCTGAGACCTTGTATAGATTGAACATTGTAAATAAGGATCTGAAAATAATTTTCTAGATTCATCAATGAATTGTTTTGTCTATAAAAACACAGAAGAATAGTAAAAAAGACCCATCACAGTTTCTCAGAGCCCAGGGTTGCTTTTTTCCCCCTATGACCAACAGTCCAAAACCTGAAATTATTTAATTCATTGTAATGTAAGACAAAGCAGGAAAGGCAGCAAATCTTCACATTTGAGAAGCTGGCACCATCAAATGTTTGGCATTTTGTCTTGATAAATGACTTAACTCCTCTTTCAGCTGTTGTTTAATTTTTGTTGTTTTCAGTTTTGTTTATTTATAAAACTTTTTACAGTTATTAGTATAGTTTTTACTGGCAAATTGTATAATTAAGAATACAGTACGTGTCTGCTTGTGTCTTTTCAAAGTTTAAAGACAAAAAATATGAATTACTTATAAGTATAACTCATATTCTTAGCATTAAGCACATTCAGACCCACAGCTGACCAGCACAACCATTATAAACTACTTGTGTTTCCTGAAAAGCTTTGCTAGAGCTGCCCGAGTTCCAAACTGAATCTCTGTTTAAAACTAAATCTCAATTAGAGCCACAATAAGAGGCAGTACTGTAATGATGCAATATTAGTATGCTGGTAGTACGAAGCTGTACTTTGCATTATAGTGCACTGGCATGCCACAGAAAATGACAGCCATCATAACATGTGTCCAGAGGAGAAGGGAAAAGTAGACCCACGTTTGTAGTATTATTACTGGAAAACTCAAAATTGTAATTACATTCAAGTTTTGCCCTAGACAAACATTTTATGTTTCTGTTCATGGTTCTTTGTGGTCAGCTACAGTAGGCTTACATTAAAATTACTCATCTAAATTTATTGAACAGTTGAGCAGTTTTGCATTTTGAAAATATAGCCTGCATCACAGTTTTCTATAACATTTGGTATTGTGTGTATTTTGTATATGTGTGGAGAAAAAGAAAGAAGTGTCACGTGGATCATTATACATCCATATACAATACCTAGGTGTGCAAGAAAATGACTCTTTTCACTATGAATCTGCAGATTATTTTCTTAACTGTTAGCAACAAAAGCAGTGAAAAATGCCCATCACAATTTCTTGAAGCCCAAGATGATGACATCAAACTGCTTCTTTTGCCGACCAACAGTCCAAAACCAAAAGACACTCAGCTTACTAATGTAGAGGACAGAAAAAGCAGCAAATCCTCACGTTTCAGAAGGTGGACCAAGAGCTTGGTTGACAATTTTGCTTTTGCTCGAAAAGATTAGGGAGGACAGAAATATTTTTCTGGCACAGGGTTGCGTGTGCACCTTCTGCTGTTTACACACAAGAAAGAGGATTAGGGAACAAAGATTAACTTCTCAATGTCTCAGGTCCATTATCCATCCCAGTCTATATCACTGTCCAACAGTAAACCACGCTCCCATTAAAACCATCAAGACTAAGCTTTCAAACCATCTCAGAATACAAATGGTAAACATAAGGCATAATACTATTAAGATCGGTACAATCTTGGGCCCTTTGATCTGCCTCTCTGTCTTTAACATTCATAAAATTACCTTTAGGACAATGTTCTATACACACACAAGCTTCAAAATGTCAGTCACCCAGCAGTAATCTAGAGGCTAGAAAAGTAGGCTTGTAATCAAAAGTTGCTGCTTTGAATCCTCTGACTTTTTCTTTGCATCAAAAACAAACTACAGGGTAATGGTACACATATTTACACATTTATGTAGTGGATTTAATCATTACGTCCAAAAAGCACTTAAAAGCATGTGGCCTGTTGTACTATTTAATCGCATCCTGCTTTCTGAAAGTACATTTCATTCTTACAGAAAGTAGATTGGGTAAAATATAAACAAACAAGCTCTCTGTTGTGTATGCCAATCAGCCTATAGCTGGGTGCAGTAGGAATTAATTCTTTTTATCGTATTATCGTAATAGTATAGCTGAACACAACAGAACACCATCAGACCAGCAAAGAGGCTCCTTCTGTGTAATTACCAATTCAAAGCAATGCCATACAGCAAGTAAGCTTCATAAAACACTCACTAACCCTGGCAGTAACCCTGAGCCAATAATAGTCCAGATCATAGAGCCTACACTGGCCGGACTAAAGCCCTCTTTCACTGGTGGAACAGCAGGACGCACAAATCCCTCTTCTCCTAGCAAGCTGACAAACACCTGAAGAAAAATTCAATGAAAGCTCACACTGCAGAGCCAAGTTAATATAGTCGATAAACAGAATTCAGGGTGTCAATGACAGGAGGTGTGTATTTATTGTAAGTATGACCAAACGCAAATAAAAGGGAATCCTTTAAGGGAAACCTGGTGGTCCATAAATCATTACAATGAGTTATGGTCTGTGAGAGGTTTGAATGTCATTATCACTTGATGACTTTTTGTTGCTGTGTTGGAATAAAATACAGATATTTCAACCTCAAGATATTTCAACCTGTATATATATTTTTTTGTATGAAGGCCAATTTAGACAAATGAATTTAACCCATCTTTCCAGTAAAAGTTTGAAACCAGGTAATCCATTAGACTGTGGTACCAAGGGGCCTAATGTTTGGCCACAGAGCACTCATAGTAGAGGTTAAACATGCAAAACATAGCCAGAAAAGGAATTGCCCTTTACAATAATTGTTATGAAATTGTAGTAAACTCATCTCTAACACTGAGGCTAATACATGTGACTTAAACATAAAGTCAAAGCCTTCTAAGTAGCTCTCTATAAATGCCACAAACACAGCCTGAGATTATCGTTTGTGGCATAAAGGGAGCAAAACAACAACCACCCAATGACATTACATGACATGTGTTCATTCTTGGTATGACTCTAAAACACTTGTGTTTTAAATGAACAGAAGTTGGGGTCAAACTAAACAATAATGGCTAATTATTTAGTTGCAGTTTAGATGAGATTTTAAGCACAATGACAGCAATGTTTTTAGAGACCTCTAACAAAAGCATTGGTCAACCAGCAAGCCTGAAAATAACAAGAGTTTCTTGTTTAAACCTCATGCATTTAAACATGCACGCACTAGCTGAATGTCAGACTCAAAGCTTGACAATGGTATGTTCTTTGCGATGTGCATTTTGATGGGTAAATGGTTCATTTGCCCATTATTAGGCATCAAGCAGCTGAATTTCTACCTAAAGAGTCCTGTTTCACAGTGAATACATTAACTTCCATGGCTGGGAAAGAACTACACAGCTATCCAGCAACTCCTTTTCACTTGGCAGCCAGGGGTCAAGTTTCCTCAGATGCATGCAAATGTTCACACATGCATAGACATATAAGCCCATACCTAGGTACACAGACACAAACATAGTCGTGGAAAACCCTACACCAGCATTGATGTCAGACAGTCAGCTTGCATTTTAAACTTAGCACTGCAACCAGTTTCTTTTTTGGGCCCATTAACACAGCTGTGTGCTCGATGCTCATCATCTCATCTGTGACTGTAAAGTTACACCCAACAGACAGGATGTGGGTCTCTACTACTTTCTCCTTTCTACTTGCACAAGCTTTCACAGAAAAATTAGCAGCATTTCCTGACTTGGAAATATCACACAAGGAAGCTAATCTATTTTGGGGGCATTTGATATGCAAATGAGCCTTTTTATTTCTGTAAATGTACCAGTAGATCTTATCAACTGACTAGCTGGGGACACATTATCAAGTAATTGACAAGTGAACCTGTTGAACGTCACAGGGAAACGCGACAAAGCCGGTACTATGTAACGTTAATTAATTACAGACATTATAAACTATAGTCAGACTTATGCGGGCGTCACCAAAGGCTTATCACATCTAGTTATGTGTACGTTTTGGTATATCAAAGTGCGTGGACAAACACTAATGTCCATATTTTAATTTAACTACGGTTAATAACGTTAATAACGTCACTGAGCCGGCTTGGCTCTCTGGACTGCTTGTGCCCGGCTACTTCATTAACGTCAGCGAGTACTAAATGAAAACGAATGAAGATGGACTAAACATTTAAAAACTGGGCAGGGAAACAACTTTATTTCAAATATATCTTTGAATGAACGCTTTCGCTGACTTTAACCAGAGACCTGAACACAACTTGTACCCATGCCACGTGTCAGAAGTAGAAAGCCGGCTAACAATAGCAACCGCCGGATGGTGCCTCACTGAATCTGACTCCCAAGCATCCCTCGTACTTCTGCGGCTGCTTGGCATACAAGGGGCAAACACGGACAAAGAGCCGTACAAATATAATGGTGAGCCAACGGTTAACTGTGTTGGGCGGGTACTTACTGTTCTCAGGAGGGGCCTCATTTGTTCCGAAGGTTCGTCCATTTCACCTGCCGCCGGTCTTCTGCACACCGATAGCTCTTTTTTTCTTTTAATTTTTGTAAAGCCAGTTGATGTGTGGAAGAGACCGGACCGGGTGACACTTTTGTGAACTGTGAGAACTGGCTGTGCCTTCCCTAACGACACGGCAAGGACACGCCTCTAAAATGATTGACAGTGATTGACTGCCAATTCGCCTTCAATACTCGGTGTTCTCAGCCAATCAAATCCAAGAACGTAACGATGAGGGCGGGGGCTATTTTCTTGTCGCCTCAAAGTCCCAAGCGGGCTTTTTTGTTATGATTTTTTAATCTCTTCATCTCTGCCGGGATGACTTCCATCATTTTAAATGTAAGTTGAACATATAAGAACTGTTATAATATATACAACTAACGGGATATGAAAATGATGCATGTAACCGTAATAAGGCATCTTGAGTTTGAATGTTTAGTAGTAGTGTAAACCCACCATAATTTTAAAATAGTGGATAGAAATCTGCTACTGTTCCCAAATGTAAGCTATTTTGATGCTGTTAGAGATTTGTTTACACTAGCAGTATTAATACAGCAGTGAAATGGTACAAGTAGAGTCATTTGAAATGAATGTAAGCACATAAAATTGAATGTACAACAACTTATATTAAATATACCTGTAATTTATGCAGTCAAAAATGTCTGTTTGGGTCTTTAAGGTAAATTTAGTTTTCAAGAAGTTGAGAAATACAGCTTAAGGCAATCAATGTAATGTTGTTTGAAGATGATTTTATGACCTGAAGTTATTCACTTCCAAATATTATGAAATCACAAGTGATAGATGACAGCAGAATAATGTTGCATTAAGTGTGATAATAGCTAAGCATTGACTCACTGTAGATTTTTAAAACAAATATAGGCTTCCTAAAATGTATGGGTTTACTGTACATGTGCTAGTTTATTGTGACAAACAATAACATGGCCTTAAATGGACTCCTATGCTTGTACATCCTCTGATATTGATAGTACTATACATTAACATCAGAAGGCTATTTCAGATGTTCTCAAATTTAAAAGAAAAAATGACTGAAAGCTAAACCGTTGTCTTGAGGTGAGAGATCAACAATCATTGTCTACCTTTTCATCTGTGCGGATTATGTTGGTTTAGAAGCCTGAGTACGTACTTGCACTCATTTGAAATTAGATTGAACCTGAACTTTTGATCTTACAGCCTCTTGACATAGGCTTACTATCCATATTTTTTTCTTTGCTTATTATGGATTGATTAATGGATTATTGAAACAACTACTGTGTAATAATTCATTTTCACCAGCAGATGGCAGTGCTACATCAACCATTTATCTCTGGTCACGTAAAACAGCAGTTGGCTGACAGATATGAACATATCTAATTCAATCTTGAGAGATAATACTTTTAGTTCTGGTCATTTAGGCTACATAATTGGTTAAGTGAAATCAACTGTAATAGCCTAGACACTTAACTGACTTTTTAAACCATCAAAAAAAATGTTTGATGGATCACAAACAGCTTTAGAAGGAAGAATGCATTTTGGGCCTTGGTGTAAAATATGGTAGTCACGTTAGTGTGGATACATGAAGGAATACTCTTGGTCTATGCAATTAGTTACTTCAATGACCTAGCCCAGGAAGCATTTTTAGGACAACCTTTCTTCCAGACCTATGGGGTTTAGCACAGATTCTGAAAAATAGAAAGTTAACTTCTGCCAGTGAACACCCTCAGTCACATGCATTATTACAACATCACTTTGTTATCATGTTGTAAACTTAACTACAGTGGAATACAATACAATTAGGATAGAAATCAGACAGGTGCAAACAGCAAAAGTAGTCTGTTCTTTCAGAAGAGAAGTCTTCCTTTAAATAGAGCCCGTTCATCACCCGCCCATCAACCTCCGGCATAATCACGCGGCAGCTCAGAAATAGAACTGCGAGGTGGGAGATCAAACTATCACCTCTTAATTGTACCCTGAGTCTTAAAGATGCTGAGAGCCCATTAGCGCACAAAGAAGAGTGCTGTGTACTGCTCCTGAAACATGCATCCGCATAATGCAGCTGGGAGATGAGTCAGAAGTTAGACAAGTGGAAGAAGCACCACACTGGCATCCACCTGTGCTGGGACTCGCGTAAAGAGATGCAGACTGCAAAGGTGTGGTGATGATGAGAAAGAAAGTTTTCTCTCTCAAAGCTTTAGAGAGGAAAAAAGCAGAAAGAAGAGTGTAGTTGTGCTAAACTTACCGTAGTGGAAGAATTACAACCCTTGCCTCTTAATGTCAAATGTAATATCCAGTTGTAAAAGCATGGCGGCAGAACTTATAGAAAAGGTTACGCGGATATTCATTTAGATTTGAGCAGCAAAAGGCGAGAGATTGGAGAGTGTAGGCACAAGCCACCAAATGAATATTGACTGTGTCATGTTTTGTCCCAGAAGCTGTAGAAATGAAGTCCCTCTTTCCCAGAAGGTTTAGTGGATATTGTTTTTTCTCCAGTGGTGAGGCCCTCTGATGATGCCAGGAGAGAAAGAAGAGAATGTGAAATTCCCAAATCTGTTGGAGCGCTCCATCAAAGTGCCAATGCATTGATTTTGACCACAGATCTTTTCCACATGGCTACCTCTGCATGCCCTACCCAAAACATTGCTCTCAAGACCAAAGTCTTATGGGAGCCTTAGTGGCCCTGAATCCTGTTCAACTCCTCTGGGACACTCAGAGGAGGGGGGAGTAGAGGCCAGTGACCAGCATGGTGTACCCAAATTGACTCAGGGATGGGTAGATGGTGGGAGGGGTAGCGTTGTGGAGATGGTAAATGGTGGTGGTGGTCAGAAGGGGAAGGTTGGAAGGGGGGAAGAAGGGAGGGGTCCGGCCTGTTGAGGTGCGTCCCACTGCCCTCCAGAGGGAACACGGGGGTTTGAAATCAATGTGCTGTTAAGTGCAGCTTAGCCGCGGGATACTCTCTCCAACATTATCCATGCACCAGTGAGTCAGGCCTTGCCTGTGCGCCGCACACGCCGTCTGAGGGCACCGACACAAGGCCCTTCCGCGCCTCCGGTTCCTCTCACCTCCATGCTCTCTGCCAACACTCAACGCCCTTCTCCAAACAGTTGTGGCCCTGCTAACTTGAGACTCATCTCACACCAGGGTCTCACTCCAACGGACCTGTGAGCATTACACCCGTACTGTAGTCATCCCACCCCCCCTTTAACTGCTGATTAACCAGGTCCTAAAGAGGTAGTGAGACTAAATAAAGCATTGTGTTGTGTATATAGACACCTGGGGCGAGCTAAAAGCAGAGTCTTTGTCAGCATCATTAGGACTGTCAGTGCCCATGACCTCTACTTAATAACACAAAGAACATATGCTCATTATACATATATAAAACAGAATATAGCATGACTCAAGGTAACTACATTTATTATTGTGATGGGCTAAATCGTTATCCCTAAGGGTGGGACAAAGTACACTGGACCTGGTTCCAGGCTTTGGTGTGGGCCTGGGTGTGCATGCAGTAATCAGAAAGAAAACCGTGTCCATCATTTCAGATATGATTATAAAGACTGGATCTGAATTGTGCTGACATTAACCTCAAGATATATAAATCAAAACCGTTTGTAAAATAAAAGTGATTAACTAAATCATGAGTGAATACATCACAAAACAACAGAGTGGCCATATGAGACTCAAACCATCCCTGAGGAACAATTCTACAGTAATTCTAACTGGCTTGATGATTATTTAACAGAGGTGACATTTATCAACACATCAAAAGGGGAAATATAGTGTGAAGACGAAAAACATAATCGCCGCCGTCTCAATCTGGCTTGTCTGTAGGTTACTTTTTAAAAGGGGCGTCTAAAAAATCTTGACCCAGACACACATGTCGGCCCGTGGCTGCATTTAGTCAGTGAGAGCAGTAATAGTGTGTGACTGAAGGTGAGGAAACAGCCTCAGGCCTTCATCTGCGTTTAGATGTCAGCCCTCCTTGGCCTTTCTTACGTGAACTCTCAACATGGTCACCAATGGACGGCCTGAGGGAAGGGCACAGACACGCTACTGTTCACACACATGAAACAAGAATTTAAGTTTTACTAATATGCTATAAATCCTACAAAACCACTGGTTGGTCCTCCTTGGCCTTGTATTACTGACACTACAACAAAACTCAGTCAATTGCTGACATTGTAACTAGCAATGTTAACAACAGCTGGGGACATAAGTCAATTCTTCAGGTCTAACCCAATGTGCATATCTCCTTTAAGTCAACATGGTCTGAATTTGTGGAAGCATGCTGCAGAGGTGTCTATTGATTACTGTACCTCTTGCATGAATGGCTGAGAAAGACACAGTCTATTGACTTGTTGCTAGGTTTTTGGAGTTGTCTGGAGCTCCCAAGGATCACCTGTTATTCAGTTGTGGAATATCCATCAAATAAATGATGAGGGATGTTCACAGAGACTGAGACTGAGGATGATATTTGTAGTTTAAATACAAGAGAGATGTCCCTGTTATAGTGTATGTAAGTCATGCTGTCGCTGTGTATGTTACTTCATTGACAGGAGACTTTATTCCAGTGGGAGGATGGCAGAGATTACATCTGCAGTGGCCGATATCAACATGCCTTTGACAAGGAATTTAAACAGGATGATGCACTGTTGGTGACAGTGGTTGCATCTTTGAAGCATGTATATGTGCTTGGGTTTGTGATGGAGTTCTGTATGGAAAGACAAATTCCAGAAATCATATGTTTATTGGAAGTTAAACTGCAATATTTCCCCTGATTGGTGTGAAATAGGTAATACAATTGCCCCTGCAAATTCTTAGATTAATACAAAGCACCAAACTTACTATTATAGTATTAGAATACTTTAAACGTTATTACTTTATAAAGTTGTTTTGGGTATTATGAGTGAGAGACACAAAACTATTTCCACTAAGAATCTCTGCAACTCTCTTTTCTGGTTCCTGTAATTGCTATAGTCGTCCAGTCATAATCTTGACAGCTATTCTCCACCTCATAACCACTGATGAGCAGAGGTCAAGACAACATGAAAAGGAGAAGAAAAACATAATCAGACGCTCTGAAATACAATTTGCTGACACGCACAAGTGCAAACATTTTTATTCTCCAGGCTCGAACCCCCTAAGAGCCGTTTTTTTACAGCTTTCCTGAGAGGCCAGGGCAATCAAGCACTCTACCTTGTTAGGAGGTGTTAATTGGAGTTAGTCAGACTCCTCACTTTGTCAAGGAGTCTGACAACAGAATTAATTAGAATTTGAGTATGTAAATCAATTCAAATTGAGGTCCTTATGGGGGAGGATTTGAAGTATTTTCACCAAGGAAAAACAGGTGCTGAGAACACGAGCCAAGTAGTGTCTGTGTGAATATTATGACTTTTCTTTTCATGGATTTTATCTCCACTAATCCGCTTTTGGAGAGGCCATAGATATACAGTATAAATAGAGGTGTTGAGCTGTACATTGCCCTTAGTTGGATGGTTGATGGACCATTTTTCATTTAGCCAGTTTTCATATTTTCTAAGTACACATGCCTCGCATGCAGTTGCATTACTTAAGTAAATGATAAAATGTGTGAAAACACCATGGCAACAACAGAAGGAATAGTAGGACGACGTGCTTTTGTGTGCTTTTCACCTAATTGGGTCTATGTTGTGAGTCATGTCATGCAAGACATGTAAATCTCATATTTAAATCACACTTCGCTCACTTGAATTGTGAGATGTGGTGTTACCTTGTAACACTTATTTGTAGCTTGAAAAGGATTGCTCAGCTCTTTTGTGCATAAACGCTATGGGTTCTGAGAAGTTCCGCTTTCGATTTCTAGGATCAAGAAGAGCAAGACATGACAAAACTATCAACTTCAGTGTCTTCATATCTGGTCAACTTCAATGAAGTACGTGAAATATAAATTAACATAAACATATGTCATATATAAGCCTTGCAATACAGTTCATCTCTGTCGAGTACAGCCATCTTTTATCTTTCACCAATTGAAACTTCAACACTACGATAAAACGATCTCAGTGCTTCCTGACAGCGAACTCAAAACAGAAACGGGCTTTCACACTGTATGCCATCCCATGCCCTCATCATTTTCTGCTGTCATTTGCTATGCTTATGATTATTTGTATTTATGATACATGATTATAAGTGTTTGCATATGAAACAAAAAGAATTTAAAAAAAGGAAAAAAGAAATATGCTTTATTAGTGGAGAAGGACGGAAGATTTAAAGTAGCAGAAGCAAATTGTAAAGTAATGTTGCTGGAAATGATTTCCCTCCTCATTTGCAGTTAGTCTCAAAAAAGAGATTAAATTAAGAGATTAATAATACCTCATTTTACCTCATTAAAATTAATACAAAATAAGCTTTTATTTTATTGCAGATCCTCACCCGTTTGAAAGCATTGTATTGTTCAGATGCAGGGCAGATTTTATTCTTATACTACTTGTTGCAATGTCAACTTGTTGGCAATTCATGGCCTTTATAACAAGCCATAACTGCCACTGGCTTCTCTTAATGTCACATGGCCATAATATATGAATAAAACATACCGAGAAAGACATTTGGACAATGCTTTGTGAAAAGCTGTTTTATTATCCATTTAATTAACACCTCCATGAAGACAATTTGTACAAGATACATCACATTCTAAAGTGCACGAATACTGTACAACGAAAATTATTTAAATACGCAGGGGGGCAAAAAAAAAAAAATCACATTTGTAAAAAAAAAAAAAAAAGAATTAAAAAAGTTTTAAAAACAATGAATAAAAAGGGACATGCTTTTTCAAAAACAACAATCACTATGCATGTTTCTGCTCAGGTATGTGAGAGGGGCTGGCCTGGGAAAATAACCTTGTGCAGCTTGCTTGGGGGAACACTAAGCTTTGGCACCTTTAGAGAAAAGAGAAAAAAGACATTAACAAGGAATGGAGAGCACTCGATAATAAACAAAAGAATTATATTTAGTTTCAATAAATACAGTCTTAGGGGCTTGTGTAGAATGCATAATAACCAATGCCTTTTGGGTTGTCCTTGTTGTACTCCTCCGTAGTCAAGTCCTCACACTTGATGGTCGGGGAGTTCTCTGTGCTTGAGCCCCCAGGGGACATCCTGCGCCTCTTGCACACCACGGAGTACACACCAGAATCGCTAGAGTCCACTGATTTCAGTGAGTGGGACGTCTCGATCCAGGTCGAGGCTGGCGGCGCGCTCTCCTCGGGCAGCTTGTCTTTAGTAACTCCCAGCTGGTCCTCTGGGAAGGCTGGGGGGCTTGGGCGAGGGGACCAGGGCAGGCCCGTGGTCATCTTGCGCTGGTAAGAGCTTCTGGTGCCCCAGCCTGCAGCCATGGAGGCGAAGGCAGAGTCTGGGTAGTAGCTGAGGGCGTGGGATGTCTGCAGGGAAAGGGGCTTGATGCCGTAGGACAGTAGGCTACTGGTGGAATAGTCATTCTCATAGGACAGATCCAGCTTGTTGGAGCCCGGCTGCTGGACAGGGGGGACGAACCAGCGCTGGGCAGAGGCAGCGGCACTGACGTCCTCACTCTGTGGGGAGAGAAGGCTGTTGGTTTGGGGAACAGCCCGTTCGCTGGTGTAGAAGCGGTTCTGAGGCAGGTTGTTGACAAACTGGTCCTGAAAGAAAGGCTGCATGGCATAGCGGGCCCCGGGCACAATCTGGGTGGAACGAGGGGAGTCTGTAGGGGACGGAGTCAACCTGTCACTCTCTGGAGCCGTGTACATTCTGTTCAACAAATGAAGAACAAAAAATTAGTTTCAAGACATGATTCAGGGTCCAAGACATGCATCAAATGGTGCAGGAAAAACAGATCAGCCACACTGCTAGAAGTGCAGGACACGTACGAGTCATAGTTGTCCCGGAAGCCTTTTGCAAATGGGTTGTGATCTATCTTCAGCTGTGTGATCTGAAGAAAAAAAAAAGAAGAAAGAAAACCTACATAAATAATGTGCATCTTAAGGCAAGCAACTGCACTGTGTGACTAAAGAGCAATAATAAAGAATTTGATTTTTAATACATGCAATTAAAGATGAGATCAGTTCGTTGCATCTAAATAAATTCTAATTACAACTAAAAATATATACTATTGAAATGCTCACATCTGTGTTCTGGTAAGCAGTGACGGCTATAAACTGGTTCTCTGGGAAGGTGAAGGTTTGAGTTCTGGCCTCATTGCTCATGTCCTCCACTCCGTCTTCTGTCACTTCCACAATGTGCAGTCGCGGTTGGTATTTATGAAGCGACTGCAAGACAATCATCTGCAAAGGAGCAATGTGTGATAAGTGCAACGCTGTAGATTTCAAACAGGCTGCACAAACATTTTTGTATTGTTCATCAAAAATAAAGAGTACTTGTTCTTAAATATCTTTGAATATGGCAAGCATGCTTGAAATTTATAATATCCAAGTAATTATTCTCAGTAAATAAAATTAGAAACAATATTGATGAGAGCGGTCCACTTGGCAAATAGTGAATTCAAGCATGTCAGAAATCAATATCCAACCTGTGTGTTGTTGTTGTTTGCCCCTTTATTGTTGGTCAGCTTCAACTTGCCAAAAGAGATTTCTTGCCTCATCCAGTGAGCACCAGTGTTCGGGGACTCAGGATGAACATACATCTTGTTACCTGAAATAACATAATAAGTAATATGACAAACAGAAAAGTAGAAAGTCTGTGCAAACTGTGTTGTCTAAACATGCAAATAATAAATCATATTCTGCTTTTTGACATCCATTTTTTTAAAGGCTGATCATGTTATTCTAAAAATGTTAAGTAAAATTTAATTAAAATACATAACATTAATTCCTGTTTAGGTCGTTTTAATAAAAACAAATATGAATTAAAAGGATATTAGAGAAGGGCTAATGGAATTGGAATAAAATCAATGTTTTATTTTAAAAGAAAAATGCTTCTTTTTCTTCAAATCATTTTCTCTTATCAATAAATTATCAAATGAAGAATGAATCATTTGAATGTATTTGAAGACTCTTTAGACTACCAGTCATTTCATCAAAAGGCATATTTAAGCAACGATTTCACACTTTAGTTGGTTCCCCGAGATGACACTTCAAATTAAAAATTGCACCGAGGAGCTTAAATTGTTGCATTAAAAACACTGAAACTCGCAACCTGTCAAAACATTTTGCTAAAATTTGAAGTAAAAACTGTCTTTATTTCCAAAACAATCTAAATCTCACCCACATTTGATTCTCACATCCTCACGCTGTCATGACTGAATGCAACATTGCTGCATCATTTCTAAACGCCTTCTATTCATTTATTTTTCGATTTTATTATTTTATTTATAAAAACGCAAAAACATAAATTCGCCAGAGCTAAATACGTTTAGTTCATTCTCTAACTCACCTTGCATATTATTGTCTGCTTTTCCACAAGTGACCCACTTTCCTCCCTGAAAGCGCCAGTGATTCGGGTCAGCCAAAACAACTTCTACAAAGACATTGTAATGGGCCGTGAGGTTGAGTCCAGTGATGTTGAAACTGAGGAATGGGAACATCCGTCTGGAAAAAGGGAAAAACAGGAATAATTAAAACATCTGCGCTCATTAAACAGGGAAAACTGTGACAGAAAACTTTGGCCTGAATGTGTTCACGTGTTGCATTGGACAGAATGCTTCACCAATATTACATTTGAAATAAATGTAAATTTCATCAGTGTCACGTTTAGCCTGTTGTGGAATTGTGCACTTTCAATTTACCAGAAACGAAAACTTGCAATTTAAAGCTCCAAGACTCATAAAAAATGCGTAAAAGGAGCGTGTGCGTAAAATTTTGCTCATGCGTAAAAAAGGTGGTAAAATGACCGGTGTCTTTAAAAAGTAAAGACTAAACGGGCCAACTGGAAATATAAAAACGAAAAACTAATTTTCATATTCTGCACACGACTGTCGTATGTTTAAATCGGGCCTTTAAAGCCTCCGGCATCTGCTTACCTGCCCTGTTTGGTGATGATCATCTCGGTCTGGTGCCGGTGGAATTTCAGCCACAGTGGCCGGTTACACAGATAGACCTGCGCTCTGGCTCCGGCGGCAGACCCCGGCAGAGACATGGAGCCAATACCCGTCCCCGTCCCGGGATAGGAGGGGTACAAACAGCCCGGACCCTGGCTGAACTGGTACCCTCCGCTGCTAAACTGGCTCCGGCCGGTGCACACGGACGAGGAGGAGAAGCCTGTTGGCGGCAGGACGGATCCGTAATGAAGTGAGGCCGGGTACCTGGAGCTGCTGGACCCGGTGTACACGGACCCCGTCTGTCCTGCATAGGGAAAGAGGGAACACGGGCTTGCCATGTCGGAACTCGCCTGGGACGACGAGATGAAGTATCTGTCAGAGCCAAGTTCGTCTATGTTGTAACGCCGACCGCTCGTCAACTCGTCCTCACCGAGCACCGGGGAGCCTTTCCTCCCATCGGGCCCGGTTTTAGTGAAAGTGTCCCCCTCTCCCTCACCCAGCATCCCGTTTCCCACCCCGCTCAGATATTTCTTAGGTGCGCTGCTAGACTCTGATTCCGTCCGGTCGACTTCTTGATATTCAAGCTGCGATGATGGCCTCGGGCTGTTGTTCGCACTGTCCGACGAGGAGAGGTTGTAAAAGGTCTTGGGTAAATTGATGCTAGCGCTGGGAAGGATGTTCTCTAACTGCATTGTTTAGATCTTGCAATAAATAGGAAGAGTTTCAAGAGTCCAGAGAGTGAATCTCAGCCAAGGAGGCGACACAACCACCGGCGCCCAGGTCGTTTCTGTCTCTGCACGCCTCCCTCCCTTAAGAATGATGGAAGGAGGTTAAACCTTCTCCTCACCTACGGATTTTCAGATCAGATTATGGGCAGGACATGAGATGTTCAGCGGCTCTTATAAGATGTACTTCTCCACACACCCAACTGGTTGTAAGCGATAGGGGAGGAGCTTTTGGAGAAGCATGCGGGGGCACCAGCCCTGTCCATAGCCAATGGTCGCGCTACTCTAATTCAATTAGGAAGCGTCTGGTAGAAATAATATCAAGAGAAAATTTGCCATGACTGTCGTTAAGTTTATTTTTACTCTAATGTCTCGGGTAGGCTCTTAAACCGAGGTGGCAATCTCTACACGCTTCACAAATCCAAAATGTATATAATTTTACAATAACAGTGCAAATAAAAGCAAATCATCTTCAAATTATTGTAAAACACGAATGTGAGATAGTTTAAAGGAGGCTAAAAGACAAGCAGAGGAATTTCTTCACATATTACGTCAAAGACTTTGTGGCCAAAGTTAGTCGCACTTCAGCAGCATTCCCCATCGCGCACAGAAACGCCTCTAAACTTTCAGCTTCAAGTCATCACGTCCAACACAGCAGCAAAATACACACTCAGATATGGTTTGTCAGATTACTTCCACCCATTCACCCAAGAAGACTTATTATCCGCAAATGCCGAGACCCATCCACCCCCCCAACCTGCAAACACTCCAACACGTTGGAGGAAAAAAAAAATCACATGTGCACCTTATTTCCTATAATTGGCTCCGTCGCCTCTTCCTCTTCCAGGTTTCCTGTCTTGGTTCGAATAAAACTGCCTGAGAAGGTATATCTGAAATTAAAAAGGCACGCCTTTTATTTTATTTTTTTTAATTTATTCATATTTTTTTTTGTCTCTGCTTAAGAAAAAGTAAGATGAGCTTTTCTTCCCTTTTTCTCAGACTGTGACAAATACATTTTTGTTGCTGGGACTTTATTTCCCCTCAAACTGAAAACAGAAAAATATAATGGTATGTATTTTTTTTCCTATTTTCGGAGTTTATATTTTTTTTCATCCAACCTTTCAATTGATGTTAAATTGTTCACTAATTGACACGCAACAAAAAAAGCTTAATCAATGACAATATGAGAGATTTCATTAAAAATACCTTATTAAATATTAGGAAAAGACAGCAATTAGGATACATTTGATCGACTCCCTCATTTAACTTAATGTTTAATAAAAATATGAAACCTTTCAAATTAAACTCAGTAGATTTGGAATATTTGACTGCAATTTCACATTGATAGGCTGCATGGTGGGGACGAGCTTTCTGAAAGCAGACGAAAAAGGTGACTTCTTTTTTTCTGCATTTGAAATAACGAAGGGGTTAAAAGGAGGTGAACTACCGTGTTTAAACGGTGCTAAATCTCCCTTAACGCAAGCCACTGAAATAACGTCCAGACGGAGAGAAAGGATGCACTGACTGCTGAAGGAACGATGGAAATATCACAGTTGTTTGGTAATAATTCAAAAACAAAACGAAAAAAGAAAAACATGTTTACTGAATATAAAGTAATGTAGAATAGATATCGATGTCTGTAACACACACACGCACACGCACACACACACACACACACACACACACACACACACACACACACACTGGAAGAGAGAGTGAGAGAAATCGAAAGCTTCCGAAACCAGAAATAATCAAGGAAACATGTCGCACAACAAACGTCGTCCATGCTGCACCCAGGCCGCATGATAAAGGGAATTTTAAGCGTTGACTCGACAGCGCTCTCTAGCGACTGGTGGGGATAACTGGGTAACTTTCCCACCGTTGGTTATGTTAAAGTAACTTAACACTGTAAGAGAGCTGCATGCAGACAGTTAGCTCTCACTTTTTCCACTTGTATCTCACTTCACATCATCTTCAACTGCAGTGAACTCAACTTGTGCTTGTGTTTGCATCTGTGGTGTGTGTGTGTGTGTGTGTGTACGTGCCTGTGCCTTTGTGTGGGCAGTGCGTGTGTGCATGTGCGAGTCTTAAAGTGAGCTGGAGGGGGAGTAGGGGGTGAGATGAATTTGGGGAAAATGGGGATACAAATCTGTGAAAAGCTGAGGGAGAATCTCGGCTGGAGGCAGATTGGCTCGTGTCATAAATGGGACAGTAAAGCTGGCTATTGGGCCATCAGGGGACCAGAGCTACATGCATACAGCACACAATCTGTCAATCAAGACCGAGACCCGTCCCAGACTACTGCACAGAGACGACAACACCAAACATTTGACAACTGAGATCAAGCTTTGTTTTTTGTTTTTTTTGAAATTACTATAAACCAGTTCTATTATTTATTTTGACCTGTCTCTCAACAGAGAATCTCACTTATCTGCACATAACCAAATCCCGATTTTCACCAATTGCCTTCTTCTCTCTGCTCTTTGTAGCAAATGCAGAATTCCCCAGCGGAACTTGCAAAATGATGAAGCCGGAGCAGCTTTTAGGTATTGTGAAATGGGGTTACTGTAAGTCATTAATTCCGTTCCAAAATCAGGAGGAACTACTGTTGTGAATTTTCTATGAATCCTAAAGGCTCTGAGTGACTATGCAAAATGCAAAATTAACAGGCACTTAAAATATGCATCATGAGGCCTGTGAACTTGATCCAGGATTAAACATAATATACTTTTTATCAATCGTCTGTCTGGGTTTCATACACTTAAACACACAGCCGAGGTGCTGCTCTCTTGACTCAGTGTTGCTACAGGCTGTCATTCTATAGTTGGAGGGTAAATCTATAGTTCAAAGGCAGCTGCATTTGTGTTCGAAACAAAGTCGAGCATTTCACACCTGAGCTGTCAGCACCTCATTAGTGCAAGCCTTCTGTATGGCTTTTCTTATTTAATGGGCCCTCGCATGATCAGCAAATTACTGATAAACGATGTTAAGGAAAGGCCTGTTTTTGAGGAGAATTTGGCTTTCATGCCACCTCCTGTGATCCTTTACAATCTCACGAAGATATAAGTCAGGTGAAATTTTCTTTGCATGAATTATTTCACAACTGATCATTGTACTTTACGGCTATGTTTCACAGATGATTACAAACCCATTGAGAGAAAATCTCGGTGAAACAAATGCATTGCTATTGGTTTAATGGCCGTGGTCTGAAGCATGTTGGTTTTCCAAAATGACCCCAAAGACTCGGTTGCCATTTGAAAGCTAGAAAACAAAATAAATGTGATTTACAGGCCACCTATAAATAAACTAATTCCAAATGAGGTGGATGTTTAGGTCCTACTCATAAAGGAGCTCCCACTTGTGACCTGTCAGCATGTTTCTTGACCACCTATAAAAGTCCAAGTGTGTCTGAGATGACCCTTTTTGGCCCCGGGCCAGGGCCCGCGCGACAGGGGAAGGGAAGTCTTACCATATTGTTGTCAGAGTAGATCATCAACAGAGCACATGAAAGGAATACATTCCAGGTTTTATGGGCTAAGGTGGCTGCTGAAGCCTTTGCTCTGGAGTGAATTCATGTACCCCATTGCAAGGATTAATAACGCAAGTCTCATTAGAGATCCTCGCCACCGAGACCCCTGGAGGGAGGGGTGCTGGGAAAAGAACCGAGTGCAATGTGCACCGTGTCAGCGCTGCACTCCTCCGCAAATCATCATCCTCAAGAACATTTTTATTGGAAAGAATTTATTTCACAAGTTTATCAAAGATGTCCCACAGTATATTTTCCAGTGTGTGGGGATCGCTAACATTTAATCAAAGCAGTAGTCTTTACACAAGGAAAGCTTATGTTACAGACATGCTGCTGTCTTCAAAGATACGAAGGTGACAGCTTTCATGAATTTCCATTTGGGTACATATTGCTTTCATCAATTACATTCTCTTTTTCTTATTTCCTTGTCTCCGCCATTTTCTTCATGATTTAAACAGCACAAGGTTTTCCCTCTAGACTGAACAAAATGTATTTGTATGGAATCAGAGCTTCATATTTTTGTCACCATGCATTTTTTTGTTTACCTATACTCAAAGAGCATTAGAATATGTAAAGTATATTCATGTTTGATGTCATGTAGGCTATTTCAGATGTCATTCCAGCAGAGCAAATAATCATGAAATGGGAATCTTCCCCATCTGCAACCAGTCAGTGAGTGAGACCCGCGGGAATTCTCTCTATATATGCAGCACGTTTGAATTCCTCAAAATACATTAAAATACGCCAGATTGCATAAAACCACGGGATGCTACTTTGCGTCATATCAACAGATAAGTCTCAATGTCAGCATGTTGCTGCATGCATGCCTGTGTGTGTATATGTTTTTGTTTGCCTGTTTTGTGTATCTGGCCTGTGGAAGGAGCGGTGGATTATTGCACAAATGTATTTGGGGATATGTGAGCCCAATACTTTTGTGATGCGCAGGTTTTCAGGGGGCAATGATAATCCACTGTGTTAAGACAAATCTTAGAAAAATAAGGTGTACTGACTGCATTCAGGGAAATAGGATTGAAGCTGCACTCACTGTATTTGATTCCCCAAGGCATGATAACATGATTTTTGGATTACTGCATTATAGAAAGTCTCACCCAGGGCCTTTGGGAAAAGCAGCAGGTACACAGTATGGAAGCAGGGTGAGTTTCAGGTATCTGTGCTCTTTCTTATTTGACATTTTATCCTTTCTCACAAATACATTATCTCCATGTGCTGCCAAGTCAAGTGACGATTTCCAGATGTTGGAATAAATGCACATAATCTCTCTTAAATATTTTATATTAAGAGTTTTTTTTTTTTTAAAAATCCAACTAAAGTAATTACCTGCAGCTAAACTACAGAATTGGGTAAGCAGACCACTGAGCTGATTTTGACACGTTCACCCTTTTACTTTCACTCACTGTGTCGTCAAGGGCAGAACGTGAAGCCGATGACACCAAAAGTGAATGGTAGTCCGATGGCCCGAGTCTCACCCTCATCCCCATTTTAGCATCAACCTTTGTTGACCCACTTCTCCCAGCCCATCCTCCTGAAACACTGGAGGAATTGACATAAGGGACCAAAGCAAAATAGCAGGTGCTAAAAGTTTGACAGCGTAGACTGGATATATGTGTTCCCTGGAACGTGAGGTGTAAGGGAGGGTGGCGGAGTTGTATCGACTCGGCATTAAGCCTCCAAGATAACATGCCCTCTCTAACAGGCACACTCTCTCGGCCGAGAGGAGTTGGGGTGAGCTGGGGTGGGAAGGGGAAGACCGTCCCACACTTGAGCTCGTCAACCAACCAGCCATGGCCACCAAGATACAGCAGCCCAACCCAGATCACCCCTGGTTCTCTGTCCCTTCCCATAGCACTATTACTGCCAAACAAGCTGGGCTTTTATCACATCGCTAACCCTGACTCAGAAACTGCATTTCAGGAGGACCCTTTATTTTTTTCTCCTCTTCCCTTTTTTTTTTGGACAGGGAACACTAACAGATTTACACCACAGGAGTATTCTGCTGCTGCTCCTGCCTCAATGTGGTTAAATCAGTGAGTCAGAAGTGAGAATGTAGAGTTTTAACACTTCTCTCCCGGTATGAAAGCTTCTAGAGCGACACAGAGGAAAGCCCTAACTGACTTACTGTCTACCAGCCAGAGGCATATGCTAGTGGGAGGGAGGTTATGTAGACATGATTAATGGTTTAAGGTTGACCCCCTGGTGAAGCAGGGATGTTGCCTCGGCATCTTCAGTCTCCTCTGGGGAGTAGGGACTACATTCACAGTGCTAGAAGGCCGTCAGACGCCCCTCTCTGTCAAACACAAAACATCTTAGCCTCCTTCAAGGCCTTGTTTTTATGAATACTGGACACCTTTAAATCAATATTATTATTTCTTTTCATTGCTTTGTGCAATTAGATATTAAACTAGTTGATAAAATGCCAAATTATTCATTGAAAACGCTCCTATTTTTGCTCTGGAGAAATGCGTCCAGCAGCCATTAGATATAATTAGAGACCACAGAATGCTTTTGTATTAAAACATTTGCAGCAATTTGGCAGCTGTATAATTTAGATGTTCTGGATCATGCCATGTACATACATGAAAACACACAGACGTGCACAACCATGCGCACACACAATCATATACACTTGCCGGCGTGTATGCACACACGCTCATATATGCACACACAGAGGGACCTCAGTGCAGCGGACACCTTCAATATTGAACCCAGACCCAGGCCTGGTCTCTGTATTTACATGTAAATGGTCTACAACAATCTGCGGCCCCTTTCGTCTGCTCTGTCCCTCCAGCCGTCTGGGCCTGGGGAAGAGAGCTGCTAGTCAGATGGGGGGACCACATCAGATGGGCTCCCGTGGCTATGAAGCCAAACGCTCCGAAGGGAGAGGGAAGAGGCTGCCTGCCTGGCAGCCACTGAAACAGCAGGGACTCCCACATATCATGGAAGTGGTCCATGGTTTGGTCTCCTTCTCTGACTGGAGAGCAGGGGAGAGATGTCAAGGACCAAGCAAAAGGCCTTGCTGTCTGAGGTTGGTGACCAAAGCAGACGTCTTTTACCGTTAAGAGAAGGCCCACTCATGTGTGGCTTGCAAATAAACTCAGTGGGACAGTTTAATCAGCCTTTCTAGAAGAGGGCTGAGAACCTGGTCTCTTCCTTGTGGGTAGAGGTGTCATATTTGACAAGTGTATATGTGGATGTGGAGGGGTGGGTGTCAATGATAAGAAATTACGAACAGCAGTGAGCATGCATATCCAAGTCACATGGTGGAGGGAAGGAGCCTGCCTGTATTTGTTCCTCATGATCGTCTGTCGAGTGTTTGTGTGTCCTTCTGTGCTGGCGGGTCAGATATGGTGGAGGTCTAGACACATGGACCAAACATTCTGTCTGACGGGGGAGCACTTGTTTCGAGGTTCATCTGATAGTTGTAGACCTTGATAGAACAGACCAGCCGAGACAGGCTGGATCCATACCCAGTGTTAATGGTCCAGACTTGATTTCAAAAATCTGGTGTATGTTGAGCCACTGAAGCCACTAGAAAATTCCGACTTTTAGCTGTTCTTTCTTCCATGTGTGTATGCACACAGTATGAAATGAATAATGTTTTAGTCTCTGAAGGAGTTGAATAACCTGTAATCAACTTGAAACAATTAAAAAGCAAAGTGTTATTTACTTGGTTTGCAAATATTTGATGATTCATCTCATGAGCCAGTCAGAGAGAGGGGGCACGCCTCAGTTTTCAGGCAACAGGAAACAGGTGCTCACAATGATTTATGTAAAGTAATAATGCCATTTATGTCCCATGTCTTACATTATTATTTGACAAACTGGTATTGAGCTCCATATTAAAGGTATAGTTTGACATTCTGGGAAATACACGTATTTGTTTTCTTGCTGAGATTTAGATGAGACAGCAGCTGATTATCTTAGCTTAGCATAAAGACAGGGGGGAAACAGCTAGATTGGCTCTGTTCAAAGGTAACAAAAACCACCTACCAGCTACCCTAAAGCTCACTATTTAACACGATATACCTAGTTTGTTTAATCAGAACAAAAATCGAAGTGTAAAAACGACAATTCATATGCATACATATACATACATATTTACCGTACAAACTTAAGAGTGGTATCGATCTTCACATCTAACTTATTTGCAAGAAAGCGAATAAGTGTGTTACCCAAACTGCTAAAACCTTTCCCTTAATATAGTAAGGGAAGTCAGAATTATTTTCATTGCATTTTGCTTAGTTTTAGAGTCTTCATTTTAGGAAAGATGGGAGGCTGATGCAACCAAATTAATGAACCAGACATGAACCCTTGGCAGTGCAGGGAACCACATGTTTGCGTGGTGAAAACCTAACAGTAACTGTCCTTCACAGCTCTGAGGGGATCCCCAATGATGGGCAACCTTCGATTCAAAATATGATTTGGCAGTGGAGGACACACCAGGCTAATACCTTCCACCCCTGGAAGAATGTCCCCCACCTCCTCACCAGCCCAACGAGCGATCACACCTTTAGTGAAAAGGCAGACAGAAGGGGAGCCCCTAGGCTGATGTGGTCTTCGTATAGATGTGTGAGTGTGCATGTAGGTCTCTATGTGTTTCTGCTGTTTGCCTGTGTGTGTGTGTGTGTGTGTACGTGAATAGCTGTGTGGGGGACAATGCAACACGTTAAACCAATGTGGGAGGTGTGAAGACAGGGGATCTGCTGCAGTCAAAATGAACAAAGAAGAAAACTGATTTTGCTTTGTTTTAACGTCTTGTGAAAAAACAATTAATTATGTTCATTGTTAGGCTTTTTGGTTTTGCTGGTTGCCTCTCGAGTTGTTAATTGTTGTCAGGTATTAAGAGGGTCTCCATGGATTGAACAATCACAGTTGCATGAACATGCATTGAGGCCCCATGTACACAGCCTTTTTTTAACAATACACTGATAAGCCTAAATACAAGAATCTCAATGTAAACAGAGATATTTTTGCACCATAGAGAACATAATGAAAGAAGGACAAATCAGCGCTGAACCCATGGGAACTTCAACATTTTTTAATTTTGCTTTTGAAGCGATCTGTGTAGGTGTTGGGGACAAAACGAGGGTATATTTCACCTGTGTGGTTAGCGATGGATGGCAGTGAGTCACCCAGAGCTGCAGAGGATGTGAGTGGGTGGACTCACGCTGCCGCAAAGCTATTTTCTCTTTCACTTTCTCAACTGGATTTCACTGAATCTAATTCAAAATTACTTACAGGGAGTTGCATTGTTAAGTTGAAATTGTAGTGATAGACTATTCATGTAGCAGGTGTATTTTAGATGTGTCAGATAGTAAGTGTAAATATTATACATTATGAGTAAGGCTACTATCCTGCTACTAGAGCACCTGGGGTAAAGTGTCAGTGTTGACAACTAACTATGGAAAGCAGAGAGGTTCATAAACTCTCTCCAGCTCGTGTGATTTGAGTAATATGGAGCCTTGATCTCTTGCAGTATGGATACATTTGTTTTGTACGGGAACATTGAAGTGTCCCAGTAAGCCATGACAGAGTGACAGTGAGCCAGCATGCACAATACGGGGACCCTGAAACCGAAGCAGCTGAAATGGAATTCAGCCACCATTTGTTTACCACCATTTATTATTTACACCTGTGCTTTTCCTACTGTGACATGTCAAAATGTCTTCCGTGAAAAGGGCCCATAGGCAGAGTCCAGCACTAGAGTTTCTGTTTGCATCTGAAAGGAATACATTTTCTTGCGATTTTGACCTTTGAGGAACATTTTGGTGTAACTGAACTAACTTTTGATGTTAATTGATGTAGTTATTATACGGACCCTCAAATTCAGACAATGTGCTCATACACTGACATTTCATAGGGTTGTAGGTGTACCAACATGTCAGTCACAGTTGAATTGGGTGGTCTAATGTTTGTGTTGGCTGGTTGTCTGGTAGTTACAGTAACGTGTTGTTAATTACAAGACTTCTGGCTATAGAGGCTATAGAGGAGCATCTCATAGGACACCACACTCGAGTTACCTTAACTCAAAGCAACAATTTTGAACCTGCTTGGAGTAACAAATGATGAAGGACACAGTAATACAGTGTCAAGTAGGATGTGAAGTAAACAAAACACAAATATGTACAAAAATGACCAGTATTTTCCTATATGTAAGCTTTCTCAAACAATCTACAGTATCTCTCAGCTTGAATCAATGCAAATGTCATTTGCTTTGTTCGACCATTTTATACCTTTGTTATCAAGTGGACAGTAGAGAGATCATAGTAAATAATTTGAGAGAGAGAAGCAACAAAGGCCGGGCAAGAACTGTGGACATTGTTGGTCGGCGCTTTAAAAGCTTGGACGCCCTCATTCGTTTTTGACTTTTTTTGACTAGCAATCCTCTTTTTTTATCTAAGATGAGATAGAATGATGGGCTCAGATAACCTGGCATGTTGTAGTATAGAAAACCTGAGCTGAAACCCATCCCAGTTTGCATTGCTCACTCGTGACATTCTGCCGGTCTTGGCAGGGCCGACATGACACGGGGTTCAACACAAGGGTAGGCAGGCATCAACCGACTCATGCCAATTAACAGAGACCCGCTCTCTGCTCTTTGTAGCTTTCTGAATCCTACCATAAACAGGGTCACTAGTTGCTGCCTTCCTCCTCTAACTCTGCGTGCATGTGAGCTAGCATAGCCATGACTCCCACTGCAGGATGAAGTGTGTGTGTGTGTGTGTGTGTGTGTGTACTGTACTGTATGTGTGCTATGCTGCAGCCTGCTGGCCTTCCTCCCTGCCGAGGCCAGAAGGCATGCTCCCCGAGTCCTGCCAGCTACTCCACAGTCTGGGGCCACTGATGTCAGAATGGCAGGAGCTTGTAGGTGGCTGCTATTAGTGAGTCCTCTTCACGCCGGATTCTGGAGTTCCATCAGCTGGTTGTGTAACTTGTTTTTTGTGGGACAGGGAGGGGGATGCATGTCTGTGTTCCTGTGTGTGTGTGTGTGTGTGTGTGTGTGTGTGTGTTTAGGAGGAGGGGAGGCGTGAGGAGTTGGGGGCTAACTTTTGGCTCCAAGCAGAGCAGTGTGAGCGGACCTCCATCCAGAGTACTGACATGATATTTATAATATGAATCAGTAATTTAGCTATGTGTGAGCTACATTTTTGCATTCTTAAATAAAACACACCACTGATTTTGATAAGAACACCTCTGAACAGCTGTCCTCCCCACGTCTGTGTTTATGGTTCGGTCCTGCCTCCTGTATAGAGCAGCAGCAGGGGCGAACCATCACATTTGGTGCCCAGCGTGGGGGCGGTTGGTGAGCTGTCGAGCTCCAACTATCCCATGGAGCTTTTCTTCTGTCTTTTCAGTACAATTTTGACTAACCTCATTTGCATCTGCTAATTAGATCCTGTTAGCATAATTCATACACATGACACCCTTTTGAAGCTAATGAATAGATACATCTCCAGACAACTCGCAAAGAGCATTTAATGAGGCTCAACTTACTCAAGAGTGTCTGTTACTGTGAAGAAGAAAGTTGAGGAAGAAAATCAGAGGCATTACATTTTGTACCTAAAAGTCAGGTGGGATTTAATATATTAAAACTTGATAATGCAGTAATATTTGCAACATAATGAATCCTATGCTGCCTGTGCACATAGATTATGTGCGTTTTTCTTTTCACACTGAATAAAAAGTTTTCAAAAATCATCAATCCATCCATTTGTGATAATATAAGAGGACACTACAGATGGTAGGCCATGGATTATAACTGTGATTCTGAAATCCGCAACCATCCATCTCTATTTAGATAAGCTATATGCAAAACACTGAATTATGAATATTCATCAGCAAAAATGGTAAATATGATTCATCTTATACAGCTGGGTATAATTCACAGAGACAATGTGTAGAATAGAGCAGAGCCTTCCTGCCAGGTTGTCAAAACAGCATAAAAAAAAATAAAAATCCTCACCGTGTACTTACATATTTGAGCAGCTGATCTCTCCATTATCAGGATGTATTCCTGATGAGAGTTCACAGCTTTCACAGTTATCCCCTTTAGAGCTGGGTCACCACAGGAGGTACGTTTTTACTACTTAACACGCAGCTCTTCAGGCTTTATATTTTCGACTACTCTGCTAGGATCAAATTTGGTCATATGTAGAGTATGACATGAGTTCCTCACCTTTTTCTACAGTGTTGCATTTCTTTTTAACAATACTCAAGAGTAAGGACGGCTCTCTTTTGATAGTTACACTCACCGCAACAGAATAAGGAAAGTCTGCCGTACGACCACTGTAGTCACACATGTCTTGTCCACACTACAGTAGATGTGAGGTTATGTTTTGTAAAAATAAAGCCGATACAATTACATGAAATGTGGGCTCTAAATTACGTCCATATTCAGTGTAGTTTTATGGTTCATTCTACTTATACTGCATTCAGATCTGGGCAGACTTTTTATTTCACAAAAAAATATAATTTTGCTTTTGAAATTTTTTCTTCTCCATCTTTGACTTTAGCAGTCATACATACGTATGTCTATGAAATATAAAGGGTTGTAAGACTAAAGGAATGTATTATGTTGGATCCAGGTAATAAAATGTGATAAAGATTTGAAATAATTATTGTCTGTATCAGAAAGAAAAGTGGTCTCATGATCAAAGCATCAACAGAGAAGTCTCACTGGGTTCATTTTCCTTCCTTTTTTTAATATTAAGACCTGAATAAAAATGATCTACAGAAAACCTTGCTGGCAGATACACAGCTGACATACTGTACATCATTTATATTCTGTCAATATTAAAAACGACTGAGATTTCTTTTTCAAAATGTAAAATGTACGCATATCTAAAGAGTTGCTGAAGCAAATGTGGAGATTCAAGATCATCTGGGTTGTGGGAAAGGTGGAACTTGTATTTGTTCTGTAGGATCGTGAAATGTCTTCAAAACTTAACAGCAACTTCAACTGCCTTTAGTTTTTTAGTTTTAACTTTTTTTTACCTTTCTTTTTTCCTGTTAATTACTACTAATACTAATAGAAATGTTATATTGATATTTCTATTTGTATTTAGGGCAAGAAACAAAATAAAGTAACTAATAAATAGATGAAGAACAACTTTCTCTCACATTATCATTTGTGTCTCATGACTGCAAACTGCAAACATTTGTCTTGTAATTCTTCAAAATATACGTTCTTCATACAAACACTTACTTTATTAGCACAAATTAATTTCCACATTTAGAGGCTGTAGCGTGGAGTGTTGGAGCTCTGCTGTCATTCTGGTGTGGAGCTCCACCTGGCTGATTGAGTGAGGACCCAGCGGGGAGCCTTGAATCATCTCAGCTGAGGCCTCATGGCTTGGCCTGGCTGGAGCCCTCATGATGTGATACCACAGTGAGCCAGGCCTGAGTGTGTTTGTGCCGGAGTGTGGGTGCGCTTGTCTGTGTGGCTGTGTTTCTGTGTGTGCATGGATTTTGTCTGTGTGAGTCTGTGTATGTCTATACGTGTGTATGCATAGTGATGTGTGTACTTATCTACACGTGCACACTTGTGTGTGTGTGTGCACTCAAGTGTGTGTGTGTTTGCTCCCGTCTGCTCCCTCCAACCGGTTGATCTTTCACATTTCGCACGGGCAGGAGGGACAGGAGGCTGCCAGGCTGCGCCCGGAGCCTGGGTACAGTACGGTTAGCAATGCCCGGCATTCATTAGCACCTCCCAAGCTGTCTGCACTTTTACCAAACGCTCTAGCTAGCTAACATGCACTGGCTCCCTGCTCCCTGCTCTTGTCACCCCAGTAAAGGCCTTCACCATGCGTTGGCTCCACTCAGCCACAGCTGAGGCCTCCAGTCTTGGCTTGGGCCATTTCAACTTTGTTACAGTTCAGCACAGTGACACAATGGGAAGCCAGGCAGCTTTGACGGAGTTCACAGAACTTTATAGAGGAGGATGTAAGTTCCTCTTTTACACTTTCACACTCAAAAATGATTGCAGCAACAACCAATTAGATCTCTACCTTTCCCCTGATGCTCAAACTTCTGTCAGTAACTAAAATCACTGGTAGACTCTGGCCTTTTTCACACATGGCTAAATAAATATTCATCTTAAATTATGTAATTGGCTAGTGTCTAGTGTGTCTGGTAGATAATAATATGGATATGGATATGCCATATGGATGTAAATATTAACATAAATGTGCTCTAGAAAGGGCGCATGGATGACAAAAACTCTCACCCACCACCGCAAAGGCCGGGGTTCAGTCCTCGTTAGTGGAACCTCTGGCTTGGCCGTGCATGCCAAAAACCACAATTGGCAACGTTTGCTGGTGGGAAGTCGGTGAAGGATCATGTCCTTGTCGCTGCACCTACAATAACAAACAATTCAGTCTCATTTTCTGTTGTAAAATGTCACCAAAAGTACTCTCAAACATGCTCACATACAAACACAAAAACACCTTCAAAATATATTCATGCATGTGTGTCCAGAAGAAGACCCATGCCTGCACACACACACACACACACACACAGTTGGCACTCTGCTGGGTGAGTCACTTAGTTTTTTTACACTTTACACGAATCATATGACTTAATGACAGTTCTCAGGGAAGGGGAGAAAGAGCTAAAAAATCAGACCTTGAGACCGAAGCTGTGATTCTACGGCAGGCAACATTACACAAGGTGTGTCTCACCTCATCACTCATCTCTTTGTTTTACACTTCCATAACTCCCCTCTCTCTCTAACCCACTCTTTCTCCCATCTCATATGTTCTCTCTCTCCTCCTTCTCCTCTCATTTGATCCTCTCTCTTTCCCTCACAGGATCAACAGGCTGGGAATACCTCTGAGAGCTGCGACCGGGGTGCAAAGAACACAGCATGAGTGGTATTTGCCAGTCTTGGCACTTCCCCAGCCAACTCCATTAAAGCCTGACTATGCTCCATCTGAAGTGCTTCTGAAAACCCCTTCAAACCAAACTTCTAAAACTCTTTCATGGTTCCTGAAAAGTGTAGACTCTCTAATCTAAACAAATGGCTATTGGTTTAAAGTGAGAGTATATAACTTTAGAAAGAAGAAATACGACACAATCTTCACTCAGGGGTTTTGCTGCTCCAAGCTTACTTGGTCTGGTATGACCAGTAGCCTCTGGTTGCTAATATTAGCTAGCATTAGCGTCCTTAAAATTAAAGAAATATGTCACTTCCATGCCCTCCAGAATGACACATCTTTTCTGAATGGCAGTACGACATCATTGAGGTTTGATTGGGTTTCAAAGTACTTTGTTAAAGTTAGGGAAACGTCATGGTTTGGTTTAAAATGACTATTTTATTAAAGTCAGGGGAGCTTTGTCGTCATGGTTACAGTAATAAACACGTGGGTTCAAGGTTAAGGAATGATTGTGGTCGTGCTTTAAAAAAACTTGACTGTTGGTTTGAAACAGGAAACAAATAGTGTGACGTTTTGTCGTTCTGTTCCTCTTCTTGGGAGGACAGTCTCCTGTTACTAGTTGTAAATGGGCTGATTCTGGTTAAGGTGGTAGATGAGATCAGTGGTCACCCTTAGAAACAGTAATCTCAGAGCATGACCATCTTAAGTTGCTTAACTAAATAAAACTTAGTCAAAATGAGTCATGACCTGGCTAATGATGGTCATAAACTATATTATTCTAACACTAGCTACCATGAAAAGCTGGTTTCAAGACTGTTAATGTCCAAAGTACCAAAGAGTAGCACTGCATCACCACAACACCACAGTTTAGTTTAGTCAATTGATCTCCTCTTTTTCAGTTTTATCTTTGCTCACCGTAAAGGAAGAGTCCATTTAACATTGCTTTATTCATGTTGTTTTCTGTCACAGGAAGTTGTTGTGTTCTTTCAGCAATAAACAGAGTGCTGTTTAACAGATGTAGGGTCCTCAATCTCTGTGTGTCAGGCAACACCTAAGTTGTGAAATAATGGTGGCAAACCGCAACAGACTGATATAATACAATAAACAATAATTCCCTGATGTCTACCCAGGGGCTCTCTGAAAGTTTAAGTGGGAAGACATATGGAGAGGAAATTTGTGACGCTCTTTATTTCCAAGCCCCCTCGTACATCTTTCCCTCTGGCCTATCGCTGCAGAGGTGGGCAGCTCTCCGGACGTTTTCTTTTTACTCAATCCAAACTCAAATAGAGTTCTCTAGTCGTCAATAAAAAAAATCACATTTACAGTCGCAGCGTACATGAAAATCTCTATGTGTGACATACTGATTCGATTTGCTATAAAAAGTTAATGGTAAAAATTCTCAATGAGAAAAACAACTTCCAAATAAAAGAAAAAAGAAAAAGAAATAATAGGAAAAAAAACAAACATCACTCTGCCACACATTCCTATTTCTCACTGTGCTGTAGCTTTGTTGAGTCCATCTTTTACTCGGATGCTGTAATCCCAGAACAACAGCATGTTGACAGAAAAGAGCTCAGTGATACCAATGAATGGATCTTGTAACGGTATAATAGATGCTTTCATTACAATATAGAGTACGTCCTCTCCATGGCAACAATCTAACTCCAGGCCGCTGCTATCTTGAGTTCACAAATTAAAGAGAGAAATCAATCAGTGCATCACACGCAGGTAAATAACACCTCTGCTCTTGAAATAATTATGCACGACAGGGTGTTTTATGTGAGTTTTAGTTCATGTAAGGTTGGTTCAAACATTTACCTTTTCAGTTTATAACTCTTGCCGAACAAGTAGCAGCTGCACACATGTGACGTGCTGCGACTGCTACTGATGATGTGTCATTGTAGGTAGAAATCCATCGTGTGTCAGTCAATCATTCAGCCATTTAATCTCATCAGGTTGGAAGAAGCTACAGGGTGATTTGTGGAAGGACTTTTGAAACAGGAATTCGGATAATTATTAGAGTTTTGAGGGTTTTTTAAACGGTGATGGTTCTATGAAGTACCTCTTTTGTCACAAAGTGCAAATGACAGTGTGACAGTGTGATGGTATGGTGTAATTCTTTTTTGTTTTTCGTGTGTACACTTATTGAGCTGTTTAGTTTGAATGGAAAGAGCATTTTGCTTTTAATTTTTTTTTTCTAGAAGTATGGAAATTATTCTAAAAGTTTCAAAAGGGAATGTTCGTTTTCTTCGATGCTAACAAGCTTCATCTGAGTTGCAACAACCCACCAGCATAAAGAAAGCTCTCAAACAAGACATTTAAAATCACTTGGAGTTACCCGATCAGTGTTTGCTCAACCATAACCCTTGTAATTCACTCTCACTGCTAGTTGTCAGTCTCATCTTCTCTAGCGGCAGACAGGGCACCATAATGTGCGCCTGCAGGCTACCATGAATGCCGGGGGTTTTAAAGGGTACGGTAATATGGGCTGAAGGTTTGTGCCGCGGTTTCATAGTGCTCGTTTAAGGCACACCACGTTCACCCTGTTCTTCCATGAGCAAATCCATCTGTTACCCGGACTCACTGTAGCATGTTACGCGCCCTGACAAACACTTTTAAAATGTTGTTTCAGGCTAAGCATCTCAATGGAAGACAACCCGAGAAAAGCTGCTCCGCCACATCCTGCAGCAGGAGGGGGTTAATGACATGCGATAGGGAATGTATTTAACTACTGAGCCACGTCATTCTCAATCCACTCATGATAGAAAGATGGATGGGGAGGAAGCAGAAAATCTGAAAACTAATTAACACTTAAGTGCATGACAAGGCTGTCATGTCTGTTATGTCGAGGAGTTAAGCAATTCCGTTTCGGCTCGATTTCTTAATTTGTATTTTCTGCGACTTATATAGTGTACGTGATGTGACTGACTTTTGATATGTTGTCCTGTATTTATTTTGAAATTTGCTCTAGTTTCAATTAATGTTTTTCCACTAAGAAAACCCCCCCCAGAGAAAATAAAGCTTGTCACAAACATGAAAAGCGAGTGAAACAAAGCTGTTTTTTTGGATCTGCAAACATCCGCAGTGGCAAAGCTGCAAAAAGGCCACCGCTGACTTGAACTAATTTTAGGTGATGCCATGCGCAAAGGACAACCTGCTGGGCCCAAAATGGGCCTTCGCCATGCCATGACAAACAAGTAGTGGGCGAAAAGAGAAAGGGAAAATTGATAAATGCAGCAGCCCACGCCAGTTTTCTTTTCCAAGTGAACAATACCATCATTGTTCAGCAGGGGCTCTGGCACGGCTTACATGGTGGCGGTTGATTGTTTTGTAAAATCAACAACTTAGAAAATAGATTTCTGAGATTGCTGGCTCCTGTTTCCAATGTGGGTAGACTACATACATCTTTTAAAAACAATGTCACCGTATCATACAAGCTGAACGCAGGAAGCAAATTATGGTAAAATAAAAATTGGCGTTTATTTGCATAAAGGTTAAATGTTTTCTTTTTTTAATGTATAGTTCTCTGAACCCCTGCTTTCTTCATCACCCAGGATGGGCCTTCAGCAATCTTTGGATCTGTACATCTGCAGGCATCAGTTCCCTTTCTCTTCCAGCTCACCATGAGCTGTTTGGGCAGATGCTAAATGCGAATAGCGTACCCTGTCCCAGCTCCCTGGATCCACCCCTCACTCCACATTCAGCACACTGGCCTTTGTCTGCTTTAATTGAGCCCCCCACTCCATTTAATGGCCGTTTAATACTTATTGAAACAGAGCTAGCGCTGGAGGTTAAATACATCTTAATGCACTGCGTTAATCCTTTCATTAAAAGAAATGTAAAGCTGGTTGAAAGCTGCAAGATTGCCTCCATTAATTAGGGGGGTCTCTCTGCCCCATTGCTCGTCAAGCCGTGTGTCACCGCTTTTAAATGGTGGGAGAGGGCTGCAGAAAGAGAGGCCGCCGGCCGTACAAACTGCTAATACAACTGGCAGAAATGGATAAAAGAGGAGCCAGAGTTTTATTTAGCGAGCCATCAAAAGAAACCGTGGTTGTACAAGCTTTAGTGCACTATGTTCTTTGGTAAAATCTCACAGTCGTTGGTAGGAATGGAGGTGAGGACAGATGAGGTGTTTTTATATTTTAAAAAAAATAGGAAAGCATTAAATAGGTTTTATAGTTAAATAGGTAATAAGTGTTTCTTTTAAAGGCAACCATTTTTATATCACGCTTATTTTATCCCTGTTTATGTCAATATTCAATTTAAATGTCATTGATTTAAAATAATTTTATCTTAAATTGTATAATTACACAAATGATTGATATTTTCCCACACTTATTTTTCTGTGTTTGTCATGAATAATATCTTTCACCTAGTTTACACTTGTATTACATTCTCTACCTTGAGACTCATTAATGCAAATGCTAGTCATAGTAATTCACCAGCTAGGATAATTTGTTTGTTTTTCACAGGGTGGAGAGTTGGCATTGCAGCATTTTGATCCCCGCGCTGCTGTTCCTGACTCCTGTACAGAATGACCCTCTCTCCATAGCGAGGCGGGCAGGCCCAGCGTAGACTTGTCTGGGCTCCAAGCCATGCTCTACGGGTGAGGGCGTGTGGTCACAACACTCCTACGCCCCCCCCCCCCCCCCCCCCCCCCCCCCCGCCCCCCACACACTCCTTTGCTTTCACCCAAATCCAAATCCAGCTCCTTCAACCTCCTGTCCTCTTCCTTTCCGCTGAAATTTGGACTGACTGAATGCTCCTCCTCCTCCTCTTTACTTTCTTTACTTCAGAAGGTAAGAGCATGCAGGGTCACGCCAGGCGACAAAAAGGGAAGACTTGCATTACTCCAAAAAAAGGTGAAGCTTGCGTCAGATACACCACGTAAAGTCTGCTCAGGAATACTTACCTGCATATTAACCTGCAAATTATCATCCAGCTGATATGATGTCACAAACACAGGAGAAGTCTGAGGCCTCTGAGGACAACTCCTCTTTGGAGTCACATAAGCAGATTGCAGTCATCTTGAATGCTGCTCTACCACCAACCCCCGTCAACCAACCCCCCACCCGCGTCCCCCGCCCTGCTGCTGCACTCCGCTTTAATTTCCCGACACTTTGAAAGCTTTTCTCACTGTATATTTTATCACTTTTTCTTAAGACTTGCGCTCAGCTACGCCTCAGCTCCTTTTAAAATACAGAGCCAAAAAACAAGACAACTCGCTTCTTGGATTCTCTCTCTCTCTCTGTCTCTCTCTCTCTCTCTCTCTCTCTCATCCCATTGTGAACAGGCTTATTGGAAAGAGCGCACTTAACAGAAGAATTTCACACTGTATTAGAAGAATGCATCTTTTCACACCTGTAAATATCTTGTCTAATCTGCTTGGTAACCAGCCCCTCTGAGGGAGGGCCACATGCTGTACAGCAGAGGGGCGATGGTGGAATTTGCTTCCACTGCCAGGATGAGAAACAGAATAGACAATAATGTCACGTAGTAATCCTGTAAATGATAGAAAAGAACATTCGGATTAACCTATATGAAAACTGTATTGCTGTTTCTTTGTCTCCCAATTGTGTGTGCGAGTGCATTCATTCATCTTTTGCTTAAAAAGAAAAGTCGAATAAATAGCAGCAAACACCGTCTATTTATTCCTAACATGCGGTCGGTTAATGTTATGTGATTGAAGTGTGACAAAAAGTTGTGAGGTTTATTTTTTTTTTTTGTTGCTGTTGTGATGGAGCTGGTAGATCTGTGGGCGTGTAATCGCACCGAGGTAGAGACACTCGGAGAGAGACACACATTACATCTCGACGTGCCAACAAGTTCAGGAGAGAAATCCTGTGGATGCGAGCACATGTAAAGTCATCATAACATTGGAACAAGGTTATCTGAGAAATGGCAGTTTATGTGGCAGTTTATGTTTTACCTTCATGAATAGAAAATATGCTGACTGATGGGGATGATTTTGCACATGCGCGATCGCACTCACACAGACACACGTGTGCAAAGTGAACGACACACACACACACACACACTGTCATATGAACACATGAATGCAAACACACCCTGACACACCTTGACGTAAAATCGTCACATTTATTTTTTTTTTTACAAATGTTTACAACACCAGATTCACATTTTCAGGATTGTAGGTGAGCGCAGAGCTTCTCTCTTGTCAGACCGCACAAGTCCGGATATGTAGCTATCAACCATTGCTCCAATCAGTCCATCAATTGACATGAGTGCTGTTGATGAACAGGTGAAATTTCAAATGGACAAGTGTCAGCATGCCCCGTGCAGACCACTCCAGTGCCACTGTTACCTCTTCGTTAGCCCCTCCTACGGCTCTCAGATATCTCTAATTGCCTACACATCCCCTCCACCCACCCACCACAACTTTCCACCATGCCCCCGGCCAGAGCAGGGGCAGAATGGCGGTCGGTGAACCTTGGGAGAGTGGTCTCGGCTTGGGGCCCCCTCACTAACACTCAGCCCAATGTGTTAATAGATCCAATGCCATCTTATTTTCGCACTTCTGTGAGACGGCAAGGGGCGGCCAGGCGGGATCGGCAGCCTGTCGCACTGAAAGAGCTGGAACAACGGGAGGAGGAGGAGGAGTGGATGGAGGGAGGGGGGCAGTGGTGGGTTCACAGCACTCTACGGAGGAGGTCAACAAGAAGGCAGGGGGCACAAGTTCAAACGTGCAACACAGGATGATGGGATCAGGAAGGGAGGGGTGCAGGTGTATGAATGAATGCGATAAAGTGTGGGTGGATGGATGGATGGACGGATGGATGGATGGATGGATGGATGGATGGACAGGGGAGGGCTGGGCTGCATCTGTACATTTTCTGGGCTATATTGAATATTGGATAATAAAGTATATTGACCCGAAAAAGAGCAGCATTAATCCTCTGTTCAAATGCTAAAAACGACCCACGTTTATGCTTTACTTGAGACTGTTTTCTCAAGAACCCCTAACCCTAACCCTACGTTCAAATGACAAAGCCATCTAGCCGCAGTAGGAATTATGACTCTTGTCTGACGGGAGCAAATGAGGAAGTCGGGTGATGCTATAGAGCCACACAGTCCGCAAAGTCGGACTTCAACGCGGGAGACCGCAGATGGTTTCTCTTTCAACCATGATTGCGGTTGTTCTTTAACAGTAACCAAGTGTTTATTATTGTAACCATTACGACGAAGGTCCCCTAACTCTGAAGTAGTCATTTTAACCCAAACCATAATCAAGTAGTTGTTGTGCCTAAACCTAACAAAACCTTAACCATAGCAATGTCAGATCAAGATTGCAAGATTTGAAACAGTTCTGGAAGGCACAAACAAGTGATGTCGTCCTGATGACAGTGGCGTCAGATCAGAAAACACTTTAGGAGGGCATGGACAAGTATTTTGGTGTTAACCTCTTGCAGTTGTTTGAATACGGTCCACTCTAAGTAGCAAAGGTGTAACCTGAAGTAGAGTGATGTTCTTACACAGCTGCAAAACTTGTTAGCATGGAGGCTGGGGTGGTTGAATTATACAGTGTGATAGTTTTACACCGGAGATCACTGTCTTCTACGAACAGACAACTTTGGATTCTTTTAACCATTCTTTCCCTGACCTTGCAAGTCATTTTTAGGTGACACTTGACTGGAACATAACCACAGAGGTGACACAATAGTAAATGCCCATATGTGTCATTTTTAGACAGTCATACAGGTATGTGTAAACCGCAAATGAACAGATACAGATTGCTGGTACAAAAGACGTATCTAGTCACTTCAAGGACTTGTTGGGGGAAGATTGAAGATCTCTGTGAATTCTCTTTCATATGAAATAATTTCATAAAATAAAATGTGTTTAATAATAACTAACCTTGCAACACACTTAGATTCAGAGTAAATATGCACACCAAAAACATCACACCAGATTCAGCTACAACAGTGCTCCTCTCTCTTTGCCTCAATGCATTTACTGGTAGCAGTGTCCTGTCTCATTTCTGCACTTTACCATTCAAAAGACATTTATCTCTTGGAGCAACTTTCAATCATGGCAGAACGCAAGAGTAACGAAGAGCCCAGTAATATGTATCAAAAGAGAAAATATATAAAGCATGGAAAACTTCACTGAGGCTGGGAAACTTTATGCATGCTTTGCCAACGCAGATGCCTCATAACCGTAATGCAATGTTCTCAATTTGATTTTGGCCCTGAATACCACGGCAATGTCACACCTCAGCACTATGTTAATTATGTTTCATAGCAAAATACTTTCAGTATCATACTTTCAATGTTTCAGGCATCATAGATGTTGTCAGTGTGTCAGAATTAAAAAGAGAAAGCTCCTTACGAGACTCACAATTTTAAACCAGAAATGTTTGTGGAAAAATCCATCACACCTCGTTTTTTCAGAGAGATTTGCCTCAGTGGACCAAAAATGCAACCATGTTTTCTTTGTGAAGGGCAAAAAGAAAAAAGAAGCTTTTTGAGTGGCTGGAACAAGTCAGGCTTTCTTGTTCTTACTACGCTACCACCATTACCGTTGGTCTATCCGCCTTTACTTATAAAACCACAACTGAAATGAACAAGTTAGAGCTGGTTCTCTGGGAGTTATCAAAAATTGTTCAGGGAAATGAAAGACTACTAATGTTTGAGAGAAAATGATTCTGAAAACATTACACATCACATGAAATGGCCTTATCTCATAATGTTCACCTGAAATGCACTAAACAGCACCGACTGATGATATATGCAGTGTGTCAGAGTGTTGATTTTTATTTTAAGTTTCAAAGTCTCGAGAGGCCTCTTACTGCGAGGACTTGAGAGGCAACAGCAACTGTCACACTTTTTTTCTCATACCTTTAATTTTGCTCACGCATGAGCGAGTGGCATACAGGAAGCAAGTTATTTTTCACAAGAGAAAGTGCTCATTGATGAGTAAAATTCTTTACTTTTAGTTTTTTAATTTTACTTGCACAAAATCTATGGATCCCAAAGAGAAACAAAGAAAAAACAAAGAAGCTCAGCACAGCAGTTAGTGAATTCAGTCTTTTCATCAATGTTTATTGCTCTGATGGTAGAGGTTCAATATTTTTTTGTATGCCAGTTATGTTATTCTCTTCTGCTTTTATTTTTATTTTCATTTTGTTGACAGGGTTAGGGTTAGGATTAGCTGAACAAACCCCTAAATGTGACAACTTCAGTACTAAAAAAATAAAAAGGAAATCTAAACCAAAAAGACCACCGAAACGGTTTTCTCATTCATGTACAGCACTCAGATTGTTTCGCAAGACCTGTGGAATTCCTTGCTCGCCCACACGGTATCAAAACATTAGTCATCGGTGGCGTCAGTCCTGAGGGGTTGCTCCAAAGTCACAAGTGTTTTCTTACTGCAGTGTGACATACCTAGGCTTGTGTTTTTTTATGTGATTTCTGATAAGTCAAGTGTTGCCAGTCAAGTACTTTTGGATGCTGACGGTTTTACACTAGAACCATACACAGTAGTAGCCGGGGAAACTCCTTGGACGGGCATCTGATTTCCCCGTGTGGGACCGTGTGTTGATTAATTATTGAAAATGATTATGGGAAATAATGGAAATATTGTTGATATTTACATTTTATTAAATGTGTACTTGTTTATATATATAACTGGAATTCAGGGATGAATTGATGAAATTCTAACTTATATTAACTATAATTCACTTTTAATCAGGAGTGTTGATAAAGTCCGCTGCCCACCCAGGCAGCAATGTCTTTAACCAAGGCTTTAAAGACACTTCCCTGCGTGCCGTAGTCAGAGCTGCCTCCCTGTGCTCACTATTTTGCCAGTAATTCTGAAGACAGGAGGGTATAAATCACCTCACATAGTTCCTCCAAAAATTATCCATCTTCTGGGTCCATGACTGGTCAGTTCATTCTGTCACGACTAAGGAAATGCAGGGCAACAGGGATAGGACCCAGACGCAGACAAATGAGGTAGCAGGATGATTTTGGTGATTTATTGAATTGAGGTTACAGACCGGTAGACAGGTAACAGGCAGGCAAGTTGAAGTCCAGGTTCAGGTTACAGAAGCTCGTAGGCAAACAACACAGCAAGAAGGGAACAAGAATGAACTGACACTGGAACAAAGGACGTGGACCGGTATATGTAGGGAGTGGTAGCTTTGGGATGGCCTGCAAGATGGCGGAACAGAACAATCAAGTCAAATAAGAGAGATGTACCCATCGACAGAGAGAGAGAGAGCAATGCAGATTGTGCATGAGAGAGTGTGACTGAAGGGAGGGACTAAGAGGCAAACTGTGACACTGGTGGCATTTGTCTTCCAAAGCAGGCATATTCAAAATGCAATCCTTTCTCTCACTTGTCATAGTGTCAAAAAGGCTGATTAGCTCTCAGGAGAGAAACTAATAGGTCTTTCAGATCCTTTCAGATTTTATTCCCAAAATGTAAAGGTTAGAAAGATCATAAAGTATAAAAGTTCACATAGACACTCTGAAGTGTCAGGAGGAAGGGGGGAGAAAAAAGAAAAGGAGGGGAGGGGGCACAGTTTGGCTCTGAGCCAAGTGTGTCTCAAGCATTTTGGGTCCTCACCTTCTGCTGCCCCTGTCAGGCTGGTCATGGTCTCCCTCTCTAGGCGTCAGAGATGCAAAGTGACAGCCAGGGTGGCTTCCATGTCAGTGAGGTGAGACTAGGCTCTCCGGCTAGATGCCCTGACCAGGACCACCCCTTTGGGTCTGCTGTGTGTGAAAACTGAAAAAAAAAAATCCTCACGCTGCAGTGTCTCACCATGATTATATTGTCAGTGCCCCCTCCTAACCTGTAAGATATCCCCTCCTCCTCCTCCTCCTCCTCCTCCTCCTCCTCCTCCTCCTCCCTTCCTTCAGCTTCTCAGAGATCCAACAGTGGCAGATTAGCATGCTGTCATCAAAGTGGCAGAGTACTAAAACATCCATTAAGCTTTTAATCGAAGAGACGGCAGGATGGAGGAAAGGAGCATGTGATGTGTGCGTTGGTATGACAGAGCTCGTCTTGTGGAGGTGAGAAGTGACAGAGACTTGTCAAAGGTCACAGTCGGCCAGAGGCCAGCCCCACTACGCTGTCAATCCAGGCTGCTCTTTTGTGGCACCGCTCATTGATGCCAAACGCATGAACACACAGATAAAACGCACTCATGCTCTGATTTACACCACACCTTTTTTTTAAACCACATCATGCACGCATTAATGTATGTTTGTATGTACTTTTGATACGTTGGTGGTTAAGCTAATGGACATATACACACAATACAAGTGTTTCTTAACTGTAAATTTAGGTTTCTCATAGGCAGGTAGACCTCTTTGTGTCTCCTCATTAAAGGCTCACACCTCCAGTGTGTTTTGTGACGGCACACACTCGGACACACTAGGTCACTCCGCTGTTTAGAAAACAGATTATTGCAGATTGACTAAAAGCATGTGCACTGGTAGTTTGTGTGTGTGAGTGGGCAGGAGTGGTTAATTTGATTTGGCATACTCCCCAAAAATTATCTTTGAAGATATCAATGTCTCCTTTAATTGCATGGTTTAATGTAAACTGTGATTTTTGTTCATTTTTAGCTAAGCTACCAGTGTGGCTCTGGAAGCAATATTGGTCTGTCTGTCCTCCGGTCCAGCACTTTAGTCCGGACTGAAATGTCTTAACAACTATTTGATGGAGTGGCATGAGATTTTATACAGACATTCATGATCCCCATACAATTAATCCTACTTACTTTGGAGACTTACTTTCCACTAGGGCCACCATGAGGTTGGCATTTGTGGTTTTGAGTGAAATGTCTCCACAATTATTGGATGGATTGCCATGAAATTCTGTACACACTCAGGTTGAATAGTAATAACTTTGGTCATCATCGGGTCAAGATTTGTCCAAAAAACTAATGACATTCCCATCAGCTTCATCTGTACTTCAACTTTAGTGCTAATTAGCTAACAGTTAGCTCATATGCTAACACACTAAACTAAGATGGTAAATGTTATACTTGCTCAGCATGACATTGTGACCAAATTAGTATGCTAACAAGAGCATTTAGCTCAAATAAGTACAGCCTCACAGAGCTGCTAGCAAGGTTGATAAGCTGTTAACTTTGTTAACACTGGTACACACCACAGATATACACACAATCAAGTCCATGCATGCCTTGTTTCTGATGAATCTCTTTTGTGTGGGAATTTTTTGTGGGATAATTTGAATCCCGATGTGGGAAATTGGACTCAAATATAGGGATTGATATAAACAGTCAGTAGTACAGTACAGTATGGAGTAGCAGCTGGTCTGGCAGTGGATATTGACATCCTGATGCATCCTTTACTTTCTGAAGTGACACGCGTACACATGCATGACTCACATAAACCCACACACTGCCCTTCAGAGTTTTTGTCTCCCTGCTGAGAGGCAGTAATGTCAGTGTTTGTGTTGGTCAGCAGGGTCTCTGTCTACACAGTCAGCGGGGTCAGTGGCCCCACAGCAGGACCTGGACACTGGGAGAAACACAGAGGGGGCAGAGTGGGGGGGGGGGGAGGGGGGTACCAACTCAGGTTCTGGGGGTCCAGTCATCTTCAAATCCAAGCCAAGACCTCCGATGCCAAGCCAGTCTGTCAAGCCCCCCTCTCGCTGCGGTTCTGGCCTCGACACCCTGCAGTTATGGAGGCATAAACTGGCATAGGCCAGCATAAGCTTCCTCGTGGCGCTGCATATGATTAACTGGACCATTGGGCAGCTTGGCCTGGGAGAGACCCAGGTCCTGGGCATGAGTCCACAGGGCACGGGCAAGGACAAGGGAGGCTTTGCCAGAGTGGGAGCAGATCTCTCCTCTTGTTTACGTTTCATTTTTCACAAAATTTTGTGCTGACTTTGAGCGAAAAGCAGTTATATTCTCAATTGCATGAGATGGATCCCTCTGCCAACATCAGTGTCTCACACTTTCTGAGGCTTATGTATGTATGTGTAAAATTCTTCAGATGCTAGCTAGTCAGGTTTTTACAAGTAGAGAAGGTGCCAGTGAGTCAGAAAAATGTGTCTCGAATGATGGTTGAGGTGTCTCATGTTTAGTGTATACACATAATTAACATTTGCTAAAATAATATAAAAAATTGGGCTATAGAAATTAAATGTTTGTAGTTAATATTAAAGATGAGTTTTAATGACAGTTCTCATACTAACTATTAACACAGTTCCAAACGGACACCCAGAGCCTTTTAATCGGCATATTCACAACACTGTGGTGTATTTTTCAATATTTGCACCAAAGTTTGTTGGTAAAGTGTAAAAAACAGATCTGCTGCTTCAGTAAAGAAAGAGTTAAGCAGCACATTGATGGGTTTTAAAACAGCAGTCCAAGAAGCTGCCTTTAAACATGAACAAGTCTTTTTCCTTCACACCTCCAACTTCACAAGTGTGACTTCCGTCTGTTGCGTCTCTCTCCATCTTTTTTTCTCCCTCCCTCCCTCCCTCCCTCCCTCCTCCTTCTCTTCTTCTCTTTCCTTAATTTTTTTACACACTTGCAAATCCCAGTACTTCTCTCGTGCGGGAAGATTGTGTCCTCTTCACCATCAAGACCTCTTCAGCATCCAGGTCGTGTTTACGTTAATGCAGGTCACATCCTTTTTATGATCCACGAAAACTGAGAATTTCAAACCTGACATCCAGACTGGATACGTTTAAAAAATCTGAAGGGGGGGAACTGGTTTTGTGCTGACATAAGATTGTCAACTGCCAGACAGACAAGATGTTGTGTGTTACCATTGACTTTGTCAATGATCACTCATTTTGTGTATCAATATAGCTGATCAGGTATTTTTATATTTATGCTGTCAGGGCCTCAAAGCAGCAGTCCAGGAATTATCTTGTTTGGCACGCATGACCACATCAAGACAAAAGAAAGATGTCACTGACACCTGGATTGCGTTTTCAGCTATGCTGAAACAAAATAAGTGAAAGGTGACAGAAAAGAGCCTGCTGGGCAAAACGGTCTACCAGCTCCAGTCCTTAAGAGATGATACTTCACGTCATGCACAATTTTGATGTTTGCTAACAAAAAGTGATTGAAGATTTATCTTATCCTATTTCTTTTTTGGCGAGTGGACACCGGAAATGTTGACGGACCCGACAGCATTTTCAAATGTATCTGAATTTTGTTAATGTGGACCCAGACCAACTTAACCCGCACTTGTACCCCTACTCCCTTCCCCCTCTCCCCCAGCCTCCAAACCCCTCTAGCCCTTCACCCTTTTCCCCCCTCCTCCTCCACCTCCTGCTCTTCCTTTCCCTGAGGGCGATGTGGTATTTCTTCCCTCAGCCGGCCCCCTCCCTGGCCCGTGCTGTCACTCTGGATGGCTCCTAGCTTGCTGTGCCCCGCTGTGATTGAGCATTACGAGGTGTTTCACGCCTCTGTGCATTAGGCGAGACGACAGGGAGGGCGTTGGGTAAATGATACGTATGGATCGTAAGGGCAACAGAGTTCATGGCCGGGTCAGGTCAGAGGGAGGAAGGCGATCGTCCTGGAACCTGTGACAATCCATGCATACACACATGTATGTGCACACCTGCATGCAAACACCTGTACTCAATATACACACATACATACACACAAACTATACTTGTATGTACATGTACAGGTACACACACCAACACTTGTGCATACACGTGTGCACATGGAGGAGGGAGCGACATCACGGATGGACTGACAGGAAAAACTCACTGACATTTTATTCCACTCATAGCAGTCACAACGCTGGTATTTATAGAGTTAATAAATAAAAAAAGGCAGATGCAACCAGATTGTACACTCTTTCCAGCCCACTCAGCGAGAGCCATCACAAGGTTCACTGAAGTTGATGCAACCCATTTTCACATATTAAAATAATGACTGCTCACTTCCCTTTGTTACCATTATCGCTGCATGTCCTTAACAAAATTTCTGCTACAGCAACATGAGGACAAGAACAGGACTAAATTCTGGATTTTAAACAACACATACTCTACTCTGTTCTTAATCCATCCCCATGCATGAACAGGCTTGTTTGAGCTGGTGAGAGTGTGTAATTAATGTGCTGTGACGAGGGGCTTCTGCCCAGTGACAGTGAAAGACCACCTACTGGCTTTTAATACTGCCTGTCAATGTGGCCACAGGACACTTAATACAGGCCTGTTTCAGCTCGGGGGGCTGAATGGGTGAGAGCTATGCAGAGAGACAGGCACAAAAAAGGAAAAGGAAAATTAATTCTAATGTAAAATAGGAATTACATAATTGTGTTGATAAATTGAAAAATAATTTTGAAATATTTAATTTTGCATTCTAAATGATGAGCTGCTTTTCTCATCTTTCAATTTCTCAGAAATGATGTGACATTTATAAATGCAAATTTAATTTTGGCCAGTGGACCATCAGGTTGGCCCAAAGAAATAGTAGAGTTTGAGAGTGTCAATTTTGATTTGGTTATTGTTCACAAAAGTAGGTCTCTGCAATACACTGTATACAATCTTTGACCTTTCACCAGATCCTGTCAGAGTTTCACAAACTCTGTTACACTCGTGAGCGATGGAAACGTGCTTGATCGCGCTGTGTTCTCACCTACTAAACCCTTTCATCACCAGCACCTTTTTGTGAACGCACACACACACACACACACAAGCATGCATAAACACATGCACACACACATATATGACATCAAACACCGCACTTATGCACATAAACACACAGAGTCACACACGTTCAATCCTTGAGGTGTTTTTCATTTGCGGCTACTGTAGATCAAGCAGGTAATGGCAGTATATGTGATGCGCTACCAGCCATTTGACCTGATTTACAGTGAGTATAAAGCAGCGAATTGCTACATGCGTGCACATAGAGAGAACGAAAAGAAAACAATCCCAGCAAAACACATTTCCATTAACGGCATCTTTTTTACTAGCTTGTAAGCATGTTCCCGCCGTCAAACAATTTGTGGATTTTTTCTACAGATCTCAAAACAAATGGTAAGAATTACTGATCTAATGCTGCAGCATCACTCATTAAACACAAAAGTACGCAGATGCCCTGTGTAGGTATGGAAGTTTTTATTGGACTTTATTAGTTGTAACCCACAGAAGACAATCCACAAATGTGTACCAAATATCTCACTATCCACAAATATGTACTTTTTTATTTGTGATGTGTAAAGTCGTATCCACAAAAATACAGAGCGATTTGCAAATAGGCATAAGTTTCTTTCATAACTCTGCAAACACGTATTTTAATTTCACATAAAAATGCTACAGGTTTTACAAATGTAAATAGTTTCACCACAACAAATATGTAAAGTCGACGCTAGTCATAATGAAGCGTTGATGCAGCATCCAGCTAACTGCTTCTGCGGTTCTAACGTATTATAACTGTAACGTTACTCCCACAGGCTGCTGCCCTTCTCCTTGTTGTCTCCTGTTGCATGGATGCCGATGCTAGGTAGATTTCTTAGCCTTCTTCCAGTACTGTTCAGTAGGTCCGTCTGCTTATGTGTCGCCCCCTGCTGGTGTAGCTGGTAATTGCACCTCACATTTCTGGATTTATTTCTACAGATCTGCTGCGGTAAAAAAATAAAATCTGCATATGCGTAAAACCTGTTTCACGTGTACAAATGGATCCACAAATGTGACTTTACATGTATTTGTTGTGGTGAAACTATTTGCATTTGTAAAACCTGTAGCATTTTTATGTGAAATTAAAATATGTGTTTGCAGAGTTATGAAAGAAACTTATGCCTATTTGCAAATCGCTCTGTATTTTTGTGGATACGACTTTACACATCGCAAATAAAAACATATGTTTGTGGATAGTGAGGTATTTGTGGATCTTATTGTGCTCTCTCATTGACATGCTCTTCATTGGCTCTGACTTTGGTTTTTCTGTCCGTACATACTTCTGACATGACTATTTCAGCCTGAGTAAGCAAACATGTGAGCACACAAACATGCACACAGCTCTAGGTTACATTCTACCACTGCACCTGTGATATAAAGGACCCAGAGTACCAGCCCAGACACTGGAGTTAAGTATAGGCTCTTGTATCCAGGCGCCTTGTACTGCTGTAAGGAGAAAATGATTCCCCGCTTCATGTCCCCCTGTCTCCTCCTCTGTTCTGGGAGTGAGTGCATGTGCCACAACAGAGCTCTGCAGATCAATACGGCCATCCAGGATCTCTGCCTGCCTGTCTGCCTGTCAGTCTGCCTGATGGCTTGTCACAGTCTCTGGAGTGTCTGGAGGATTTTAAATCTCTGGTTGGCACTCCTGACTTTTCTCCTAATTTCCCTCTCTTGTCACATACCTGGTCTTTCTCTACACACATTCTCCTTGCCATATTCTTTCTATCGCTGCTCCTTCTGTTCTTTTTTTCTCCCCTCTCTCCCTTCCTCTGTCTCTCTGTCCCTCTCTCCCTGGCTGCCTGCAACCCTGGGGCTTGACAAGCTGGCCAGGCCGCCGCATCTGCCAGCACATCTTTAGCGGCTTGGCAGTGAGGAACGTCCGTCACAGGTTGTAATCAAACCTGCCTGGAAACTGAGCAGGAGGAGAGAGGAGAGAGGAGGAGGAGGCGGTGGAGGGAGTGCAAGTGAGGGGGAGGGCCCCTCCTTCTGCCTGATTAATCATAATGTAATTTTAATTAAAAAGCACAGTGTCAAAGGGTTTAGCTGCCTGAGAAGTGAGCCCAGATTGCCACGCAGCAGCAGCCCCCTCAGTCTGCGGGCAGGAAATGCGTCCTGACAAATCAAGGCGCCCGGGCCAAGAAAAACAAAGGCCACCATTACCAGGATATTGTCATTGAGGGAAGAGCAGGGGTGTGGGTGAGAGTTAGAAGGGGGGGTGACATGGATGATGAGGGGACAAGGAAAGGAAGGAGAGCAGGGATGGGATGTGGGGACAAGCAGAAAAAAGGTTGGGGGTCACACTGTCATGCCAATTGGTGTTCGGTGCAAACGCCCATGTCACGCAAAGAAAAAGTAGAGGCAAAAGTGAGATGCGAGAGATTCTGGCATCGTCTTTTGTCAGGGGTGGATATTGTAAGCTTTTGTGAGCGATGCTGTAGGCTGGGGGCCTTGGTTTTTTGATGCTTGAGTTTGTTTACATCTCAGGTGCATGTAGCGTCTACTCAGTGTCAGGCCGGGCTATATTTACGCCACCTGAATCAGGGTCGCTGTGTACCGTGGTGTCGGCTCCAGGCCAAGCTGTGGCTGAGACGATGGTAGCTGCTTGAGACAGGGCAGAAGGAGCCGCGGTGTCATGGGGGGAGGAGGCCAGAGGGCTGCAGCCAGGGTCAGGGAGAGTTTCTGAGGAGACGTGGGGTGTCATCATGGCTGAGATGAAAGCGAAGCCAAACACTTGTGGTGACATGGCATTACCCTGGGTCATGGTGACAGATTAGGAGGATTACAGACATGGGTGAATTGTGTCTGTGCAGGGGTGCCCATAAGGTGCATTGTTTGGGATGCATGAGTGTGTGTGTGTGTGTGTGTGTGTGTGTGTGTGTGTGTGTGCAGTGATGATCTTTTACTTAAGTCAGAATAGTGATACCACAATGTGAAACTAATCCATTACATTAAAATGATTGGGGGATGGTTTTGTGTCTTTTACTTTTTGCTTAATAATATCTAAATATTTGGGAGAGCAGGGGAGTGTCTTTTTCTCTCATCATATGATTTACATTCTTTGATTCTTCCCTTGTGAGATTGTTGTAAAAAACTAAAGACAGATCCAACAGTTACATGCTGGCTGCCGAGGACAACAATCCTGTTGCTGTATTCAGGCCAGTGGTGAAATGTAACTAAGTACATTTACTCTAAGTACTGTACTTAAGTATACTTTTGAGCTACTTTTACTTTACTTAAGTATTTCCATTTCATACCTAATTTAAGAGGACCAATATGTCAGTCTGAAAAAACAGAATACACATGGATAGGTAGTTATTAATGACTAGGGAGTGCATCATTTTTTTTTTACCAGCCTACAGTGGCTCCTACCACCACAAAGTAAAATGTAAATCATTTTACATACATAAAATAAAAAGCGCCAATAAAGTAATACAAAGTATAGTAGTATTCTCTACAACTTTTATTTTAAGTATCCAAAGTAAAAGATCCCATTATAAGGAATGGGTTAGGGTTTTCAGTGTGTATAGTGAGTGTGAATGTTATATTATTACACATTATACATTGTAGAGCACTGTTAACTGTTTTACATACTGGTGGATGCTTTAATATACATATTTCCTAAACTGATATCTGTTTTGCATGTAAAATCTGAACCTGCAAAATAATTAATAACCTAGCTGTTAATAAATGTAGTGGAGTAAAAAGTATAATGTAGCATACAATATGGATATAATCAAGTAAAGTACAAGTGCCACAAAGTTGTACTTGAGAACAATACTGGAGTAGTTCACGCGCTTAGTTACTTTTCACCACTGCATGTTTTACACGACATTTTCTCAAAGAAGCAAAAGCACATAGTGAAGATAAGATACGTGTTCTAAAATCAAAATAAACAGACGATTTACATCCACTTAATGTTAATGTTTGACTGTCTAGCTAACACACAGTAGAGAAAATAGGGTTAATTTGTTTTTCTATTACAAACCCTTCAGTCCTTATATAAAAAGCGACTGTATAAGGACATGGTCTCCATAAATGATAGATGGAGAGTGACGGTGTAGTATACATTGCTTGAGTGAGACAACAAAGGAGATAGATACACCCCCAGAGAGGAAAAGGGGCTAAAAGCTCAGTGTTCATACGCTTCATTCTGTTTCTCTCCACGGTTTTGGGGGTGGAGTGGGGCGGTGGCCAGGATTGGATGACCTTTGAAGAGGAGGAGAGGGGAGGAGGATACAGGAGAGGGGGGTCACCAGCATCCGGGTGGGGTTGGGGGGGTCCTGGGCTGAGGTTTCGGAGGTGAGAGACCGTGAAGGGCCCTAGACCGGGCCCTAACAAGCATTTGATTTCTCCCTCCAGGTGTCGTGTGCCTTACACTCCTCAGATGAGTGGTCTCGAAGCAGCATAATATCCTCTGAGGCGATTCCTCTGTGTGTCGCCCGAGCATGGAGGACCAGTCGCAAAATCCTCTTGACTGTTGATGGAGTGATGATGATTTTATCTTTTAGTAAAGGAGATAAAAATGCATATTATTTTAATACAAATAATAACCCTATTCGTAAACCACTTTTCCCAAAGTTAATAAGTACCATACAAAAAAACCCCAATACAATAAAGATGTTAAAAGTGACGGGACATAGAAAGATGACTAAATGCAGAGTTTCTAAAAATATGTTTTTAATATAGATTTACTGTCATTACGCAGCAAATTTCAAAAGGAAGGCTGTTCTACAGTTTGATGGCCCTGACAGCAAATGTTCAATCTCCTTTACTTTTAAGTCTAGAGTGGAAGACTGCCAACAGATCGGAAGTTGAGCACAAGTCTATATAGGCACAAAAACACCTAAATGTATGCTGGAGCCAGACCTTAGGGTGCTTTAAAAGTAATGAGTAAAACCTTAAAATGAGACTACGTAACTTTTGCTGAACAGCAGCCACTGTGGCCACAAGTGGAATTTACAGCATAATTGTGAATGCTAAAACATAATGTGACAGTAGCACAAGTACAGAATAGTCATAAAGACACCTCAAAATCTATGTTTGCAAACACTAGCTAATATTAGCCACCATAAGCTACCGGTCATACTATACCAAGTACGGCTGTAGCAGCAAAACCTCTGAGTGTATTGACCTGAGTAAGAGTGAATTTTATTCCTTTAAATTCGGTTGTAAAATCAAATGGAAGCCAATGCAATGTTCTCATTAACAGTCTGAACATGAGTGGGCTTTTCAGGCAAGTAAACCGAAAGTTACAACAGTGAACACTGGAAAAAATGAAAGCATGAATAACTTTCTAGAGAATAATAAAAATGAAAACAAAATTGATAAAAACAGAACTATACTTCTTACTACTTTATTGATTATGATAATGAAAAGGTAAGGTTGGAATCAAAGATAACTTCTAAATACAAACAAAACTGCTTGTCATAATCCAGGAAGGAGGTGAACCCAAATTCTCAACCTTCATGTGTTCAGATACCTAAGGAGAAATGTTGCAGAAAAGTGAACAAGATATAAATAAAACGATAGTGACAATGAAATATAAAATCGTTAAATATATAAGACTGGTTGTTATAATCCAATGTACTTTATCACACATTTATTGTCCTCTGTACACAGGGCGCGCATGCAAAACAGAGTGAACTGCTGGACCACCCTGCATAAGGACAAGTTGAATTAATTCAAATCCACTGTACAGATTCGGGTCAGCACAGTGGTGCAGTGGTTAGCACTGTCGCTTCACAGCACGAAGGTTCAGCTGCGGCCTTTCAGTGCGGAGTTTGCAAAGACATGTGGGTTTGGTTAATTGGCGACTCTAAATTGCCCATTGGTGTGAATATAAGCGTGAATGGTTGTCTGTCTCTGTGTGTCAGCCCTGGGATTGACTGGCGACCTGTCCAGAGTGTACCCTGCCTCTCGCCCAGTGTCAGCTGGGATCGGCTTGAGCCCCCCCTGTGACCCTCAAGGATAAGTGGGTAGAGCTACTGGATGTTCAAATTCATGCTACTGCTGCACAGCTGGGTTACAAAACAACTTTAGACTGGACAAATGTGCGTTTGTGGAGCACACCAGGCTATTGTAGAACAGTTTTGCTTTACTTACTTTTATATTTTATTACTGTTTGTACTATTTGTTTTTATACTGTTATAAACATTACTTCCTTGTTTTTTCTAATTCCTCTGTTTGTATTTTCCCATTCTACATTTCTTTAACATCTTTAAAGTCTCTTTTTTTCTATGCATGGCAGTTAGAGAGGACAGCAATTTCATTTATTTAATTTTGTGTTTCAATCTTTGATACTCATCATTAATAATTAACTACAATCCATTGAAAAACAACTTCTGATCTTCTTTTAATCAGGTAATTAGAGACCAATTTACTCATTTCCTTTCCATTGATGGCAGAATCCCAACCATATGCCAGAGTTAATGTCCCACTTTTTGCCTTTATTTGCTAAATCAACTCTATTGAGCCCTATTGACCAGCGAAAGCTAACAAGTGATGGAGAGACCTAGAAGTGCAAAGAGAATAATAAGGTCTCTGTATGATCTGATGTGGCCCGTATTGTCCTGTGATCTAGAGAGGCATGCTCCAGCAGAGCACACACACACACAAATGCAGACACACACACACACACAAGCACTAGGACACTAACGAGGGTTTGAAGAACCTCCTTCGACACCTGGGGCTGGAGACACAAAGCATGCCACCCGCCCCACTGAATGGAGAGGCAAAAAGAGACAGATGACATCTTAAACAAGCATTAACACGCAGGTAGCTAACAAAGCCAGCTCGATCTCATTTACATGTCAAAAGCCGCGCACATGCTTCAGGGGGAGGCATATGTACTGAAATGTACAAATGCAAAGCGTGGATGCATTACATAAGCAAGAGTGCACATATGTGTGGGTGTGACACAAAAACACACATACACAAGGACAACCACGCACCAGTCCTCATTACGAGGAAGAGATTCTGCCTTTTGGATCAGCAACTGAAGAGAGAGGCAGAGTCTCTTGCTTTCTGTCACTCTCCTTTTCACCTAGAGCTCCTGGCGCTTCGGCTCTTGGTTCCCCCTGAACGAACCACCCGCTGGCTGCCTTAACCGCCCTCTAATAAACCCATCTGTTGGGTCATTATTGCATCTACAGCCATCTGAAGAGGGGAGCAACCCTGCAAAGCAGACAGAGAGGAGGCTGAGCACATGGAGAGAGCGGCAGAGGAGGAGGAGGATAAAATAGAGTCAGGCAATGATTTCTTGTTTTACTGTACTTTTACAGAGAGTTGTCCAGCAAAGGAAGTGATTTCTGCTCATCAAATGCAAATGAAAATTGCTTTGTCATTACTATGTGAAGCGCAGTTTCAATTTCTATAGTGAAAAGAGTAGCAATATCTAGGTTATGCAATGGACACTGCTATGATCTAAATAATAAATATGGACAAAATGGATAATACTGTATATTAATTTGCATCTTTATCACGTCTGCCTAACTTCTTTCACTTTTTTCTGCTGTATGCTTTACTGAACATTGATAATTATAAAGGGATTATGGAGAGCAACATAAATACTACCATAGATAATATGGTGTCTGGCAGTGGGGCTGTTCTTTTTGTTGTTCTTAGTTATAAAAAAGGAACATCTAAAACCAAAAGTAGTTAATAGAAGATGCTCACCTTTCCATTTTTTCTTAACACTTTAAGGAATTCTCGTCCATCAGAAAAGTTTCATTTCAGATAATTACAGTGAATCTGTTTTACCCTGTAACTTATTCTGCTTTGGTTTCAGTGTGAGGATCAATGGTGTTTTGTATATACTGTAGGTTCTAATAATAAATCATATGTCATTGTCTCTTACTTATGATGACTCAGATGGTTGGTATTTTCTTTTGATTTTCAAATTGCACAAATTTATAAATTAACTCAAAGTACATAATCTGACAAAAAAATACTGGCTTATTGGTAAAATACCAAAGCCCCACAGCTCCTTCCACGGGAAATAGGAGGGCTGTCAGTGTTTGTACAACTGTGTGAGTGTGCGCAGGCTTGTATGCCCATATGTACTGTACGTGTGTGTTGTTCCATTGGCATGGGCTGCCGGGGAGGGCTGGTGAGGCTTTAACTTTGCTAAGCTTTTTCCTGCCAGGTCCCTGGGAGATCCCACTGTTCGTTTATATTGAACTTTGTAGGCCGGTGCCTCTGCCAGGCTCCCCTGCCTACTGCTGTAATATAGGAGCTGCTGGGGACCTGCACAGCCAGCAAGACCTAGGGAGAGAGACACAGATCACACCGGCCCTGTGGTTATTACATTTACTCGTGTGTGTGTGTGTGTGTGTGTGTGTATGTGTATGTGTGTGTAAAGGGGAGTGTTTTTTCTGTAGTTTTTACAGTGTAGGTGTGATGTCTGGCCATTTAGAAGTGTTTGCTTGTGTGAATTTTGTATTTGTACAATATGAATTATTGCAATAAAAATCACAGCATTTTTTGTGTGCCTTGTTTTTGTGTGTGTGTGTGTGTGTGTGTATGGAGCTGGCGATGCTCCACCGTGTCCTCTCCAGCTCACACAGCCTCTGTCATAAACAGCCACAGCCTCTGGCAGGTGTTGCGCTGTGGTGCACAGATATGTGTTTCCCAAAGTGACACACACACACACGTATGTGCACACAAACACACACGCATACTTGAACACCGGTCCGAACACACACCATTGGGAATCCCCACAGGTGAGCCTTAGAGGGCAGAGTCAACACCTTATTATTAAAATGCACAGACACCCACATGTGCACACACACACACGTGCATAACACACACACACACGTACAGTGACAGCTGTTTAGGGCGTCTCACACAATCCCGGGTTACTAGTCTTAGCCCACATATGAATTTAAAAATGAAACTTCTGCAGACACTGAAAACTCTTCTGAGATTAAAATTAAATTCTAAAAGGTTCCTTTTTACTATTTTCAATGTATGTGGACATATGTTGTAAATCTAGATTTTACATATTTTGTTCATATTACTATATATTTTTTAATCCAATTAATTATCCATGATTAAACATGAGTAGCCCCTCTTTTTTAAATAATAAAAACATTGAATCAAAGGCTAATGTCTTTTTACTGACTTTAAAGGTTTCTACAAAAGTTGCAGTTCAAAATGTCATCATATCAATTTTGCATTTGGAATAAAACGTGATGAAATAATTGTGTGATGAAAATTTAAGTGAGGAATTGAGAGTTAAATAATAAGCATATGATAGCTGAATGATTGTAACTAACAACATAAAGCTATATAATAATAACTTCATATTTATGTGTACCAAATTTAATGAAAAACATGAGAAAAAAGCATCATTTAATCTTGTTAACTTTAGTATCCTTTTAATTAGTAATTATTAAATTAACAGCATACTCAGTTTGTATGGTAAAACAGAAACGCTGGTGAAACTAGTGTATAATGTTCTGGGTGAGATTGCCAGTAGATTAAACAAAATATGTTGGTTAATGGCAATTCGCTCAACAACAGCGAGAAAGATAGAAAAATACAGATCGTCAGATATGTGACACGTGAGGTTGCATTAATTGTGTGATTATATATAATTATGACACCACAACACTGCATTGTGACATTTGTCACACTCAGATTCAGCAATTAGGCAAATGGAACTTGGTCATTCCCTTAATTAACAGTTAATTTCAGCGTCAATAAATTACTATAATTCATTCAAACCATTGACTGACACAATGCTCATGCCTTTACACACTAGATTCTATATACAGAGTACAACATTACACATTCAAACACATAAGAATGACTAATAGAAGATAAAAATCTCAGCTCTGCCAGATTGGAGACATAATCCCTACAAAGCAGTGTGTTTATCCCTTATCCAGAAATAGCAATTCATCAGTGACCCTATAGTGCTATTCTCTGTCCAGGCCCAGCAAGACAGCACTAAATGTTCAAGTGGAGGTAAGTGCCGGCAAGTCCTTTGACAATACAAGCATGGTTTCAAGCTCCCGCTCAATACAGCTCCTCTCCTCAGAGGGTGTGAGGGGGAGAAGGTGGGGGGAGCAGGGAGTACAAGGAGCAGGGTGGAGGGGTCAGAGAGTGTGTGGCTAGGGACTTGTGTGTGTGTGTGTGTCTGCACTGTGTCTCCCCTACGAGGTTCTGGAGAGAGACATGGTGCTCTCTGTGGAAAGGGAAGATGTCATCTCCTTGCTTCAGTGAATCCTGCAGCCCTGCAGAGCGAAGGGCTAACAGGGAGGAAGGTCTTCTCAAAGCATAAGACAAACCAAATCCCTTGACACCTGCTGAGACAATAAATCCCAGCTTTAAGATGTGGGACGATAGAACAAAATAGGAAAAAAGATATGTAGTAGTGCAATTAAAATGAGGCAAACATAAAGAAAACAAAAAAGAGAAGATACCCAGGCTTTGTCGATATGGTCCATGCTGTGTTTCTATCGTGGTTTTCATGAATGTAGCTGGGCTGCTAGCTAGCTGTGTAAGAAGATGACGTCCCCATTCTTAATCCACCCAACTAAGATATGATTGGTCAAATGTTTCTTCAGCTATTGGAGACAGCAGTCAATGGGCACAACACCTATTTGGCCTTAGATATTTGTTTACTAGGCCAATGCATCAAAAGGTCTATGCTATGCTTTGTCCTCTCAATGGTCATTGAGAGACCTAAAGATTTGCAATTCACTTGCAGTTTGCTTATGAAGACTTGTAACTGGTGCTGCAAGAACTTGAGACTTGATTTAGACTTGTCTCGACTGACTTGGGACAAAAATCTGCTGCTTTATTGCTCGTCCTCCAGGCTGCACTAACAGAAGGCAGGAGAAATGCAGGAGTAACTGCAAACAAACACCCATCATCAAATAATGACATGTGACTGCGTATTTATATTTGTCAGTGATGCAAAGTGAAAATGGGGCAGATCATCTTAGAGCAAGGCTGTCGTGGCCGTGACACAGAAAGGTCACATTCATCTCTTCAGCAAGTTGACCTCATCGTTGAAGCCATGAGACAACAGTGTCAGAGGCTCAGGACGCTGAGCCAGGCTGTGTGAGTGTGTGTTGTGAGTGTGTGACTTTGTCGGAAAGAGGGCGTGGGGGTGCATGTGTGTTGTAGTGTGTCATGACACGCAGCAAACCATGATGGAGATATCTGTGTTATGCTGAATTGTGAACGTGACACTGTGTCACTTTGATGATGATAGCATGACTGTGCTGCCCCAACAAAAAGCTTTACTTTGTTTCCACTTTAGGCCGCAGCGTTTGAGTGAAGGACACAAAGGTTACAAAAGTAATTTGTTCATCTTCACGTTGAAATAAATTTTGTGGGAAAAGATTGGCAAAACGTAAATACCAATAAAGCTGAATTGTGTCAGTGTCATGTTAGAAAAAAAGATTGTAAACTTGTTGTTGAGGTTACAGTTCGTGATTCAGTGAGTTATATAATATAGCAGGGAAAATAGAATATGAATGAAAATAGAACAAACAAGGGTTCTGTTGAAAACAACAATTTCAATGAGGTGGCAATTAAAATTTGATGGTTTAAGATGTGTTCGTCTGTCTCTTGTTCTGTTCTGACTTCCCTATCCTGTCCCTGTCTACAGCTGGGCGCTGTAGTTTTTAGCAAACATTACTCAAAGTAAATGGTGCATTTTTTGGGAACTATTTGCTGCTGTAATACACATTTGGCGAGTGTTTACAGCAGCTGGATGGTGTTTGTGGGCTCGACTATCGATCAAATAAACTGCAGTGTTCATGGTAATGAAGGAACATGTCAGAGTGCAATAGTGTGGCTCATTTATGTATTTTCAATAGTTTTCGGACAAAAATGGAGCTCTTTGGTACAGACAGGCTTTGACTGCATAGATAATGCTTGTAAGTAGGATTAATGTGTTTGTTTAGTTTTTTTGTGGATTTGGATGTGTTGACAATAAGAAAAATCAAGAAATTCACTAAAAAATATTTTTTAATTTAATGTTTTAGTTATTGTTGAAAGGCATTTTATTAAAAATAATGTAATTGAATCGTCTAATATCAGTGTTCTGTGTGGTAAAAGTGTTGAAACAAGTGGCTATGCACAAGACTTAAATGTGCAGTTTCCAAGTGAAAACCAAGTATACTTAAAACTCTCGACTGAGACTGTGTTGAGACACAGATGGAACAAAGACAAGAAACAGAGCAGCCTCCTCTCTGACTGAAACAAATTCTTCCACACCTCTCCCTGTTCTGCCTGAAGGCTTCTCACAGGTACGATTTCTTGCCCTCGGTTCGGGAACTGAAAATGAGAATTTCCAAATTAGGAGTCAGGGAGTCGTGTCAGAGCCTGACCCTGGATTCTCACCTCCTATCCAGCTGGACCTGTGAATGCTGGAGCTGATCTTCTCCACTCTTCTCTCATCTCTTGTCTACTATCTTTTTGTATTTCTGTCCTCTGTCTACAATATCCCCTCTCTGTGATGGGCTTTTCTTTTTTTCCCACCATTTATTCTGTGCCTCTCTTTCTCTTCGTCTTTCTCCTGTGACTCACTGTTCAAATTGAAAGGCACTATATGTTCGCCTTACTGTTATATTCAATGTTCATATTGCATATTGGTTATACTATGACTACAATTCTATGTTAGCTCCTACAAAAGCCTTTACATATGGCAATAAAAGACACACACATGCAAAACAAAAAAGGCGACTGTAGAGAAGTCGTCTTAATCTAACATAAATTATTTCCTCATCAACTTTTATAAACAGTTTGCATCTTCATTAAATGAAAAAATTCAGGCATATGTGAGCGCACCCTGCAGGGCTCCACAGTGACAGGTCTGGGACATAGCAGCCCATTACCACACAAGTCCTGTCATGGGGGCTCCAGTAGCGATCGGTGAGGTTTCAGCCTCGGGACGCTCCGTCCTGAGCAGAGAGTTGCTGCTCGGGGGGGCCCTCCAAAACATGGCCTGTTTCTTTCCCTTAGTGCTGGGGGATGAGCTCCATCCACGAGGACCTCGGGGTGAGGGAGACGCTGGATTTGCCTGTTCCTACAAGGAGAGGAGGGGGAACAGAGGAGCGAAGGTGGTGAGGGCTGGTAAAGCATTAGTGGGCCCTGCTGGTGTGCTGGCCCCTGTGAACCAGGCAGTGATTGAGTAGTAGTGCCTGGGGCTAAACGTGGCACCTTTGACAGTGTCAGGGTGGCACTATAGTGGCGGCCAGCGAGATGCTTCTGCTACATTACACACCAAACGGTTGTTGGTGTCTATATTCATGCTGACATGAATTGAGGGATTATGATGGAGGACAGCCACAGCATATGGATGAGGAAAAAAAGGGGGACACAACAACAAACTGGGCAATTTATTTATTCTTTATCCAGTGCGTATCCTACCACTTCACCTTTACTTGATTTTCTTCATAGGTTTATTATCTGAATTATTATCAGAAACACTAAATGACATAACTAAAACTGTAAAAAATAAAAAAAATAAAAAAATTAAAAAAAAGACAGAAATAAGTTATTGTAGAAGAAAAAAAATGCGTCATAGACACCTTCATAGGAGTGTGACTGGCTTTCTTCTCTATTAATCAAAGCCTAAATTAGTCCAATAAGGTATAATGAGCCAGAGCAATGTTTGTTCTATCACGTTACATAGAAATAAACAAATAAGTAAATGAATGAATAAATAAAATAACTCATCCTACTTCCTTTGTCTCTCCTTTTAGATTTACAGTCAGTCAAACTTCACTTTGCTGAAATGCCACACATTATCCTTTACAAATGTATCTTTTGCTGCTTAGACACAATTGTTTATGATCTATTGGCCGACTGACGTTGTCAGAGAAAGAGACACAGGAGGTTGTCAGTGACTTGTGTCTATCCATTCAGCCCTTTTTTCACAGTCAGGGTTTAGGGACTGATTGTGCTATGATAATGACTTGTCTTGTACTATTTCAGCCCCTGCGATGCACAGTTTACTCAAACATGTGCCGTGTCCTACATTAGCCTGCACAGAACATAGTTAAATCCATTAACGGTTTTGTAATAAGCTGTCAAACAAAAACAACTGCAAAGATCTGGGGATTTGCTGTCATATGATAGCGTATTTATAGCAACAATTCTTTTATTTTTTTATTTACCTGACATTTTGTTCTATACTCTAAAAGCAAAACACAGGTTAGCGTTGTCACCACTTCAGGTTTTACTCATTTAATGTCCATCAGTCAATCATTGAATGTTGGTGGGCTGCAGCCTCAGATTCATTGCATCGAATGAACATGTGCCCACTTCAATACATTCACCAAGCTGCCCATTATATTCAAAGCAAACTGGCACTCTCTCACACAAACACACACAATAACCATTGACAGACTTCTCTCATCACATTTGAAAAACATGCTGCTAATGGGGGAATGAGGGACATGAAATCACTTTCAGTGGGACATAAAGGCGGCATTGTGGGGTGGCCTGGTGGTAATTACACCACACAGACCCGTACTGAAGGAAGCTATTTAGCAATATGGCCCTGGCCTGGGCCTCTACCGCTGATCTCATTTGGCTGCATTAATTAGCTTGCTCTGAGCCGCGGAGCTGGGTGTTAACGCAGCAGCCCACTGCTTGGCTGGTTGGTTGGTTAGTTAGGATGACTAACACGACAGTCTGTTCAGTTCTGTTGTAAATCTACAGGCCTCCTGAACTTCCTTACACCTCACTGTTCCCCCTCCTCCATCTTATCAGTCAAAGACAGCTGGGGCTGCACAGAGGGCACGACTGCTCCCTATTCACCGCATTCAGCATGGTGGCAGCCACCGCAGCACAATAGACCGTGCCGCCTGCTCCATTTGCAGAGGCAAGAGAACTACTTCATTTTGTTTGTGCTTTAAATGAGTTCTCTTCATTCCCACTGAAGGAGTGTGAGACATTTCAATTTATTATTACAAATATATCTAAATATGAGCAGATGTTAATTGTATAATCTACAGTTATGACGACAAGGGCAGAGAAAAAAATATTTATGAGAATTAGTGCACACCACCCGTGAAGAAGGGTGCCGGGGGTGCAGCGTCCACCTCAGTTAAAAGTTTAGAGGAGCTGTTAAACATAACTGACCATAGCAAATCAGTTGAGCAGAAAATAACACATTTCTTCACTTGAAATAATCCAAAACCAACAAAGAAAATAGGCTATATGGAAAAAAGGGATGGCTTCTTGTCTGTAAATCCAGGGTTTTCTTATTCTGTTGAGAGTGAATCTCTGTGTCTTCTTGTGTGACAGGTGCTGATTCTGACAGGATGGACATACAGATTTTTTTTTTTTTCATTAAATTGTTTTAGTTTTAACCCCCCTCAAACAAATGTACAACACTGCTTATTCTGCTGTAATATTATTTTCATACCAGTTATTTTCACCCTGCAGAAAATATTCTACATCTGTTTATTCTAAACATTAACACATGTGTGCACTGTCACATGCATGCATATGTGAGTGCAAGAAAAATAAAAGGTCAAAGTTTGACAGTTTAAGTTTGGCTTCAGAGACACTTACACAGGAGAGACAGAGAAGATCAAGCAATGCAAATGTTCAATAAAGAAAATTATCTTTAGTAACTATTGATACTAAATGATAGCCAATAAAAATAAAACACTACCAACGTTATTTGCAGTGTGGAAAAAGCACCTCTAAACGACACTGAAGTTCTGCTTTTCAGCCCAGCTTTGTTTAACACGTCCAACTAGAAAAACAGAAATTATTATTATACAGGTCACAAAACCATGTCTGTTCACCACACTGCCTAAAAAGGGAAATACAGATGTTAACTTGATATATGTACAACACATTTGGCTCCAAATGCCAATGGTTTTACCCAGATGGTACCCCAACATTTCCTCCTCTTATTTATGTCATTATAGCCTCAATAAAAGCATAATAATAATAATAACTGATTATTAAACTTTTTTTTTTCAAATGTTGCCTGATATTTTAAAGGTAGTATTTAAAAAAAGGCAAAGGCTGTGTTTCCATCCACAAACACATTGCTGCAAATGTCTTACAACTCAGAACTTTTTCAGTCGTTGAAAGTACCGTGCTCTTTTTCACACCAGTGCTTTTTTGAAGAATGTGTTAGTTTTTCAAATACAGGACGTCTTATTTTTAGAATTCAACTCCACATTTTCTCTTGCTCGTGAGATTGGTGTTTCTGTGCTGTAAATTTCAGTAGAAATAGTGAAATAGCACAGCAGTCACATGCAACACTGCACTGTGTGGCACACCGTGATGGCCAACACTCAACCCTGCATCTACAAACAACACTTTTAAAGAAGGGCAATTAAGAATACACAAGGAAACCCCCTCCACTCTGACACTCAACCACATCAGAGACACGCTTCACTCTGCATGTGCCATGAACTCACTGACTGCTATTTTTACTGATGAACTACAAAAGAAAAACACTGCTAATGTGACAGTATTCAAGGCTGAATTGGATGTGTTTTGCTTTCACCTCAAGTCACCATTTTAATTCATGTTGTCTTATAGCAAATATTAACTACTAAAATAAAGTGAAGACTTAAACTTGCCTCAACCATCATAAACACAAGCACAGAAGACACAGAAGCCATGGTGGCATATGCTGAAGGTGAGCCATGCGTGTCAGCTAGGTCAGGCAGCAGTAGGTCATTTCCATAAGGTGCCGATGGAGCAGGTGATAGGAGGGTGCTGGCATGAGCGGGACAGAGGTAGTGGGGCAGATGGACCTGTCTTGCACTGACCATGTATCCCTGCACCCTGCTGGGGCCCCAGGAGGGGGCTGAGCAGGCTCCCAGAAAGGAGGGTGTCCCACTGAGACCCTGGCATTGAGCCCTGCCCAGCCTTGGCCTGCACCCATCTCTATAGCTTCCCCCCTCACCCATCCCTCCCTCTCCACCCCACCCTGCAAAACACCCTAAACGCTGACCAAGCCCTCAGGGCTCAGGCCAGCCTCCTGGGCTAACAATGGCCCAGACAACAAGCTGGTCCATGGGAAGGCCATGCCAGATGATTGTGCCAGGGATGGATTCTTGCAGGAAGTTTAACAGTACTGCACTAATGCAGTTGTGTTGTCAAGATCTAGCTGCAATGTTACCCTATTTTCACCTCAGGGAAAGGTTACTGCAGCATAATGTCTAACTTCACGCAAACGTGCCTCAAATCCTAGAGGTCTGACAGTGTATTTGTTTTAACGTGAAAGAGTAATCTGTTTATGCAGATGTAACTTCTCATCTTTTTATCTGCTTCTTTGGAGGTCCAGTCATTTTCCGTTATGTGGCAAACACACACAGCTTGAGCTGTGAATTTTCTTTGCAAGGTGGCATTTCCTGGCTATGTGCAAACAAAGCACACACAGAAACGCTGTCACATACAAAGACTGAGGTGGCTCTCTGTGCAAGAGATGACATAATTTGCTATTAAATACAGAGTTGTATAGATACAAAGTATAGGAAAGTATTACAACCTTTAGTGAGGGGATGAAGGCACCATGAAACTAGGATTAAAGGACAGTCTGCTGGTTTATTTGAGCTTGTTTGATAGTATGCAGTAGCTGGGGCAGTGTAGGTAGGGGGCCTGAAATCTCAAATAAGCTCTTCAAACTATTATTCTCCAATAGAAACTCCAATTTGCACCACACTGGATTACAAGTTGTATTTATCGACCCGTAGCTGTCTCTCTGCAGCTGCATGAAGCTTGGTTAAATCATGAGGGAGGAGGTTGGTAGGGGGTTGCAGAGCAGTAGATTGGCGATAATTGGTTGAAGGATAGTATACAGTAATAAAGGGTCTAAATAGCCAGGCTTGAGAAGTTCCTGTCATGTTTTACCACTTCTATTTCCATACCAATTAAACCTTGTTGAAGCTGCCATGATGAGAAAATGGAGGTGCAAAGGATGTGGAATAGCTAAACACATCAAAGCCATGCTCCGTTTTTATTTTGGGACTTGTTTTTAGGGATATTTATCAGAGGTATCACATTTTTAAATATATTTAAGCAGCATGTCTTGAGTGTTTTGAACACTGGATGCAGCAATATAGTGAGGTATACGTGTGTTAAGGGACAACCACCTTTTTTGTTTAACAAAATGAATGCCTTGTTGAGAATGTGTGCACAGGCTTTGAGGTTTCATTTGAAATGATACATCTGATTAAAATATGGATTACCTTACTTTATTCTATCCCAGTAGATCTCATCCAAATACAGAGGAAGAGAGCAAGGAATGGATACAGGGACAGAGAGATTGAGTGGTAGACTGGTAGATAGATGGAGATCAGAAAGATCGGATGGAGATGGATCTCTAGAGATATCTACTAGGGCTGTCATCCCGTGATGAGCCACCTATAATCCATGAGGACTCATTTCAAAGTAAGATGGAGGGTCGCATTGATTCCATTCAACTGAGAGGAAATCTGATTTAAATTTTGAATGTGAGAGCGTGAGCTAGCCCTCCCCAATTTCAGTTCAGATGAAATTGGGTTTGGTGCATGAGATATTCTCCCGCTGCCCAGCGGACCGTGCTGGGTGCAGTGTTTTGTCACATTGTGAGGGGCTAAGGAATACAGGGTTGGTGTTACACGCACCTGCACAGCTGGAGGGCATGCCCATACATGACACCACAGCAAACCTTGGTTGTCCCAGATAACATTACATCTCCATCTGCAGCAGATCAGCCAGGATATTTTCACTTGAGCCTTATATATCATATCAAAAGTTATCCACTGTGACATTTATACGATAAATTGTAGGTGTTTCTGTACAGCAGGTGTACATCTGAGCATGGGCGAACTTAAAGGAATAGTTTGACATTTGGAGAAATACATACATCACTTTCCTGCCGAGAGTTAGATGAGAAGATCATACCGCTCTCACATCTCCCTGTTCCATGTATATGTATCTATCTTCTCATGTAACTCTCCGAAAGAAACGTTTTTCTGGTAACTTAACTCTAAACTGTTGATTTCTGTGAGGTATGAGTGAATATTGTGGTTTTTGAATGGTAAAGAGTTTAGAGTGGCAAGTTATCTAATCACTACTGTTACTGTACAACATAGTGACTATGAAAAGGTGTAGAGTCATACTGTGACTCAGATACAGTTTAAGGGCACAGGTGCTAATGACATGCAGTGAAAGCGTTTGATTTATATACTGTAAATTAGCTGTATCATAGCGTATACCACCATTTAAAGTGTAAAAGAAGTACCAGGAAGGTACACACGTTACAGCTGTACATGTAAATGTAGTATGCATGGGATACAAAGATGAAATATGTAAAAGCAGGTGATAGAAGTGAGACTGATGTCTTCTGTGAGTGTGCAGGCGGAGATGAAAGAAGCCAAGGGGGCCACAGCTGAGGAGTGTGGTCCCCCCTTGTTGACGAAGCAGGAGTCCCTACTCCAGGCCTGTGTTTACGTTTCCTTTCGAGTGTTTCCCCCCATGGCGCTCCATCCAATTCTCCTCAACAAGGGAGCGCGAGGGAGCGGGGTAAAATGAGAGTGGGCTCATGAATGGAAGGGGACAAATTGACATGTGGCGTTTTGTGAGGTGAGTGCCCAACCTCTCGACCGCTGATTACCATTCGCTAATGAGCACCCCGGTTTGTGCGTCTCTGCGTTTCTCTCTCTCCGCTTCTCCGCAGAATGTTTTTTCTCCTCTCCAGCTTTGTGCAGGCCCGGAGTGGCCAGTGGACCATAGGTGCGCTGTTAATTGGGAGACGCACACATCAGTAATTAAAGCAGTAGGGGGCCTTGTACTATACCAACTCCCTCCAATTCCCCGTCTTTAAAGCCCACCCTCCCCCTATAATTCAATCCTGTCTGCCGAATTGATCATTGTGCGGGGCCAGTTTTGCCCCTGGCAGTTTTGTCACTTTCTAATGATGCCTTTTCAGAGAGGCAAGGCCTGTGTCCTACCAGCACCAGGACCAGTTGGGGCCAATCGTTGTCTTCACGCCAACCTCACTCCATCTGATAAAAAAGCCTTGCATCTAGTCACAAGCAAACTCCCTAACATGTAAATACACACATAATATAAACACAGACACAAGATGCATCCACTGTGTGAGGCTCAAACATTTGGGAACCCTAGTCTGTCACTGGTATTCTTTTCTTGTCTTTAATGAAAACATCAATCTCCACATCCTCTCACCCATTTCACTCCATTAGAAAATCACAGTGTATTGAACCTACACTTACGATTGTTATTGAAGTGATCACAAGAGCTTTGTTTGACCTGTTAAATCATATCAAGATAAAATGAGATTGAAGCAATGTCCAACTGTGACAACAATTATTTGCCGCATGGATTGGTCTAAGACCAGGGAACATAGAGGGAAAATACTAGCACTGCAGAAAATAATAAAAATAAATGGAAATTTTGTTGCGCCTTAAATGACACGTAAAGTTGCAACCTGATAGGCCAGAAACACATGATCTCCTGGGCAATTATGCTTCAGACTACCATAAATCAAAAATGAAAAAAAGGACATGCTTGTACAAGCCTGTATATGTCAACTACAGAAACGCTGCTAGACATTTTGAGCCTAACAACAGCTCTGACACAATATATATCTGTAATTCATGGCATGTTGCTGGGTCCTTGTCCAGCTGTGGGTCCCCTGAATCATTCAGGCCTCCCCACCTTTCCCTAAGGCCACCCCTGGCTGTGTCTATATGTCCTTAAACCTCCTTACTCGGTGCTCAGCAGGATGAGACAGTCCACTGGGAATGTCTCTCACTTCTGCAGGCCATAGTTATTCAAAGTGTGCTCAAGACAGCAGGGAATCACTATAGCAAAAGTTTCATTTTGCAGCTAATGGAAACATGCTAAGTCAGTTGACAAATGTGTTGTTGTGTAGATTTGATTGAGCCGTTCGTATGCTTTAATGGAACTAAACTATCATTGTGCAATGCAGAGGGATCCTCCATTAATATGTTAGCCATGCTTCTACTGTATTCTTACACCTCTTACCTTACATCCGCTCTTCACACGTAACGAGCTAGTGGAAATCCCAGAGGTATCGAGCAGCAGTACTTCCTCTCCATATGCAGACACCACTCATGGCTATAGCTGATAGTGTTGCATACCCTATGTAATTAAAATAACCCAGTCGAGGTGTTTTAACATGGCATTCTCTGCTTCTCTGGGCCATGTTCGTTCTGTTTCCTGCCCTGCTCAGTTCCCCCCTTATCTCTTAGACCCCCTTGAGTATGGCGTTTTACATTTCTGTTTGTAAAACTGTCAACACATCCACTGGCTGTACTAACGTGTGATTTAGCGCCAACAGAGAGGAGGGATAGAGAGTGAGAGAGAGGCAACTGCATGAGATCTTGCACATTCTCAAAGTGGAATATTTTTTCACTGTTATCCCCCTAACCCCCAACTCCCCACCCCCAAAGATGCCTTGATGTTTGTGAAGTGCTTTTAATACCCTTTAACAACCACATTGTCTCTTCTCCTTTTGTTATATTCATTTTCTCTATGTTTGCAATTTATATGTTCATGTTGTCAGTGCATTTTATTAAAAATTAGATATTAGGAATACACAGACATTTTGGAAGGTATGCTTGTGTTGAGGCACAAATTAAATTCAAAAACAAAAAATATTTGGCTGAAAATAAAATAATTTGCTTTATGAAATACTAACCAATGTCTCAAAGCTTCCCTGACTCAATTCTGCTGGCAGAGAGCGAGAGTGGAGAACATGTTCAAAATTAATTGGATTAATGTGTGGAGTTGAATTGTGTGTGTGAAATTTACACCTGTCACACTCCTGTCAAATCAGACATCCCCTGTCATTGCTAATAAGTACCTGGGGGAAGTGGTGGCACCTTAGGACTGGAAAAATAAACAACAGCAACAAATCCTACACCGATCCTCCTCTTGCTCATTGAGACTGCTCACCTATACATATACTGTACATAGAATACAGCCTGGTCACATACACACTTTGTACCATGCCTTCCATAATACAAGACTCATTTCAGAATAAAATCGTCAACGGAAAACAGTACAAACACTCACAGAACGAAGTACCAAAACAAGCAAATCAAAATTGTAACTTTTTGAAGTGGAAATGCCCACAATACAAATACACAGTTCACAACAAAAGCTGCAGGTATCATCATCATACAAAAGACAATAAGAAAAAGCTTACACCCACATGAGTTTCCACCAGAAACAGAGGAAATCCCACATTCTAATCATAGAAATACTGTAGCCTGGCCTTGGATTTGAGATTCTTTTTTTTTTTTTTTACTTTGTTTGGCTTTAATTTACACCTCTGTTTTGCAGCTGTGAGAGGGGAATTCAGCTTCTGTCCCTTTGGAAAGGAGCTCTGGCAGCAGAACATTAGCTCATTTGAACGGCCAGTGTAATAATCTGTGCACCGGAGGGCCTCCGTTGGAAGCTCTACTTTGCACTAAAGCATCGGAGGCTCCCCTGTCGATAACAAGACAGTCGCTTCATTATAGCTTCACAAGTCATCCATTTATTATCTATTGGCCCCATCAGAGAATGACAGAGCACGGAGTCAGATGTTACAATATATTAATCAAAGATGCACCATTGTGTCAAAATGTAATTTTCTGCTGCAGGGCTGGAGATCTAATTGTTTGATTTGATAACAGAAGTAGATAATGTGCCCAGGGGCAGAACCGCACGCATTCTCGAGCATACACAAATAGTTGAAGCTGAGACCTGAACTAATGTTTAAATTTAAGACAGGCTGTTCTGAGGGAAGTGAGAGTACGATTGGAGGGCTGTTGATAAGGGGAACCTCAGTGGTGCCAAAACACACTTCTACATTTATTACCAAATGTGCATGAATTTAAAGGGTTTTTTTTTAATCTAACAGTGTTAAAGGAATTCATACAAAGTGAAATTTACAGTCAGATAAAAATTTTTCTCTGTGGTTTAGAGCGTCGTGTTGACAATTAAATGTTTACTGTGCATCTATTCTCATGATTGGTTGGTAGTAGTTACAATTTCATGAACATTTAATAAGTAATTTCTGGAAAACTAATTTGAATTATGAATTCTATTAAGGAAAATCAGAGCAATAATTACTATGTGTATTGCTCTTTAATAAGCACTATTGAATTATTGCTTGTGTCTACTATATTTTGCATAAGACCAAAACATGAGGGAAGCCATCTTGCTGCTTTTCTAATTAAATGTTCTTTGATCAGTCAGTAAAATCCTATGAAAGCAGAATTCCTTTAATCAACTTAAAACATTTCTTTAGTGGCTACTTGGACTGAAAAAAATGGCACAACACTTCTGAAGGCCTGAATGTGTGAATCCACAGACACGTCTGCATGAGCGTAGTGGCTTAGTGCCGATTATAGTTGCACCAAATGTTGAATAGGACTTTCAAAAAACACATTCATGAGAAGCTGTGAGAAATTCACTCACACCAGCAAATGCAAAAGCTGACCACAGCCAACAAAAGGAGCAGAGCAAAAAAGCCACATTAGCGAGCGGGCAACTGTAACTGAAGAAGAAGAAGGGAGATGCAGAACACCCAAACACGCAGAGAGACAAAAATAAAGATATATGACTCGCATCACAGTTTACTAAATTTTGTACAGATTTAAGAGGAGACGTTTTGCAGAGGAGGGAAGTGTTATTATGAACGGTAACAGAGTATAATAGTCTGACATACTTCTCCCTTTTTTTGTTTTTGACAAACAAACCAGCAAACAAGTGGAAAGTAAAGCTTAACCCCACGGAGGCAAAGTTCTCCATCACACTCACAACAAGCAGACAGAAAAAGACAGCACGAGACCCCGACAAACCCCTTTCACATGTAATGATTATTCCCCTTCATTAAAACTGCTAGTAACCCTGTTAGGCTGGAATAGACTCACTACGGGTAATCGTGAAAACACTTTTAATCAACGCACAGAAACAGTAGAGACCTTGCTAGAATGCATTCACTCCAAATAAAGCAGGCTCTTTATAAACAGGCGCAGCAAAACAGCTAAGACCCTGATAAGACTCCTCACACTCTCCATGGCGAAACCTGCCTGTGAATGTCTCCTGACAGCTCCTTAGCCCTTGTTAGAGAGAATCACTTCCTAATGATTCAACCCAGCTTGGAAACATCAACACACACAAAGTAACACTTGGGCATGCAGTTTTACATGGAGTAGTATAGCCTACATGCACATGCAGTCGCCGTGGTTAACTGGATTCACTGGTGTGCAGTGGCTATGATGACTTTCTGATGAGCTTCAAAACAAGGCTAAAAATAAAGTCAGTATAAATTCAGGACTAAATTATGGAAGTCCATTGTTGGTGGGACATATTTTACCAGCACAAAGTGTCAGAAATTAAACTAAAATTTAAAAGAACCTCCCTTGATATTTTCCAAAGACGGTTTGAGATCATTTTTGCCTCATACTGAAGTTTATTTTATAAATTATTTCACAAATCGTGGCAAATTAAATTAATAAACTGAACTCATCTAGCGTGACACATTTTTCGGGTTGGATCTTTGAGACCTTTAAAAACGACATTAGAACTAATTGGACTATAATTCTTTTACAGTTCACACCCGTGAAAAGAAAAAAAAATTTGCCACCTCTATGCACACTGTGGCTGACACGAATGTATGCATGTGCTTGCTCATCGGCCCCCACACACACACACACACACACACACTTGTACATACACACATGTAATGCATGCATGCACACACACACACACACACACACACACACAAACAGGGCAGTTGACACATGGTATATCAGCAGGCGCAGTTCTTTTGTCCTCTTGCTAGTTTTAGCAACACCAGTACTCTTGGAACACAGTGAGCTTTTGTCCTGTATGATGCAAATGTAAAAACAAAATAGAAATGAAGTTCGATTTAAAATAAGCAAAGATTTGACTCATTATCACTTAAATATCAGAAATCTTCAGAAAAAAGATTTTATTCCTTTTCTGGTTTCATTTTTCATTCATCAGGCATGAGAATACAAAATGTTTTATTTATTATACTTGGAGAAAACAAGGTTCTGTATTCTATATTCTTCTCTCTGAGTTTTCCATTGACCGGTACACAATAACAAAAATGAATGTGTGACTAATATTTTTCAAGGTCCTATTCTGTGACTCAGAAGTGTTCATTCCCTCATGCGGCAGCAGCTGTATTTTGGTGATGATCTGGAGCGTGGTGTTTGAACTTTGCCTGAGCTGTCAATCATGCTGACAGTGGGTGGGGTTTGAGTCATGGATGACAGGTGTGATTCAGTGGCGCGGAGCAGGCATGCATGTGCACAAACAAACACACAAACACAATGAGTAAAATGTAGTACCCACATAATTCAAGTAAATTATATTTGTAGGTCAAGGAAGAAAATGAATTGTTGTCTTTCATCAGGACTATTCTAGAAAAATGCAGCTTACATAACATTTAATTTAAAATTCATGCTGCAAGCTTCCTCCTTTCTGTTCAGGTATGCTACCCACTCTCTCCTGTGTAAATCCATCTCATCCAAAATAGGCTTATCCCACAGATGCTGTCACTCCTTCATCCTGGGTGTGAGAAATATGGGGGCCAAAGGTGCTACTCCATAATCAGGCTGGACTGTTGTGCCTCGTCCTGCCAGCGTACGGCGAGACGTGCTGGTAACTGCCACAACTTCACAAGGCTGCTGTGTGACCCGGCAGCCACGGGGCCTCAGACGCCTCTTCATTTGTCAGACAGCTCAACAAACACCAAACAAACAGAAACATACACACACACACAGAGCAACAAGGTCTAAACACTCTGTCTGACATGGATGATGTTCACGACGGGATTAGACAAGTGGATGCTGCACGTCGTCAAAAATAGTGAAAAGGCAGATGTGACATTGCTTCTATTTTCACTTGCATCTATTGGCAGTGAAGGCAGATTATGAAATGCAGTCTTCATCCAATGCTCCGTGTGTGAACAGCAGATTCCATGGCTGAAGCTTTTTCTGTCTGCCTTCCCCACATGCTCTTAACAGCGCTCTTAACACCTACATTTATATATTTATATATAAAAAAATGAAAACACGATTGGACCAAATTACTTACATCTTGCGTCAGTCTGTAAAAAGCTTAACATCTTGACACTGGCTTTTAGTGAAGGCTGCAGCTTCCCAGGAGTGTGGCATGCCACGACAACAGATGAGAGCAGCTTTGCCATACCTCAAGATGCATCTCTCGAGCTGGTGCTCCTTCTAGGGAATGGATGTTGAACAGCTTTTGGGTTCAACTCTGAAAAGTTCAAATGATGGATTGAGCCGTGTAGTAGCTGCAAAGTCTTTCTCATAAAATCATCCACGAAACTCTTGAATAAAACCTCTGAAAACAGTTCCATGGATTACGATGCACAACAGAGGACTGCCAGGGGGAAGGGGGAATGGTAGCATGTAAATCTGCACAGAAATGTATTACTTTTTGTTTCAAGTACACAAAATTTACAGTGCATAAACTCCAAACTATAGTATAACAGTTTACTTTACAAAAGAGGCTCTGTTGCTCATGCTTTTGATCCAAAGTCTCAAAGTGCCCCCTAGTGGGTCTTTTCTGTGCCTGCTCTAAACAACGTCTGGAGAACATTTGACCCTATAATAAGGTCTTGGTAGTTCACTGTGCTAATTAAGAGGGCATTTTCAACATGGGATCACAGGATAACACTCGTCTAACACAGTTGGAGTGCGCTAGCTGTTTTCGGTACCATAACAAACTGCTAAGTGTCTGTGAGGGTAAACCTACTTCACAATACCAAGATACTGCAAAATCATCAAGGAGTTGTAATAATGATGCATGTGATCCAAAGAAACCCATCCACACCATAATAAACTCTGAAATACATATTTAGACTCACAATAAGATAAGAATAATATGCAGATCATATCATTTTAATCATGAATTATTGATCCCTGTAGGTAAATCCTCTTTAGGGAAGACACTTCAGCAGGGAAGGTGTTGACAAAAGGACTTTAATCTGTTTCATATTTTCTTTATTCACTATACCACCCTACTGCAGTCCCGGCTGGACATTAAATGTCTTTACAGCTTTGAAATAACAGTTCACCATCACAATTAACACAGGCTTTGTCCTTAAGATTGTGATAGCCTAGCTTCTCTGTTTGTATTACTGTAATTCAAGCCACATGGATCAGGAAAAAAATGGCCCGTCTGTGTATAACAGCCTCCAAAGCCATTGATTGAGAATACACTCTGTCTTTCCATCTCTCCATAACTCCTTCCCACAACACAACCTGGCACCTTGTCCCACTGGCTGGCCCTGAAGGAAAACAATTACCGGAGAAGCGGAACAACAATACCCAGAAAACATCTGCTTGTGCCGGCTGGGGCCACTGACATGCCTGACTGTGCGTCCCTGCTGGCTTATATAGACGACACATGCCTGCCTGGATACGCTGAGGGGCCCGAGTGTTCAGGGCCCAGTCTCCTGCTCCTCGCAGCGCCTTGCCCTCCGCCTGTTCGCCTGCCGATCCACCTGCCTCTCTGACTGCCTTGCTATGGCAGCTCTGCCATAACAGATGAGGGTCCGCCTGTCAGAGCAGTTGTTCGTTTGGGTGAATTCCCTTCTGCTTGGATGAGACGGTGCACCAGTATGGCCTCTAAGTTGAGGCAGACAGGAAGGCGATGAAGATGGCACAATGGGCCAACACCCAGATGATGCCTCCCTCATGTTATAGCTCAGATCAGCAGATTGGAAGGCTCCATCTTTAGGGTAAACATAAATAACTGCCCACTGCAGAATAAACATATCATATAGATGCTGTATGGCACCTCCTGGAGTCTTATCATTCCCTCCTACCAACACACACACACACACACACACACACACACACACACACTCATACCTGCTGACATATAGAGGACCACAGAGCAGCTACATGACCCAAGAGTAATATTATATTTTATCATTTGAAAGTGTGAGTGTGGTGGCTATTATAATATCTTTACAAAGCCAAACTAAGTAAATTCAAACATGCCTCCTTCTACTTAGTGTTTATTGAGTTTATGTTGCCACCTTGTGGCCATCATTGAGGCTTACTGATAATTTTATTTACAGTTGGAGCTGTGGATTGCCAATTGGAGGTTTGGGGTTTGGGGTTGGAATCCCCCAATGCCAAACATGGTGGGAGCCACAGAGGGTAACAGCAAAAAAAAAAAGAAAAGTGCTGCTTTTTATTTCAGGGTTATTATATACTATATATAAGATGTCTATGGGATATACTGTAGATGTATCACTGAGGTCAAATTACTTACTGGCTTTGTTTAGACTACAATAAATTACTTTAAAGATCATTCAATATTATTGCAAATGCATTTCCATGAAAAAACATTTTCAAAGTGGTGTTATTCAGTTGAATGGTGGGATGACTATACTACAATTATTATTATTGAAGTATAATTTCTTCTTTACACTGTGCAGGTTACATAATGAATCAGCAGGTTGTGCAAATTATACACATTTGCACTACGTGAGCTCTTATTTCAGGATAGTATTTCTGTTTTGCCTTTTTTCATTTAGCCTCATTTGCTAAATACAATATAGGCCATTGCCCCTTTACTGCTGAATTGAAAACAGTTGGAAATAAAAAACTTATCGTGATGGATGCAAACAAAACACAAAATCTAAACCAAACTGGCTGGTGGAGGCCTGGGAGGAAGAGCAGGTTAGAGACAAAGTCACTTAAATAGGCTGAGGCCCACTTTAGGCAGTTTCCTGATGTCCCAGGAAGCCAAACCAACCATACAAACAACAGGCAGAGAGGGAAAGATTATTTTTTCGAACTACAGAGACAGACAGATTTGAAATTGTGTTTTTGGGCAGTTTGAGGCATAGGAGTAGAAGTCTTTGCTTCAGAAAACGTCTCTAGGATACAGGATCTTTCGAGGAGCACCTGAAGGCACCATTTTTGACACGGGCTCGGTGTAACCGGGAGGTGGGAGGGTTTGTTTGGTGACAGCTCGCGGGGACACGCCCGCCGTGACAGCAGCGGTTGCGGGTTGTGCAGCTTTGACACCGTGCACTGCCTCCTCAGAGGTGACCGAGGTGTCTCGCAGCCTTCTCTGCCAGTTCTTTTGACGGAATAACTTCTCGTACAACTAAATGAGCCGGTTGCCTGTTGTTCTGCCCCAGACTGCCGTGGCTTTCCGCGTCAGAGCAACAACAGAGATGTAAAGCAAGTTGCACTACCGCATCTTCCTCTTGATATGCTTCTGACATAACGAGGAGCCAAGAAGTGACAGAGGTATTTTGGCTTTCTTTTGCGACTTGTTTATGTTAGTGTACCGCCGCCATACGCTGAAGCTGCCGTAATAACACAGACACAGCGCCAGAAGGCATGTCAGCGGCGACAACCCCTTGTTATGATGTTTAGAAGTCGCTCGAAACCGGGACAACGTTAGATAACATATGTTGCTGGAGTTGTTTTAGCTGTATTAAAGGAAATGTCCATTGGTAACTGCAGCTTAATTTACCTATAAGCGTGAATAGGAGGCAAAGCAGGCGGATGCACATTAGCAACTCAGGAAGGAGACAACTTTTAACGTTTTTTTCCCCAGCAGTCGTCATATTATACAGTGCTGCCCTGGGCCTCACCTGCTAGGTAACTAGTCCTACTACAGATTCATAGGAGGAAACTAACAGGTTTATATAAAAAAAGGTATAATTGCATGTCATACCATCCAGAGTTTGTCACTTTTAGGCTCAATAAGTGGCTTCTGTAGCCATTCTTAAAATGCTTGCAGGAACACGTACGTCACACCGTACGTCACCGGGGTTAATTAACATGGGCCAACAGGTGCGTTCACCTGCGATGTCAAGGCGCCACGTTCTGCAGCCTGTCTCGCGGCTCTCAATGTGCTGCAGCGTTAAAATGTTTAGTAAAAGGTCCTTCAGGACATGTATTTATGAGGCAGCTCATCTCAGCTGAGAAAACAACCAACTGACCTCATAACTTATTGATGGCCCCAGAATGCAGAATGAAGCCACTCGGTGCTCGACATCACAAGGCTGCTGATTTCAGATGGATCGTTTTTGATCTGTCCTTCGGTGGAGGCGACGTCTCTTTGCTTTGTTTGTCTCTGCTTTATTGTTTGGGGATTTTAAAACACTGTGCAATTGCTGCTGATATAGTGAAATTAAACTTGGGTTAGGGTTAGTGAAATTAAACTTTCTTCACACACACATCACATTGTTTTAGGCTACAGCATTCTAGTCACTCATCCCAAACTACAGAGTTCCTGTTCCTCCATCTTCCTTGTTTTTCTTTTTTTTTTTTAAGTTTATCAGGTTAAAACTTTTTTGCACCCAGCCCTTAGGTTGCTCAACAGAAACAAGGCTTCGATAATAATGATGAGATAAGTGTCTCGTACACAACCTTCATCTAGTAAACAACATGATAATGATAAATCATCCTGGTATTGATCATTCACTTTCAGAAGCTGATATGAGGTCAGGGGTCAGGATCAGCAGCAGTGCAGCACCCTGGAGCTGGAGGGGATTCTGTGTAGTCAACTAGTCTTTTTGGGTTAGCAAGGTTTCTATTGTAGCTGAGTGAAACCACAGATTGGTTAAATAGACCTTTTTCACAGACATTTTGACTTGTCATAGCTGGAAAAGCACAGGTGAAATAAATTGTGTTAACGATGGCTCAGTTCCATAAAGTGCCCCGGTGAGCCAGCCAGCATGCACAATACCAGAACCCTGGATCTAGCTCACCTATATGGACTATACAGCCATCATTTATGTTATTCGTTACACCTGTGCTTTTCCTGCTGTCGCAATGTCTTGGTAATGACTTCAGTGCTTACTTTCCTATCTGGATAGACATCATCCTTTATTAAAAGAAAGGAATATTGCTGTCCCACAGTTCCTTGTTGCAATGATAGATGACTCACGAGGCACGGGTTCTTGAACAGCTGATTTTTATCTGTCTAGTTAATTTTATTATAAAGATTTGGGTTTGATAATAATGATGTTGGACCAACACATATTTCTTCATTAGGCCTATGTGTTGTCATGCATAGAAATCTTTGTAAAAATGTGATTATACAGTAAATGTTGGATGACAAGAAAATATATTAAATGTTTCATTTATTTTATAACCCTTTTTCATTAGACAAATCTACAGTAATTATTATAGGGGCCTGAAGCTTTAGGTGCCGTCTCTAAAATGAATAAAAACAAAACATGCAAATGAAGTCCATGCACATATATAAATGCTAAGCTAAGTAGGTACATATTATAATGTCGATCTGATTTTATCTAATCTTACTTTGTTCTAGCTTATTGAAGTTACCTACATTTATGTATATATACTTTTGTAAATCTTTTTTGTAAAGTACACATTTTACTGCTAAGTACTGACAAAAATAGTGCATTAGTATGATCTTTTGTAAAGCCTTGATGTAAGACAACTCACAGGTTTACACAAATGCTTGACGTAACCTTTAGTAGGGTATCTACTTTTCCCTTAAAGTTCCTGATGAAGATTCATATCAGTGCGTTTCTAACTTTCGCTGCATCTTAATATTATCAAGTGAAAGTTATTATATCCTCCTGCGCTCATCAGCACCTCAGTAGAAACCAGCAGTCAAGGAAGTACGCGCTGATCAGTGTGGATTTGTGAGAGATAGTTGTGAGAATAAATCCAAGATTCATTGCCTGTATAATTCATCCCCTTTTCCCGCCTTATTCTCCACCATATTTTTCTTCCTTTTTCAAGGCACTGCAGAGGAAGATGGAGGTCCAGAGTGGTGTTCAGCAGCCGGAGCCCCGCCCTCTGAACTCTCCCCGGTCAGGGGCCAATCAGCAGAATGAATTGGACGACAGACAGACGGATGCTAGCGGCAGGCCTTCTGCTGACAACCACAGTAAGGATGTGCAGCCAGCAAGCCAGAAAGACGACAAAAAAGTAAGTCGCAGATTCCCACTGCTGCATATCTGCAGCTGCTGTGTGTGTGTGTGTGTGTCTGGGTGTGTCTATAAGTGTGTGTGATGAATGATGAGATCCTGCCTCTCTGTTAAGCTATTGTGGGTGATATGTCCCGTACTTCCACATAGAGAGACTCATACTCATTCACTGTGTTATCTCTTGGAGTGCTGAAAAGCCAAGTTGCAATGCAGTTGCATGTTTGTGGTGTTGAGTACCGTGGTAACTGCAGAGAAGTGTGGGTTATCTAGTGCTGGAAGGACATGTTTGCTCACCAGTGTTGTTGCAAGAAAAAGTGAAACTGTAGGTGCTTTTGTTCTTTGGCTTCTGTGGTTTCAAAGGAAGTAGCTAGGTAATGTGTTATGTTGCCATGTAAACCATTCATCACATACTCCAAACCACAGCTATGATATGTCCATTTAGAATAGCTTATTATTACATACAGACCTAAGTGGCTTGTGCAGTCTCCATGTGTGAGTGCTGATTCTCAAACATATCAACCCTTTGCCATCTTGGAGCTCTCTGCACGTCCAAGAGTGACAGTGAAATCCTTGCTGGCTCCCCTCCATCTCAAGGATGTCAATCATACTTCTGTGGCAGGAGCCAGAACCTCTTTCCATCAATCAGCGTGAGAGGCTCTATAGGCCTCAGAGCAGAGAAGAGATAGCGGCAGAATAAACAGAACAGATATAAAAAAACATTCACTAGATGACTGGACTTGACTGCTACTGGCAGCTCTGAATGGGATGCTTGTCATGGCTTGCTGTATCAATTTTGAGTCCTTTGAGCAGACTTTGAGCAAACAGTAATCAACATAAACCTTTATGGTCTTCATCTTGGCGAGGTAAAAGTGCCTCTGAAGCATTTAGATAACATCAAGAACTTGAATATAATGTAATTGTTTTAGGTGTGGTGGCAGCTTGTCGAAGCAGGAGGCCTTTACTGGCAAGAGATGTACCTTTGCTGATATATCTTAAATGTATTGCTTGTGGATATGTTTTTACCAAGTTATCATGTAATCTGGAGAAGCGGTTGTTGTACCGGTGTTGTGTGCTGAAACTTAATTAAAATTAAAGGAGAACTTGGATAGTTTTTATCTTTTTCAGACAGTTCATAGAAATCCTATTCCACAGACATTTTGTAGGGAAATTCAATACCCACTCTCCACCAGGCTGGATAAAAGATCGCTTCCTCTCCTGGATCTAATTGGCTCAATGAAACAAGCAGGACACACTCTCAAGCAAGGCTTCCTGGTTGCCTTCACACCATTGGTTCCAACAATTGGCTTTAAAAGGTTGTATCAGACCTCAGAGTTACGCTTTTTAAAGTTCTCATTAAAGATGCATGTCTGCTTGTATTGTCCACTGATGCATCAGTGCATTACATCCTTATGGTACGTAGCTTACAATAAAGGCTGTCATGATGATCATTGCCGCCGCAGAAGTTTGAGTACACAGTGTTTATGTTGAACAAAGGCAGTCTTTGGTTGTTTGGTGCTGCATTGTGAAGCAATGAGGCATGAAGGCGTTAGCGTTTTCAATTTAAGAGAGCAGAGGTTTTTCTAAGTATCTCACAGTGGCAACATCAAACGTTGTTTTTTTAATTTTATAGTGGGTGTCCTCAAGTGGCAGACAGTGGGTAAGAAGGTCACAGCCCCTGTCATTAAACCTATGTGGATGTAAGTGTGTGTGAGAAAGAGAGGGGACAGGGCCATCTATGTGTGAGTGTGTTTTTTTTTCACTTTTGTGCTCTTTGTTGGTTAATTAGCAGTTGAGTCAACACCTGCTGCAATTTACTGAGGATGGCCCTGGGAGTGTGTGTGCCTCTGACACTGTCTGACCAACCGGTTGGCTGTCTGGCTCCTGTTGCCGGGGTGTCATTGATTAGTCTAGAGAGTTTATTCATCAAGGTGTCATCGGTGGAAGTGGACCAGTATTCTTGTCCTTGTTAAAGGGTGCTCGCCTCTGGCCTGCCCTGTTGTTTATTAGTGATACATCATAGAGAGTGAGGTGGCACAGTCTGACCCGTGGGCTCAGGGCTGCTGTGGCATATGAGGTCGTCCACAGTGCAGTCAGCTGTTTCTTAAAGGTTAAGGAAGTCAGCTGGTGTAAGTAAATTTGCCAGTTTGAATCCTCAGACTGTCTCCTGAATCTGAATATCCAGGGGCAAAAAAAGTTGAGGTTTAAAATTCATTTTACTCTCAGCAATGTACTGATGAAGTGCCCTTCAGTGAGCACTTAATCCCCAAATGCTCCTGGTTGTGATGTTATCTAGAAGCCTCGGTTGAACTGGGGGGTTTCATGTCTTGTGAAGCAAGCCAGTGGTGAAAAAGAGCATGTAAAATTGGCACTGAATCTCCAGTATGATTTTTTTTTTTTCACATTTTCAGTGTCACAATCAGTGCATACTCTTCTCACACAGAGCTCGGTTGATTTCTGTCGACACCTTGGTGTCAGTTAACGCAATCAAAAACTATGTTATCGAGGCTGAAGTGTGCATAATTGGTCACAATTGAGCATTAATTCAATATACGACACCACAAGACTCACCAACCGTACTCTTATCTCACATCAGTGTGTGTTGATCCGTGACAGTTGGGAAGCAACAACATTCAGAATTCAACAATGTGCAACATTCAATATTTGGCATTTGGCCCCAATTGTTCTCTTACATTTGTATTCCTCATGGAAAATAGAAGCTACACTGGCAAGCTAGGTTAACTAGCTTCCACTTGGAAAGCTCAGATCACAGATGGGGCTAAGCAAAGACTTAAACATCAGCCACCAAAGTGGTTAGCTGCCTGCGGGGCCGTTCGAATTGAGCTGTTTTTAGTCTCTGCTCACACAGACATTACACCAATAAAATTACTAGTACCGACACTGTCAGTTGGAACCAAACATTCACGCACCCTGTATGGGGCGCTATCACTGCAGAGAAATAAATAAAACTTATGGTAATTACACCTTTCACCAAGTAAGACACAAGTCAAAACAAACACCAAGTATATATACTGTATATACATATACTGATTTCTTAGCCAAATTAGTTTTAATTTCAGTTCGACTTACAAATGTTTAGATTCTGCAAAAACATCTCAGCTTCTCTCCCCCCAGCACTGTGTTTTATAGAATAATACTCAAAGAAGATCAGGTGAAGTTTTCCTTTCAAGGGTTGAGCAGAAGGTCTTGAAGCTGACCCTGTTCTTGAACCTCAACATGACCCCTGCCACTGTGCTGTACCCTGACCCCTGTGGTGATCCGTGACACCAACTGAAGTGAGGTACATGACCTCTAAACCACCCCAAGGGATTATTTCTGGTAGCATTTCTCACCGTGATAGCATCGCTTTGTGCTCATTATTCTGCAATTAGCTTTGTTGAAAGCATCATCTGACCACCACTGATGATGAGCTACAGTGCTGATTTGAAGTATTGCACTAATTGGTGTCATAGCATCCTGCTGACCTTTAACTCATTAACTGCATTGGAAGCAGAAATAAGTCTGCAAGCACAAAGCCTATGGCCGTACCTAGGAGTTAGCTTGCTGATCCTGCAGTTTTTATAATTGTTCTCTATTTTAAGAGCATGTGTGTGTGTGTGTTCATGTCTGTGCTTGTGCGCGCTATTTCTACACACACCTCTCATATGTATGTATGTTAAACAGAGCGATCTATTCCTCGCTGTGGTAATTTGTGTTTTCTTTCCATTAGAAATGAGTCATTGGGGATTGAGCTTTTAGGCGTGGAGTGGAATAGTCGTACCAGTGATTACTGCTGTTATATTTGATTACACAAATGAGAAACATTCAGGAACAGAGGAAGCAAATTATATTAAATTGCTCTGACTGAAGATTTTGTGTGCACTTCCAAATGAGTGATCAGAAAATTAAAATCCATGCAGATGTTACTTAACAAGGATTTGAATGAATTTCATGTTTGTTAACCAATAAAATCAACTTGTGTAAACTGCAGTCAGATAAGTGGAACTTTCTTGACTTTGCGATGACTTGTTGTCCAGATGCTCTTGGAATATTTGCCTAATGGCTTCTCACTCATCATGACTTTTAAGATAACTGGAAAAGCAGATGGCTTCTCACCTTGCTAGGCAATTTGGCTTCAGCTGCAGTGTGACAGGTTGGGCTGTGATTCACTATTTATTTTGTCTTTTTATAAACAGCATTAGTTTCCTGTAAACTCTGAAAGTGGTCAGCAGTTTAACCAAAGAAAAATGTTCTCATCCAACTTATACTTATATAACTATTTATTTGGTTAATATGCAACGCAGATTTCTGCTGTAGGATGAATGAAGATGTCAGGTAAAAATGGAAAGTAATAGGATAAAATGTATAAAAATGTGTGCCAGGGAAAGTTTTTGTCTTCTCTGTCAGTGTTACTGGAGTGAGCAGAGTGCAGTGAGTTGAGGTAAACATGGACAGACATCCTGAACACCACCTCCACAGCCCCCCTCATCCTCCACTCTACAGATTACTTCGGTGGTAGCTAGCGGGGCCCAGATAATTACCTTGTGTTATTTCTCCTCCCACACTTTGCTTTTGAAGTCGTGGCTGCCTGGCTGCCTAGCTGCCTCAGCTCTAATAGCATCCCGGCATGCCATCGATCCCACACCCCTCCTCCGGATATGAATAGGTAGTGGAGGTGGGCTGATGGGTTATGGAGGGAGCAGCCCAGGAGTCTGCCCCAAGTCTCTGCAGGTTTCCTAAAGCGCAGGTTAATCAATACTCCAGTATGCCTAATCATGGAAACAGCACAATGCGTAAATGACTGTAATATGCACATTAAACTGCAAATTACAATGTGCTCTTTGCAAGGTAACTGGCACCTTGTCAAATGCTCTACATTTACAAATGGCTACCTGTTTTTTACTGCAACAAGTTGAACCTGCTATAACCAAGTGATTTCCTCTGTGTGTGTGTGTGTGTGTGTGTGTGTGTGTGTGGAGCGTCCATCATGGCAGTTCAAAACCTTCACAGTAGTAGGGACCTTTTAAAAAGTCGTTCTGACTGTTCAGAAAATGAATGGCTTCTCTGCTCAGCTGTGTCAGGAAAGTAATATAAATTGTAGCTGTAATAGTTTTAGATATGCTGTGATGTCTTAATCCTTTGACAGCACTAATATTCACTGCCATGCACCAGACTATTTCAAGGAAAATGCCTCGGAGGTGGTTGCTTTGCAGAGAGGTGAGATGTAACTTAAGTGTGACGGTAGACTGTAGGCCAATACAGTACAACTGCATGTGTGTAGCTTATGCGATAATCTCATTACTGTAATGCTATCCTGAGCATTATTGAAAGCTGATTTTTATTTAAGTTAATACAAGTACAATTTGAAACAATTCTGTTATTGAGTATTGATTGTACTCTGGGGAACAATGTGGTCAAGTGAACAATGTTCAGATTGATTTTTGTTGGCGCAGTCCTGTATAGAGCCCTGATGCAAAGTCCTGATAAGATATTTAGTTATAGTTTTCTACATTTACAGCTTTTAGATTAATAAAACCAGTCCAATTTAAGCACACATGCTTGAAAACTAAACAGCAGTTAAAAGTAATGGTTTTCAAAATGTGATTTGTGTAGTGTTTAGTAGAGTGTGTGGAGAGGCTGGTCACTCTAGAAGTATTGTCAGGATGGTTGTGTTTGGACAGCTTATGTTCATCCCTATATCCGTATCAAATATAAATTATGCAGACTATCGATTTACAAAAAGATATAATTGGACTGAATTGTTCAGCAATAAATGATACAGACTTACTTTGAGTGAAACAAATAATGATTATTGAAAACAGGATATAATAAGTCTTTCTCACAGAAGACATTTTGAAATTGGAAAAGCACAGATGTAAATGATAAAAATCAATTATGGTTGAAATCCATTTAGCTGCTTTGATTTCAGGGTCACTGTCACACTGTCATGACTTGGACACTAGAGAATAGAATAGAAAGGAGCCGTTGTTAATGTTATTAGTAACACCCGTGCTTTTCCTACTATGACAAGTCAAAAATGTATTTATATTTCAAATACAGCTCGACTTTGGTCGAGGCTATTTCTTCCACAAGAATCAGAAACATACTGATGATGCATTTCGTAGACACACAAAGAGAACAACCAGGAGATGTTCAAAGCTCCTCTGAACATTAGGTCCTAAGAATGGCCTCATTTCCACAGACAGCTTGATGAAACCTATGCAGGGTGCTAATTTTGCAAAACTGTAATGAAGCCCTGCAGGAACACCACTAAAATATATCCGCCACGAGTTGAGGTGATACAGCATTTACATCAGCACCCAACGTGGAAACAACTGACTGAGGCCAGCCATGACTGAGTTAGCTACCAAAACACATGACTAATATGTTCTAAATAAGGCAAAAAGATGTGTCACTTGAAAGCAAGCACTTTACGGATGCTAATTAAAAAATATTCTGTCAAGTTGTTTTAGAGTAGATGCACTTTTTTATACTCTGCTCTTTCACAGAAAAGAATGTACTGTATTCCTATCAGGTGAGGTGAGGTAAATATATCGTCTCTGGAGTGTCCAGAGGAGGAAGTAATTGGATTAGCTTCTGGTTTGGTGACCAAGGTCAAGACTTAGTCCATGATCTCATGTATTAGGGACGGATGATCATTAGTGAGAGGGTGAAAGAACATTACAAATTGATTTTTTAATGCTTTGCTCTATTTGTGATCACTGCGTTGATGCCCACTCTAAACATTAGAGGGCCTTGCCAGGCACATGTGGACCTGTAGAGATAGTGATATGCATTTAAATGCAAATGGGACAAATAGTAATAGTGTAATTGTTTAGATAGCTCTTTTCAGAAAACTGTACAAGATTCTTTAGTAACAGCAACAGTATAGATGGTAGGAAATGATAATCAGTCTGACTGGTATGCTATTTAATGCGTTTTATGACTGGCTCTGGCTATTTGTAGAGACTTTATTTGTGTTCGTGCTTACTATTTTAGTCCATTGGCTCTTTAATCTGTCATAAAAAAGTAGAGAGGATGATCAAGCATGTCAAATGTGTGTCATGTAGCCATGTATCAAGACACAACCTCTTTTAGTGGCTCCATTTATCTCCCATCAGTGCATTTTACTCCTTTATTCAAAGCATACTCTTAGTATAAACATAGACGACACGTGGGCACTCACGCATGCACACACACACACACACACACACACACACACACACACACACACACACACCGACCAGCAGATCACAGGGACCTTATTAGCTGCTGTCACAACACATTTATCCCTCATCTGTTTCTGGGAGCTGTCGTGAGCAAAAGGTTGCTCTCTCCTGCAAAGTGGCAAAGTGGGCTCCTCACTGTGTTTTTCATTCTCTCTAATGGAGAGCGATGGCATGGGCCCCGGCCATCTCTATCTGTGGCCCTGTCCAAACAGGGGTGATTTCTGCACGAAAATAGCCCTGCTGTCAGCTCGCCTTAGTTGCTGGGCCCGCTGAGAGTCAGTTAAGGGGATCAGTGCTCGCTGGAGTGTGTGGCTCCGTGGTAAGACACGGTGCTGGTGACACATTGCTTTGATGGGATCAACGACCGCTCCTAATCCCCCCTCGACACAGATGACCTAAGGGGCTCATTGGACTCAGCAGAGTCACCGGTCATGACTCCAGTCCTGCCTGACTTCAACATCCTATCCAGTTGACCTTCAGCCCTTACACTCACAAATGACATATAAACAGCATTCGGCCTTGTGGATGACAGGTGTTCAGGGTCACAGTCTCCAAAAGAACCACCTCAGAGATTTGTGGTGGAGGTTGCTTTACATGTGCTCGTGTGTGTATATGCACTGTATGTGTTAAGACTGCAGTGTTGACAGGAATCACATTGTTGTTCTTTTTCTAAATATAATGCAGGATGTTTTAAGATACATCAAAGAAGACTTTTTTTCCTGAGAATGTTTAAAGCCATAAACTACATGAATAAAAAAAGCACTGCTGCTGTTGTTGTGAATTTAGTTGGTTCATAATGAAATATTTGTTGGATGTGTAGCTTGATTTGTAGGCCAGCAATTTGGCATGGGAACATAAGCATGAGAACACCCTGTTTAGGAGGCCATCTGGAAAATCCTTCGCTGTGATTAAAAAAAAATCAGCCCCTTGCGTTTTCATTTTCTAATGAATCGTGCACCCCGTGGATATTTGCTGTGTGTCTGCTACACTGAAGCTGTGGAGAGGCATGTGTGTTGTTAGGGGTTTGTGTCTGACTCAGTGTCATGGCTGGGAACTGTTCACCCTCTCAGTTTGTGATGACTTGGCAGCAAAGGAAAGGTCAAGGAAGACTTGTGCAGAATTGCCAAATGTGCTAGATTAGCAGTAGTCAATCTTAGTTTTTCACAGGGTGGATTTTTTATATGAGAGTTTTACATGTTGCCAGAAAATATGTTTAATGTTCTCATTTCTGGCCATAGACTGCACACCATGTGGCTCTTAAAGTCATAAAACTGTTATGTACAACATGTTTAATAGACAATTGTTTGTGGTGGAATTACAGAAACATAATAAGCAGCTTGACAATCACTGCCTGAAAGGGAAGTGGATTACTCGTTTTACTAACTCAAATAGTTTGGGGCCTGTTTTTTGTGGCCATTTTGCATCACAAAAGGGGATCTTATGAGGTAGTGGGTGCACATAAAGGAGCCCACGGTCATTGGTTTTACAAGTACCCCGTAGTTCTTACTTCCAAACTCCTTCATTGTCAAATTTCCTGGAGTAAATTGTGTCTCCTTGTAGTGACCTTGCTTGAATTACAAACTCAATGCACAACAACTGAACTGCTCCTCTAAATATAAGCGCTGACAAACACTTTTGCACTCATCAAGATGGACGACTCTAATCTACTGATTGGGTGCACAAACTTTTATCTTAAATGAGTTTAAATCTTAAAACCGAAATGTGGACGGATTGAGGGAAAGGACTGATCTTTATGGTTCTCATATTTCTGCATGATTGGCCTTTATTGTTGTGTGCAAATATTCTATGGCAAGATGAAAACTTAATCATTATTTAGGCATTAATACATACAGTATGTCATTACAAATTATTGATGTCATTACAGCCAATGTCGGTTTTATATTATGCCAAATATTAAAATGCATTTAACTCACAAGAAAGCCTGTCTGCCATTTTAAAGAACTAAAAAGATATCCGCTAAAAAAAGACTTGATGGACAAAAAGCTTTTGCTACCAATTACACACTGTAGGAAGAAATAGAAATGGGGAATGCTTGGATTATTTTCATATTAGTCATGCTATCAAAGCGCTTGTACTTTGCCTACAAAAATGTATTGTTTTGTTTTGTCCACTTGGTGCCTGGTTTCTAGCTCAAGTCAAACCCCAGAGACAACGTCATTATATTTAGGACATTGCTCCACCATATCACTTATACTCATTTAACATTAGGGTCTTTATGAGTATAATTCTGCATGGATCAGCAAACTCACTCTAGTCTGAAGAAAATCCAACCTCAGACAAGAATGTATTGTCTTGTCATTGTTAAATGATGACAATGACTTACTATAGTGTTGTCACTGCAAGTATGAAATGTCCTGACACAGAATTGTAACTGAACTGTGTTTTTCAGGACATCTTCGAGACAAGAGCATTCACATGGGAGGATGACCTCAGCTTTGTTCTGTCTGCTCTGACAGATGCTACACTGTTTAGTCGTGACACATGCACTCAAATATTTCCATTTGGACAATCTGTTTCCACTCAGAAATGTCGTTTGATTAATTATAATCAAGCCTTTAGCATCAATATTTTCCAGTGTTTAGATGAAACTTGGCTTGCAGTCCTCATAACATCTTGAGGAAGCAAGAGAGTAAAATGAATGTATTATTTTTTTTGCCGCTTTACTGTTTTATTGCTAATAAATGAATACTGCTTCATATTATCCCAAACATATGAAAATCTAAAGCAGAAACCACAAGATATAAAACTTGTAATTTATATCATATTATATCTTATAATATCTATTGTGTGCAGAAAAATGGCAAGTCTCTTATACACAACATTCGCAATATTTAACAGGGTGTAATAATAGGAAACAAATGGCTGCGAGTTTACAGGGATGTGTTGGTGGTGAGATATTGGTTTGAGGCTTCACTTAGTCTGACAAGGACCCGTGCCCAAATGAATATGTATACTGTAAATAAAAAAGAAAACACATAAAAATAACAGCAGTGACAATGTTTCCCCTTACGTCTTAGTGGGGTTTATTTAGTGATATATTTAAAACACTAAACTTAGGGGGCATCTGAAAGTCATTTAAGTAATAATAGTTTACAAATGATCTTGTATTGAATTAGAAACCACAACTATGTTAGGTTCACTTAAGATATTAATTTGATTTTCTGGTTTGAATCAACCCCAAAGATGTAATAAATAAATCTGTGTTAAATCAATAAATGGTTTAGTATAAATATCAATAAATATAAGTCCTTGTTTTTTATACACTAGCCACAGTTAGCATATTATTGAACTGTAACTATAAGCATTTACTCCTTTATGGTAAGAGTACAGTAACATGTACTCATTGGTTGTTTCTTTTGGTTTATCTTTGAGAACATTTTCAAGCCCTGCTGTTGGCTTGCAAACCATACACCCTGTGTGATGGCATTACTCATAATTGAATAAAATTAAGTTTTTGGTGAAACTCGCTGTAGCACTGACTTTGTTGGCGGGCAAATGCAGCATGAATACTACCAATTGGCTCTACCTCATGGTTCCTGATGGCTCCATCTGAAGTCAGACTGATATAGTCTGTAATAGGTAGAAGTAAAGTAAGCTGCCACAGCTGCCTCTTGTGGTACTTTTTGCTGGGAGGTTGTGTCCTCTCACACATGGAGTCACACCAGTAAATTCTTTTCACCAATTAGAGAGAATTGGGTATAAAGTGCAAGAAAGGTTCACGCAAACCCCAGATCCCAACCCCCTCCACATTACTAGAAGGAGTTACTTACTTCCCACCCATAAACACTAGCTACTCTGTTCGGCCAATCTGGAAACACCACACTACAGCGGACTGAATCTGGGTCTCTACAATGGTGGGCGAGTGCTTTTTCTCTTGAGCCTTCTGGGCATTTATTGCAGATGTTATAGATACACCTTCCCATTGCCTTATACATGAAAATGGTGTTGAAAATCAGCAAAATGTTAAAAGATGTCCCAGGATATTTTTGGCCATGTGAAAATGATTTAATGAGGTAGTAAAATGTATCCAGTTTGGAGATTTGGCAACAGCAGTACATGTCATGTTATCAGGGTGAAACTGAGAAAGGAAACAAACCCACCTTGGCAAAACTCTTGAGGATATATTTAAATTACCTCATTTCAACCAAACCTCTGGTTTCCCTATGCACCAGATGTAGAACCTTTTTTAATGTAAAGTAAAGGGTTTCCATATCTCATGAACCCTGCTAACACAGTGGGGAGTCCAGTTTCTGATCTCACACAAGCTTGAACACACAACTGGAGTCCAGGCCAAATGAGGTACATCTGTTGAGGTTTAAAACAAAGAGCTGAACACTGTGATGGCTGGCTGGGTGGGTGATTGGCTGGTTGGCTGCTTAGCTCACAGGGGCATCATTAGGGCACCCCACCAGCTCTATGATAATAAGAGCAAACACCTCTATTATGTCCCCTGGGGCCTGTAATATATATATATTTATATTCACACCTAGTTAGACTGTGTGACCAGTCCTATTAGTTGCAGCAGTTAGACAGTGCCTGCCCACTCATTAACACCACCTATCGAGATATAAAGCAGTCGTGACTGGAGTAGATAACGGTGAAATACTGTACTGGCTTTTAACTCATTGTGGAAATAAAAAGGCACACCAGCTAATATATCATGCTGTGCTGAGCCACAGTTGTGTCATAAAGATATTACTGTTTTAAAAGCTGTTAGCAAAGCTTGGCTGTATGTAAGCACACAGGTCAGCCGACTGTGCCCTGTGATGGTGTGTAAATGAAACGGTAATAGAGGGTTTCATCACCACTACTAATTACTGAATGACAGTTTTCTCACCAGTGTGTAAGTGTGTGTGTGTGCATGTGCGTATGCCTATGCCTGTGTGTGATAGGCCTAATTAGGTAAACTCCCATTACACTTAAAAGTGCATTACTGCTGCTCTTTTGTAAAGGCTATAATTAGAGCGCTGCGGAGAGTGAGCAGTAATTAAGTTATTTCTCAAGTATTATTAGTCTGCTTGTTATGTGAGCCAATTGTATTGAAAATGATAGAATACATATTTGACTTTATGCCAGTGCTTTGTTAACTTTATAGATATTAAAGCAGCTATTACACAGTGCATGATTAGAGTGTATGGCAATATATATCTCATCCTCTTCTCAAGGGATTTCTGCCTGATAAAATTAAAATATCACAATGGACCAAATTAGCCTGTAAAATTGCAGAAGGCTTGTGCAAGCTGGAAAAATAGCAAAAGACAACACACGTGCATGGGTATGCACACACATTTCTTGTCTCAGACACTCAGCCTGAGTTGGCATTTTTGTGCATGTGTCATCCGATGCCTGCAGTAGCAGCAGCGTGAGCCCCAGATCCTCTGACTAATCCAGATTGCCTTCTAATCCCGATCACACTCTCCTCTTCCTCCCATTGACTCCATTATACCGCTGCTGTTTCCAAGCAGTCGGTCTCTTTTAATGTCCCCTACAGTTCTTCCTTTAATTGCCACTGTCCTGCATTGTGTTTAGTTGGTGCGAATGACAGACTAATGAAACTAGTAATGTAAGGAGTCATTGTTAAAGGCCCTACAAACCTATGATCCACCCACACAAGTGATTTCACTTACAGTATTTTACCTGATTAGGCCTTCACTCAAGTATGCTTGATTAACATATCCCTCAGTTTCCTTTTAGTTTTGTTGCACGTTTACCATTCTTTTAATGCTGGCCCCACACTAGATGATAATTGGACAGATTTTGGGTACTCTGAAATCGTTCAGTATAAACGCCAAGTGTGTGGTCCTGTGTCTTGACTGAATCGTCTGGTATGTGCATTCTTACGATTCAAATATTAAAAGTCTGTTAAATCTGTCGTTATGTCTGTGGTATTCCATGCTTTTAAATTGAGTTACGATTTGAAAATTCTCTAGTGTGCGCATGTTTGGTGACCTTAGGTCGTGGCCTTATTATGTTATGAAACTAACCTTTTTATATGTGTTTGGCACTATGGTTGTACTCACTAATCATGTGCTTTCCCTGCATTCTTGTATATAATTACATCTCTCCTCTCTCCTCTGTCCCTCCACTGGCATATTTAAGTAACACTTGTTATGATGTTAATCACTGTCTTAGGAGACCTTAACAGGCCTTGAAGGAGAAAGCTAGGAGACTGGGTCACTGGCACATTTACACAGGGTTAGCAAATCCCATCGGAAGGGTGGTGGGGTGGATTGAGAGCACGCACTGTTGTGCCAAAAGAGCTGGAGTAGATCCTCTTTCTACACGGTTCTGAATGGGCCTATTTTTAGCACACGGGTGGTTTTATTGGACAGATAGATAACTCTTTGTTGCATGCTTGTTACATTCATTCTGTATGCATGTCACTTAAATCAGCCCACATTTTTAAGTTTCAATTTTGAATTTAAAATTAGTTCATCATGTTAAAAAAATCTCTCATCCAGTGTTGGCAACCGCACTCACAATACAAACTAACAAATGCCCCAATACAGTGCTGCATTTATTACAATAATAACACAATGAACTACACTCAAAAAGGATCAAGGACTATAATCAACACTCTCTCAATACTCTGTGTGTTTAATTGTATTACTAGATAGGCAGGGTTTGCTACATGGAATGCCTGTAAGCTTTGTCAGTGGAAAATATTTGAAACAAGTAATCAGTAATATCTTAATTGACATCTGAATTTTATCAGTGTAGTAAATTTCATCCTCCAGGTTCTACCAATGGACTACAACAAGAACCAAGAAGTATTTGGAGGCAACGTTCAGCAGTATGTAAAGTGTAAATGACCCACAGGTCCCGATGAGTGACAGGCCAGACTGTGCCACATTATCTATCTTAGTTGAAGTGTATAGATTTCAAACATGGAAGAAAAGGAGAGAGAGAAATTACTATTTTCCCTAGACGTGGGACCCAGAATGAATGTCATGCCCAGGGTTACCAAATCTCATTTACAAATTTCAGGCGTGGAAATATCCTCATGCTTCCTCTGTCTTCCCCTCCCATCACAATAAAAAGAAGCTTCTCATTTAGCAGAACTGTGGGCCTGGAGGCTGTGTCACAGAAACCCATGTGACACACAAACACACACACACGCACATGCTGCATTCAAACCAAATTAATCTCAGTCCTACTGTGCAGGGCTCTATCCTGATTTGTTAGAACATGAGTTTTAACCTCTTACTTTTTGCAAGTTAATCTATTCATTCTTTATACACTTATGGTGCAAGACCAAAAACTGTCCACACTGACAGCATATTTTTTATTCTCGTAAGGACTCTTCAAAGATACCAAATACTGATTTTCAGGCAAAACATTTGGTAAATGTGAATTGAATAATTTGAGAATGTCTGCTTGATGTAACAGTGCAGCTTTCAAAAAAACATCACAGTTTTGATTGGAAGCATCACACAAACATATAGGATATACAGTAAAGTATTGGAACAAGCAGATACAGATTATTAGATACATGTGAGATTGTCATACATGTGGTAATGTTTTTTTTCTACCAAAGAATGTAGTCTTAAAAAGTTGTTAAAAAGTTATTTTTTGTCAATGTTTTTTTATTTTACATCGTAGATGCTTTTTAAGTCAAGAACTGTAGCACATGAAACAAACTGCAGAAGATAGTAACCCATTCATGATCTACTTGGAAAAAACATGCATTTAATCAGGCTTTTTGTAAATAGAGAAGTTTAATAGAGACGTTTATTGTAACATGAACAATGTTAGGCTCGCGTTTGACATTCTGAACTATTTGAACCGTCTGAGCTGTAGGTTATATGTGCATACACGTCTCAGTTTGTATGCGTAGTGTCTGTGTATATGTGCTTATGGTGTGTTTCTCTGTCCTTGTGTGCATATCCTGTTCACAGAAAAAAAAACTCTTTATCCACTTGGCCGGATCCCAGCATCCCTAGCTCTTTCTTATTTTGGGACATGTTTGTTGCAGAATGAAAAGAGCGTTTTGAGAGATGATCACAGACGTTCTCCCCAGAGAAATCTTAAGGAGGAAAGTGAGCCTATTTTCAGCGCTGTAGAGTGGGACTCATTATGACTCACTCAGCGCTGAAATGCTCGGGATGATGTCTGAGTCAGACATGAGGGCCAGTGTCCGCTGCCATGGTGATGCACAGCCAAATGTAACTGAACTCGGAGAGCAATAGAGATGGAAATGAAATGAGGGAAGCTTAAAAGGGCCCCGAGGCAGCTTCACTATTGTCATGATAAAATTCCCCCAGTAAAATCTGGCAAGCTATAGGCTCCTGTATGTAGACTGATAACTCAGAGATCCTTTAATACTTCAGAGTGCACAGCTTTTGCGTGGAGTTTTTTGATACTGTAGATACATCGAGGCCAAGCAAAGCAAATTCAGGGACAATTCCGAAATAATACATTTTTCTCACTTTCCTCCTCAGGATTTCTTCGGGGAAATCTTCTGGTGATTAGAGATTTTCTGCAATATTCAGACACAGATAGAGAAACACAACACTTATCTTGATCGATTCATTCAACTTATCTTGATTTATCTTCATTGCCTGGTACAACGGGAAACTTGCTTCAGGCTCATCTCAAGCAATATTTTCTGATACTATATTTTCTGAATACATTAAAATTGATTACATTACTCATTTGGACTGCAACCTAACTTACCTAAATCCTGCAAAACAGAAGTCAAAAAGTCAAGTCTGTATTGCAGCCTTCCACAATCACTAGGTTCTCTCACTCCTTGACTCCCACTTTGGCACCCTACGGCTAATGGCTGAAACCCAATATGGCTAGCAGATTAGGAAAAACTTGCACATGCAGTACTTGTCATGCAGGTGCGTCGGAAAGGAGCTCAGTATCTTGAAAATGGGATCAGTTCATGGAGAATTCATGCGCTGATTAAAGTCTGTATGGACCGAAACATTAGACTGATGTATTGAGTTAATAAGTACCGTCATCGCAGGAATAGTGTGCAGGAATTTCTCTTTTTCAGAGATATTGAAATCCAGTATGGCACTCACCTGCTGCCTCGGTGTGAACCCCAGTGTGTTTGTGTGTATTTTGACATGCGTCTTGTCCATTGCCTCAGCTTCACTTTTACAGTCAGCAGCAGAGGACAGTGATGTAAGGACAGAGCCACGTAACAGGCCAGATATTAATCCGATGTGCCTGGCTCGGCCCGGGCAGGTTGGCCTTAAGCCAGCGAAAGAGAGGAGAGGGTCAGATGACAGCGCCTGTCCCTGTCAAGTCCAGCAGGTACAGCATGGAGTCAGCCACATATACCTTACACCTCTCTCTCTCTTTCTTTTTGTCTCTCTGTCTTTGTGTCTCTGTTTATCTCTTTTTGACACTCCTACTCAGAAACACATACTATATGCAAATGCTGATATTCATTTTTGAGCCATATCGGCCAATATTTGTTTGTTACATAACAGATTTTTGTCAAAGCCCCTTCAACTTAGTTTACTTAAGAGCTGTGACAGCATTGAGAAAAGTAAACTGATGAATGATAACTAAGGCTGTAGAAAATAACTATTTCATTATTGTTGAATCTGTCATTATTTTCTGCATTCAAACCTTTAGTAAAAAGTCTAATAATACCTGTTGTGGGAAAATTCAAGCACAATATCCCAGATGAAGTTGAAAGGTCATGTCTTCATATTGCTTCCAAAGATATTTAATTAAACAAGAGATTTTCTAGAAAAGCAACACATTTCCACGTATGAGAAGCTGAAACCTGCGAATGTTTGTAATTTTTCCTTGTTAAAAGACTTAAAAGGATTACATGCATTTTTGTTACTGTCAACTCTAATTAGTTCATGGACTAAATATGCACTGATACTGATATAGCTGTAAGCCAGTATCGCTTGATGACATGCGGCTAACCGATGTATTGGCTAGGCACACACACACACACACACACACACGCACACACACATGCACACACACACACACACACACACACACACACGCACACACACATGCACACACACACACACCTACCTATAAGTGAGGCTGCCAGAGGCCAGCTCTGTGACCTGAGAGCCAGTGACAGACAGCAGGCATGTAGAGCTGACAGTGCTGGGGTGGATGTGGAGCTCTGCTACAGCCAATCCGTGTCATTCACTAGCTAACCCCATACTCCAGATTAATACACTGCTTACTCTGAAACATGCAGAAGATATCTTGTGCTAGTTATGCAGTCCATTCATGTTAATGTAGCTGACAGCATTGAAAAGTTTCCTCATTGGTATGTTCAAGTGCTTGACAAGTTGTCTCTATCTAACTTCATGACGTATGTATTATAATTTGCATACCACCATATGAAGAAACATTGTTGAATTGTAAACAACATGGAGTGTTAAAATTTTTCTGAGACACTCTTATGAAACTGAGATAACATCCATCAGAGGGCTGGTTCAGAACACTCCCATACCCTTCCATGGTAACAACTGTAAACATCATTTTGAGCACAGCAGGGAGCTGATGGTACCATCTAAGAATATCATGCCATTAAAATGTAATTTGTTGATATAGAAGCTGTTGTTTGTTGTTATCTAGCTGGTGTTTTTGATTGGCCAGTTAGTGCCAACATCATAATGTTTCATATTTCCTCATCCTAAACTGATAGTTCCCCCTCTCCTCCCTGTTAGTAACTCTGAACATCAACATAAATGCGGTGCTTTTTGACTTGGTGTTGCCAATCTTTGCCAATTCCTGCACATTATTTACAAGGGTTGTGCTGAAACAGCTGCGCTGTGTTCAGGTGGTGCTTGGTTACTGCTATATCTCAAACACAGTGCAGCTGTATTCCAGCAGCAGTTGAAGTGAAAATAAGGAGCACATACAAATACCAGTACCTCTGACCCCTCACTGGCCAGCTCCAGTGTGCAAACAGTAGTAAATAGCAGGGCAGCCACAACAAGACCACAGAGGTGTTTTCACAGTTGTCCAAATGGAGAAGAATGAAAAAGTAAATGTGTGTGAGGTATGAGTGCACGATTAATCATAGTTTATTTCTTTTATTTAGTCTTTCACATCATCTTTAATTTGTCGAGGATAATTGGAGTTTAAGTCACAGTGCGTTAGTGTCTGTGTAAACAGCTTTTTTTATGCTTTCTGTTGCATAAAATACAATTTTCCTACTCTGCACTGAAAGCCAAAAGCTGACTGTTCCAGCAAAAACAGGGAATTAGGAAAAATGTGTTGTGTCACACACACTAAAACACCTTCCTGTGATGTTTTTTTTTTCATCTTTACCAGTGACATTGATATCATTATCTAGTTGGACGAAGCGTCTCTCTCTTAAACTGAATTTTGACTCGGTGAGTTGGGCTTTTCACTCTGCATTTCATTCTGCAGGTTTCACACTTCCCAGAGGATGTTCACATTTCAAAATTAGTAGATCCCTTTCTTCTGATTAATTTTATTCAGAGTAAATCATGTGTGAGTCACAGTCGTGTGTTTCTGCGTGTGTGCGTGTGTGTCAACAGGCTTTGGTGGCCTGTTGAACCACTTAAAGGATTCTATTTAACGGGTCAGCCGAGCAATTAATCAAGGGTTTAATTGGAATCCCGAGTGGAGTGACATGATTTATGCAAATAAGGTCATTAATATGCAGGCCTGCATTCGATGCTTAAATTAAAATGGTTCATCCGCCAGCGCAGGCTAGCACTTTCATTACGGTAAATTAGAGAGCGATAATAACTCCAAATACACATATTTATTTTCTACAGACATTCAGAACAGGACATGCCCACAGGAAGAAAAATATTAAAAGGCAGAAAGAAGGAAGTTCTTATATGGGAGACAGTCAGGAGGAGGCAATGCTAATGCTGTTAATTTTACCTCATTAGAAGCACACTGCTATCTGCAGGGCTTCGGTTTTAATTGGATCACCAAGCAATTTAAACCACATTTAGTTCTTAATTGCTTTTTTTGCACTTTATTATACAAAGTACAGCAGCAGTAATTTGCTATTCACCAAATTCTTTGCCTGGTCTGTGCAGCACAGTGATACCAGCGTCTGACCTACGCAATTGCCCTTGGTAACCATCCCTACAGGGACAGTTTGTGATCCCTGCTCCAAAAGTGTCCAGTACACTCACCCTCACTATGGGCTGATGCCAGGGGATTATAGACGAGAGGGCAAGGAGTTGAGCCACAGCTGAGTCACATTCTCCTGCTACTTGCTTCATTAGGGTCGCTGCACAGGAATGTTGGCTGGAAGAGCCACTCATCTTGAGAGACTTTTCACATGCTCAGCGTTTAAGATGAGCAAGTAAGATCCACCAGTTGCTTTGTCACTGTGGAGTACTGGCCAACATCAGTGAAGTGTGTGATTTAAAAAAAAAAAAAAGTAATGATTTGAAATGACACTGTAGTCCGGTGTTTAAGTAGGTCTTGGTTTTGACTGGAACAGAGTAGGGTGGGCAATACCATATTGTTCATGATAAATACCTGTATAAATCTTAATGTCATAAAAGTGTGTATATTTTGACTTACTTTTGACTTGAGAACGTATTAATGCCATGACTGTACAGAAGCACTGCTGTGGAGAAGTTGGTCCCTAAAAAGGAACAATCTCTGTAAAGGAACTGCTGTGGTTTGACATTAACTCTCGGTTTTGTGACGCAGTGCCTCTGCTTTTTTTCCTCTAAGGCCACATATGCTGTCATCTAGTACTATACGTCTACATTGAGCACGAGACAAGATACTGTGTGTGAGCATCTGAGTCAGCTCAGGTACAATTCTTGAGTCATCACCACATGGCATAATCAGAGCAGCATGTCACAATGTTGGGGAAAAAATAAAATCTTCTGTTTTTACAAGTTGGGAAAAATGGAGGCAAATGGCTTAGTCTGTAGTCAGATTGTGGGAGTTACATACTGTAGCTGCAAGGTTGTATACGCACAATCAGAGTCACTCACAGTCATGGACCAGGCCTATGGAGAAATACAATGTTAGGATTCGCTGCTCGTGTTTTTATTGTCAGTTGTCTACTGGCTCTCTACAGAAATCACTTTCATTTTCCTATAGTATTTCTATTAACTAGGACTTAATTAAGTAGTGCTTTGTGGGCCAAATCTGGCTCTCAGGCCAAAATGATTGTAATTATCCTCCCAAAATTATCCTCCCAGAATTAAGAAAAAATCCTTGTTAGGCTTCATGTAGATATAACAAAATAAGTATACTGTAAAACCCGTCTAAATCCTTCTGACAATGACCAAATAATAAAATAATCAAAAAATAAAAATAATCAAAATAATCAATATCTTCCGTGTGGGGAGAGGCATCCAAACCAATACTCTGCCTTATTCTGTGCTGCGTGCACCAGAATGTTTAATAGATAATACTGTAGAAATTGTATGGTGCTGAAACCAAGTCTAATAAGCCTACTAGATGAATAACACATGAATCATAAAACCACCATAACTAAATAATATCACTTTAATTCCAACAGTTTTTATTGCACAGCATAATGAAATCAAAAGAGATTTGGTTGTCATAAATGAAATGAAACAAATGACGACAAGATTATTCTTTTGAAAATGCAACAGCTTTGTTTCAAAGACACACTGGCATTGGCTAAAAGAAAAATGAATTATGTTATTGTGCACTAGCAGTAAAAGCTAGCTTTTACTGTATAGGTATAATGAAAAGGATAGGTCTATTCTGGGGCTTGTATTGAGGCTTTAACAACATCAACAGGGTTAGAGTTAGAAAAGCCTGGCATTAAAAAATAACCTTCATCACAGCACATCACGTGTCATTCCCAGCATGAACAACAACAAGTTCACATGCAGTTTTCAGCCAACAGCAGCACTTTAGAGGTGTGGTGCACATGCAAAATGTCACTGAGCAAAGTCAAGCAAACTGACCATTTAAGCAACAACTTGCTGTCTGTGTGCATATCGTTAATTGAAACTTCTGGTTGCTGTTTATTTGTTTGTGCACTTCATGGTTGCCTTGCTTACTACACTGTATGAGAAGGAAACAGTTCCAGTGTTTTAATGGAGCACAGTGGGGACAGTTTTTGACAGCTGGTGTGTGTGGAACACAATGGGTTACAACAAACAATGGAACCGGCTTCATGTACTGTAGCTGGAACGGATGGATCTATGAAAAAATGCCTTGATCTACCCTGATCAGATTGAGACATCCTGTTGTTTGACTCAAATGTCACCATTTTGTTTAAACTTATACATTGGCTAATAGCTCAGTTTATTCAGTTCCAGTGTTTCTTACTATTCGCTTTCAAACACACAAATACACACATACACTTGACTCCGAGTTATTTCTCTCACTCACGCACACGTCTTGTCCTCCTGTGTGCCAGGGCTCGCTGGCTGCTTGGGGTTTTCTGTAATTACAGCAGTGAGCAGGGAGCTGTCTTTTGCATGGCAGATGGTCCAGCAACATGATGCATCAGGTAACCGTGACAACCACCTCCCTCCTCGCAGTTAACAGCACCATCATGGCTCTTTACAGTGACCAAATGTCATTATACAGTCTGTGGAGACAGGGGTGAGCAGGGGACAGACGTGGGGAGGGGGGCTGGATTAGGGAGGGGGATACAGGACCTTCTTATCAAACACACACAGACAGAAGGCAGAGACCATTGTTTTGGCTGGTGAGAAACAGCTTTGTTTAAATCTCCATTGCGTTCAGATCATCCAACCTGTTTGCTTGTGGATCTTATTGAACCTGTTAATTCATCTTTTCTGTTAGATCAGTTCCACCGAGTGACATCTATGGCGTCAATACCACATTGACGCTTGCAGCAAATGTGTTTCATATTTTTGTAACGTAACCACTTTTGCTTCCCTTGTGCATCCGATATCCAATTCACGTCATCACGTCTTGGGCCATACTGCGTGTTTTGGATAAATGGCTCCTTTCACCACATTATCACGAATCAGATGCCTCAGAGAAGGCAGGCAGTGCTGATATACAATCAGTTTCTCCTCAGCTTACTATGCAGCAGATGACTCAAGTTACCTGATTAGGAGGTTCTGCCATAGTTGTAGATGAGTCCTCCTTAGAATTTAGGCTGTCTCGTGCTTAGACGACTATCAAGTCTCCTGCAACAGACTCTGTGTCCGTCCGGTCGCCATGAAGTCTCAGCAAGACACTGAGTTTACCCGCTGCGGTGGCATCAGTTTCATGATCTGACCTCTACTGGTGAATTGCTACAGCTGGATATGCAAAAAGGGAAATTCTTAATTATGCTTTATTGCAATTGAAGTGACAATAGAGACCGCTTAAGCTGTGATATAGGCCTATAAAGAGCGAGGGATGGTGTTGGAGGCACTGCTCTTCTTAGTGAGGTGTGTGCTTCCTTGCAGTACCAGAGGGAGGCAGTGACACACCTTGGTGTGGCAGGAGGTGTTGGAGGCGTGCTTTCCACAACACAGAGTCAATTGTTCATTCAATTAATCACCTACTCACCTGTTTACTTTGTTAATGAGCCAAATAAGTCAATCTTGTTTTCTGCAAAATATCACTTTGTGTTTATCACGTTGGAGCTTCAGCTTCTTGTGGAAAAAAATCATGTGACTTGTTGTCATTGTAGAAGTCCTGCTTCATTTTTTGCATATCTGAAAGGCTACTGCAGCCAGTGCTTCATGAAATATCAAAGTCACAATGAAATGGCATTTTGAGGGCATCTGGCATCCGTAATTGTTTACATAATTATGTTTCCTGTTGAAACAGGATGTTGGGAACAAGACATAACACAGGGAGAACACTTAAAATTCTTCTAGGAATAGAAAGACAGTTTCATTTGACGGTAAGAATATCTGTATACATTTATAATGACGAATATAATAAATCAATAAATAGTGATATTAGTGGTTAAGCTTGGTACAGCAGGTGGTAATTACTGAAGATCCATATTTTCCCCTGGAGCTAAAAGTAATGGTATATGGACATAGAAGAAAAGCAGTGTAAAAATTTAGTATTTAATAATTTGGTGACTTCCAAATCAATTTGGGATAACATAACCTTGTGAGAAACCCTTGATCGGCTATTACAGCACAGTTACAATAAAGTAAATAACAGGTTACAGATATAAATATTGAAATATCAGTGTTCATGTCTTTTGGAGAGAAAATTATATACAGTAAATCAAGCTAGAACTATTAGATTCTGATCAATAAACACAGCAAAAAAAGGTAACCTACCTTCATCTTAAAAATGGAAAGAATGGAAATCACTTGAAAATGATCCAGCAAATTAAAGATGTGACAGAGGCAATGGAAGCAATGATAGGATGAGAGGAAACAAAATGTAAAAAGAAAATGTTGGGGAAAAAGTATAAAATGTATTTGAGAAGACAAAGACTTCTGACACACTGCAGTGTTTGTGTTATAGTCCCTATTATTATCCCCATTTGGAGTTTTGCCTCTTTGACTCCTCTCCCCCTGCGTGTCCTTCTGCCTGTCCCTGCATCTCTCTCTGACGTCCTGGTTGGCATGTTTACAGCTGCATGCAGATGCAGTGCTGCAGTCTTCCAGCAGAACTTCCCCATGGGTGGGGAGTTAACATGCACAGATTCACTCAGTCACATTTATACATTTAAGTTACATTAAATGTGTTAAATGAGTTAAATGTGTTCAGCAACATACTTTGAAGCTGCAATTTGCTATGCTGATTTTTATGCAGATAATTATGAGCAGTGACTGAAAATATCAAGCTAAATTATTGACTTGGAGGTGTGTGCAGTAAATCTAGTTGATGGATGAGCTTCCATTCATACTAATGAAATGATTGAGTTCTAAGTTTTGGTTGAATTTCCCTGGATATACCACACACAGTTCAGTCCTATTTTTCTACTTGTCGTGTCTCCCTCTCCTCTTCTCTCCTCATCTCTCTTGCCACCACTGTGTACACAAAATTGTGTACACGGTGGTTAACTTTTTAACAGTACACACTGTTCCATCCAATCAATAGCGGGTTTGTGCTGTGGTATAATTTCTTGCACCCTGTCTGATCATAAATGTACCTCTTGATCTGCCTCTGCTGAGGGAAATCAATAGCCATCCAGTGGGCCAGCTGTTAGGTTTTTATTATTTCTTAAATCAGTCAAGTCTGCAGTGCAAAGTTACCGGAGTGGAGGCAGAAGCAACAGTAGAGCTTTTAGTTCATAAAAGTAACATGCCTCTGAAACCTGTACATGAAGATATTGATCGTGTGCTCTGAGAGCAAAAGGGTTTTCACCTTGTATTACAGTATCAACAGCAGTGGTGCTATTGTGTAATGTGGTTAGCACAGTGTGACTACCTGGTTATACTTGGTGGTAATACAGCATGAGATGTCTGTGTTACACATATCAGCTTATGGATGAAATTGTTGTTCCCTCAGAAAATGCATTTCAGACGTGTTTTTTTATTTTATTTTCTAGCCGGTATTTTTACGTTTTCCAGGTTTTCTTTTTTTTTGGAATAGAACACAAAACTTCAGTGCTTTTTAGATAAGATTTTCTGTTTTTGTTTTATTGTAATTGAAAGTCAAGAGGTGATAAGCAACAAAGACTTGTGAATGGACACAAGCTGTTAGCATCCAAAGAGCCGATTTTCCAAAGCAACAAGATCAGTTAAACTGGACAGATTTGGTTTCCCCTTTGCAAAAGGGCAACGGTTACTGTTCGTAAAAGACAATAGAGGTAGACAAATGGAACAATTCGAACAGCCAACAGTTGTGAGAAAAATCAGAAGAAGTGTGGCTCTTGAACAGCAAATTGTTGGTCGCATTTCGTCTGCAGTCTAGTTCTAGACTATCTGTTAGTTGTTTTTTTTCCCAAGACCTATGATTTCACAGTGGTGAGTAGGGACATATTGTAAAAGCTCAGTAATCTAAACAGGAAATTGGCCATTCAGTGCTTTATAAGTAATCAGCAGGACTTTGAAAACAACTCTAAAATCCACTGGGAGCCACTGCAATTGTGTTGGGATATATGATCTCTCTTTCTCCGTTCTAGTTAAAAATCTGGCCTTAGCATTTTGTCTGTGCTCCATATTCGGCAGGAAGTTATGAGAAATGTATTACTAGTATTTTTTACAACCCATAGTTGCATTCATTTGATTTCTTTCAGATGATTAAATCTACTAATTTGAAAGCATCAACCAGAACTCTTCCAAGAGTCTAAAATTGTAATCAGTGAGTTTCTTGCAGTCTTTTGCTCATCATAGACATAAACACAGATTTCTTTCCAGTACATTTGTAAATTTTGCAGTGTTGTGAGAGTGTGACTGCATCGTTTAATATGTTGTTGTTGTTGTCAGTTACCTGTATTGCTCTGGTAGGTTAACGTTTGAGGATGGATGTTGAAGCCATGCAAGCTGCTCTTGTGGTATACATGGGCACATTACAATGCTTTCTGAGCTGTGTTAAGCCTACAAATTGAATACATCTTTGACATTCACATCATTTCATTTCACATTGACAGTTGATTTCTCTCCAAGTGAAAGTTTTGACACATTTTGCATCTACAAGAAGCCAACAAAGGTTGTACATAATGACTTACTTTAATAATTGCTCTCTCTCAATGTAATGACTCATCAGTTCATATTATTGGTTAACAGTGTGTTGATATAACTCCATTTGATGGTAATTTAATGTGCCATGCATGTTGATGTTAAGTGCCTCACCCTAATGTGTTTTAAATAGCAAAGCTAACTCACCAAATAAAAATGATGGACTTTTTAGCATTTACCTTTACATTTACCTACTTTTCCATAGAAATTGCTCAGTTTTTGTCTCTATTTTCTCAGTTTATGTGATGTAATTTAGTATACCTATCTTTTGCGCATAACACTATCTGTGTTGGGAAAGTAGCATGTCAGCAGCACATGTACAACCTGCAAAAGTCTTCTCCGTTGTGTTTGAGGTACATTCGAAACACAATGGTCACTGAAAATATATGTTTACGGTATTTTGCTAATGTTCCTATCCAGACAGGCTATGAAGTGAGTGATGTGACACAGGCAGAACATGTGACTGATAGGGAAGTTGAACTTAAAACCTTTTGGTTACAGGTTTGGAGACTAAACAATCTACCTAACAAGTTGCTTTTTACCAGAAGCTATTCTGAGCTATCTAGCTAACCCTGACCCAGGACCTGTGCTGTGTCTTGCTCTGCTCTTGAGGCCGTGTCTCCTGAGTCTTTCTCTCAGACATCAGTCTCTGAGTGTCCTGTGAGCTGCCATCTAATCCACCAGTCATCTGAATCCAGACCCTCATCTCACCAAGGTCGGGATGAAAGAGCATCTCACCGGAGCCGAGGTCTGTCCGTGCGTGGCAGGAGGAAAGGGAGAAGGCCTTAGTGCGAAATGTCAGTGCTTTTCCTGTGAAGCTAGACTCATCAAAGGAGGATTAGTGTCGGACTGATGGCCTCACTGGACGAGCAGACTCTGATGGAGTAATCTGATGCATCAGAACCAATATGAGACTTGGCCGAGACACATGGACAATATGTACACTAACACACAACACATGCACTTCCATGCATGTGCCCACATATGCAAGAGCACAGGCATCATTATACAAATGGAGAGTGTCTCTCACGCACACACAGTGACAAGTTTCACTTCTACTGTCACTTTGGATCAAAGAATGTCATTGAAGAAAGGAGTAGGTCTCTTTTTAGCTACTTAATGCTGCTTGCTAATACAGTACTTATGAATTGTTTATATACAGTACAGTGTGCTGAAACTGGGCACTGTGGCATTCATCAGAAATGAATGGCTTAGTTGAAAGTGAAGCATCTGAAATGTGCATAAATGTACCCAGGATGTCCGTGTTTGCAGGGTAAAGCTAACTCAAGAGTTCCTTTTTATTCCTGTTAGCATCACAAAGTTATTTATTTTCCCAGTTTTACAGTCTCCTGACAGCGAAGACAGCCATAGTTGTCAACATGTCCAACATCATGACCAACTATATCGTAAGTAACGGTAAAGAAAATTGATGTTTAGATTTGGTTTAGTTTTGTGCTTTGTGTTGGTTTGAACCGATGAGAGGATGATGAATGTAGACCCTACAAGGATATTTGTTTTTGTCTTCCCACTATTTCATCTGTCCCAACATTACAGACTAACAGCATTCAAAGGCAAGATGTGCTCAGTGTGCTGCTGGTGATACCATGAGGTCACCATCATTTTGTAACGGATAATTTGCACTTGCATCCTCTGGCCAAGACTATCAAAGTTTGTTTTTGGAATACAATTTCAAAGCCTCTGATGACCCACCACTACTCAGTCTGTCAACGAGATCACATAGTTGATTGCATAGAGATACCGCGGTTTGGGTGATTCATAAGTTGGGGAGATTTCAGCAGCACTTGCGCCAGAGTCATTACAAGAGTGCAGAATAATGTCCCTCTTATTACATTTAAAATGCAAGGATGGTAACATCTGTTTGAATGTTTGTTATCCTTTTAAAAGTACTGGAATTTGTTTTCGAGCTCTCAGTCATTCTGAAAGAGTAGGTGTCATTTTATATCAAAAGTCAGATATCTCATGAAAAATGAAACCGTTCAAATGTTTTCATTTCTTTCCACCCACTTACCATTTCTTGCTTTCAAAAACAGCTCTCACTACAGTATTTACTGCCTTGGGACTAATGGGAGGAGCTGTGCACCATGTGTTAGTTTGAGCTAAATCAACCATTTTGCAACAAATAAACTGCAAGACAAATAGGAACATCATTCTTAATTTGCAAAGCTGACAGGGCAAGAAATGAGAACAATACGAAGGCCCAGTACCTTGCTCTTCATTAAAGTCTTCAACATGTCCTCCACACGTGACAAAGCATATTGTGATTGTGGCACTGACAGGCTGTGGACAATTACAAGTGATGTATTTATGGATTTTTGGTGTGATCCAATCTGAAATATAGCTGCTGTCAGTGCTGAAAATGCACCGTATAGAACTGCATTACCAGAACTCGACTTCGTCCATATTCTGATATGAAAACCACAGTCGATACTCAGTAATGGAGCAACGAGAGAGAATTTGTTTATAGAGGGGTGATTTATTTTTATTAGCTCTTTCTGCTTTTGTGTATTGTTATTGTTCCTCTTGCAGATTTATTGACCTAATCTGAATATTTGTAAAAAGAAAATGTTGGCGCCAAGGCAGGTATGTGACAGATATATGTTTGAGAATGTAGTATGTGGTTTCTTTGTGGATTGTTAATGAAAAATGAAAAATATGAAAATTTTGAATTGGAAAAAGAAATATTGTCAAGCCAGATAACATGTTTCTGTCATGGAAACTGACTGTTTGCTAAACCCCTACCCCGAACAGCGATTGTCTAATCATAGCTTAGCAACAGTAACTAGGCACGACAGGTTTGTCAAGCTTTGGATGTTGAAATAGTTGGAGTAAGAGCGATAATCTGCATTTACAGAGTTTTGCCTTTATAAAAGAGGAATAGTGTAAGGAATGGACTGAACAGTGTGTTTATCTGCTCTAATGTAAGCTGCCATTGGTAGCATGTCCGGCTAGTTAGCCTACGACATACGGTAGCGACCAAGTGTTATTTTCAATGCCAAAGAACATGCCTTATCATTAGTGGAAGCTGGTCCTGATGCTACAGTAACGTTAGCGGCTCTGTCCTGCTCTTTGTTGGATTTGTGGAAGTTTATACTCCTGCAACCCCAACCACATCGGTTAATTTTCATCCTAAAAGCCCTGTAATCTTAACGTAACGTTGAAAGTGAAAACATACTATTTGAAAATATGCACAAGTAAGCCACGCAGCCAAACAGGGTTGTCAGAACAAAATAAGTCTGATCTCACATTTTACTTACTAGCTCTGCACTGCAATGTAAGCGCAATGCTGCTTGTTATTTCCATTTTTCTACAGTGATAATCAACTGGTGAGGATGGTGAATTTTTGTTTCAGACATGTAGCTTATGTCAGTCTTTTAGCATTATATCATTTATGTAGCTCTCAAGTGCATATCTAAGACCTCTTTTACAATATTCTTGTTTTAAAAACTCAGCCAAAGACGATAGTTTAAACTAACTCATGAAGCGAATGTGTCTTTTCAGCCAACATGGTCTATGGTTATCTCAGAATGAGCCTGCTTTTGTCTAGCTCTGAAATCAAGGATCCATTGTTGTCTCAAAAAAATCTCAGAATTTTTAAACTCTGCCACCATTATCTTGATACATGGTATATTCACTGTGGTAGAATGGAAAGCTTGGAGAGGCGTTACAACAGTAACTAAGGGCAATTGTATCTACAGTCTGAGAAAGTTTACAAGCACAAGACACAAGAGAGTGAACAACTAAAATCTTGTTGGAACAACCACTGTGGTTCAAGCAGAGCATGTAGACGGTATTTTTCCTAATATCCTCTATCTTCAACTTCCAACTTAAGTTTCAGTTTATGCTTTTTCCCTTTTGTCTTTCAACTTACTGTGTTTAGCATCTGAAGCAGACAACAACAGTGATGCTTCATCTCTAGGATCAGGCAAAACGTATCATTTTGCATGAGATGTACATGTAGATGTATATACCTATAACTCACCAGTCCCTGTGAATTCATATAACACTTTATTTTGGGTTGCAAAATGTTGATGTACTTTTACCCAGTCATTTTACTTTCCCAGAGCCTGATCTCAAAATCTCAAGAAAGTATTTTCGTTTATCAAACAGTCTCAGCTTTTTCCTGAGGAGCTGTTTTGCTCTTGGCTGAAAGCTGCTTGTGCACAATTTATAGTGAAAATGGGCCGAGATTTTCGGCTAGGTACACATACAGTATCTTTTGGAATGAGGCACCGGTGTGAGCGCTCTCTCAGATAGTCGAGGAAAGTATTGCAGAATGGGTGGGCATGCCAAAAATCAGAAATGTTTACAGAGATCACAGAGGAAATGAGGTAATTCTGTGGCGCTACTAATGGCAGAGTCTTGACAGAGGATATGTTTCATTTATCCTATCTGCATCAAGGTCGACGTGGCAATTACCACAGCGGGGAGAAGCTAAAAAAGAAAATCCACCGGCCCTGTGGTGAATATACAACAAATCACCTGTGCTGTTCAGGGCAGGGAAATTTTAAAAGGGGTGATATAAAGTGTAGCTCAAAGGCAGACTATTTAAGCATGGAGGAAGAGAGTGAACGGTTTATTACCCAGCCCAGCAGAAAGCCCACTGCAAGCTCACACCTTTTATTTAGCTTATACTAATGTGGCTGTCTTAGGGGACATGAAATACAGCTCACTCTGTTTCCTGAGGGAGATATCCACCATTAGCATTTTTGGTCTCTGATTACGATTAACAGGCTTCATAATAGGCCCCATGTCGCATCCACATTTTTATATTTTCTTCTCATAACAAGTTTTGGGTTAAGCATAAATAGACAGCAATTAGCAAGAACCCTCCCCGCTTTATTAGTATGAGAGGCACACCAAGGATTGTCTCAGTTTGCCACTAGGCCCTTGCCTTCCATCCTCCTCCTGTCCTCTCACCTGAATAGCTGCTCAGTACCTCAGTGTTGTCCCTCTTGATCCCTTTACTACTGCTTTCCCACTAGCCTTCATCCCTTCCCTGTCTTCCTTCCCTTCCTCCACACTCGTTACAGACTGTCAGGCTAGCAGCGCAGCACACTTGCTGTGTTCACGCCGGTTGGTCAGCTCAGATTGGCATGCACAGTGTGTCTCCTGGACTGACCTGCCTGCCTGCGTTGCTCTCCTATTAAAATTCCTGTGCCAGATCCCCAATGAGAAGAGTGTAGCAGGGTCAGCCTGGCTCGCTGGCCTCTCTCCCCCTGCCTGCCTAATGAAGAGGACGCCTGTTGGGTTCATTATTAAAGAACTGCTAATAACAGACGGAGAAAGAAGAGTGATGGAGAGGTAGGGGTGAGTGAGATAGAAAAATGGAGAGAATGAAAGGGGGGGAGGGGGTAGTGTGATTTCCAGCAAGAAACAAAGATGTGCAGGCGCCTTTGTTCCTAAATATGCTTTCACATACTGTAGCACCATCGCTGTACTCTTACTAGGCAGCTACTTGGAAAGCGTTTTCCAGGGTTTGAAGCGTGAGAGTGTGGACACTTGCGTATTGTGGTTTGGTTTTTGTTGACACTGGAATGGCTCTTTAAGTATGAACTATCAACCATTTAAATATTGCTTTTATCAATAAATTGTTCATTGTTCTTGCTCTGAACAATAGCTATACAAAAAGAAAATCTAGATAGATATACATTTTTTTTTCTTTGTGCATAAGACATAAAAGACATAACAAGATATTAAGGAAACCCAAGAGGATACAAAAAGACACTTATCTACTACTACTTATTACTACTAGTACTATCTACTACTACTACTACTTTCTACTACTCCAGCAGGAAACAGCAATGTTTTATTGTTTTAGAAAAAAAGAAACATAGTCATTCTGTCATGTTATCAAAGATTTACACTTAAATAAAACAATAAAATGCTACAATCAAAATGAGAAATATATTTCAACTTGAATTACCAAACTACAAAAACCAGAACCGCTTAATGGATTCAGCCTATATGAGTACTTTTACTGTAAAATTATCCTTCGATCTCCCTGCAGTCATTGTCTTATTATGTATTGGTGGCTTCCAGACAACTTAAAGTGCAAAAATGAAATCAGCATGTGTGTGGTCTCTTTAATTCCCGTGGGAGAATTGGCGTGTTTACTTAAATGTCCGTTGAATATTCCAATAGTTAGCACTAAAAATCCATATGTGCTCAATGCCTGCTTCTGCATTAATTAGCCCTTTGCCTCAGGAACCATTAATTACACTGGGATTATCATGTAACTATCCAGCAGATCCATATACTAGGTGGAGAAAAATTTCCATATAGATACTTGGTTTTTTTTGAGAGCAATAATAGAATTCCTTATGGCTGCCTGAAGCACATCCATTCTAAATTAGTCTGCCTGCTGCAGATGCTCTCTGTAAGTGATGTGGGGTATTATACAGGGTATTACCAAAGTCCTCAGAGGCCTAACCCAGGTCCCAGAAATTGTGTGTGTGAATGTGTGCATGTTCATGTGTGGTATGCCTTGCCAGGTTTGGGATATTCATGTTTATATCTGCAGAGCTCCCCACTATACCTCTCTCAGGTGTCCTGTCTCTCACCACAAACCAGGCAAAGGTTTAATGCAAATTACAAACCATAAACAGCCAAGCGTAACAGCATAAATATGTATCGGGATCTCAACTGCAGTACCACGTCTTTGAAGAGAGAGTGCCCATCTCATGACTCAAGAAAGTCAAGTAGAAAAAAAAAACAAAGTGATGGACTGCAAGCGTATATTTCTGTGAAACGGGCCGGGGATGTTTATACGGTTTTCATGCAGCGTGACCAGGGCCATTAGTTTCTGGTCGCTGCTAAGAAGCAGACCACAAGGCTTATTAAAAAGGAAGTTGGCCAATTAATTTAAGCCGGATATAGGATCTAGTTGCACACAAAGCACCACAGAAAAAATGCACTGAAGGAATGAAATGAAAAAGAAGGCATCGAAGGCATGTCTCCATTTTGAGGAGATTGAAGCATGTTTTATTCAGCTTGTTTCAGCAAGAGTGTGAAAAAGAGACTGCTTAGATTAGCATAATGGAGCTTCTTATCAGATCCTATGAGCCTCTGATGTTTACAGTCAATCATCGATGGAATGACAACAAGCAGCAAGAACACAGGAATGCTGCTGTAAGGGTTTTCAAGACGAGGAAATGACTGAAATTCCAAGTCATATCCCCCCATGTAGACAGGAGCATTTGATATAAGCCACAGCCATTATGCTCGTAGTGCTGAGGAAAAATGTTGAAATAGTCATATGATTCAATACAGAAATAATAAGAAGTTTGTTCAAATAAACCTACTGTAATTATTAAGCGGAGAGAGCCTGTGTTTTCCCTCTCTGTGTGTCTAATCTAGGTCACAATTGGATGGCTCATCCCTGTGCAGAAAGTAAATCCACCCAACGATCGTAGAAGGCCTTATCCTACTGTTTACAACAGAGCCGGGTCGATATCCACGGGAGGCGCTCAAATAAACAAACCATAAATGCCGGGGCTCCTGCTGCCCTCAGAGATTATGGCTGTAACAATGATTAATTTTAACAACCTGAGCTAATTGTCTCCGAAACTTTAGTTAACAGCAAATATGATCTAGCCCTGGGTGCTTTTCTCGTCTGTAATGAAGAATAATGAGCAATGGAATTACTGCTGGCACTTCATTGGAGATTTGTGGGGAGAGCGCAGAGGCCAGCAGGATGTGAGTCCGGGAATGAAGAGATAGACTGTATCTGTCTGTGCGTCTGTCTGTCTGGAAGGAAACGAGTGAGGAAGGAAGGAATAGAGACTTGTGTTTGGCTTGAAATCAAATTTGAACCCCCTTGATGAATGTGAGGCAGTTAGCCTTTTGCCTGTGTGTTTTGTATCAGCCGGTTTCTTTTTGACGCTCTGCTCTCAGCTGCTTGCAGGCGGTATGTCACATCTTACCCTCCTTGGAGGCATCCCATGAAGCCTCAGCATTTTTGCCTATGTTATGATGGATAAAGATATTGTCCTTCCCTCCCTCCTCCTCCTCCTCCTCCTCCTCCTCCTCCCCCTCCTTAAACTCCAACTCCTCTTATTCTCTCTGTTTACTGTCCTCCCTCTCCGTCTCTCCTTTATATCTCTCTCCCTCTCCCTGTGTGCCTCCGTGCATAGAAGTGTATAACACCAGTACTGCTGTAGAAAGCAGCTTGGCCTTGAGCAGTGTCTGTGATTCGCCTTCAATCTTAGCTGTGTGCTGGAACACCACCTGAGGCTGGAGATGAGACCTCTCCACAAGTGGCAGAGCTTAAACGCCCTCTTTTATCTGCGCTATCTCTCCCCTAGTGAAGTGAGAAAGAGCAGGGAGGGAGGGAGGGAGGACCGCCCTGATCCCTTCTAGCTGTGCTCTAGCAGAGAGATGTGTACATGAAGTGTGTGGTCTTTATGTGGAGGAGGAGACCCTCAACACCGACTGACAGCACATACATACTCTGCTGTCATTATAAGATTGAATACCATGTGAAAAGAGATGTAATCGATCTGATCTTTTTTTGCGACTTATTCAGCTGTGCATGCTCTACCATGAGTACACAATAGAATCTTTGTTCTTCCTCCTCACTTTCTCTACTTTCTGCTCCTTTTTTCCGTTGTTTGTAGGAGGAATGCACAGCATTGGTATGGCTAGTGCGGACTTGTATGGGATTAGTATTGTTATCACATTCCTGCTTCACAAAGGTGCAAAAAGACCCTGACCTTTAACGTAATCACTCTAACCTACACCGTATCTGACACAGCACAAGCGTATCCATATCCTTCTCTGCCTGCAGTCCACAGGCACCTTGGGAGAGTCAATAGATGTAATAAAACGTATTAGTGCAGTTGGATTGAATATGTACGTTACACTTGAGACGCAGTGAAGGTAGGGTCACATTCATAGAACTTAAATCCAAACCCCGCATTTCATTCAGTGTGCGGCAGGCAACTCCATTACTGAAAAGGTTGCCGTTTCTCATGCAGTTTCTTGAGAGAGGAAATTGGCTGCGTTCTCTCACTCCATTCCAGCGTTTGCAGTGGGACCAGTTCAAATGCCCCTTAAAACACTGAACTCTAATTTAACCACAAGCCTTGATGGGGACAGGCTCCGGCTAGAACTCCACATTCCGAAGTGAAAGGCATTTATACTGTATGTGTGTGAAGGGAATTCAGACACAATTACCAACATACTTGCAAAACTCATACTCCTCATACCACCTTTTATGATCATATGTTACCATCATGTCATAGTAAGTATTATTCTAAGGTATAACAGCTGTCAACTCGACAGAGAAACGGAAAGGCTAAGAGACAAAAACGATCTATTTTTTTCTTTCCACATACTGGAATTTCCTTCGATTGCCCTGCAATGTTTCAGGGGGGCTTGTTCATCCAATCATGTATTTGTGAGTTGATCAATTCAATCCAAACCTTTATTGTTCCTCAAGGAAATGTTGTGGGCAATTATACACAGTTTTGGTAAAAGGCACTAGTCAGTCAGTTTGCTGGATGTACTTCCTCTGAATAATATCTGTACTCAAAATGACTCACACGGTCCACTCCTCTGCTCAGCCCTGTTTGCAAAGATGTACTGGAGAGGGTCGTTGAACTTGAGGGCAAACCTTGAGAAAGTACATGTGCGGAAGTGGAATTTTCTTCATTGTACTTCAGAAAAATGATAGAAGTTGAACTACTTGACGGGGGTCAATAGTACTTATAGTAACACGGCTTTAAATGGATGATGAAGGTCTTTTCATATTAAGTACATACTCAGGAAGCTTGACAGCTCCAATGCCTCTGAAGCTGCTGAAATTGTCTAATGTTGAATCTAATTTCTTAATTTTCATTACCAGATTACCATGTCTGATCATGAAAACAAATTGTAGAGTGATGTTATAGAAAAACCTTTACATCATCATTAAACTTTGCTTTATTTGTAGCATTAGCATTTCTTTTAAAGATGTGTTCATGGATTGTGTTTTACAGTATTTATTCTTACACATATACCTGTCCAGATACAAGAATGTCCTCCAAGAAGAGTAAAACCTCCTTCTGTCAATTCAGGAACTCAAGCAGAGTCAAGCCGTGGAGATGCACAATTCATTAACTGAAAAGAATTACAAGCAGGCCAGATATGAATCATAACTGCTGTGTATCACTCTCTGTCTCATCAAATGAAGCATGAAAGAGAACAGTCATCTTCAAAATAAAAGCAGGGAGAGTTCTTGGGTTATCACCTCATTAATTTTGCTTCATTCTAAAAAAGAGCGGACAGTATGAATGTGTTTCCATCCAACATTTAATTAATTTCGATCACCTCAGGGTATTATGAGTCCACTTGTCTTTCAAGCGTTTCGTTAAATGACCATTTGTAGACTATTTCACTCACTTTGCTTATCTCTCTCTCTTGCCCCTCGCTCGCTCTCGGTCTTTGGCCATTAACATCTTTGTGAAAACACAGAGAGCCTCTCTGAAGTGATTGCTTGATGCTCTCTTTTTTAACCTCTTGAGAATACAATAAAAGTGAGACTTAGTTGAGTCCACATCTCTGTTTTGTCAGGAGGGACCTCTGACATTGAAATGGTTTTGCCTATTCATACTACTGTGCTTGTCTCAATTTACTGCTTTTTTAGTTTCAATAATATTCCATTATTGATCAATTTACTAGCAGACCTCATCAATTAATTGCAGATAGTATTGAGAATTCTCCAAAAGAATCCTGTTAACATCACAATCAAGTGAGTGTTGTGGACATGTGCACAGAATCACTGAAGATTGAGAGGTTATTTTGCCGCCTGGTGTGTTGGTTGCGCACAATTTAATGAAGATAGCACTGCGCTTTGGCACGCCACTTTTTAACTTATACAGGCAGTAGGTAGATGGCTTTCTTGCAATTTAAAAGCAGTTATGGATGACAGATGCTGGTAAGAATTTTAAGCTAAGTACACAGTACTTTACAGACATTCAAACTTTACAGACTACTATAGTTGCATTGAAATTGTATCAGGGTGCATTCACACCTAACCTTTTATGATTCCGTTCAGATGAACTCTGGTGTGTTTGTTTGTTCAGTTTGGTTAGTTTGGACTGATGTGAAAGCTGCCAATCGAACTCTGGTCCGGACTAAACAGTGGGGCAGAGAACGCCTGAAAAGGAGCATCTCAAGCACTCTGGTGCCGTACATTTCCTCATTAAAATGTAAGTGAAACATAACCACCTTACAGTAACTACCCCCTGTTCTACCTGGTCGTCATAATGTGATTTACCCTGGTGGGTCCATGTAGTGCTGATAATGTAGGATGACCATAATGATGATCACCAAAACTGTCCAATGAATGTGTTACCTGTCAGTCCATACAACATACTTAATGATAACTCCTGTTGGTTCATTTTTAAAAAGACATGTGTGACACGAACTGAAAGGAAACAATGTCATGTGCCTTGTGCTTGGTACAAAATCACCAAAGAGTCGTGCAAAATGTGGTTCAAGGTTACCAATAGCTGAAAAATATTTCAGCTAATATGAGATCAAACATATGTTGGGGTTAGATATATGCTAATATTGCAAGACATAAAATACTGTGTATGTGTCTAATGATGCAAAAAAAAACATGATCACAATATTTAGCATCACAATACATAGAGATAATAATTTTTGACATACTTGTTCAGCCCTAGTCTGCATTGTCATCAACATGGGCTGTTGTCAGATTGTGTATTCCTGAAGAAATAAATGGCAGCCTCAATACCCCAATCTGCCTCTCAGGGTTTTAAACATGCAATGTATTAGATGGGCCATTGAATTCAGCCAGGAGTCTTCTAGAGGCCCATGGGAGGAAACAGGGGCACATTAAAAGTGCTGATGAATCCAATCAGCCTGTTCGCAGGCATCCAACACAGATATGCCGGTGCACTAAGCAGCGCTACTCAAGGGCTTAATTAGAGGGATGCTTGTGTATTGTTTGTTTTCAGGCATTAGTAAAGTCTGTGTGTCCTGATAATGGAATTGGCTGGGAAATGGAATCGTTTGGCCCTGCCTTCATGCTGCTAGGCCTGATACTGCTTGTCAACACCATTGTTTCTTCACCCTCCTGTGGAGCCCCTATCGATGTCAGTGAAGGAAGACAGCTCTGCAGCAGCCAGCCAACCCCTCAGCCGGAGCACTCAGGTTCGCCTGTCAGCTAACAAGGCCCTCCATGCCGGAGAAGAGTCTTTTGTATTAGAATCTACCCCTAATTAGCAGCTGCAGTCCTTCCCCTACAGCCTGACACCTCAAATCATCCCGTCATTGCATGTATGCAAACAGTTTTTCTGCTCTTCCAGTGATCATCGCACTGCATCTTCATGTCTTGACTTTGTGACCTTTTCCTCCCCTGAAAAGCTCAGCTACAGAGCTACAGATCACAGCAGGTAGTTTGACCAGTATGTGAAATTAAGGTGCAGTAGTGATAATTGAGGATGAAAATTCATGACATGCATATACAGCAGAGCTGGTTGATGTGGTTGAGACATAATTCAATGCAGCAAATGGGATCATTACAATGTAATTCCAGAATATACACTACATATTAAACTAGGTAATTCCTAAATGATATTTTTTCCACAGCTGGGTATTTATTAGTAACCCATGACTGTTTCCATTGATATGAAAAACCATTGAAGGTGTGTTGTCTGCTCAACACACAGCTAGTTTAGAGTTGATTTACTGTCACATGATGTCTTTCAAATTTAAGGTAAAAGTAATATTGCTTTATATTTTCAACAATTGTCATTGACTGTGGGCTATTTTTACTTTAACATTTACCTACATGACTGTGGCAGTTCATGGCAGGTTAGTTAGATAGTAAACCAGCCACACCTACCCGCTTGATATGGGAATAAGCGAAGCTTAGGAATTCTTTCACTAGGCGAGGCAGGAATTCAATCAGTCGGACTATAGGGCTAGGAAACTGGGCATCCGACACAGTTATGCTTCAGCACTTTTCAATTTGGGCTTGGCCCGCCTGAGCCTCCGGCCTGTAGCGTATCATTAATGAAAGTCACATTAGACGTCCCTGTCATTCTTAGTCATCCCGCTCAACCAGTAGGAGGTTTCATAGCTGTATGGGAGGCTAATGTTCATAGTTGTATACAATACAGCTGTCCTACTTCCTCAACGCTACTTCTGTTTGCTTGGTACCTACTGGTTCTGTCAAGGCATAATGTGCCTTAGCTGCTGTGGAAGTCCCAACTCTGTTCTGCTGTTAAGAAACCTTCAAAAATAAACTGCTACACTTTTCCTTGTCTTCTCCCCAGCCCTTTAACTATTATTGTCTTAAATGTTTGATGATGTTTATGCTGCTCTCTTCATTGCTCAAAGGCTTTCTTGTGTGGTGTAGTAGAGGTCATGGATTCCTACATTTATACAGGGAAGATTAGATGGATGTCTTGGGTTTCCTCACGCTGTAACCGTAGCCTTTAGCTGAGTGGCTAACACTTAGTTGTAGCCTGGCCTGGCCTGTCAGACCTTTGCCCTTCAGGGGGAGCTCCATACTGTGAGGGTCAGCTAATTGTTGCCAACTTGAGTTTGAGGATCTGTGGCTTTGGCAAATAGCCTTTTAGTGGACATATTTGGTAAAAAGTAGTAATGCTTCCACGTTGCAAGTTAATGTGCTCTCTGGCTTAACTCTGTTTGTCCACACAAGGTCAAATTCCAGCACAGAAAGCACACGCTGCATTTTTTTGATGTGCGTCTGAACATCTTTGTCAAATAGCTGCTACTGACCTGTCAAGCAGTCATTCCCAAAAACAGAATTTAGTCTGTTCACCCATACTATCATTGTGGAAGCTCAGCAAAATATCAAACTATGCAATGGCCACATGGTGTTTTTGTGTGTCCATGTAACATCATTTTTTGATGCCTCTCTCTGTTATGTCAGTTTCTTTTGGGACTTTGACAGATTAACACATCGACAACAACTCACTTTAGGGGCTCCTTGTTTCTTCTCGACTCTTCACTTGCCTTTGTTGTCTATATCATGTCACCTCTCTTAGCCTGTGGCTCCATTTCCATACCAGAGCTGTCAAAAGAAATCACACTCATTTATCTGCCTGAGAGATAGGATGTGCAAAAAGAGGTCTGAGTGTGCATTGTGGTCTGATTTGGATGATAAGGCAAAATGGAAAATACAAGGAAACTCTGAGGGGTTTCAAGTGAAAAGCCTTATTGCAAAATTTATCGTTGCTTTCTGCACATGGAGGCCTACACACGTGCAGACATTCACACGTATGTGTAGTATAAGTAATTAGATTCAGTCTGGCAGGAGACTAGTCCACTCTCTCACAGCTTGAGAGGCTATATAAAACAGGGTGTGGAACATGTGGAAACTGTGATCCTCCATCTGCAGTCGCCTGCATGGCCTCTCTCAGCCCCAGAGGAAACATGCTGCAGTAGGAGGATTTGTGTTGTGCAGTGCAGTGAAATGCATCTTGCCAATGCTAACTTTGACCACCAAACATAAACCAAAACCTCAAATGATAGTTTCATTAGAACCCTATGAACTTAAGGAAGACTTGCGGTGTGGATTCGGAAGCTATTACTGTTTTTCTGACAGAATTACAGAGATTGATGGCTCAGAAGAGCATAAATCATGAAGTTTCTCGAGCTGACTCAGTGTTCCTGGGTGTACCCTCCCTGCTGTTTTCTGATTTATTGTTAGTTTGGCCATTTGCTGAATGTTGGTGAACACTCCAGTGTGCACCAAATCATTTGGCCCCTGAGAAATGACGACAGGAGCAGAAAGTGATGTTCATTAGTTGATGCATCATTCATTTCCACACTGTGCATGACATGATGTTCACTTTACATGATCTGGTTTATACTATAGAGCATTATGTACTGAGCAGAAATTAGCGTGTGACTAAAATATGTATGTCGAAATAGTGTTTGTCCAGTTGGAGCTGCAGTCTATACATTATCTTTGGCTGCTGTAACGTGTGTCTCTTGATGGCTTGCCTCCCATCCATGCTCTGATGCTGTGTGATTTGTGTTTTGCGACTGTTGTGATGTGCTCAGCATCCTGTCATTTGCTGTTCCAGAGGAGCATGTTCTCATGCGAGCTGCGCTCCTGCTACCGAGGACTATCGCTAACACCACAAGCAGCAAATATTCACTTTGCACTCCATCACTGCAGGGCAGACACATGAGTGCTTGCACTTCATTAACTTAATTAATTACTAAATGCACACAAGTTCAAGTGCCACAGCTACTTCCTCACATTAGTGCTTTAAGGGCTTTTAACTACGTCTTCCATAACTGTTCAGTTGGATAGTGCCTGTAAAGCTAAAAGTGTGAAAAAGGAACTATGGACCCTGGTGGTCTGATTTTAACCAGATGATCTGAGTTTCAACTCTCCACAAGCCCTTTTTTTCATGCTGAAGTGTCAAATCTGTACTAGCGCTTCTAAATGGCCGATCTTGTTTTTTTTTTTTACTGTGGAGGTTGACAGGAGAAAAAGCGAGTCTCCCCCTTGCAGACCAATAGAGCATTCCAAAAAAAAACAAAAAAGAGGTAGAGCCACATTACCTGACATGTGGTGGTGCATTGGTATCACAGTGCAGTCCTTTCAAAACAGTGACAGTATAGCTGTCTAGCTTTCTCAGGGGGCCAAGAGCCACTGCTCCGACATGTTTCTGTGTCAGCGGTCTAGAGGGGAGCTGGAATGTGTTCATGACTCTACATGCGTACCCTGTTATGCTCCACTGGGGTGCAGAGTGGCGGGATCACTCTTTTTTTTTTTACTGCAGTCCCTTATGTCTTGTCTTTCATACGTTGAAAGAGCGAGATAGAGAGATAGTGGAACAGGAGATAGAGCATGAGCGATGACACATTGTGGAGCCTGTTTCCACTCTGAAGGTGGTCATTGCCATGATGTTTAAATAGGCCCAATGTGCACACTTTTCATCTAACAATGAAGACCACTAAAAGGAGTGTAAACACTTCACTGAAGTGGCTTGCTCTTCAAATTCAGGAATATAAAAATTCACACAATACCCATTCATTTCCAGGTTCACTGTATTTTCTAGAAATACTGCAAAACATTGTATTCAGGTTCAAAGTGTCTTGAGTGTTTTCTCTGCCTTGGCCTTACCTGGTCCTCACCCAAGGCTGCAAATACAGGAAGAAAAAAGAAGTTTGCATGTGTGGTCTAGAAGTTGTTTTAATTTGTTATTGCTGAGGACAAACCTACACTCTTCCTACGCAAATAGGAAGAGGGATGATTATAAAGCTTGATCCAACTCTTAACCATAGGAAAAACTCTTGTCTCCTTTACTCCGAGGATAATTGTCTGTTCTTTTTTAGTGGAAATCAAAACAAAGCCCAAGGTTTAATAATGATCTGTGTTCATAACAGCAGTACATTCTCAGCATTTCAGCAAGTCATATTGCAGAAGGCGGCCTCATATGGGAAACTTGTGTGCTCGTTTCAAAACTATACAGTTTTCATCTGAGCGGAGAGAGAAGACTTTATTGAATTTAAAGAAAAATGATAACATCATGTGGAGACAGTGTGCAGAGAAAATAGACTTTTATCAAGAAGTGTTGTTATTGGAGGACTGCAGTGTTCGCTGACTTGGTTGCAACTTGGTTTGTTTTCTCGTGCTCTTGTCTTAATTCTTCATTTCCAGCCTCCACAGGGATCTTACAGAGACAAAACAAAAAAGAGATTTCAAACCTGAGAGGAGAAAAGAGGAACTGGAGTATGGCATTTTCTGTCCATCTTTTGACCCTGACTCTTTGGGGTTGTCATTCATATGAGTATGTGTATGTGTGTCTTTATGTTTTTGTTTTTGTGTGTGGTTTCTTTTGAGTGGGCTTTGTGCTCAGCAGCCCTTGGTCTGTTAAAAAGGAGTATGACAGATGCCATTAGAATAAATACCCAAAATAATGTTACAATTGTTTTTGCCCTTCTTATTTTATCTTCCATATAAGTCAACAACTTATTTCTCTGATCAAGCACTACTGACGCACAGTGCGATCCGTGATGGCTGACAGATGTGCACATTTGAAGGTGGTATCAAGTTTCTTCAAGGTGGAAAGGGGGTACAGGCCTAGAAATAGCAGCAGCAACAGTAGGCAGCTGGGGTCCACATCATCCTGAGAGGTGCTGCAGCAACCAGGGCCCATCTGGAGGGAACAGAAAGCCAAGGACACTGCAGGAGAAGAGGGGAGAAGAGAGGAAGCTACAATGCAAGGCCCTCCTCATTCACCTTGTCATTGGACATTTGGAAAAGCAAAGACAATTATCTTGCATTTCTTTGTTTTGTTTTATTCTTCCTTCCTTTGAGCAGTCAGACACGCAGACAGACTTAAACATCCTCTGACAGACAAGAGCCTGCCGTAGAAGACTCTACATCGCCTCAAAGCCATGCACATCTCCTCTCATCTTACTCCCCCTCTCCTCTTCCCGTCTTCTCATGTTTGGCCGCTAGGACACGCGTCAATGACAGAAGCACAGCCAAACTTAAGTGCTGCCTTGTCCCGCCGCAAGCTACATTGTGTAGATATCTGTGGTTTCTATGGTACCACCACTCATTTAATTGTCATTTTACATGGCTTATATGTAGGAATGATTGCAGCAGGGGCAGGGTTATATGATATAAAATCTATATCAAGATAAAGTATAATGATTACTCAGCCATGTGGCTAGATGGCAGTGTCACTCAGACAGTGTATATATGTCTATATCTATATATCTCAACAACAACAATATAATGGATGAATCCTACTGACTGTGGTGACCAGACTTTTCCTTTAGCGCCACCGTAAGGTTGACATTTGCGGTCTCCAGAGCTATTGTATATATTGCCATGACATTTGGTGCAGACAATCATGTCCCCCTCAGGATGAATTCAAATAACTTTGGTTATTTAACCAAATTAACTTAGAATTTAGCTTAAAGCATGGCTGTGCCTAAGTAAAGCCTCACAGAGCCCCTAGCATGGCTATAGGCTGTTCAGAAAGAAAGTAAGAAATTTGTCCGCCGGACCATTTGTGAAGTCTCTGTTGATTCACCCCAAGCAGCCAATGTACCAACTGTACAGTTGTTAGCTCTTGTTGTCAGTTCTTTCTGTGATTTCCCTCTAGTCTCTCTCCTTTTCCCTCTTGTCTCTGCATGTTTGTGGAGTCTTGTTTATACATCAGTGCATTTCAAAGCATTTCCTTTACACTCCTTATATATATGTCCTGTTAATTGCAATATGACCAGTTAAAGATAGTGGGCTATTGGCTGATTGGTTGGTTAATTCTCTGGTAGGATGTCAATGTTTATTGTAGCTTTTGTCAGTTTATAGACAAAAGACATCATACTATAGACATTATAGACACAAAATTGCAACAGGAGTAAATTTAGGAAAGAGATTCATAATGTTGTTGTTGTAAATTGTCTAAACCAACTTTTAGCTTTAAGTAGTTTGCATATGTGTCTCATGGAGCCTTTAAAATAACACGATTAGGTAAAGAGAGTAGTTGCAAATCAATTGTAAAAATGTCAGTCAATGAACTGGAACTGAAACAAATCTGTGTTTGTTATAGATTTAGTTTTAATTAAGAACACTGTACATATGTTCTGCACTCTTTTACCACAGACCACCTCTCACTTAGTGATCATATGTGGCTATTTCTGCATTGTGTAGGTGTTGTTTTAATGGCACCGAGCTCCAAAAAGCCCTCGGGATTTAGTGTGCCGGACTCAGAGGCCTCTGGCAATCAGAGGCATCCATCATCCCGATAGTTTATAGAGTGATGAAAGGAGGGAGAGAGAGAGTTGGACAGAGAGAGAGAGACAGAGAGAGAGAGGTGGAAATGCATACAGAGACAAAGAGAGACAGTGATAGAGCGAGGTGAACAGACAAACTGACAGAGCCAGAGAAGTGGGTGTATGAAAAGCATACATAAGAAGAGGACTAAAATGTCAGTGTGAAAGCATTTGTCTGGAGGTGTGATCCACTCAGACGCAGCTCGGCTGCCCCAGTGGGTAAACAGCTGTAATCATAGTTCAGCAGCAGACGTTAACAGCCTGTCGCTATACTGCTGTTAACAGGTTGAAGTACTTTGCATTACATCCCGGATTCCTGTAATTCAAAACATTTATTTGGTGTCTCAGAGTCAGTGGAAGGTTTTTACAGTTTTTATCTTTTTTTTCATTTCAGCAACATTCGACTACTGAAGTGCTGTTGTAAGTTGCAATGAGGCTGACACTCCATTTTCGCACATTTTAGATCGTGTCTAATTGTCTGTGGGTCTATTTTAGACCATGTTTGACTTTCTTGGGACCCTTTTCGATCAGGAAAATACACTCAGGTCCATAAGTTTGGACTGGTGAAGACCTCAAATCTGAAGGTGTCACCTTGGGTTCTGGAAAAATTGTACGTTTTGAATTTTCCCAGAACCCAAGGTGACGATGCACAACAGACCTGAGGGAAATCTACCTGAATCCCACCTGCATAAATGCATTTCCCTGATTGAAAATCTGATTGGTGGCACAGTGGTTAGCACTGTCACAGTCCAAAACCTAATGGTATTCAATTTACAATGGCATAAAGAAGAGAAAGTCAGCACATTTGCACATTTGGGAAGTTCAAAGCATAAAACTGGCGCTTTTTACTTCACAAATGACTTAAACAATAAATCAATTATCAAACGTAATCATTTTCAGTCAATGGACTAATTCATTAATCTATGATATTTGATCTGGAGTTTCATCTCTTTTTCCACCGGCCACTGCTTTCCAGCATTAGGCCTTCATCTCCCCTTAAAGGACCCCTGTGTAAATGTTTATGGCCCCTCTCCACTGAGGGGGTGGATGCTGCTGCTTCTTGTTAGGCCAAGCATAGTGGGAGATCGAAGGAAGGTAGTGGGAAAGGGAGCATGAGTACTTTGGGTATGTGTTTTGCTGGTGTACGTGTTACCAAAATCAAGCCATTTCAATAAAGTCACTTTGTCTGTTAGTCAGATCGCCCCCCATGTCTTTCCATTTGCTTCCCATAGGATGTCAAGATGCAAATTTGAGGCTCTACATCCGCTTCACAGCAGCAGCCCCCAGGCTCACGGTTCATCAGAGCATAAACATGTGTCAGGCCAAGGAAAATATTTGGAGAGAGAGATAACAGACAAAGAAAGTTGTGAGGTTTACTTAGAGCTCCAAGTGTGGAAGGGTCATGTTATTGTTCGTCAAAGATTCTCAGAGGTCAAAGACTCAATCTTTTCTTTCTGTCCTCTTTCCTCTTTTAGTCTCTCTTTGTGCCCCCTCAGCACCCCCCCTTCACATCCCTTTCCCTTCTTTCCACACCTTGAAAGACTCAGAGCCCTATTTGGTATGAAAACAGGTTTCTTAAAGGAGTAAACTCTGTCTCTTCAAGCTGTTATACATAAACAGCGTATTGTGCTGCCTAATACCTTGAAATAACTTGAGCATGGGTACATTGTGCATCCTGATCCCATCTCTCGAGACTAGAGCACAGACTCTAAACAGGTAGGGCCACAACAGTTTGTATGGGGACTCCTGTCAATAGAGATTTCAGTCACACTGAGGTCAGCGCAGAAATATTAACAGTATACACCACACTCTAAACTTAGCAGAGCTGACCCCAAGTACAGCACTGTACTACTTCTATGAGTGGCTGTCAGCCAGTCCGCATATAATGTCACCCTCTGACCCAGTTGCCTTGGTTACCACCTACTCCGTGTCCCTCCAGACTCTCATCTAAGATCACAAAAGTGTTTTCTTAGAGCATTATTAGAGGAAGCGGAAAGGAAAAGAGGGAGAAAGAGAGAGATAGAGAAGCAGAGACAGAGTGTGTGGTGTGGGCTTTGCCAGCCCGCTCTGCCCCGGTGCTTGTGAGTGTGAAGTCACCAGGGGTAACTTCTCACTCGCTCATTCCTTCCCTTTTTCAACTGAGAGCAGCCTGAAACCTGTCAAACTTCCCACGCGCCAAAATCCACACATGCCCTGCCACTGCGTTGCCTTGGTTACGATTGAACTTGGTCCTTGGGCATTGGAGAAAGGATGAGGGTGGGTGGACAGAGGTGCTGTTTGGGATTGTAGGTGGAACTGCTGGTGACCCGATGAGCCCGTCACACCTCCGTTTGCTGCGTTTTGCCGCCAGTGACAGTCAAAGCCTGAGAGTTTGGCGGTGGGAAGCTGACTTGTGCGAGGGGCTAAGGATTGGCAAAGGAGAGCGACTGGTACAGAGGAGGCCATTTCACGCAACACAGCTTCCAGGAAGTCAGTCATCAAAGATGCCAAAGGAAAGCTGCATCTCTTTCATAGCCGGCCAAACCGAGCAACCAGGCGTGGAGGGCCCTCTAGAAGACAATATCCCCTAACTAATGCCATCTGGGATGACTTTCCTGGTCCTTGTGTTGAAGCCTCTCACCCTTAAACCATTCATTTCAACTGTCATTTCAAAAATGCTTCGCACTTGGTTATTTAGGCGTTTGTCGTCATGTTTTAGGGACCTCATTTTTGTTCATTTGATGGGTTTTTGAATAATACTGTGGCAGTTTTACGCCAGTGCACTGGAGGTTGTCTGTTATTCTGCATGTGCTGTGTGTGAAATAGGAATATGGAGATGACACAGAGAGGAAAAGGGGCCTTTTTGGCAGCACTCCAGTCTCTTTGAAAAAAAAAAAGGGCTGAGCCAAGATAAGACAGTTTGGCCAACAGGAAACCAGCACATTTTGATTTGGATCTGTGTTGTGGGAAATCACCATTTCTGCCTAGCAGTACACATGTATCCAACAACAGCTGTGGGGCACAGTGCCTTCAGGATGATCAGATAATCACAATACAGTGTTATTAAATGCATAGAGAAAAGAAAAAAAGCATATGCCTAATATTTGTCATAATGTTTAGTATTACACCCTTAGATGAAAGTTACACCTTAAGATAAAATTAGATAATTTTTCAGGAAAAATAACAATGAATAACAAAAGACAATATGTTGCCTCAGGGTGTTTGATTCATCCAGCAAGAAAGTCAGTATACCAAGCTGAAACCATAAAAGTGTAAAATTTCACAGAGAGCCATGAAGACATATTCCTGTTAAACTTTCTGTAATACAAAAGCAATCTGATGTCTCGGCAATAGGCCACAGTTTGCTTCCTCGCCACCTTACCGGAATGTGTTTTTGTTCTATTGTGTTATAGATTTCATGGTGGAAATATTTTCTGGAAAGCAAAGAATTGTTCAGTATGACCATATTATTTCTTAGAGGGAACCTCATGGGGAGGCTTCATCATAGTTATGGGGTCACACAGTGTTCACAGACAAATGACTCCTGTGAATGAGGGAGCAGTGTCTTTCTTTTTTGCCGTTTGGGAATCATAAAAAAAGGCCAGTTTAACTTTGTTTACATCCATCTCCAGGGACTTGACACTACCATTACCACAGCTGGATTTAATTTTATGTATTCTAAAAGAGCAATACATTTGCACTTCCTCTGGTAAGTTATTCATTTAATGACACATATGCATTCGTTTTCATTCCAACATGAGCAGCAGGACGCTCAAGAGTTCTGTAATTCACAAAGGTCCATCCCCTGACACCCTTAACCACGCAGTGTCACCAGGGAGAGAGAGGAGAGGGAAGGAAATCACTTAACCAGTGAAAAATGGACTCAGAAGAAGTGCTATGCTCTGGTTCATCTCAGTGTATTAATGGAGCCACAACCTCCACTTACTTTTTCATAGCTGAAGGTGAAGCATTATCCCGCCTCGACTTGCATGTTTAGTAATAAATGCTGTCGATAACGTCCTGGCTTGTTGAAGTATTTAAATTTTTCTTCTCTGTTAAGCCAAATTAATATCTTGTATCAAGGAAATAATGCACATCCCTCTATTTGTGGCATGTATTATTATCTAAGGTTAACATGCTGGGAGAGATGATATGTGAACCAGATGTGGAGCAGCGCGAAGCAGCTGTTTTTAAAGGTTTCAGGATGCATTTATAGAGTCTGACTGGTTGCTTGCGGATACCCTGGATACATTTTTCAATACAAGTGCTGATGAGTTTTGTTACCCATGCCAAATATTTTTTTCTTTGCATTACCTTGCCTTTAAGCAACAAAAGATGTTTTTCTGCAAATCCCCCTTTTTGATTTAACAAAAGAAGCCAAATATCTGAAACCTTAAATGTAGTCTGAACATAAGCAGCTTCTCAAGAATTTTGCCTACATTAAATATTGTCTAAAATAAGCAAAATTAGGATTTAAGTCAGAAACGGTCAGATCAAAGAATAAGAGTAGTATGAATCCTAGCAAGTTTTCTGTACTTGACAGTTTTCGATTAGGTTTTTGTACTACGCTGCAGACACATTTCGGTTGGTACGAAAAAGGTATTTAGGTCCTGTACCCTGCCCTAGTTTTCTTACTTGCTTTAGATCAGAGGTTTTCACACTGTGAGATACTGCGTGAGGTGAAAGGGACAGGTGCATGCCGGTGTTCTACAAACAACGTGAAGTTCATTATTATAGTTTGGCCCACTTATCAACACGGTCAGCAGTTGGAGCTGCAGCAGCGTCTGTGACAAATCAGCTCATGGAGGTGGTTAAGCTACTTTGCCTCACTTCTCAGGACTTCTGAACTTTTTTCATGTTGCACCAGTATTTTTATAGTAATAAGGCTCAGAATATCGGTCCTCACAAAGGTTGACATACTGTACAAGAGCACACACACACACACACACACACACACACACACACACAGAGGATATGGTTTGCCCTTGTTAAAAAAAAGAGTGAAAACTATATTTTTCTTCCTCATCATCTCACTTGGTAAATTTTGAGCAAATCAACCACAGCACAAACAGATACATAAACACATGCACGCACTCTTATGTGATCTGCTATAGCCCTCATTGTCATAGGCCCTATCCCCTAATCTTCTCCATCACAACCACAATCCTAATTTTCATCCTAACCTCAAGCCACAATCCTTGACCCTTAAACAACCCTCAAACAGCCCAGTTTTCTAAGTGTAAAACTCATATCGGTCCTCACAAAGGTTGACATACTGTACAAGAGCACACACACACACACACACACACACACAGAGGATATGGTTTGCCCTTGTTAAAAAAAAGAGTGAAAACTATATTTTTCTTCCTCATCATCTCACTTGGTAAATTTTAAGCAAATCAACCACAGCACAAACAGATACATAAACACATGCACGCACTCATGTAGACACCAGCCAACACACACACACACACACACACACACACACACACACACATCTGTTTGCCTGCATGTAAAACATTCCCCCTCGGAGGAGGAAAAGCCTTGTGTAACCAGATCTTATTGGCCCTTATATAAAAGGGAGAAATATGGGCAGAGAGTAGCTCTCTGACGAGCCGCTGAAAGTCTGTCACATGAATCTGAGTCTGGGGACCAATCATGCATTCCAGTCGGGGAATGTCAAGACCCTCGGATCTCAGCCTCATGTTAAAACACAGCACTGCCCCTGTGATATAAAGGGCGGATATCTTGTCACTCATGCAGCGTAGCAACCCAGCCTTGAAACATTTTCATCAGTGACTCTGTTATCCCATATAACTTATATGCATGAAGCATATTTAAAAACCTCTCCCTCGAGATACGGTCTAAACACCTCTGCATAGATGCATTTGTTCTAAATGCCTCCTCTTTGGCTGAATAATCCTCATTTATAGGGCCAATGGAGATTGTTGCATGGCTTGGGGCAGCACTTAAACTCTATGAACTGGTGAATACTTGCGTTAAAAAAGTAGCGGCTGTGGCCATGCAGCTTAATGTACCATATTTGGAGCTGTTCCTTCCCTTCTGGCTTTTACAGTGGCTGTATAATAGTGCGAGAATGTCTCTATAGCACTCAATAACTTGCATCAGTGAGGCATAGCTCTAAATGCTGATGCGTTGTTAGTACAATATATCCTGCCCACACATAGTTCTCAAATTTTGACCCTATGACTAAATCCGTCATTTAAAGCCTGAGAGAAAATAACAACTCAGAGTGTTTGATGTGTTTGACAAAAGCAGGAAAAAAATACACAAACTTGCTTTTTTCTTTTTTCTTGCAACTGAAGTTTCCATTTTGACACTGTTCAAAACCTGGTGATTCAAAATCAGTGCTTCACTATTTTTTCCCAGAACCTACGGTTTTATTACACCAGTGGGCCTCTTTCAGGCTCCTCTATGGACTCTGCGTTATACTGTATAAATGCATTTATCCTGCTTTGGGGGAAACTGCCTCCTCCTGTTTTATATTAACATGCACCCTAAACCTGTCGTTATATATTGTATGTATTAGGCTGAACTTTGGCTTAGGTTTTCCCCCTCCGGTTCTTTCGTGATGAAGAATACGAGACTGGCAAGCTTTCTAAGTACAGCTGTGAGTCTACATTGCTGCCAGGGCTCTACCTCAGTATCCCCTGTGTGGGATGGCCTCTGACCTCAGTGAAAATCTAAGAGGGGCTAAAGGGGACTGTTAATGCGCACTAGTGATGTACAGCTGTGCTTCATTCAAGGTGGTTTGTCTTTGCTCTGCACACCATTCGCACATGTAAATGAAATCATGGCTAAATGGTCCTCAGATTGCGTCATATTTCACATGTTTTTGCTGAGGGAGTGAAATCTGAATCAGAATGATTAGAGAAGTATAAATAATCAAATAAAAACCTATTTATTAGTTAAAAATTAGATTAGATTAGTTTTTTATTTCTTTAAGATCCCTATTTAATACATTCAGACTCAGCCCAGAGTGTATTAAACAGTCAGGGCTGCAACTAATGATGATTTTCATTATTGAATAACCTGTAATTGTTCTGTGTGCAGTATAATAGGTCAGAGAGTAGTGAAAAATGTCCATGGCAAGTTTTGAGACCACGTTTGTCTTAAAATTGTTTGTGTTGGCCAGCCAACAGTCCAAAACCCAAAAGTTTTCAATTTATAATAATGTAAAACAGAGAAAGGTAGCAAACCAAAATGACCAACATTTCTGTCAATTAATTATGTGTCGAACAATATACTGATCAAACTAGATATTGTTTCAGCAAATCTTTTCTTGTCCACGATTGTAGCATGTACGGAAGAGCGTGTGTGTCTGCTCTCAGGGTGCAGGTCTGCAGCTCTCCACATTTTAAAAGAAACAGATCCTGTTTTCAGCTTTGTGACAATGCATTTCTCAGCAACAGGTTATTTTATATGGTTTGTTTAGCTTCTAATGTAGGAGAATCTGTGATTAACAACCCAGCAAACCCTATCTGAATTTTCATCATGAAGTAATATACCTGCTGTTTGGAGACTTATTACAGGTTAAAACAAACTCAAAGTGGCATTGCTGACCAGAGTTTGCAAATATTATAGAATTTGCCCGAGGTCTTGTTAAAATGCCACAGATCGGCATGTGTGCCCTGTGTGTCCTGTATTTTTTTTCTATGCTCCAATGGCCATGACAGCCCAGGTAACCCATCTCAGAGCGGCATAAGCCAGCCTGTCAGCAGATTCAGCCCTGTGTTTCCTGGACCCTGTTGATACCCAATACATAATGCCACACTGGGAAACCCATTGCCTGCATGTAATCCAAGCATTTTATCAAACCAATCAGAACTTTTCTAGCAAGAACACATCTCGACCGTGACAGAGGGGGGTTTCACAACATCTGGTGCTCGGAGAGAGGAAGGGCGGGTGAAAAGAAAGTGTGAGAACAATCTTGATGCTCTGGTATGGAGATTTTAGATCAACACCACGTCCTGCTTTCTCTTTCGATACAGGTCAGTGAGCGGGCAGTCAGTTGTCAGTGCTTGCCCGCTGCAGAGTGGAGGCTGCTCGCAGTTATGCTATTGATGTTCTTGACGGTAGCATTTGTTACTGCACTCCCTCACAGTTTCTCCCTTCTTCTCTGTCGCTCACCCACACTAACCCCTTTCCTTTCCCCTTTCCCCAACCTCCTGTTTCCTCTTTCCATTTCCCTTCCCCATTTTGTTCCTTCCCACCAGCCCAGTGCAGCGGTGAGAGGTTACCACAGTGGTAAGGCAGCAGCCGTGAGTCCAAGCCTTGGCTCCAATTGGACCACTGGTAGCAGTGGTGGTCAAGGGGCCAGGAGTGGCCCCTCTTTCACCCGTGCAAGTCTGCAGCATTACCTGTCCCACCACCAACAACCCCTGCATCACCATCCGCAGTCCACACACACAAGCTACACCTACTGCCCGGCCCATACAGCTGTGAGTACAGCAGATTTCTTCTTTCTCCGCTAATGTCTCTCCGTCTCTTCTAGTTTGTTTGTTGCTCTCATCTTTTAGAACACTTGTCTGCTCTCTCTGTCTTATTTCTTATTGCTAATCACTCTCTCTCTGCTGTCCATTAGTGGCTGTTATTATCAGGGAAGCTTTTATGCACACAGCAAATTCTCTTTCTCCATCTCACCCCTCCTTGCTGTATCTCTTTAATCTTTCCCTCTTTCCTACACTCATTCCTCTCAAGCCCTCATTGTGTATATCCCTTTCTCTCACTATTTCTTCCTCCCTCCTTCCTCTGCTTTATCTCTTCCTTTCACCCTCTCTCTCCCTCTTCTCTTCTCTGCAACTTAATTTGTTTTTCTTTCATCCATCTTGTGCATCGACGGTGCAATGAGAGACTAATTGAGGTAGAGACACTTTTGGACGGCTTCCCTTGTCATTATCCTTGGAATTAATTGCTGTTCTGCAATCCGTTTGATTTGACTTTATTGGTGCGATCTGGTTTTCTAATGTAACGTTCGGGGTGTGACTGGAACTCAGGCACGAGCCAAATTGAGGAATTTTATTATCGTCATGTTGCTGTCACAGTCCCAGAGCTGGAAACAAAGATTTGGCAGGTTTTTATTTCTCTGTATTTCTCCCTCTAATAAATGTATTTACAAGGCTTCACACCAAATCTTTCTCTCATTCTCTCTTATTTTCCATTACAACACTCTCTCATCTTACATAGGCACCACTTAAATTCCCAGCTGCCTATTTGCCAACATGTTGAGACTCTCCTGAAGCGCTTGCATGCAACGATTGAAGAAATTGGACTGGATTAAGATATGATAATCATCACTGTAGGTTGGCTCCTGGTTGCACACGGCATTCCTTTTATGTTATTCCTGTGATATCAAGGCACACATTCATTCAGAGCTAGCCCCTTTTTAGTAAGCAGGAAGGAAAATATCTTTGAGTGCTCAAGCTGTTGTGTGTAGTCACCTTCACTAACAAACACCACTATTAACACTGTCATTGCTTCTACCGCCACCACCTCCCGCAAAGAGGAGCAGGGGTGTTTTAAACTCTGTGTGTGCACAAACAGGAAGCGAAAACAGAGAACATTCCACAAGACAGACATAAACGCTGTGGCTGTGGTTATAGTTGTGGTGGGACTCTGTCACATGTTTTTGGGAACATCATGGTCCTTTCTGTTCTTCACTGCCACTCCCCCGAGAGGGAGCACAGTCATCGCCATCAACACACACGGGACACAGGAGTGTCTGAATTCTTTTCATGCTGTTGACCTAACTGGGCTTGTTTTCCCAAAAGCTGAACTAACATGAACCCACTTTTGTCCTCCTCTGGCTAAGCTTGGTCGTTGGTTTCCTGAGTGACAAAATAAATCTATCCCTAAACTAAAAAGTACTCAACAACTGTCTCACCAGACACACACTAGCTGTGTTGGCAGTATTCAACCTCATAATTTTTTTGTAACGACTGAAAATTGTCCACAGCACAAAGTATCCAAAACTGTCAAGTACCAAAAGTTGGCGTCATAATTTTATGATTATGACTTATATGATGATTTTGCAGGGAAAGTTCTTGTATGGCTGCTTGTGTTTAGAAAACGTTTGTGAAGTTTGGTTTATTTTGTTAAATGAAGCCTGCGAGCTCGTCTGCTGCCACACTCACATGGCACACTCTTTTCACTGCAATGTACTGTTTTTTTCGGCACGCTGTGATGATTATGACAGTGTACTTATGCTTTCAGTGCTCTGCTCACTCTTTTGCTGCCATGTCTGCTGCCACACCGCTCACCTGAAAGCCGTTACGTCACTTGCTGCTGTTGCTTCTGCTGTTCTTGTAACATTTAAAAAAGTTTCATCTTCACCGCCTGTAGGCTCTAAGTCTGCGTTTCTCTTGGGGGGAAAGTCATTATCGTCACTTTCCACTTCCTGCTGGGCTGATCTTGTGTGAAGTGTCAAGGTCAGAGACTCCAAAGATCAACGCTGCACATTTTGTACATTCACATACACTAATAATCCATTCCACGCAAATTGGCTGACTAAAATGAGAAGGGTTTTGTGTAAAAATATGTTTACATTCCTTAAGCTATCGGAAAAAAATATTGTTTTGGTATTGTTACTGAAACTCAGGTGTCATATGGGCACTCGTAGAAATATTTTAAATGATATCCAGCTAAATGATTGTAAGGATAAATCCTACTACAGTTTTAATTGTGGTGGTTTCAAAAACACATTGTTATGGAAGCTGATGGATTTATGAAGTAATTGAAATGAAAACCTAAAATGAATGACTTCTCAGCTGGCTAGCCCGTGATCTAACTATATAGTTTGAAGAAAAAAAGTGTGTAAATCCATTTGCAGTGAGTTTATCTGTCTTTGTGTTGCATCACTGTTTAAAATACCCTTTCTAGTTTGAGACATTCGAGGAAACACATATTGGGTGTATCACAAAGCCAGCAGACTAGAGTTTGATAGTGTAAAAAAATCCGTGAATGGATTTGAAACAGACAACACACTTCTGTATATCCACTTTGTTGTCCTGTGAGTGTTTATGGTTTTTTTTTGGATGTTGGTAGGCCACACTTCTCACACAGTAAGCGCTTAATCGGTTTTGGTCACAGATCACTATGGCGTCATCAAACGCTTGCCCTCATCTTGACCCTCTACCCTCAAACCATAGAAGACTCCGCTGACTTTAACTGGCCTGCTTTCATGGGACAGTGGGGACGGTTGTTTTCTTTTCAGCAGTTTTCATTTCGTCCCTGCAGAAAGCAATTTCTCCCCCACTATCATGCTTTTGTCCTGTGCTGTTACGAGTCAACACTTTGGCCTCAAGGAGGATTCACAGTGCCTAGAGATGGCTAATCCAGACACTAACAGTAAACAAAGGAATGGTTCCAGCCTTTGAGTCTGCCTTGTGCTTTTTTACAGCTTCTCATATACAACACATACTGTATATGGAATAGACATCCCCACAATTCACAAACAAACTGATAGACACCCCTCTCTTTTTACAATCTCTTCCTCTCAAACACCCTCCCCATCAACGTCATTGTTTTTATTGCCTCCCAAAATGCTATTGTAATTTCAGACATATTAGATGCAAAGAATGCCCAACAGAAAGGGAAGAAAAACAGAACTGATAGCTCAGCATGTGTCTGTCCTCTCGTCTGAGAGAGGTGAGTAAATAAAGGAAACGAGAAAAGCGAGGGAGGATCCAGCAGAGATCAAGAAGCTTTGCCCCCAGTGAGTTTGTAATTACAATGGAAGCGGATACATTTCCACTCTTAATATGGTGGGATGAAGATCCCTCAGGGGGGGAAGATGGTATGACAAAACAGCAGTGGAGAAAGTCATGTAGAAGTCAGGAGATGTGACAAGAAAGAGAGTCAAAAAGAGAGATTGTGTTAATTCCTGAGAATATGCAATGCTAACTCCTGCAAAATACTTTTATATACTATTTCCTTTGCCAAATACCTTTTTATGGAAACATAATTGCTGCCTGGATTACGTTCACTGTCAAACTTTTTTCCAGTGTGACATCCTTAAACTGCACACTACCACTACTCGAGGTGGATGTTTGGCGGTGCTGAGCACAGGACATTGACAGTTAATTTGATTATACATTGAAAAAGGCTCTAGGAATGGCAATGTCGGCAGGTCGCTCCATTACTTTGGTTCAGGCTGAAATATCTCAACAACTATTGGATGGATTGTCATGACATTTTATACAAACAATATTTGTAGTCCCCAGAGAATATAAGCTGCTTGCTTTGGTGATCCTCTCACTTCTCTTCTACTGTCACAATGAGGTTGACATTCTTGGCTTTTAGTGAAATGTCTTGACAACTTTTGGATCAATTGTTGTGAAATTTGGTACAGATATCTCAGTGACTTTGGTGATCCCTTTACTTTTCCCCTAGCCACATCATCAGATCAAAATTCAACTTTGTCTAATACTTTGGTTTGTGACCAAGTACCTGCAAAACTAATGACATTCTCACCTGTACTTTGTGTTTAGTGCTAATCAACATGTGTTAGCATGCTAACACACTTAATTAATATAGTGAACATGGTAAACATTAGCTGTTAAACATAGTCATAGTCATTGTGAACATGGTAGCATGCTGACATTAGCATTTAGCTCAGAGCATCACTGTGCCTCACCGTATGTATTCATGTTCATTGTATTCAATAATCCGTCTAAGCTTATTTTAAGTTTTACTGAAAAGAAAAAGATGTGGACACCAGGAGAGACAGACAAACGGAGGAAACAGTAGAGAGATACGGAGGAGGGGGAAGACAGATAGTTGGAGAGAGGAAGACGCAGGGGAGGAGACACGTGCTGTGGTGAATAAAGGATGCCAAGCGTCTCACCTCATATCAAACCTTGCTTCTCTCTCTGTGCTATTAACCAAACAGCTAAACAGGTTAGATAACAGCCGTGGTGTGTGGACCAGCCTTCAGGTACTTTAGTGTAATAAACCCTGACAAGCTAATGATTACACATGTTGTTATTGGATTCCTTACTTAAAGCCACATGAGCTGCAAAGACTCCTATAGCCTCTGCATCGCGTTATGGATTTTTCTCGTCTATGGAGAATTGATCACAAGCACAATGGCAAAGAAAAGGAAACATGCTGTGTAGGTACTTTCCACTAATTGGTGTGACAGAACCCATTTATGGGTGATGCCAATAATGGTGGACATACATATGTCAGGTGAAGTGTAGACATTGTAAATTGAGTTTCCACTCTGCTCGTGGAGTGTTGCTCTTGGGATATTTGATGTACAGCCTTCTAGCTTTGAGAAATGTTCTCTCTCTCTTTGTGTCTCTGTCTCTCTCTCTCTCTCTCTCTCCCTTCCCCCCAAAGTATACTTTTAATGAGCTAATTCTTTTCAGTGCATACGGCAGAGCACACAACTCCACTGCAAATATTCTGAATTTCACTAATAGTCATTGTACTTCCTGATTTTTGTTTTACCTTTTTTTGAGAAGGGTTTTAAATTTCTATAGTGAAGAAGAAAATGTGCAAGTTAATGTGTTTGTAACAAATGATATATGTTTGAGTGTTTTATTTTAATTAATAAGTTTTGTTTCAGAACACAAGCGCTGTTCCACATTCTCTCCCCACCTGTGTGCTTCCCCTACCTTGATTTACCTGTACTGAACCCGCTGAACACCTGACTCTTTTTGACTGGGATTGCTCTTGAGGTAATCACACATGTCTTAGTGTCAGTAACCGTTTCCTACGGGAGCAGTTGAGTTAAATTGGATGATGATGGGGGTGATGGTTGGCTAGTTTGGCTTCTGCATTGAGTCTTGGATTCACTGCGAAGAGATAAAGTGAAGGAGGTAATACTCTCTGCCTACCTCAACATCTAAAATTGAGATGTTCTTGTTCTTTGTTCTAGAAAAATGTGTCCAAAAAAGTTGACTTTGTGACCCCTGAGCTCCAAAGTTCTTCATATCCAAATGTTTTCAACACGTCAATCGTCTTGGTCCTCACAGTCCAGATGTTACTCATGTTTGTGATAGTGTTTCATTATTTTGCATGCATGCATGCGTGGGAATCATGGTCTTGCGTTTGTCCTGGCTTAATAGCTGTATTGGACTTTTTAACTGTATACAACTGGGAGGAATTGCATTACCAACATGGTTATGTTCAGCTAATTGCATCCATGTAGTGCGTTTATAACCAAGTTAATCAGAGCTCATGCTGATGTGAGTGTGTATGTGTAAGGGAAAGAGCTGAGGTCCTTTGGTCTTGTTGTAACATGATATATCTGGAAAGACTGAACTCAAGGGCCAGCCCGCATTGCGTCTATGTGCTGCTGCAGAGTTCATCTCTCTTCATAATATACAGATAGAGACACACACACACCTACACATGTACTGCAGAGGACAAAACTAGCTTTTCTCTCCTCAAGGATAACAAATACTCCACTGCTGGGGAATTGGGGCAAGAACTATTGGCTGGCCAACCGTTTCCATATGTTATCCTTTTGTATTGGAAATTCTCATCTTATCAGCCATAGATAAGACACATTTTTCCTCTAATGAAAACATTTGAGTGGGTTATCAGTCTTTTGTCTGAGGACATGGACATCCCCGTGAACCCTTCATTTTAATCTGGAGGTGTCGCCTGAGCAAACTCCGGTTGTTCCCTCATTAGACTTGCAGAGCACACACTGGCCAATCATTCAGTCAATACAAACCTGCTAGTAGGGATTCCCGGCACATCTCCAGATTCACAAGGTCTCTGAAAAGTCAGAGAAGATGCAGAAAGGGACGTTGCAAGAGTGCGAAAAAATAAGTGATAACCAGAGAGAGAGAGGGGAATAGACAGAAGTAAAAAAAAAACAGGGCAGAAAGTGAAAGAGACAAATGGGTATTTGAGTATTATCATATCCCTGATTGCAAAATGCTGCTCTACTGCTTTACAAGCAACCAAAACCAGGATTTAACTACAGTAATGGGACTGTGTTTGACAAGAATAAGTAAATTAAAGATAGCAATGAAAAATCATCACATTTCCCAATTCTTAAGGTGTGTAGTTGTGATATAACTCCATCCCACCAACTCACCTGTTCATCGATCTCTCTTTGTGAAGCCAGGCTTCTGGCACAACCCATGATGTTGTGATTAGCCTAATTAGCCATAACTCACAAACAGCCATTCATACAGGCTGACAGATGACACAGTCATTTAGCTGAATGAATGGCCTGACTGCTGGCAGCGGGTGAGGGCGAGTCCTCTGGCCGATGTCCTGCACAAGGCAGTTGAGTTGAATATCTGTAGATTGCCCAGGAAAGCGAAATGGTCAGACCATTGAGAGTGAAGACTGTTACAGACAAAACTGATTTAGATGAACTGTGACCATCATAAAACTCCCTGTGTATCTTTTCTTGATGCATTCGTCATAGACATATTCTATCCAAGACAAGAAGAGTTAAAAGATGAATTCCTCATTGCAGAGGCAGCAGATGCCGATGTGTACTGTACATGTGTGGAGCGGCTGAAGGAGCCTCGTGGAGACTTTGTAATGAAGTACATTAGCTTACATTTTAGAGTCTGAGTCTCTTTCATCAGCCCTTGAATGAAGAGCATTGCTCATTCCCCAAATACTGCAATGATTCATCTTTGCCATGAGCTAGAATGGGCTTTGTCTCAGTAATTAATTTAGCTCTCGGGACAGCAGTTGGAATGAGTCGTGTCTTCAAGGCCTAATTAAAAGAAGATTGTCAAACATATTCTAGGTCACACAGCTCAGAATCTCCAACCATTTAGGAGGGATTTTCAGGCACCACCACCTCGTCCTTCGTGGACCATTTTGCTGGCTGATAGAGTGGGTGACAGAGTGAAAAACAAATGGTTTTATTTGCTTTGTTGATTTCTTCAGGCACCACTTGAAAATTGAGACACTACATGTTTTGTTTATTATTGGCTGCTTGAGTCAATAACTCAATCCACTTATTGAAATCATTAAGAAATCCTTTTTGTGGAAAATAGAAACATAGAAAATGGTGAACACTCAGCTGAATGAGAATGTAATTGTGCATGGATACCTTGGGTTTAGGATCACTTCCTCTAAAATTGTGATTGGAAACACAGATATTGGCACCACATTCATCATGACATATCAGCTTGAGTAGTCATTTTATTGAACCAGTCAGACCGACAGACTGACAGGCAGGAAGTGTGTATCTTATCTGTCCTCATAATGAGAATCAATGACTTTAGTTACAGGCACAGAATGGCTCTAACAGTACACACACTTACACACACACACAGGTTCTGAACAATTAAGCGCGAGCTGTCGGGCTTAGTGCCTGGGTCCATTGTAAGCGCTCTAAACCTGTTAGACTGTGACAGACCATTAAAAGGCTGCCAAGGCTTCCTTAATTTGCTTCAACAGTGCACACTGAGGCAGAGTGACTGAGTGCTGTGAGTGTGTCTCTGTGTATGAATGTGCATTCACTTCTTATGCTACTCCTTAGCCCCCCCGCGACCATCCCTGCCACCTCCACAGCAACACTAAGACACACACGCAGTTTGACAGCATCAACACCATCAAGTCGCTGCAGTATATATGCCTCCATTTTTATTTTGGAATTATCGTATAATGGCCGATTTTTGTTTATTTAGGCAAATGCATCAAACCATTAAAACTCCTGCCAACACTTATGTGTTTCCTGAGTCAGTATATTCTGTAAATTGTTTGTTGCACAATGTAAACAACAGTAATTATCTTTGCATTAGAAGGCATTGCTACAGTAAAGCTGGTATCCTCAGTGCGTGTCAGTTTATATATTAATTACTATAATGCAGTGTTGCCATCACCGTAGATGTTCTCCATACTATATTAAGAAATGATCAGTTTTTTGGGCTGCACTCGTCCTTATTGACACTGGCAGTAAAATCTGGTAAAAACAGGGAAGTGGAAATTACATGTTTCACACCACATTTGTATTTTCACGCTTTGAAATCAACAGCATAAACCCAGTAGATCACACTTTTCCAGCTTTTGCAGTGTTTGATTCAAATAAATCACTAGTTTCCGCAGAACCATCAACTGCCATCTTGGCTGTAATGCAAATACACAAAAGTTACATATTTTAGCTGAAGCAATTCAATAAGAGTAATGAACTATAAATATAAGATCCAAGTCATAAAAAAACTAAATGTACTATTGCAGCTGATTGGAGTCTGACCAAATTAAATGGTCACAATGACAAAGCACATTGTTTACCAGTACTCCAATCCAGTTCAGAGGGGAAACCTTGTGTATTTGACACTTCTGAATGAATGGTTTTTTGGCGGATGTTTCACCTACCAGGCATTTCCTGTCGTGACCAGAGCTTGGCGTTCTCCACCATTAGGAATTAAAGGCCCTGGGCCACAGGATCCTGAGCGCCAGACCACAGGAATATCCAGAATCTGACAGAGGTTCCAAGCCTCTGCATGTTTCATTTCCTATTTCACAAGAGCGGGCGGCCCATGCAAATTCCTGGCTGCGGTATGCCACCAGTCTTCATTTAGCAGCGGTTCGTGGTTGATATTAGATGTTGGACACAATGGGAGATGTTAGAGGGTGGATTAGAAAGGGTGCTGGCAGATCTTACAGGGATTTAAATGGGTGTCTTCTCTTGTTCAGATCATGTGAACTGTCATATTTACATGTCACTGCTGGCTTAGTGCTGTTACGTGGCCATGTTTAATGGCAAATTTGAAGCGTTTCATCTATGAAATCACTCTTCAGCAAATCAGTTTGCACCTGTTACTTTCTGTGCAGGTGATTAGTCAATGACAGGGCAAGGCAGGAGAACATAAATCACACATCCTGAGCCATAGATTTGACCTTAATTCATAATGTTTCACTCTGATCATGCCCTGGTTTTCGGCTACACATACAGACACGCACACAGTCACACACATTAACATCCGTGCACAGATGGGTTTTCATATATGGCTGCCTTGGGCTGTAGTATTGGCTTTAAAAACACCCATAACATCTGTAAAGCATTATGGCTGATTATACTGGTCCTTCATTGCAATCATGCAACATGGGCTGAACATGAACCGTATGGGAAAGAAAGAGATGATGAGGCCTCTACTCTTCTGATGAAGGGGTGAGGCCCATGGCTACATACACACAGGAACTCACCCTAACACATTAATTTCACAAAATCAGATTGTATTGTTTATATTCTAGTGAGGACCTTACATTCATTTCTTAACCCATAACTCTAGCCTGAAAAACCCCTCTGTAAAATAGTTGAACACAACTACTTGTGATGTACATTACATTTCTGGCTCCATTTTGATCTTTGTTTGTGTGTATATTTATATATTTAATTATGACAAGCCAGATGAATCTCATGAGTGGATGACTCTCGTCTTGTTGCGATGTAAAACATTAATTCGAACGTTGCATTGTGGTGTTAGTTACACAGAATCAAAGAGCAAATGCTTCTTTCCAGGCTCACAAACTTGCAGCAAATGCAGCTATTTGCAGTTAAAGAAGAAATACAACTATTTTAAATGATGTTAGCCACATCAGTCCACTTAGCTTACAATGCACTCTGGAGACTTTGGTGTAAGTAAAAAAAAAAGCTACCTCATGCTCTGAACTCTCTGTTTCAGGAATACTCTCTACCTCAATCTCTATCAGATTAATCAGGTGGGGCATTGTATTTTACTGTGCCACAACACTGAAAGTTCATCTCTGTGATTTCAGTTGTTTGGAAGTAGGCAGGGTTTTTCCTGACTAGAAATGAGGCGAGGGTGGTGCCACAACTGTGAAGTAACAGTGATTTGTACATGCTTTACATAAATAATACAATGATTCTGTTTAAAATGTAGTAAAACAATAAATAATATAAAGGCAAGTTGTTACAGTATGGTAAACTGTACCATACTAGAAATACCCGGCAATACAATCCTTTGTCAAGCTTGTTATAATCAGTTTTTGTTTAGTCTGTGCCAGAGAGGTGTTAGACACTATTATCCTTTAAAGAGGCTGTGTGTGCTTCTGTTGGATTCTATTATACTGAAAGCCATTTATATTTAGTCCAACTGTCCTTTTATCTGCTGCAAGTACATGGATAGAACCAGCAGTTAAGCAACAAACTGGATTAGTTACTTGGCCAGTCATTTAGTCAGCAGCTAACAGGGAAGCTAGTTATTAATTCTTCCCAATGTGTCTCTCAAGGCCAGCCCATTGTCTTCCAATTTTTGCTTTTCTTACTTCTTACTATTATACCACCTTTGTGTGTTTTTCTGACTGTGCCATTCCTCACCTGTCCACCAGGTGCCCTTGGTGTGCTCCGCTCTGCAGCACACCTGTGGCTCATCTGTTAATCAGCCCTTTTCACCATCCTCACCAATTAGTGTACATGCAAAGGGTACATGGACATTTTAACTTGTCACAACAGGAAGAGCACAGTTGTAACTAAGAATATTAAAAATGTCTCAATTCTAGCTGACTTTACTGCACAATACAATGTGATGCAGCAATCAGTAGTTATTAATTACCCGTTTTTTTCCTGCTATAACTTTCAAAATGTTTGCTGTAAAAATATATAAACATTTTACCTTGATGTTCCCAAATTTACACATGATATCCCAAAATCCCATGAGGGGGTTACCATAATCAACTTTTGTCTAGCAACATCCCCAGTCTGAAAAATAAGGACCACTGTCATCCAAGTCTCTGAACACTTTCTCCAGAGTATAAATCCTCTTGATTTAGGCGACAACATGGCCTTTCCACAAGCCAGACATTACATGTATGGCTCAGTAGTGGTAAGGATACATGTTTCTGTTGTGTAAGGAGCACTGCAGCATCAGTACTTTGTTAGTGCGGCTAAATACATTTAGACTCGACTCTGAAACAATACACCACTTTTTCCTATGTGTATAAATTTTAAGAACAAGCAGAAAATGGAATTAGAAAAGGAAGAATGACTGAATCCATGATTCTGTTACTGTGTCAGGTTTTGCCGCTGAGCTAAGCTCCAGGGGTATTTTTGATTTATTTAACAGCAGTGTTGTTTTTGAAAGTTCCACTGTGTGTTGTTTTGGCAGCAGAGACGCAGCGCTTGAGCAAGTATTGTTGGAAGAAAGAGCTTGATGGTTCACTTCTCTGTTGGCTCGGTTAAGCCACGTACAAAGACACATAAACTAAAGACGTTCATTTTGTTACTGCCATAAAATAGTGCAGTTTAATAGGACAAGGACCACAAAGTATTTGGCCCTCAGTATTGACAAGTGTGAAATGTATCAGCTCTTTTGTCACCTGTTCTCAAAGAGTCATTTAATACTGTTAGATTCCTTCTATGCATTTACTCCAAATGTAGCACACTCTGTCTCCTCCATCCCTCTAACAATAAACGGTTATTTGTTGTGTGAAAGATAAAACCTGTGTCTAACACTCTCCCTCCATTCGTCCCCTCCCAGCCGTCAGCCTTGGTTGTATGAAAGGTGGAAGGTTTGTTGGAGCCGCTTTGCTCCATTTAGTTGGTGCACTTTGATGACTTCAGTACTACTAATTATAGAGGCGCCGCCAAGGAGGCAATCTCAAAGTGCATCACCCTGAAAGTCTTACACACTGATATCTAAATGTTACCCAGTGGAGTTGCAGCATAATGTGAATGTTCTTAATCATCAACTATATGCTTTCTAGTACCTCAGTGCCATCTGGCAGTATTACACCATACAAATCCCATCATAATGTTCCAAAGAGTGTATTACATGTCAGATATGCTACCCATTTTGAGTTGCACTATAATAAGGTTAATAAAGTTAGCTAATGAAGACATGTACAGTGTTCACTTGGAGAATCATTGTTTCATCAATGAAATATTGAGGCATAAAGAGAAGTTTGTTTTAGTTTGTACTTAGAGTTGACAGGTGTCCCAGCCTATAAGAGTTAGCTGTGGTGGTTGCTACTTACCTGTCACTCATTCATTTTATCCGGGTTCCTGCCCTTTGTCCAAATTTGGATTTTCTAGGACCAGTTACTCCCAGGATCGTAAACCAAACGTCCAAACAGCATTGCTTAAACCTGCAATAACAATTGTTTTTTGGGCCACTTGTGGAGAATTTGTAAGCAAAGAGTTGCCTGTTTACACATCCAGCAGATATGCAACATTAGAAGTCACTGGAGTCATTTCTGGCCACCAAACCACTTTAAGTCCATGAGTCACTTTCCTTTTAGCTCTGCTTTTGTTCTCCAACCACTGAGGGAAACATATGGCTCTTGAACTGCTAAATGCATCCACTACGTTCATCAGCTAGTTGCTAACTTTGTCTGTCTGGGCAGGTGGTGTACAGTGGGTTTATCAGAGCCTTTTCTCTGAAAAGAGCTGCCTGCTGTGGCCGTAAACAACGTTATGGGAGCGATGACAATGAATCAAGCAGTAAAGGGCGGGAAAACCAAAATAATGAGTCGAAAGATGCAGTAAAGCTCTGTAGAGGAACTGAAGTGTCAGGTGATAATTCTCTGTGAGTTCATCACTACGAGCAACCCCTTTCACATAGCCTACAGGTACTCATGTGATCTGTTGTTCATATAATTTACTGATTATTGCCACTTCAAAGGTTAATCATCATTAGGAAGAAGCTGTTGCAGTAGTTGAATGAGTGAACGTGCCATGGCAGGTGGTTGCCTTTGTGGTCAGGGTCAACGGCCTTCACCTTTTTACAGTTGAAACAAAAAAAATGATCAGAATGGGAATTATGAATAGAGCAAATTCTCATCACTTGCTATTCTATGCCTCTGTGTGTTTTCTGTTATGTTAAAACAAATGCATGAGCAAAATGTCTTGTCTATTAATTCAGTGTTATTTTGTCCTGAAGCCTCTCTCTCTCTCTCTCTCTCTCTCTCTCTCTCTCTCTCTCTCTCTCTCTCTCTCTCTCTCTCTCTCTCCCTCTCTCTCTCTCTCTCTCTCTCTGTCTCTCTGTCTCTCTCTCTCTCTCTCTCTCTCTCTGTTTTCTTTGTCTCCTGGGCTTCATGCTTTGCATGCAGAGGATGAGACACCGGGGGAGGTTAAGAGAGGAGCTGGAATGGAGTTCTGCTCCATTTACCACCCTGAAATATTCCTCTTAGAACGACACACTCTGTTTTCTCTCTCTCCTTACTCTCTGCACTATTTCTCACTCTGCCTGTCCCCTCCCTCTCACTTCTCATCTCTGTGTGACATGTGGTCATTTCACTTCATTCCAGGATGGCTTAGCAGTGCTTTAAAACATTGCCGCTGTCCTCCCATCCCATCCTGCTCAATTGCAGGCGGCATTGAGCTTCATAGGCCTATACGGATCTGTTCCTGCTGGCTATAACTCTTTTCCCAATCTCCAATCTCTATCTGCTGCAGAACCTTCAGCACCTTTCTCTATCACTTCACCATAAACAGCCCATAAACAGTACCCACAAACATACATACACACACCGTCAAGTATACAAGCATCTTCTTGTTTATGGATGGTTTATGCTTAGGATTTTTTAATATAAAACTGTCAAACTCTTATGGATAAAAGTAGCACACAGGAGCACTGACAAGAATGAATGACTTTGCACTTAGATCTATTTAGGGCATTAACACAATGAATAAAACAAAATGCACATGATACACTCTGAGTGCTGTGATGAAGCTTTGATAGGCCTCTTTCCATTTCTCTGCAATATGAGTTCAGTTCTGAGTCATCTCTGCCTTTTCTGTGCAGTCTGCTGCCTTCTTCATATTCTAAACAATGTAGATTTTGAATATTTTGGCTTAGCACTTCCACACGGGAAATATCTATTGTTTAAACTCACACTCTCTGCTTGTGAAGCACTTAATTCCTTATTATGGAGAGATTTTCTTGGCATCATCTCTTCCTCATCTACGTGGATGTAGCTATACTGTCCTTGGCAGTGGGAGTTTAGCTGGTTCACAGAAGGACATGGCTGGCTCTCAGTTGCAGTTTATATGTTATATTAGGGTTAGCATGAGGCCACACAGGAAGTCTGATCCCTGAGCTCCACTGAAGTGTTTTCACCTTTGATGTCAGAATAACCTTGACCCTCCTTTGATCCCTTAGTTTCCTGAGAGATGTTTTGCTTTACTTACTATTTTCACACAGATGAAACACACTCACAAACACACACACACACACACACACACACACACATAAAGTACACTCACCTGTGCTCATGCCAGTGCACACATAGAGCTGCCACAGCTGTAGGCTTCTTAACTTTAAATGTAGTTTCACAGACGCTAAGACACAGACTAAATGCAGCAACATACATTTACACACTTGCATACATTCACATGTGAAATCCACTCTGGTGGGCCTCTTTTCCAGACGAAAACATTTGTAACAGCTCTGATCTTTTCTCAGAATCACGTTAATGAGGAAATGAGCCTGTCGGTATGACTTGTATATACATTTCACGTTTGGAATAGAGCTCTAGTAAGCGTACGCAATTTATTCTTTTAGGTCTATTGCCTGTCCCTCGTTTGGTGTAGTAAGGGGTGCTGTGAGTCACTTTTACTCATGCATGTCTGGTCTCATATTTCCTCCCCATTAGGCCTGCATTGCTCTCCTCTGTGTTGTGATAGAGGCTAATGACTCACTGGAAATCTGCCTGGTGTTTATCAAATGTCTCAGTGCAGGGCCGGTGGTCCGGAGTCAGTCTGCCCTTTTTACATTATTATGAGGTATTAGATAAACAGCCAGAACCAGGTGATGAGACCATCATATATGAAGAAATATAAAGAGAAGCACTCTGCAATCATATCTTGACTATATCACTCTGCTCTTTGCGCTGTGGAAAATGATACTCTCAGAGGGGGAATGTGTTGAATTACCTCAGGCTGTCATCCGTTAGTGCGCTGATAAGAATGTATTAAGAAATTGCATGTGTCAGAGATGTGGTGAACTTACACACATAATATTAAGATGTGTCTTCACAGAGTTTAGAAAGAGGGGAGGTGGGTGTAGCAAGTACATCGTTCAGTTTGTATACTTCCTGTATCTCCATGAGTCTGGTTTGCTTCTCAGATTACAATGTTTCAGGAAGAAAGCTTGAATGGATGCCAGTTACATTACAGGCCAATTTGGCTACGCTCAACTATTTACAAAGACAAAAATATACCTTATGTAATAGAAATATATTTTCAGCTTATGTTTCTGATCGGAGACTGACACTATGCTTTAAATGTATCAATCAAAGAAGTTATAACTGTTATGCAAGAGACAGTATGAAGACAAATTGAGAGTCATCCTGCACTCTAGAACCACAACAGAGGTTATCCACCCTCTTTTTCTTTCTGTGGTTTGTGCTGCTTTTCTTTTAAATAAGAAAAACTGCCAACTTGTAGACCTCATACACTGAGATATTTTAAGTTATTAAATTATCTTTTTTTAAAATTTTTTATACAGTTGGTCTCCAATTAGGCATTGATGTGTCTGCATGCCTTCAAATTTAGCAAAATTAGATTTTGCTTTAATGAAAAAAAACAACTGTATTTTTGTAGCAATACCACAGTTTCATACAAACTTAATCTGTTCTGAGTACTCAGTGATTTTCTGTGGTATGATGAACACTGGTATTCAAGCAACATCTGTTTATCAGTCTGTTCCTAATTGGAGTGATCATTACAGCAGAGCTCCTCTGACTATAGTTAACTATAATCTGAGAAAACATGGCTGAATGTTTCAGACATGTTTGCTCAGAATCTGACTATAGTTAACTATAATCTGAGAAACACGTTTTCTCAGATTGTGTTTAATTAAAGTCAGAAGAGCTCTGCTATAATCCATAATAAAACCACAGTCTAAGATGCTTGATTGATGCTAGTGTCTGTGTTGCAACAGCATGTGCACATCAACCATGTCATAGTTGGACTGGTAAGATGATGATAGTGAACGAAATGCCCTGGGGGAAACTGGTTAGTCATGCTGCATCACTAGGTTTGCAGAAAACATGTAAGATGACCTTCTGGTGCTCGGGTATCTCCCAGCAGAACCACTTCCAAAAGCAAAAGGGTTTTTCCAGGAATACGAGGCCCTGCTGTTCCCTAGCTCCACTTCCCTCCTTTCTCCCCTGCCTCCATTCTCCCAGCCCTCTTCCTCCTCTCCCACCACCCCTCCCCTGGCGCTGCGCCAGCCTTCCCTCAAATTCCATGCATCTGGTAATTTCTGGGAAACACCCATGACAGGACTGTCCAGCAGACCACAGGAAACAAAGCCTCTTGGTTTCTGCAGCAGATTGCAGAAGGCCAGTAGTCTCCTTCAGGGAGGGGTCGGGCAGTAGGACTTTCTAAGAATTGTGTTTGGATGGGAACACAGTGTAGTTCTTCAGAGTTTTTGTGTTAAGAAGACAATTTATTCTCGTTCAGCCTTTTTGTGTTGTTATTGCAATCAAACAATGTTTTCATCTCTCTTCCCTCAGGCTTTCTCCCTTTTCTTTTAATAGAGATTCGGGACATTAGCAGAGTAACTGGTGTTGTCAGAGCAGTCAATGAAGAAAAGGGCAGCTTTCAGTGCCTCGTCAGGACACTAATATCTCCATGGATGTTAATGTAATTGCAATATCTTACAATAAAGCTTGCTTTTACTGCCGTGCAAACTTGCCAAGTAAGAATTTGACTGATCTGGTTAAATAAAGGCTAAATAAAAAATACCCTACCGCTCTCTCTTGAACTGCTCTGGCTCTGACCAGAGGCCACTCTGTGATCATGCTGAAGTCTTTTTTTACTAGACTTGTCTGATTCTTTAGAGGGGAGTTGTAACTACTTAACACCTTCAGGGGCATGATACACCCTCAGCTGTCTTCCTCTTTCTCTATTTTAAAGTCTTGTGAATGACTCACTCATGCTCTCAATTTAGAAAGGGAATCAACGAGCATCAGAGGAAGGCCTCAGAACAGAGGAGCAGCAGATGGCTTTGGCTTTGTTTTATGAAAATGTTCGACAGACCCGGCTGCAAAGTATTAGCAATTATTTCTTAGTGTAGGTGTTGATATTTATAACAGCAGAGGGCCACAGTTGTAGCTTTATCTTGACAAATCAACTTGTAAATCAGATCAGTTCTCACTCACTGTGAGGAACAATGAATGCACTTTGAAATAGTCTGTGCTGTTCTCGGTGGCAAGCCCCACTGCACAATAAGTGTAGAAAGTAGGTTGAAACAATAGAAATCTTTGTAGGAATAACTTCAAACCTATCTATCTGATATTATGTAGTGAAAATGTATAAACAAGCCTAATCTATATCTCTCTAGTAAATGCGTAGATGTTGCATCAGTATTAATAAAACAAGAACAGAGAGATACTCACTCACTCTTTCTCTCTTTCCATGAAATAGTTGGCTGCATACCAGCTCTTTGTGACGTCAGTCCCACTGATTCAGACCAGAACGCTTCCATCACCACCAGGGACAAAAAACACACACACACACACATCCAGTCTTCAAGGTCTGCTGCCACAGAATGAGACACAGTGCAGACATTTATTTACAAGCAGCGTGCATTACTGCTCTCCAGTCACATTACTTGAAATTGGCTTTATAAACTAACCTTTGCCAACTCGTGCATAGAGGCTGAAAGTTCATGTCAGCCGGTTCTCAAGGTAGTTTCTAGTGTTGTCTGTAGGGCCACAGGTCAAGTTCTTTAGTTTCAAGAGTCAAGTCTCAATTCCCGGCTCTTAATTCTTAATGGTTGGACCAATGAATATTAATGGTTTAGCTGACCAATGTCTGTGAAATAGTACTCTCCTGTGTTTCCATTCTGTGTCAACTAATTTGAATAAACTTGAGAAAAAGTTAGTCAGGTTGCAGTCATAGCAAATACTCCAGAATTTCAACAATATTTTGGATTTATGTTATTACAAGTATGTGTTTGGGTTAGGCATTAACGGTTATTTTCATTATGATTTTATTCTCTATTATTTGATTAATAATTATTATTTGATCATTTGTCTACACAATGTCATAAAATAGGGAAAGACAGTGGACAATAGTGGACAAAACATGGGTGAAAATATCTTTAAACTGATCTGCTACTCTGTTGTACTCCTTATTTGAAAGTGAAAACCGAAAATGATGAGCCTTATCTGTGAAATACAGAGATGACTTTACGTGGTCGCTCAGTGGACACACACTGTTATAAAGACATATGAATCTTTTCTGCCTCTGTGCCTCCTTCAGGCTCCATCTCCCAATGTGTCTCACCTTATTTTCTCTCAGTGTCTCTCTTTCTATTACTCTCTCCATTGGCCTTTGTCCGTCCTACTGTCTTTGTTCTCTACCTTCTGCCTTTCCCCAGATGCTGAGAGTATATGTGTCTAGTTGATCCAGAGGCTGTTAATCTGGTAATCCACAATCAATATCAGCCTCGTCTCTTTCCTACAGATAAAAAGTAGCTTATCTGATAAGTATATTTTCCCCTCTATGCCCTTTCCCTCTGAGCTTTCTTTTGGTCCCCGAGATTCTTCTGCTTGTATTGATTCAGTCTGTCCACATGTGCTGGACCCTTTTAGACACATAACTTTCATAAAGAAATGAATAATTTGCGCAGCATTGTGTAAAAAGAAAGTCTTGTGCTTGAAAATAATCTGCATTGCAAATTTTTTTTAAATTATCATTTATTAATTTCCTCACAGTCGATCAATAAACGAATCATTGCAGTAGTACAGTACTTAAAATGTAATACATATTGATGCAACAAAAGTAATTAGCAATATAATATATAAGAGGTGAAGAAAGTGCATTTTCTACAGCTGAACTCGCTTATCTTGAGTGTTGCAATAGAAATGTAGAATGTAATTAGGTTATTATTGTTGAGAAGGAGACATCAGCCTCGTGGGTTTTTGTGTAATGCTCTCAAGTGTAACAGATGAAATACAAAACTAAACCCATCAAAGTCACTGGTCTATTTTCAGATGTGGAAATTGTCAAATTATAATTGTTTTCAGTCCAGTAATTTCACGGTGTAGTTTTTGGCTGCTGTCTCCTGCAGGACTCATGTCAGGTAATTTAAATGAAAACCAAGTTGATTTGCTAATTGAGTGAAAACTGAGGCTCCTGAACTTGTGGCCTCAGAGTCACTGAGATACTCACGAGGACTTAAGTTTAGTTCCCATCCATGCATATGGGTGTGTGTGCCTGGACTGTGTTTGTGTGTGTGTGTGTGTGTGTGTGTGTGTGTGTGTGTGTGAAGAAATAAGGAGTGGGACTTTCTGAGTGTTATGTTTTTGCATGCATGTTTGATCTTGTTTGCAGAGTAGCTGCGGTGACTTGTGATCAGGCAAACACTCACAGACAGGACATTTTTGTCATGTTTTTGGTCATGGTCAATCCAAAGAGATAATTTCATCCAGTGTCATCTTTTGATGTTACGCAGGAAATGGTTTTCCCTTCTCTGCCTTCTTGACAATGCTTGGACATTGTTGTTCACTGCCTTTACATGAAGTGTTTGTTATTATAGCTCAAGTGACTGCACATCCTTTGTTGACCCTGTAGTGAAAGACATAAATAAAGATTTTACACATAAAAATCATAGCTTTGCATATATAATCCATGTGATTGATTGTACAAAAAATGGTACAAGATGGTGATAGAATATAAATATAATTATTGGTAAGAAGATAGTCCACAGGCAACAGTTTAAGGAAATACAGAAGACATTGCCTCAAAATATACATACTCACATGTTCTTAAAAGTTGCACAATGTTTTATTCAACTTAACTGGTTTTGAGATTAAATCAGCCTAGTTTAAGAGAAAGTGTTTGTTTGAGGACACAGTGTGTTCCAGGCGGTAGCTCCGTGTGCAGCCAGTAGGGGGAATCGACTGCTCACGCTGACGCCATCCCCCTCTCGTCTCCACTCCTCTCCTCCTCTTCCCTGCGTTCTCCCAGGTTGTGGAAACGCTGCAGCCCGCTGGTCTGTGTCTGGGTCCCTTTCTCGCACAGAGCTGCTCAAGACCCTCCTACCGGCTGGGCTGGAGAAGGAGGAGGCAGTCTGCTCTGCTCGCAGCCTCGGACGAGCCCCCTTTACCGCTCTGTCAGTGTGGAGGAGAAGGAGAGAGAGAGAGAGGCTGAGAGACTGAGTGATAGAGAAAGCGCACGCGAGACAGAAAGAGAGAGAGCAACTGTGTGACAGAGGGAAAGAGAACGAGGCAGGCTGCTTAGAGGAGTGAGAGAGCCAAGGACGAAATAAGGAACACATTTTACAAGAGCAGGAAGAGGGAGGATCGCAGACGAGGGACTCCTTCTCTACTGGGCACCTGGGACACAGTCACTGTGGTTTTTTTCACTCGTCTTCTAGCTGGAACCAAGTGGATTGACTCGCCAACCGGTGGATTTTTAAAAAGAAATATACGCTTGTGCCACATCCTTTAGAAACTGGGATCATTTCCCTGTGTTATCTGCCCTCTCGCTGGCTCGACCGCTACAAACTGAGATTGCTTTCTGGTTCTGTGCTCGACTCTCGTGTGATTCTGCTCCGTGCACAAAGTGCATCTGTCGGCAACCGGTGCTGAAGACATCTCCCCTCTGTCAAGCAGGACAGCGCGCAGCCACCGTCGGTTCAGACTACAGAGGAGAGAGAGAGAGAGAGAGACAGTGTGTGTATGTAAGAGAGGGAACGAGAGAGAGAGGGGCAGTGAGAGAGAGTCAGATACACAGTGTGTTTTGAGAGGGAGGCAGATTAAAGCCCAGCCGAAAGACTGGAGTGAAACAGCTTAAATAGAGAAGTGAACCTATACGTCCTCTCCCGTTTTCCTTGCCATCCCTTTCCTCCTCCTCTCCTCCTCCTCTTCCTCTCCCATTTTCCAACATTCACAGGACTGCCAGAGCTACTGCCACCTGCACCTCTTCACGTCTTCTCTTTCCTCTTCTTCCTCTACCTCACCCTTATCACGCGTTACTATCCGATACCAGCCACTGACGGACACGCTGCTCCTGGTTCTAGCACTTGTGGAAATATTTCCATTGATCCAGCAGTGAGAGACTGAGTGAGCATCCGCCCGATACTGAGGCTCGGGACCGTTCGTCAGGAGCTTCCCCGTTAGAGGCAGACCGTCTCCCAGCCGCTGTCCGGCACGCAGACCCTGCCTTCTCCCTGGAGGACTGGCTAGCGACACAGTGGTGTGGCAGCAAAGACAGGAATCGCACAGCCCCTCCGCTGCCTTTATCCCATTGCTAGCTACTTGGCAGCTCCCGCCCCCGTGTCACCATTCCCTGCCTCAGTGCTAAGGATTCCAGCTACATGGGCAAGCGATTGGAGCAGCAGCCAATGTACCCTCAGTACACCTACTACTACCCCCACTATCTCCAGACCAAGGTACGCCGCTCTTCTGCTCTTCTCGCATTCCTCAAGCCTACTCATCCACTCCTACACTCCTGTCCTGCCTCCCTCCCTCACCCTCAGCACCCCCCCCCCCCCCCCCCCCTTCCACCATACTCCTTTCATCCCCCTCTCATCCCTGAGTGAAGATAGGATTTGATGGATAGCTGGCCTTGGCTGTGATGGTTTCTGATGGCAGGTACCTCGTTGGAGTTTGGATGTCTGTGTCAGTGTGTGTGTGTGTGTGTGTGTGTTTCTGTGTGAAGGATCAAGGATCAGGGATCAAGGCTGGAGGCTTTGGGCTACTGTTAGTCCAGCCTACTAGACCGTTACTGGGAGCTGTCCAGTAATGTCCATCCATCCCTCACCTGCAAACTGATAAGCTCTTGATGTGACACACTGCAGTGGCATGAAGTGTAACACGTTAGATAACATGAATCGTCAGTCAGAGGCTTTTGTTAATCAGAATAACTGACAGACTTTTTGTGCTGTCATACATTAAACAGATGAGAGAATTAGGATCCAAATTTAATTTACTAATGAAGTATTTGCAAGCAGAATGTAGGCCATTGTTTCAATGCTTCAATGCCACTTTTCTAAAGAGGCAAATTAAACACTTAATTATGAAGTTGCTAATTCACTTAACAGTACTAATGTCTTATTGTATTGCTTTACAACGAGGGGACAAACGGGTTATGAACTCTTCTTTTTCTATGGTGATGGTCAGTATGGTTCAGACCGAGAGCAGGCATGAGGAGGGCTGCCGCTGTTTGCTGTAGCTGTAGTATGCATCAGTGCCTCTGGGTTGGAAGCCCAGGCCTGAGCCCTGATGGCTGCCAGGACGCTGGCTGGGCGCACTACCCAGACATCATCAAGGGATTAAAATGGAAGCCTTTTGGGGATTACGCTATTTGTTTTTCTACTACATGTGTAACACTAATTTCTGCCTATTATTGTGTTGGTGTGATGCACAGCAATGGCTGAATGACTATTAAAGCCATGCAGTCGAATGTTGAGCAATAGTTAAGTCTTACTTATGTACTATTGTAAGTGATATTACTTTAAACACAACAATAACAAAAATGCATTTTTACATCTTTAATTCACTCTTTATGCGGTGCTCTAATATGACTATAGATTATCCGAACCCTAATACTTTTTGAGCGCCGACCCAAATGTGTTCTTAGCGTTGAGTATCAACTTATGTCAAATGTTGGAAGTTGGCACTGAATTTATTTATCTCGATTAGGAAACTTTTCTAGCTTTAGTTTATATTTTATTCAGGAAAAGTTCTGTATTTAACACTGAAGCAATGAGCAAAAAACAATATTTATTTTCCCCATACGAAAGGTATTGAAAAAAGTATTGTTTTGATATTGGTTCCAAAACAGTCTGTTTTATTGGCAGCAGTGTTGAACATTTTCAAACGATACTAAGCCTGAGGAATAAAAGTTGAAATGTGGCGTATTTTGGCTATTTATAACAAGAAAATAAGGCAGAAAGAAACTGTGTTCAAGCAATTAATGGATCAATAAAATTAATGCAAAAAGTGAAAGTGCAATAAAGCAAAATAACATTAATAATGATATTTTTATCCTTTTCCGTGTGGAGCGGGGTTGTGAACCAGTGCGCTTCCAGCAGGGAGGACCTGCCTGCAGCCCCACCTGGCAGTCAACTAGCTCTCCCCTGATTTATAGTTTAATACATTTGTGCTGCTGCCATATGGCTTCCCTCTCCATCCCACCCCCCTCCACTACTCCTTCCATCATCCCCCTCTTCCTCCCTCCCCCTTCTCATATCTCAGAGTTGCTCATCTCAGGGGCCTCTCAATCAGGGTATGCCCCTCCATTCTCCCCTCCCTCCCTTCCACTTTTCTTTCCCCCTCTTCCTCCCTCCTCTTGCTGTCTGCCTCCCTTCCCTGTTGCAACAGGGCCCCCTGCCTCCTTCGCCTATGCTGCAGTTCACTCCCAAGGTCAGCGCAGATCCGATCTTGCCACCGTCAGCGATTGATGTATCCTTGAGCGGGCCACTAGGGTCCTGTGTCATGCAAACGAGACCCATGGTGGGGGCGAGAAGAGCATACATTTCCGCAGCCAAGATTCATATTAATTTTCATGATTATTTGGCGTAGCCAGTGGCCTTGTAGGTTGATATGATAGAGCCACAGACAGGGTCAGTAGGAGAAAGGGAGTGTTGGGCACAATGTGGCTGAGAGGGCTGTGGAGAGCTATCTCACGCTCTCATTAATGATCATTACAGAGAGGGGAGAAGGCTCAGTCCACACAGTCTACAAAAATCACATCGCAGTCACTTTGGCCTTGTGTAAGCACACACACATAAACAAATTCACTGCAAGTCCCCTTTTTTACACACACACACACACTCAGATTCAGGCATCAGTCTCAAGTCACACAGGTCTTTCTATCCATCTTCATTGCTGCATTCTCAAGGTATGGTCTCATTCTCCCAAGAGACGTGGGTGGGGGGGCATAAATATCTTGTAGTGATAGGGAGGGGGAGTGGGGCGTAACTCATACCAAAGTGTTGCCATTCTCTTTCTCTCGCCTCCATTTTATGACGCATATTTGAGATTCTATGCATAGAAAATGTATAGAACATCTGTGCTCGGTTACAACTAAGGACTTTATTGTAAAAAAAAAAGGAGCTAACATCGTCCTAATGGCACAGCAGAATAAATTGGGGCCCCTTCATCCCCTCTGTATGTGTGTATTATATTCTAATTTAATGGAGTTCTCTGATGCTGTCCAGCATGTGCTAGTCAACCCAGATTAGAATGTGAAAGTCAGAGAATGAGATGAAACAATAACATTTGGCTTTCTATTGATTAGTGCAGTGGGGCGTAGCATGTGCTTCTCTTTAGCTGAATTATTGATTCCTGAAAGAGGATTTGTGTGTGTGTCTGTGTGTGCACGTTAACGTGTCTGTGTGTGTGTGTGTGTGGCTTTTATATGAGGTTATGGCTGGGGGGAGCTGGCAGGATGCTGCTTTGATGAGAGAATCCTTTAAAGGCCCTATTTCGGTCTATTCCCCAGCTGATCAGTCCGTGGAGTCATTTGCTGAAATTTGGCCTTTTTTCAGCCTGTGTCTTTCGCCGTGAGTTTGATGTGTAGTGCTGTTCATTGCTTGCTGTGCATTCAACTTTAATGATAGGTAATAGATGTGCATCATAAATGAGAAAATTACAGTAAAACGCCTCGCTCTGGCCCGGCCCCTCCCATCGCCCACGAGAACAATTACAGGACACAGATCAATTATTGTTATTTCATGCTAGTGTTTAGGAAAAAATATGAATTTCAACTAAATATGTGCACTAATGCCTCCTAGTATTGGCGTGCGTTGTATCTTATTTTCTCTCAATGACTGGCGTTTTCATTTATCACGCACACAGCTCTCGAAAGGAACTCTCAAATTACTGGTGATTATTCTTGAATACCTGCAGTAAATTGTGCCTCTGTTGTCAAATTAAGTTGGCGTCACTGTTGCTTTTACTGTATGCACACAAGGTACCTGACACTGCCGTACCCTTGTGCTGTTACACATAGAGTAGGTCATTACATATCTAATGTCAGCAATCTCACACACAGAGACAAAAGGATGCACTGCAAAAGTATATGCACAAGCATGCACACACACACACACACACACACACACACACACACACACACACACACTCTTGCACTGTGGCTGTGATCTGGGAGTAGGCAGACATCTGTGTTACAGTCAGACTGGTACATATAGAACCCGAGAAACCAACAGGGGCAGATTGAGGTAGATTTAGCAGCAGCTAATGTCCCTGGCCTTAGGTAAACACCAGTCAATGGAGCCCTTTGAGAGGATCTGTGCCTCTGTCTGCCCCTGCCATCGGCACCATTTATACTGTCTAATTCTTTAGAAATGGAGGTAGAGATGGAGGGAAGGGGTGTATGTGTGTGAGAGAGAAAGAAAGACAGAGAACGGAAGATGGATGTTATAGGAAGGGAGGGCGGAAGGGAGGGGCCAGTTAAAAGCAAGGAAAAGGGTTTGGTTACATTACACGGGGTGATACATTGTACTCCAGAAATAATAACAGAGCCATCTCAATCCTCCTTTAATGCCTTGATACAGGAGAAAGAGAAGCATCGAGACAACGAGGGAGAGACAGATACATAGACATGGAGAGCAAGCAAAATCAAAGGCAGAAAAAAAGGACCATTTTCTAAAGTCTTTCATGGAATCAGTTATCAGTGGCGTAAAACTCAGCTAGCAGCTTAGTCCCCTCTGTCTCCGCTGATGTGGATCTGCTTTGAAGAGTTTATCGTGGCTTTTGGGGCTGGAAAAATACACTTCTTATATTACATTTACTAAAGCCCACCCCTATTTTGAGCCTGGGACGATGTGTTCTTATTAGTACTAAGAGGGGGGTAGTATAATTCATTTTCCCACTTGTAATTCTTCATACATGTCTCACGACTGACTGCCCGAAACAAAATACTGTCCCTGTCTCGCTATAAATCTCAACCCATCATGCGTTGTCTCTTGGCTAGCTCTAATCGTCAGGCTTTTTAGCCAGAGCTTTCTTTCTTTTTTCTTTCTTCACCTCACATCATGGTCAAACCATGAAAAGAGGCTTTTTGATCATTACTCAACTAATACCTCTGGTTTTTATCTGCCTATGCCTACACCTTCATCCAGCAGTACAATTCCTCTACATGTAACTGTCGATCACTGGGGCAGACGACTCCATTCATTTGCTATGGCCTGTGTGTACATGCACAAACATGCACACACAGACACACACTACATTAGGCGGTATGCTTAACCCTTCTCATCTATCAAATGACAGCTCAGCCCTATCTGCACACCCATACATTAAGGTTGTGTGTGCATTACTGCTTCCCGCAGCCTCTCATAAGCCACAGAGCAGGGTACTGAGACCTGGTCTTCTGCATGCTGCCGTCCACATCTGCTGTACCAGAGTGCTCTCTCCACATTGATATCCATTTTGTCAGAAGAGCAAAGGAGGGACGTACAAAGGAAAAGCAAAATGAAATAGCAAGCTTTTTTTTTACATTTTCTATAGGCTTTATCTCTAGAGAGATGGGAGGAGGAACCTGTTTTGTATTAACTTTGGGGTACACAAGGGGTTTTAAATGTAGCAGAAATGTTATGTGTGTGCTTATATTGCACTGCATGGTTTACGAGCCCAAATGGTGGATGAGTATGTACGTGTAAAAGAAGTCTATCAATGAGTTTGTACTTTATGAAGTTACAAGTTGTGGAAAAATACTGTGTGTGCGAGACTGTGTGCTTGGTAAGGGGTCTAGTGCTTGGACTGAAGGTCTCAAAACCAGGTCACATTTTTCTTCTTGGTTGAAGTGTCCTTGAGCAAGACACAGAACAAAGTACCTGCCCATTCACTGGAGGTTGCTGTGAAAAAGAGAATCTGAGATAAATGCATGAAATATAAAATGACGCGCTTGGTGGTGGAGTTCTTGCCCCAGGGAATCTTGTCTCTCCTTTCCGGACCATCTGCAGATAACAGGCAACTCTAGCCTGTGCTGCAAGAGAGAAAGACGGACCTGTTTGGTGAATTGGGCCGTGTGGGGAGGTAGGTGGTGGAGTGAGCAGGGCAAGTTTCCTTCAACCGGAAAACCTGGGTTAAGACACTGAATCCCAGCCCAGATTCTGGGGATACTGCTGTGAGAGAAACACACTCACATACACACACAAAAAACCTGTCTTGGATCTTTGTGCATCAAATAAATTGTGGCTGTGGACTTTTAACCACAGGTGGTCTTTAGTATCTGTGCATATTAGGCATGGCTTGAATTTACAAAAACAGTGCATTAGATTTTTTTTTGTCCCAGGAGTGTGGGGCTCTTCCTTATGAGGAACTGAAATGAAACACATTTTTCAATGTTTTCTGTTCTGTTTTTGGAGTATTCCTACAAAGAGAAAAAGGCATGCAGAGTCAACATGAAGCGAGACAGAGAGAGACAGGAACGATGTTGCTTCAGATTTAGAGCCAGATGAAATGAGACACATGATGTGCCCTTCAAACCCACCAACGCGGCAGGACTCTACAAATACACCTGCTCTTTCTTCTTTCTTGTTTTTACTAGCATTTCTTTCTGTAACATAGTATCTGCCTGGAGCTGTCTGCTCTGGCCCACTGTTTCACTCTTCTGTCGCTCTGGCAAGGGCCTAGCCTGGCGTTTTCACGCTCTATTTTCTGTCTCCCCTTTTGCCTCTGAGAACGGTGGGGTGCAGTCTCAGAATTTTGTCTTTTTTCATCTTTGACTGTTTATGTATCCCCCTCACTTTTGCTCAGATCACTCTTTCTTGCTCCTGTTTTCGCCAAGCCTCCCTTCATCTTTAGATTCTCTTTCATGTTGTCCCTCTTTGTAATTACTCTTTCCCATCCTCCATCGCTTTTGCGTGCCTCTTCCTCTATTTCCGGGAGCCCCTGCTGTCTGCTGGGCATGGTGTCCTGCCATCTGTGCAGGATGACATGAGGGGCTGGAGAGACACCTCCTGGGCAGACCCCTTAATACATACAGCCCATATTAACATACAGAAGACCATATGGGATATAAATAAAAGTCAAACACAGCTAAAACCTTTTACCATTTCAAGTGAATCTTATTGTTTTGTGAGTATGGTGAATATAAAGAAAATTACAGTTGTTAGTCTGTCTGTATCCAATCTTTGCCTAACATCTATTTGGCAACATTATAGTCAATATTTTCCAACAGAAGGAAATACATTTGAGTGAATATGTTTAGTCAGGGATTATCAACTTTGTTGAAAAAGAGATAAAGGGATTACAAACTTTGTTGAAACTTCTGTTGGCTGCTGTTTCTGGTCAATAGATACCAAATAATATGTCTGAATAAGAATGAATCCTTTCAGTGTGTGGTTCAATACTTTTGTCTGGATATTTCTTCTATCTTGAGAATAGCACTGTTCTACACAGGGCAAACACTATCTGTAAACAACTGAATATATTTCTGAAAGTTAAAGTCTGTTTGCTCCCATGTATTAATGTCATTTGTTGATTGCAATGCATATGTTTCTTAGATTTAATGTTTCACAGCATGTTTGACTTAACTGTGAGCCAAACTATCTCCAAATTAAGAGGGATGAAAAATGATTTCAAATTGCAACCACAAAAGTGATGGATAAACTCAAGAGCCCTTGTTTATGTGAACCACATACCTGAAATTCAAAAGGAAGCAGATAGTATCTTTTTTGGCTCCAATTTGGAGGGGAAGATAGTGGAGAGCAGAAAGGGCAGAAGAGGAGTTGGGTCAGGACAGGACACTGAGCTGGTGGTGAAGGATGTCAGGCTGCAAGTCACGTGCTAGAGAAGGGTGAGGGAGGGGGAAGTAACTGCACCTCGTGAGAGACAGACAAGCAGTCAGGCAGAGAAGGGCTTTTGTTGTTCCAGTGTAACTGAAGCTTTCGGTGTCTGCTGCATCTGCTGCCCTACCTTTGGCATGCCGGTTCACATGAAGAATGCTCAGGTTGCTGGTGTAGCGGCAACGGCGGTGGAAGAGTAGGGGGAGGCGGCAGCTTGGCTTGGTAGCGCTCACTGACTGAGACTCAGCCAGAGTAATTGCTCCTGCATTTTTAACGAGTGGCTGCTGCGTACACTTTGAGGAGCAGCGCACCAGAGGATCTCCACACATCTACTGCAGCAGAATTGCCTTTTCACCTTCCTGACTGAGGGCATCTGAGAGAGGCAGAGGCCTGCTTTATATGTTCACACCTAATCAGGCCTAAATGTGTCTTCATCATCATGAGTGGTGGTATTATGAATTGAATATGTTAACCAAATTAAGTTCTTGGAGAGGGGACATAATGTGCTGTAAAAATTAAAGAAGAAGAATTTTCCCATGATCCTGATGGCACTCAACAGAGAAAAGACAGGCAGCACAGACAGTTTGTCATTCTCTTCTGGTTTGAGCATATTATTGGGTTTTAGTCGCAGTCTGTGGTCTACCCTCTTAACCAGACCAGTTATGGCGAACTGAGAACGCCTAATAACAATGACGTCATAATCAAAACAGTCTAGTGTGTATTTCATGAAACAGTTTTCCTGGAAAGTCCTGCAAAAGGGAGTATCATTTTTCTACACGCAGCGCACTATATTGTATAGTTTGAAGTTTGATGCCCTTTTTTTTTTTGGTACCAGAGAATCCAGAGCCAGAATAAGGGACTGGGAACACCACCTGTGGAGAGAAAAAGAGACGGACGGAAAGATCAACAGTCTCGTTTTTCACAGTGGTCTTTCATTTACCTAATGACGTCATAGTCTGACAAAGAAAATCCTTTGCCGGTGTACATCTCACTTTGAGGAATTAGCATTTCATTTCCATTGTGGCTGCACAAACCGATGACCTGGTGTTTTCACCTAGATATTCAGACATGGAAACCGGAGGAGACACCAGCCACAGACATGCAAATGGTAGTCTAGCCTTACCACTGTGATTACTGCAGGAGGCCCAGGTCGCCCCTCTCCTAAACACATATACTGCCTGCAATATTTACTCTACACAGCTGCATTAGTAGTGGCAGGCTCAATGAAAATACCGTGTCACGCATAGCTTGAAAAATGGCTCCGGAAAAAGCCAATTCTGCCATGAATGAGGATAAGCAAATAGGCATGAGGGCTTGAATAGCTGCCAGTCCTGTCAGATTCCCCCCTCTCACCCAGCCACAATGAGCTCCTATACAAATAAGGATACGTGCACCAATTTAGCACAGCAGATGAACCTTGCGAAGCCTTGTCGAGCAAGTGGGGGATTACCAAGAGCAAACAGGCCTTTCTCCCGGCTTTATTTGAGTTAAATGACTCAAGCCACCCTCTCAGATTTTGCCTGAATGGTTTGTCTGGCAGAATCTTCCACTGCTCCAGCCGACTCTGAGGCCACAAAGTGTGCGCATTAGTCAGCGTATGGAAAAACACTGAGTGGGACAGGTAGGCGGCAAGAATTAGATTGCAAGGACACTGATGCGGGGAGCGAGCCGAGCCAGCAGAGTCACAAACCAGGATAAATGGAAAGAAGAGATGAGGAGAAAGCCCTCGGCGTGATGGAGTCCAATTGGAGGAGAGATTATTATTCTTCACCAGTAATTAGTAGCACATAAACAGCCATTGGCAACAGAATTAAAAAGTGTCATTGTGATATGTGGTCTCCATACAAGACGCCGGTTCTCTCCCTTTTCAATAGTTAATCATGTTGCCTCACAGAAACCCCCTGTGCACACACAGAGAGGGTGAGGCTTCAGTATGTAGCAGATGAATGCCTGAAAATGACAAACCTATTGGAGGGTTTGCTGCAGAACACTAGTTTCCCCCTGTACAATCTGCACTGAGGCAAATGCTATGTCCTCTTTCTCCCCTTTTCCCCTAAATTATTAAGGTCACCCACATTTGAGAGGAAAGTGAAGGACAGAGAGTGTGTGTGAGAAAGGAAATGCACGCAGGAATGAATGCTTTCACATACATTTCAGTAACACGTCTTACTTTATGTCTATATTAAAATATGCACAATATTACCGGTACAAGTTTTGAATAAATGCAAATGTTAGCATTTGAGTACTTTTACAGTTGATGAATACTGATGTTTTTATGTTCCTGGATTTTGTTTGTCCTTGGGCTCTTATGAAAATGTTAGAAAACAGTGGCTTTGAAAAACAGTTAGTTACTAATTCCCTGTCTGCTTTCTCTCTCTCATTAGCTGTCTTGAGTACCCTGTGGAGGACTTGTATCCATTATTTATCTCTAGCCCCAAAAAACAACAGCTGCATGCTTGTGTAATCGCCATATGTTATGCTTCTCCCAACATATTGGGAGGAATCATGCTGTATAGGGAGCTTTATATCAACCCATAGAGATCTGTATCAAGCCCGTGCAGACATGCTGCACTTGAATTATTTCCTAAATGCCTAATTTTTTTCAAGCTATCAATGGAAAATACAGCAGAAATGTTCCTCAACAGTGACAACCTAAACTACATCGGGCAATTAACCACAGAGGCACCTTGCAGAATATTTTCGGATGCTCTAGCACCACTGGAACAGTCAGAGGGAGGGAAGGGAAGAGGGTCACATTAGGATTCAGCCGATAAAGCAATAAACCCTTGTAGGAGCTGCAGTCGGCGCCATTCAGAGCAGATTCTGTGTCCTCAGCACTTTGGGCCTGCAATTAATCACTAAGCTGACATTACCCCGCCCTCCTGCGAACGTTGGATAAACACTCTGGCAATGGTGAGCCAACGTTCCCCGCCACAGACCTGGTGTAATCGACTGTTGACGCTCGCTCTCTCTATGAAATGTTTAGGAACTCTGTGCCCCAGTTATGTAGACATCCTGTAGTGTGCAGGATGATCTGCTGATCTGTTAAGTTATAGATAGCAGTTTAACAGCCAGCCGGAGCTACAGCAGGCGGCCGCTGCTCCATCATTCCCCACTCAAGGGTTATGGAGGACGCTTGGCTCTCGTGGCTGATGTGTGACAGCGTTAACTAGCATGTCGCATCTGTTTTACCCGTGTGTGTATGTTTGTGTGTGTTTTGGCATTGTACATTTCTCTGCTGGTGTGACTACATGGCCGTTGCCACAGTGATTTGTGAAATGGGAAGCCTCTGAGCCTGTTGCGGCTTTATTAAGGGGATCGCTGGCAGTGTGTGTTATATTGTTACCATAGCAATAGTTGCCAATAGTGTGTGCCGACCTAGCCCATTGTTTAACAGCTGGTCTGACAAGGTTAGTGTAGGGTAACTGCTGTAACTATAAGGTGGGGAAGCTTTTTTTGGAAGTTGGTAAAATACCAAGATCCATCTCTTACCAAATCCTTTACCTCTTCTCTGTTCTGAGTTTTATTGACTCTCTGGTTGCCACTCACATAAAGAGCAAATAAATAATCTGTTCGTTCTTTAAATGTCAGTCTTAGTTCTAAAATATTAGGTTCATTATAGTTTAACTATAACTCCAGGTCCACTTACTAACTTTTTTTCCATATCTTTCAACCATATGTAATATGTTCTTCATCACCAGATGGAGTTTGCTCTGTTGTGTTTACATACAAGCTTAGTAGCTGTTATGATTTCATCCATAGCACTTTTAGGACTTCTTGCATGTTGTCTAATAGTTGTAAATAATATTATGAACTACTATTTCCAAAGTCAAGAATGAACCTTCATGCTAGTTAATTTATTCAAACCTAGACCTCAAATTTAGAGAGTAGTTTTGATGCTGAAGTCAGATTTTGTAAAAAGCTGTTGAACCCCAGCCCTAAAAACCCAAATCTTTACTTTTTCTAACGTTGCAGCTTAGTGTTACAAGGAATGTTTTATCATTTTAATTATCTTTAAGTTTGTTAACAAATCGATATCACCAGAATTCAACGAGTTTCTTCTTCTTTGCATATTCATAAAGCATGAAACTCCTCATACACACTCGGGGCATGCAAGAGAAGTTTCACACACTTTTAAAACCCCAACATACACAATGACCCACATTATCATGTGCATACATAACAGCCTGAGAGGAAACATGAGAGAGCAGGACGTTTATCGTTGAGGAAGGAGGCGGGTGGTGTGGGGGGTGGGGGGTGGGGGGGTGTATGTGAGGAAGGGTGGGAGCCCTGTTGAGTTCACTGAGTTCACTGGAGGGGACTGACACTCAGCTCACCCTCCTGCAGTCTCTCTCTCTTTCGCTCTCTCAACTACGGTTGATCTGAATAATTTATCTCATATAATTTATCTCTCTACCTCTCTATCTCATTCACTCTCACACACAAACACACTCACACAGACATGCAATTATCTCCCTTTCCACACAAACACACACACACACACACACACACACACACATACACACATGCCTCGGGGGGTTGGGTCCTGGGGCTGGTGTGGAGTGAGCAAGTTGGAATCTGCACAGAGGGAAACCTGATAGGCATTCCCTGTGCCAAACACATGAGGTCACCCTGACTGACTGATCCTGCCTGCCAGCCAGCCTCCCTCCATCCCTCTGCTGCCGTCAGATTAAAACCTTGTATCTCTGAGAAATCAACTGCAGGATTTAGGAGATTTTCCTATTGAGACTCATGCATCTCTGGAACTACAAGAAGTATTTTATGTGCCCTTTAGGATCATAAAGCGTTTATAAAAGACCATGCAGACTTTAAAGAATACTTATGCTTTATTACAACTCGGGTCGTCTTTCCATAATTTTGGCCATCAGTAAGTGTACTCACCCAGTTAATGTTGAGATGTGGGAACAAGGCAACATCCCTAAAGAGACGTCAGACGTGGAAAGAAATGAGCCGTCATACAATCGTACAGGTTTATACAAACTCCCAGGTTAGCCAAAGTTATTTAGAAGAGAAAACAAATTATTAGCCAAACTGTCAATTCAGAGTTTGCAGATTGACTTTGATCTACTGTACTTGCTATTGTTGTGCTTCACAGTGCAATGAGGGATTATTACAGTACTAGTAGTACATTTTGGGTGTACTGTACTCACATTTGTACCTCAGTTTTACCTTATATAAATAAAGTTATAAATATATAGCTTAACTGTTGCTTGTTAACCACCTGTCTGATCATCTGCCTGCCCGTGTTTCTTGCCTTGTTCAGGAATTACCTTGTTAACTACAATGTTATCATAACTGATAGAAATGATGGACAAAACTATGAAAAAATGAGCGAAGAATGAACTGGAATTCTTTCATCTTTCATCTCCTGCAAAAGTCACACATTTAGATCATAATGTTACGGTTTTCATGCAACAGCCGCACTTTTCAGCATTGCCAGAGAAATATATTGGAGAAGGCTATTCCAGTAAAGTAAGTAAAAAGTGTAATAAACCACAAACAAATCAAGACAGAACTTGAAACTTATTTTTGAACTTTGCCACTACATTATGAAATACTTGTCCATGAGAGTGTGCAATATAGTTAGCCTGTTGTCTGGTGTGAAAAACAATACACTCTGTAATCTCTCAAAGTTGATGGCTATGAAAGGTTCTTAAAATGGAAAATGTGTAGCAACCGTAATCCCTAGAGACTTGTCTTTTATCCCGAGCAGCCCTTTGAAATACCCACCCAAACCCAAACAACACTGTCAACTCAAAGCACTGGTCTCAAAAGGACCCTAAACATGTGTTCTTTAGATCCCGGCTCCTGTTCTCTTGTCACACACACAAGCATGCAACATGGACACCCGTATTCAATCAGTCTTAGACACACACACATGCATATACATGGAGACGTACACACAATAGCACACATTCTGTCTCCAGCACATGTACACACAAAAATATCCACACACGCATACACAAACCAGCCACCCCCACACGACACAGCAGTCACCTCTCGCTCCCACGCATCTCATGTTCTTCCCATATTATGTTAAAATGGACATGCATAATTGCACTGGCGAGGTTTGTTGTTTTTGTTGGCGGTTATCAACAGCCCCCGTGATGTCTCCGACAGAGGTGATCATTGTTGCAGGCACCACAAATCTACATCACAGCGCTCACAAATATGCTGTTTCTGTGAGGTCTACATTGTCAAGATGGAGTGTTCTGGTTTTAGAGGGAAGAAAAACCTGTAATTTGAGTAATTATATAATTACAGTAGGTCGTATGTTTTTTTAGAGATCGTTAAAAAGGAATAACTTTAAGGCAAAGGTAAATGCTAAGATGACTTTTATTGTATAGTGTGCAGTTGTTAGTACAAAATCACTCTTTACAGCTCTTATTGTAACTCTTTACAGTGTAACCATTTCCCATTTACACAGGCCCAGTGGTAAAATGGGGTGAAATGAAGCGTAGAGAGAAGTCTGGGCATGTGAGACAGCTACACCTGTACTAACGCCAGAATACAAGCACTGTCATTCTAAGACCTAAACTGAAACACGGTAATGACATTGCAGCTGCCAATATCACTGTGGTGAGACATTTACAGAACCACCAGTGTTTAACATTCACTTCTGTTTCACTAGTCACAAAGCAGAGCAAGTCAATACCAGATTTGCTTGCATGTGTCGCCCTTTATTTTCCTGCTTGTAAGCATGAAATTTCTGTAGGCTGTAATGCTGTTTCAGATGTTTTGAGCACTCAACTACCCTGAATAACCCTCCTTCAGGAACTGACTTCCACAAGTCGTTTGAGGTTGGGTGAAGTCTTAAATAAAGCTGTGGCTTGTGGCGGCAAGCTGACTCTATATGCTTTGTATATGCAATCCGGGCACAGCCAGTGGCAAACAAGCTCTTTTTGCGATCATGTTTCTAAACAATATGCTGTCTGGAGACTTAGGACCAGATCTCGTGCCTTCATGTATATGTTTAAGCTGGCTGAATATGAAGCTGAAACCACAGAATGTAAGGGAAAACAGCAGCTGTTAGTATATGTAAAGACCTTTACTTGATAGCACTTACAATATAATCATTTTTACCAAAAAACCTGTTTTAACAATATAGATGATCCTAACCTCAACCTCAAATATGTTGTATTATGCAGACAATCGTCATGAGCCTGTAATTTAAATGACATCCCTCAGCTCTGGTTTCTTTGTTGACAGTCATTTAATAACAATCCCTACGGTACATTTATTTGTGTTTATTCCTAATTCAAATTGTGGGTATTTCAGTTTGGAAAGATACTCTTTGAAGATTTTTTTGCAACCCTATATTTTAATGTAATCCTTCTCTTTTTCACTCACACAAAGATATACTGTATGACGGCGTGTAGCTCCCTTTTTGTTCTCTCTTTCTGTTTAGTCGCACAGGTTTGTGTTGTGGGTTAGAGAAGGCTGAGTTAATGGAGAACGTCAAACCGGCTTGTAGCGCTGCCTTGGCTCTGACCCGTGCAGATTGTGGAGTGACCCCAGTGGTGCTGCCCCGAGCCTGTAGTTGGAATCCAATCTCCTCGCTGGGATGTGGTGCATGTTTTAGCAGTCTGCTTTGAAAACTTTGCCCCCCTGCCTCCCCAAAAGTGTCTATCATTCCTCTAATAAAACCTGGTTTGTTTTCACCTGTGATGACCCAGGTTAGGTGGGTTTTTTCAGCTCACAGACGGCAGTGGCACATTTGTTTAATCACATTAGACCCTTCCTGCTCCTAGACGGGTGGAGACAGGAAAATTGGAAACCAGCTTTGTTCTGTCTTTAGAATAGGAAAAAAAATGTAAATATATAAAGGTAACTGCTTGTAATATCAAATGTCAATCACACTCACTGGCAGGTTGTATGTTATTACATTGTTTTCAGGGGTTAATGAGGTGATTGAAGTGACGAACATAGAGCCATCGCTAATCAATAGGAATATTTGCTTCACTGAATTGCAATTAAATCAATAGGACTACATTATACTTAAATTATCATTTTAGATTTAGCACCCTGGAAGAGGGATGATTTTATCATCTAAAAATGTCTGCCCTCATCTAGCGGTTTCAGAATACACTTACTCTTCTTCCAATTACAAGCCAGGGAGGGAGAAATCAATGGCTACTAACAAGTGACATCGTTAAGGCATTTTGAGGGAAACTGAAATCACACAGGGCTTGATAGCCTTGTTTAATGAGTCATCCAAAGGAGTGCTTCTCCACACCTATTTGTTTCCCCTCCGTTTGGGCCTTTTGCCGTCCTCGTTGGTGGTAATTGTCTGGAACACGGCGGCTATGACACAGCTATCCTACCTCATGCTGAGATGCATTAGTGCCATTTAAAACGTGGCGCAGGGTGAGACTGCACCCCTGTAATTCGATAAAAGTGAATGCAGGGAGGCAAAGGAAGAGGGAGGGATGGAGGGCAGCAGGCTCCCAAAGAGGCTTGAGAGTGGATCATCTGCAGCCTTTCAAGGTGAAAAGCATCAGCTGAAGGTCTCTCTTGTACTTTCTGTGTCTTTTTCACTGTCACGTGTACCTGTATTACCTTCTCTCACACTATTCAGCAAGCGCCTAACAGTAAATCTTTGCTTGAGCCTGAGCAACCAGCAAAACAGGACTTGATCACACACTTGAGCTTCTCAAAACCTTTTGAGTTTACGAAGGAAAAGATGCACTTATATACTTATATATGATATATACAGTAATAACTGATAGAATGGTTGGAAAGAGGGAAATGTTTGACTGAAAGGTTGAAGAAGAAGACGCAAAGCAGAGGGAGCATTTTGTCTTTTTTAGCACCAATACAAAGAAATTAAAAGCAAGCTGGAGAAATTGTGTTTGGATCTCAGGGAAGAGAGAGATTGAAGATTACAATCAGACATCAGCATCCTGCTGAGAGTCTTCAGTCTAATTCTACTGAGAGAAGATAGTTAACTCTGCTTATTCCACGATGGCTGGCAACTTGAGAATTCAAAATAATTAGAGTCAAATAGAGAAGCGATTGGAAAAAATGGTGGAGGGATAAATGAGGAGTGTTTTGAGGAGCGAAAAACAAGGAAATGTAGTGCAGACAAAACAGTTATAGACATCTACACAATATGTATGTGTCTGTGTGTGATTATATGTTTATTCATCCCTTCACATGTGTGACTGATATTGATATTTTTATTTTATATCATGATATTAATATGTATCATGATGTAGTGAATTTCTCAGCCAATTCAATTGAGCTACTGGTTCACAAACTGGATAACATGATCAGATGGGAATGTCTGTTTGGCTAATCCACTGAATTATTAAATCCCTCAAAATGACAATGCTTAATGAATCATGTAAATTCAATATCGCCAAAACAGAAGTCATGCTCATTGATTTTGCAATATTTGCCTTCATATAACCAGATATTTTAAAAGAGTAGCCACCTCGCTATAGCAAATTAACCGCTAGCGGATGATTCCTTTTGTTTCATTGTATATGGTGTCATATTGCTCATTTTGTAATTTCATGATTGACTCACAGATTAAGACAGATCAGACATTAAGAAGTCCCCTTAAGGTCCTCTTATTGTCTCCTTTTGTTTAGTCTTCTTGTCTTTTCTCCTTAACTCAGCAGCTGTCAGTCATAAACTGGTGGTATGCAGGGCACCTATCTTTGTTTCTTTTTGGTAGGATCTAATGTAAACTGCACCATCTTGTACTAATGAATATATGTATAATACATTTACATAATACATACAATGCAAAACATATTCCCTTAAGCTTTACCCAGTGATTGCTGACTGCCGAACAGACTTCAATGTATTATGCAGTGCCGTCATTGACCACTTGAACACACTTTTAAGGTGTCCTTTTTACCCCAGCACCCAGCAACACTTCATCCTGCTCTAAGAAGGAGCAGAAGGAGAGTGGACCTGGTTTGAAGGGTGAATACATTCTGCCACACTTCCCTCTCAAAGCATGTAAAAGGTACCCTGATTCGACTGCTTGCGCTGTTTGCTCCCGCATGCATGAGCTGGTGTGCTTCAAGGTGCTTCTTGGATTTCAGGAAGGGCCTTTTAACTTGAAACCAAAGAGAGGCAAGTCAATTTTTTCTCAGTGTGCCTGGGAAAAAAAAACGCTAGCTGCTTTTGTTTTTGGTCCCAGCAGTGCTGGGAGTATTAAGCTTGCCCACCAATTAGGGCATGCCGATTCTTACAGCCCATGAATTATTAAGAGCAGCCCATCGACTCGGAGCAGTGACGGAGGGCAAAGAGAGAGAGCATCAAGCCACCTGAGCACCACAGCTGCATTTGTTAAAGCATAAGCTGTCTGTGTGCTGCACCAACGCTGTTACAATTTAAGCACAAATAAATTTGGTTTTTGACGTGATTCTAATTATTTTCAGTCTACAAATTGGATAAATGCTGCATTTATTCAACAACACGCACTTATGAGGAAAAAAAAGAAAAAGGAGAGACGGATAGGATAGTGTACGGTATTAGATTGCAACTTGCAACACCGGCTACCCTCAAGGTCAACCAATTCATTCCTGCTGTAGAATTTATTGTCTGGTAGTAGCTAAAGCAATGAGGTGCTGTGAACCTTGAGCTCATGTCTATATAGAAGGTCTTCACAGCTTTATACTTGGGGGAATCCTGCTTGTTAACTCTCCATTCAGGGCTCCACCCAGCTCCAGTGCCTGAAACATGACCCCATGATAGCGCCGGCCAAGGCCTGCTAATGTGCCTGCATTTTTTAGGGAACACCAAGTTAATGTTCCTCGGGACCATCACCTCATCATAAATACTGTAAGTCTTTGAGACGGCGCCAATGGGCTGTAACTCGCGAGGAATGACGGGAACGCTGCGAAATTAGGTCCCCGTCAAATGTGACTCCTGGCGATTGTCAGTACTTAAGATGTATTAGACGGAGAAGGGGAACTGCTTTGTGTGGGAGCCCCTGCCTTACTGGATAACAGAGCTATCATTATGCATGAATAATTGGATGCATTCCTTTTATTTTTTTCCTCTCTCTCTTTTCACCAGTGGGCTGTTTAATGTAGCAGAGTTGTCAAATAAGTCTGTCGCAGGGAGAAAGAGGGAGCCAAGACTGATTACTTTATGTGAATGACTTTTTTTCTCGTGCAGAATTGAAATAATTTAGAGCAGTTAAGAGAGGAGTGGGACTGTGGAGAGAAGGATATATGTGGATATTGTGGCACGGCGGGGCTTTTAAGTGTGTTGTGATTTAGTTATTTATTGTTTTGCTGCGGGGAACGAGGCGAGAAGAGAATGCTGGTCTCTCAGATGTCTTTAAATAGAGATCCTGACTGCCTACTTGCCCGCTTGCTTGTACTCTGAAATGGCCGGTTCAATCTCCGTTTGGTAATATACATTAGCCATGGTCCTGTTTGTCACTGGAATAGCTGAAGTGCCCTTTAGCTGGCATTAGATTCAGTGTTTTCTTCTTTGTTGCTCCCTTGTTTCTGAAAAACCACCAGGCCGAAATAGTTTAATGCTCGTACAATAGCGCCACTTTGCTTGTTTATCAGTGCACCTCCCTGTCTGAAAAACACATATACAATGACACGTAATTCCGAGCTCAGCCTGGAATCCAGACATTGCACAGAAATGATGTCTTCTTTCTCTTCTTCTTTTGTCTCTTCTATTTTCTCCCTCTGAGTTTGACCTGAACCAGCAATTTCCACAGTCTTAGAGATTACGCAACAAGCTGCGTCCATGTAAGATGCTTTTTTTGGACGCTGTTGTAAGCCTTCTCATGGCAGTGGAATATCATATAAACAACGGATTTAAAATTTACTGTGTTTTTCAATATCATATTGAAAAGTGATAATTGAAGAGTTATTTGTCCACTCAGAACAAATCCAGGTTATAAGAAATTGGTTAGAAATATATATATAAATTTACATTCTTAAAGTGCTAAACATACACTAGTGACTCTAAACTATGTAAGCATGGTACGAATTTTATATGTTTATACTAATTTAATGAATATATGTAGGGCCATGCTAATAAAAATGTATAGAGGGGAACATTTGTATTTGCTTTACTGAAGGCCTGCCTGTTGTACTATATGAGATGTGGATGGACAGGATATTAGGGCTCATGGCATCTCAACGATACCAAACCAACTGCGGTTTCCGAAATGGATAGAAGGTTAAATAAGATGGTGTTGTGTGCCGGCGAGTAAAGTTGTCGGTAATCAAAGTTTTGGCTAAGTCTATTCTCTAAATTTAGTTGTGGGAAGCAAAAATAGACTCACTTAGAAGTACTGAAGTCTAAAGATTTAGACCTCTTAGTGTCAGAGACAGCTGCTGCAGAGTTTTCGTGAGCTGCTCACTTTCTCTTTGACTTGATTCATGTAGTCTTTTTGTTATTCTGTGCTGCCCCCAAACCACCGTCAGAGGTCTTTAGGATAGCTGTTACGTTTTTCTCAAAACCAAAAAAAAAGTCTGGAGAAAGAAGTTGACCAGAACCGTGACCAGACTTGAACTGAAGGGGCCTGATGGAGCTGCAGTGTGCTGCTTCTTCCTTGTCAGTCGGGAGTTGTTTACTTTTCCCAATCGTGACTCAGCCTCATTATCTTTCGTCCATTCTACACCTGCCACCCAGCTGTAGCCTTCACTACACACTAAACATCAAACTGTCTAGTGACGGCCTTTCGTTTAGTCTGCTTTTCTTAATGTTTGCTTTAATTTCCTCAATGTGTGTCTTCAGAACTACAGTATGTATCCTTTAGTGAAAGATCAGTGAGTTGCCTGTATAAAGAAGAGCAGTTTACCATGGTTTTACTTTGGTGACTGAAACAGATTAACAGATCGATGAGCCTCAAGATGAGTCTTAAAATATGCTGGGGCTGATGGGATAATAGCAAGATAAGTTGGGCCTCTTGTGGGATGTGAAGCAGCCCGTAACTAATTAATTATGCATTTCCAGCACATTCTTTCTCAACCAAATACGAAGGAATGCCACCCAATTATAAAAAATATATATATATATAAACAGCATGAGGATCATTGTGATGGTAATGGTCCATCCATGGTGGTGGGCAGACCCTTTCATATTCAGCCCCACAATGACTCTGCTGTCTTGGGTGTATAAGAGGTGGTCTGCTGCTGGCGGACGACTGAGCAGAGGAGCTTCCTGTTCATGTGGTAATCTGTGTGGCGGTACAATGGAGCGAGCGCTGTTCTCTCAGAGCCCAGCCCAGCACATTCAGCCAGAGAATGGAGGGCCACACACCACAACAATAACAGTCCACTGCTATCATCTCATGAAAAGTCTCCATTGGAGGGTAAATAAATAGTTTAGAAACCTTTTTGCAAGTACAATAGGCCAGACCACCGCTGATTTTCATCTTTGATGTCTCTTCACAATTTGCCCTGACTTATGAAAATATTATGCTGGGCTGGAAAAACAGAATGCTGAAAAGAATGTAGAAACTCAATTGTTATTTTACCTTAAAGGAGAGCTGTAAGGGCTTTCTTTTTGCTAGTGAATAAAAACGAAAAAAACAACTGGGATCATTTTCGTCATGCAAGATTTGAATTTGAAATGAAATAAAACCCAATTGTCAGATTCATTAGCTGAGAGAGGATTCCAGAGTATAAGCTCTATGTTCCAGTAACTATTTTCAATTGCTTGCAAAAGTGTGTGCGTTAGACTCAAGGGTGACATCACAAAAAGAAAAGAAATAAAAATAGAAAGTCCAAATAGCCTCTTGAATTTGCAAAAGCAGAAAAAAAGCCTTTATTGCGATTGCTACTCTGTGTTTTCGGAAAGTTGTTTGGAGTGAGAGCATCTCAGTAAGGGATCCTTTTAAAAGAGCTTGAACAATTGTCAGAGGGAAGAACCATAATCCCTGGCTTTGATTCATAAAGTGGCTTGCAACAGGATTGCTGATATGGGACAATTGCACATCTTTCCCAGAAATTTATGGTCATTCAGCCTGCACTGCGATGCAAAATTAGACTCCTGAGAAGCTTTATGAATAGATACAAGACATAAGGAAGGACTGAGTGGTGAACACGCTGTTGCGAGAAACACTCACTCTTTCTTTATTCATACATTTCCATTGAAGCCAGACAGAAGCATTTATGAATGAACTGTAAACCTTTACTTTTTTCACTGTTAACCTACCATACAGTGGAAAGAATGAATAACTTCAGTTATCTTTGAAGATACAGAAGGAGTGATAATATCACCGTTGAGTTTGTTCTGACTTGCTTGAACCCAGATGGCCTGTGTTTATCTTTACTGGCTGTGATCCTTTACCGTGTCCAAGTGTTGCATGCATTAAACTCTTCCAGCAGCCCGACAAGAGCACAGCAGGCCACAGTCACTGAGGCAAGCAGTCAGGCAAGGGGGAAACATTACACCATTACACTCACCTGTTCCACAGCCATGGTGACTTATCTCATGAATAAATCACACTACCCAGGTTCGGACAACGTCTGCATCCCTAGCCATCTTTCTCTCAGTTGCCTCTTTTTTTCTACTTCTCTCTGCTCTCTCTGCTCTCTCTCTCTCTCTCTCTCTCTCTCTCTCTCTCTCTCTCTCTCTCTCCCTACCATCTTATGTTTTACATCTCTTGCTCTAGCTGGCTGCCTGACAGTGCTCACTTTATTTATCACGCGATTGTGACACTTTTGGATAAAGCTCCACACCCACCCTGATTGAACTCTGCTTGTGAGAGCTGGGAAGCACAGATCATTCCCCTTTGGTTTCCAGTAAGTCATGGGATTGACAGCTGGGGATGGCCTGCCCAGAAGAGGCTGACTCTCTTCCTTTAAATCACTCGGAGAGGCGCTACTGAAGTGTCCCTAACTCAGCGGTCATGCCAGTATGCCAAATCAACAGAAATACTGAAAGCACCCACGTTGAAAATGAAAACTGAAATACACTGATGGATAGGAAAATCCTCAAAATAAAAGCATATATGCGGGCTTACGTTTGAGCTTCGTCTGAAAACCTTGCTTTTCTTGGCACATCTTTCTTGGTATGACATATCCAGGTGCACAGAGGCAGAATAGCGAGCAGTGATTCCAAAGATGTTACAATGCGGCATTGTTCTCACATTGACCCTGAGTAAAACAATCCCCTGCATAGCATTGCCGTCTGCTGCTGACGGCAGCTTAGGCCAGAGGAGGCGGGCGGATACAGGGGTTTTTGTGTTGAGTAATGCTGATATTCCTTCTAGGGGGATAGTTGCTTAACACACTGTGCAGAATCTGGCACAGCGTCTTCTCTGGCCTACTAAACTCTGCTCAACACTATGTAAAAACTCCCCAATGGCTGTTAGACAGGGAGGAGAAAGGGGGTGGAGAGAGTAACTCGGAAGAGACAGAAGAGAGAGGGGGAGCAGGAAGGAGAATTGGAGGACGAGCAGCCAGATGAGGATTGGGATGGATTTAGGGATAGATGAGAGCTGACTGAAGGGATTGGAGATGGTGAAGAGAGGATGGATGGAGGACTAGCAGGGGAAAGATTCAGTTATGGAGGGTTAGAGAGAGGGAAACTGAGGGGCAAGATGGTCCACAGTACGGTAGTTTAGCAGTGAAAACAAGCTACTTAGGCTGTGAGAAATCTGTTGGCCCTTGTCAAAACACAGTGCTGGGACTGTGATGGTGAACCAAATGGAAATATATTAGTTAGATTGTGATTTATTGCTTAGACAAAGTGCTCTTGCTCAGTAAAGATGATGAGTCAGTGCCTGAAGTACACTATCAGCCCACTTCAAAGTATAAACTTGCAGCAAAATAATGTTGTGACAAATTAGATCTCATCCAGGGTCACAACAGAGTGACTAAACGATAAAATGCCTCCAGGTAAGAATGCATTTGTCAGAAATAAGCTGTGTGCCAAATGAGAGGTTGAAGCCCTCAGAAAGACGCGCCACAAAGGTGGGTGCTTTAGACACTCTGGCTCACAGAGATGAAAACTATGCAAAGTAAAACAAAGTTTATCACCGGGCATGTTGCCCTCAAACAAAGTGAAAATACCAGTGGTAAAGTAGGACAGGTTTTTTGATACAGTATGAGTTGTGATGCTGGATGTGCTAGACAAATAGTGTAGTAGTATATCCATATACTGTCAGTTCCATGTATCTGCAACACCCTGTGATTAACAACATGTCTTGACTGCTAAAAAGAACAAAGTTGAATGTATGACTGGCCTTCATCATCTACAAAACCCTCACAAATACAACGTCGTCATATGATTTCCAACTTTACAGTTGATGTGAATCACTTGAACAGATATTAAAATGGATCATTTCAAATGCTGTTATCTATTCCCACATCTAGAAAGTGTTTTCAGGTGTTGACGTAGCTTTATATTTTCACCGTAGAGCGTTACATTTGTAGTGCAAATATTGGGACACAATATTCATTTTCAAAGATTCATCTTGCTCTTTTTCCCTCGTTTTTAAAAAACATTCTCGTTGGTTTGATTGCCTGCTGCTGCACGACCTTTTCTCCAACGCATCCAGAAGTTCACATCCATCAAAATCTAATTTACAGCTCGCCTGGCAATTAGAGAATGGTTGGATGATGTACTATTTCAAAACCATTTTGTTTTTCACACAATTATGTTTTTTTCGGTCTTTGTATAGACAAATAACTTTATACCTGAGTTACTTTGTGCCTCATTGAAATGATGTCTGTACAGCCAAAACATTTGAGCAGTAATCAAAAAGAATAAAGGCCAAATAGATATTTAATTTTTCTGTATCATAAATCTAGTCTGTCCATTTTTAAGCTTCCTCCTGCCACTGCTTGTACACCTGATTTTTCTGCCCGGTTGGTTAGGATCCATGTGCGAAATCCCTGGATATGTTTTTCAGATGTACGTCATAAAATAACCCTATAAACTACCACAAACCGACCGTTCGCCGTTCCCCAGCTGATTTGTTATGGCTGTCTCAAGCCCTCCTGCCACAACAGCGGCTGGTGTTTAGTGCCAGTATTTAGTCTGGCAATTGTCAGAAACGCTTCAGTGAGTATATTCCTTGGGGGCCAAAAGTGACATTCCAGACCCAGTGCAACTACTTTGCATGTGAAAGAAAATGAATATTCAAAGAGAAGAGGATGTGTGTTCTCTCCTGTGCATATTTCTATACCTATCTGCATTTGTGTGGATTTTATCTTTTCATCTGTGTACGGTTGCGTTCATATATACAATCATCGCACATAATGCTTCGACGTCTATACCAGTTTGCTTTAGATTATCTTGTTTGTAGTTTGTGTGTGTTCATCCACTGTGTGTATGTTTCCTTGTGTGTATCACACATTTATAGGCAGTGTCAGAGAAAAGTGTACAGGAACTGTATTTCTCCACAGGCATAGAGGACATTAACATACAGTATGTTCTCACAACAAGGTGCAGAATAATGGTGATCCAATTCACAAAACATTGAACTAAGTGTGAACACATTAAATCATGTGAAAGAATAGGTTGAAGTGACTAATGACTTTATTAGGGATATTTTTCATGGACTTTTGTTTGGCATCACGTTCACAATACGAAACAATGACAGCTTAATATTAAAGCCACAGGCTGCACCAGCCAATCAAAAGGAGAGCACCTGAGGCAATGATCACATCAATAATTGATAAAAATCAACCCTAAAATGAGGCAAGCAATATACATAAAAATCAATGGAATGCAAATTGAAATAGGAAAAAAACGATATTGAGTAAATCATTAAAAGCAAATAGTCTAATATTTTACTATTTTCATATTTTTAGTTTGATTTGTTTTTCGTCAAGGTTATGAAGGTATTTCCAGTTTGGATATGAGACTTGGACTGGTTATTGCCTGAATTGCCTCAACTGTCCCCTTGAATCATTGTATCTCTAATAAACTGTGTCAGTGTTGAACCTTTTCTTTCAACACACAAAGCATAGCATGTATGGACATACACACTGTGTTACGCCTGCTGTTAGTGTTAGTGTGCTATCGCATTTACTGAGCTATCCCAGCTCGCAGCAGTCTTTAATGCGTGAAAGTTCTCTGTGTGAGTCTGCTATTTGTAAATGCAATGTTAACATTGCTCAGTTATGCAAACATTACGTAGTATCTTTAACATATGGCACACACTGAGGTCGGTGTCAGGCAGTAACTCATGCACTAGGCTGTTGGGGACCTTTGAGCCTCTTTGCTGCTCCTGCACCAATTACAGCCTTATTTATGAATTTGAGCACTGTTGACCTTCTGGAAAAGGAGACGTAAATTTGTTTGTCTGGTGAACGGCGTAACAAATGGCGTTCTGGGACAAGTCAAGCTTCTTCTCTATCAATCTGTCCCCGGTGTCTCTCTCTCTCTTCTGGCATTCTCCACACTTCAGCAATAACTCTCATTAACTGGTCAGCCGGTCAGCTATCATTTTGAAACGGCGGTCAGTCAACAAGTTTTTGAGGGAGAGGAAAAAAGGAAAAGAGACTCACAGCAGTGTGTTTGTTATTCAGTCTCTCTCTCTCTCTCTCTCTCTCTCTCTCTCTCTCTCTCTCTCTCTCTCTCACTTTCTCTCTCTCTCTCTCTCTCTCTCTCTCTCTGTCTCTCTCTCGCTCTCTCTCTCTCTCTCTCTCTCACTTTCTCGATCCTTTTATGCAGCCTATGGGAGCATTTCAGGGTAGTGTGCCAGCCCATGTGCGTGACTGGATTGGTAGACATTTGTCTCAGTGAGAGACAGGTCACGCTGAAAAAGGGCTAACCCCCCCCCCCCCCCATCCTCCCTCTCCACATCATCCACAGTCCTCTGTTTGTGCATACACTTCCTGTGAAAAACATATCTGACCCCTGAAGAATGTGCCCAATTAGAGACGGAGAGTGTGATGATATTTCTAATATCTGGTGCTGTTTTACACAGAAATGAAGGTTTACTCTGAGGGTCCTCCACCACCAGAGCTCTGGTGTGGGAGGGGCTGTCCAGGCAGCATAATGTTCAAAAGTATGACAATCAGACAATGACCACATCTGTCACAACAGTCATCCTGGGGTGTGGAAAATTGTGATGTGAATTTTTCACTACTTTCAGAAATGTTATAGACTAATTGATTAACTGAGTGAAAAAATGTAGGGTTTGTTTAAATGAGTGACCCTGGGGTCCGGTCGGTAACCATTCATTTGCCTGTGGATCTTAGACACAGTGTATCAGTGGATCAGTTTTGAGACTGTGGGTGCCAGTTCAGGTCAGTCGGAGACCAAAGTTTCTTTCTCCCTTTTTCCAAACCATCCTCTGTCCCTGTCTTTGTAGCTCTGTCTTTAAATGAGTGTCTCTGTCCTCCCACTTCCTCACTCCATCCATCCTGCAGTCTCCACTCCCACACCGGCTAGCTTGCAAAGAGACCCAGCTGGCCATAATGATGACAAATCAGGCCAAATATTTATGTCCATCGAGTTTCACTTTGGCTCTGCCCACGGCTCTTTTCTTACGGATCCCTGTGCGGTGGTCGCAGCCAAACCGTCGTAATCACTCTCCACAAACACCCTTCAGTCCCGGTTATGTCACCTAAACACCAGTGACTGTTAATGTCCGCAGAGAACCAAGTTTATGGTGGTCAGAGGAGTGGTATAAACATAGGAGCTCACAGTGTGCTTATGTAGATTTTTGTGTGGGCCTGGTGACCAACCTGTTCTGGAAATGCGATGTGCGTTGTATCTTCTAGCGGGAAATGTGTGTTTGTCCCAGGTCTTACCCACTTTGCAGAAACTAAACAAGGATCGGAGGTGATGTACGATTTCACTGAGAGAGTTACTCGCTCAAAGTAACATGTTGAAAATAGATTCTTACATTGTTTGAACATGAGGGGCAGTTTGTTACTGCTCAGAAATGTAAAATCAAATATTTTAAAATGTTTAATGCATGACACTATAATTCAATTTTAATCCAAGAGAAAGAAAGCATCTACACAGTGTGTAGCAGAAGAGTAACATTAGAGATGATGACTTGGATATAAAAGGTAGTTTCAAGCTTTTTAATAAGAAATAAGGGGAAACCTGACCTTGTGTTGTTGGAGTCAGTTCCTCAAATTTGTTTTTTAGGAAATAATTCAACAATTTTGTGATACCACAAACTTCCCGTCATCCTTTCTGGAGGAAACACATGGTCATGAGAACTAAGTGGATATTAAACACTTCACCAGTCCTACAGCTTGTGCATGCTTTGCAACCAAGGGCTGTTTAAGAGGTCTCATAGTCAATTTGTAATAATATTATAAAGCATGGAGGCATTATGATATGATGCCTTCCACCTTCTCCTCATGATGTTTCTCCCCTGATAAAACCTGTTTGGAAAAAAAAAAGCTCTTTTCTAGGTCATACGCTTGCATTTTTGTTCCTTGCACATATTTATTTTTAGTCTTCTAACTGTGGTGATTCGTGACTAATTATTGATCCCACAGTACTTCTCCGGATGAGAGTACCAATTCAATTCTTACGAAGAAGTGTAAATAAATGAAACAGCTGAAAAAGGTTCATTTTAAAAAAGCACTGTAATTCCAATTCCATCCTTGTGCTATCTTTGGATGCCAGATTTACAATAAGAAATAACACAGCAGCTTTTTTATAATTAAGCTTTAATATGAACAAGTTGTATTACTTTCTAACATAATGCACCATTTCCGATTGATTTCTTATAGTAAAATGATGCATTTCATGAAACTATTTTCCCATTATGTCACCCCCATTGCAGCTAAAACAGATGACTTAGTGTTTTTAAACAGTAATGCTACATAAAGCACAACTTGTTTACCTTCATATCTCTTGTCCTCTCTGCCTCTCTGTCAGATAATATGTATGCATGCTATCTCTCCCCTCTGGAAAAGGCCTCTTTTTTAACTCTGGGGCTCTGTATTCAGACACGTGGGTCCTGACATGGAAGACAACATACCGCTCTTATCTGCCCCGAAGGGAATGTGAGAGGGGGAGAAAAAAAGAGGGTGGAGAAGAAATATGAAAGGAAGTTGGAGAAAAAGTCAGAGACCAATACAAAGGGCAAGAAAAAGAGAAACAGGAAGAGGGAAAGAGCTCCATCTCCTGCTTTGAGAGATACTGGAGATCGACCAATCAGCATATTTAAAATTAGCCCCCTGCGTCATTGTCCACAGCAGTGTTGGCTCACCACCGCCCCAGATCCCAGGGCTTTTTGTTTTTACTGAGGAAGAAGGTCCACAGGCTAGTGGAAGCCCAGAGAGAATCAGACAGTCAAAATGACTCCTGTACGTTAATCTGTCTTTTTTCTTTAACTCTTTTCTCTCATATTTCCATGTTTTTTTCCTCCTTGCTTTCTTGTTTGGCTGTTCTCATTGGCCTTGGCTTCAACTCCTTCATACCTGTAACTGCGTCTCTCTGCGCTTTTTCTTTCTCTCATCCCCCTTCTCTCCTCCTTGCACTCTCGCCATGCTCCCCCACCCCACCACCACCACTACCACCACCACCACCACCACTGTACAGAGAGCTCTCAGTCTTCCCCATTAGGATACATTTGGCTGTAGAATCAGCAGCGTTGCATTCCCAGGTGAGTTGGGGATGATTTGCTATTCACTCCTCTGGCTATGGGTTTACCTCGACAGGCATAGACAAAGAGAGAAAGAGCGAGGCATGAAAATGAGAGGCAAAAGGAGGACAGGCAGTAGCTCTCTTCCTTCTGTCTTTCAGTGTCCCTCCCTCTTCTCTCGGCATTGAGATGCGGCCGTGGTTCTCAAAACACATGTTTAAGGGCTAAAGGTTTGGAAGCAGCTATCCAGGATGGATGGGGGATTTGTGTTCCTTTCGTGCTTAGAGGCTGTTGTAAACGCAGCCGACCGCTGAGCTAGCTGTTAGTTCTGGCAGTTTGGAAGGGATGCCTCTGGGACTATGCTTGTCTTTAAGAGTCTTTGCAGAGACTTTGCCAGCATGAATTAATGGAGGATGAGCTGAGAGGCTTTTTTCTTCAATTTAAGGAGACTACTTGTCATTTTTTGTGGCAGGTTTTCTTGTGTGTGTGTGTGTCTGACTGGAGTGACTCATTGAACGCAAACACAGGAACACACAGAGCAGGAAATCCACATGCACACATGAACAATGACTCACACACGTGCACCCTCCTGCATGGTGACAGCTGATCTCGAGTAGTGGCGTCCAGGCTGTGGGGGTTTGGGCTGGGTTGGGTTGGTTTACTGATATTGACAACGTGGCCTTGTCTGGCCTCTTGCCAGTGTTGAGCTAGCTCTCGCTGGCTGATCTGGCCTCCTATAAATCAGGGCCAATTACCACGGTGGTGCACAGCCGCCTCTCCTCCAGTCGCAGCCCTGCCCTGCCGAGTGCAGGGAGGAAGGGAGAAAGGCAGGGAAGCCACAGCACTGCTTGTATTCCAATTAATGCTCACTGTTTATATTTACATTGTGTTTCTCACAATATTTTCACATTTTTTATACACGTAAATGACCACCTTGTCTATGATATAATCAACTTGGAACTTTCCAGGTGCTATCTACAGACATGCCATGTCATAAACACGTATGGATACATAAAGATTTCCTACAGTGTAAAGATGCTGTATATACAGTACATGAACATGTAAATAATGATACACACAGTAGGTTCAGGTCTACATATTACTCTCAGTGACAGAGAGGGCTCGCCATGGTCACACAAAAGTGTGTTGTCCGTGTGTGGGTGTGTGAATGTACAGTGCAGCGCTGTATGCCCGCAGCCTATGTAACGTACGCTAGATTTATCATCCTCGCTTAATACACTCATAAACATTCCCTGGCATGTCACGAAGGCTGTGAACCCCCACCCCCCTGCATGGCTGGCTCGGTAAATTGGGCCTGTGTAAACCATTCTGCCCGTCTAAAATACAGTGCGGCAAATTGAAATCCCCAGTAAGCCTCTGTAGCGGCATGTCACAGCTGGGTAGGGAGGAGGGAGAATGAAGGTGTTTCTCATTTACCACCTGGAGGTTTTTGAAGTGTCATAACCAGCTAGTCTCCCACACTCTCTTCTATTTCTCTCTTTAACTCATTTTATGTTGCTTTTTTTGTATTTTTCTCTCCCTCCCTTTCCCACAATCTCCCATTCCCTTTCCTCTCTTGCTGAAATACCCTTTGTCAAGTGCTGTATTCAATCCCCATCATTCTGACACATGAGGCCTGTATTTATTATATATTTGAGAAGCCGGATCTTACAGGCTGACAGGCTGAGGGTAAACAGCAGTCACGGAACCGTCCGGAAAGAGAAACACGCTCGGTTATTAACCTCCGGTGTGGCGACCAGACCAAGAGAGAATTTGATTTAAAACACAATAAAGGGGGAAACAGTTTTGGTGGGAATGTGTGTGTGTGTATGCATGTGTGTTGATGCAACAGCCAATGTGTGCTTGCTAATTTCATTCCCACGCTTGTACAAGTTTACATACTGTCCTACACAAGCATTTGAAGAGCCTGCTCTTTTGGCAGTCCATTTTGCTCATTCTACATATCTAAACGTTTGTACAGTGCAAGAGTAGAAACTCCCTTTGTCCATTTGCCATGAACAGAATAAAAAGAAAAAGAAAAAACACCATTAAATCTTCAAGAATCTGACATTAAACCCACTCACCCCGTCCCACCATCCACCCAACAGTCGGCATTCCTCTGAGACCTTCGACACCCATTCCATTCTTCATCCCGGGGGACTCTTCCGGTCTTTTTCTTTCCCCTTGGATAAGTTCGGTCTCTGCCTTCTCGCCCAACACTGTAAGTAATGGTCTGGTTTTGACCCTCCATGCCTCATTGTGTAAGATTTCAGCTTCTGACCTTAAAAAATGAAAGCAAATCGATAGGGCGGGACACATGAATTCCAAAGCCCAGGATGCAAGCCAAGCCTGGAGCCCAGGGAGGAGGAGGAGGAGGAGGAGGAGGAGGGGGAGGAGGAGGAGGGCTGTGTGTATTACTGAAGGGCTAAAACAAAGAAAGAAAGCCAGAGAAAGAGAGAGAGAGAGGCTTTCAATTAACCTTCAGCGCTGACAGCAACTCTGTGTAGTGCCTCCAGTTTGTGCTGGTGAATTTGTACGTGTCACACAGTATGCTAAGTACTGTGTGTGTAATTTAAGCCACAGTGGACTCGGGAAAAATAAAACGAAGAGGCGAGGGGAAGGGGGACGTAAGGTGAAAGCCTCAAAGTCGAGGCTTGAACTGCAGCTGTGCACATTCCAGTGACTTTGAGTGGGAGAAAATAACTCCCATGGAGCACTCAAGAGATTAAGATTCTTCTATACTACTGCCACTGCATGAAAACGTGAGTTACTGGACACTAGTTATGCTTTTTTCTAGCCTGTGCAAGCAAGACTACCAAAGCAGTAAGAGGCACAATCTGCTGGAGGAGGGGTAAAGTGGAATTTGTGTGTGTGTCTGCGTCCACTTGTCAAAGTTAAAGACTTGACACTTGGACTTGAGTCAGTCAAGTCACAACTTGAGACTTGAACTTTACTGCTGTGGGATTGAATTTACCTGACTTGACGAAAATGTCATGCCTTTATGGAGAGAGCACAGGAAGCGAGGGAGAGAGAAATGCAACAAAGGCTGGCCACAGGGGTTCTGAAGTTTTGATCTGGTAACAAACAATAAAAATAAATAAAACAACAACAGGCCTTCCATAGCCACACATCATGCATATTTAATTATTAGGCCTATGCATAAAAAGTGAGTTAAATGGTCTCAGCTATGTAAAAAAACAGCAAATTGTTCACTTGCTGTTTTAATGGTCACCTGAGAGACTTTCATCATTACTTTGTATTTTACGATGAAGACTTGTGACGTGACGTGAACATGCCCTACTGGACTAGGGACTTGACTTGAGACATGTCAGTTGGAGTTGCCCCAAAGGACTTAAAACAGCTCTAGCGATGGTGCACTGTACATGGCTGTTTTGGCTTCAGTAAAAAGGTGTTTCTGTGTTGTCACGTGGCATAGACGTGTGTACAGTGTGTGTGTGTGTGTCCAGCACAGCGAGTGGCTGCCCATCAGTTCCACTTAGCTCAGCGTGGTAATTGGCCGTCCATTGATGGACGTGGCTCCCTCTTCACGCTCCAGGGACCCCGGCTCTTTGTCTGAGGAGTGGGCGGCAACACGCTGGCATGGCACACACGCTTAAAATAGCGCATCAAATCAGCCATGCTTCGGCAGCCGCTGCTAACGTGTGGGGCGGATTGGAGGGCTAATGGTGTGTGTGTGTGTGTGTATGTGCGTGTTTAACTGTGTGTATGTGTTTTTACGGCATGGTATGAGGTCTTGCGGTTCTCTCTGGGGAGGATAAAGGCTTAATGTGGTTAACTGGAGCTGGTGGTGGTGTTTAGTCATGTCCCCCTCTCTCCCTGTCCATTTTCTTCTTCTCTGTTTCATCCGTCACTCACTTACTTTATTGCAGTGTGCATCGTCTCTTTCTCTCTTCCCTCCTCGCTCACTTTCTTCTAGTGTTTCTCACACTCTCTCTCTTTCCGCTCATGCCCACAGGGCCCTGGTTCTCTCTTTCTGTCACTATGTGCAGTGTCCCTGCAATAGAGATATAAATGGGCTGTGAGCAGGGGGCCCTGACTCCTATACCATAAATCTACGCTAACAGCACAACACGAGGAGAGCAGGAGAGAGGAAAGAGAGGGAGGAGAGGGAAGGGAGGGAAGGGAGGGAATCACATATCTAATACATTTTGAATACATCTTGGAAGATAGAGATTATACAGAAAAAAGTCATATTGAGATGTTTATGAAATAGGCTGGCGAAGATTACTGCATCAAGATATCACACCCTTGGAGGTGTAAATTGACTTACAGTGTAATGAAATTGGTTTTGAGGGTATGAATAGTAAGCAGGAAGTTGCCATCATTTAAAACTGTTATAAGCTGCTGGAAGCCTTATGAACCTTAATTTTAGAGAATTCCCTCGGTAAAATGTTTCCTTAGAATAAAAAATGTAGTAAAGTTTGCACTCTTGACTCTAGTCCCATGTTTAGAAAAAACACCCGCACACTGACAAAGAACTAAAGATGTAATACATTGCTATATACTGTACAAAGGTGGCAAAAAGTGAATTTAAAACTGAATATGTGTCAACTCATCGGAAGAGCTTTTCTGACATTGTGCAGACCTTTTTTCTCTACATGAAAATGTTTTCCCCGCAGTGTATTCGTATTATTTGAGACTGAGGTGTTGGTTTTCTTGAAATTCTGCTAATTAATTTCTGCTGTTGGGTTGAATATTTTCCTCTCTTGGTGACCCTGATCTCATCCTCTCAGTCTTGCAGCCGCTCTAAAATGTCTACTCTCATATTGCACTGACATTGAACTGGTAGTGCCTGCTGTTTCTTCAGAATAATTTTTTTTCCCACTCCTTAAACTTCTTCTTCACCTCTCAGTGTTTTTTAACTCTTTCACTTATCCTTCCATGTTTTCAGAAAGAAACCTGTTTCTAGTTGTTTGTGTTAAATCTTCCTTATCTTCTTTTCCCAGCAGCCCTATGCTCCACCCCCTCATCCCATGGCTCCTCCCAGCCCTAGCACCAACAGCTGCAGCCAGGGAGGGGCAGAGCAGCTGAGTAAGACCAACCTGTATATCCGAGGCCTGCCACCTGGGACCACCGACCAGGACCTCATCAAACTCTGCCAACCGTGAGTACTGGGAACAATTACAGTTAAATACAGAAGTTCCTCTGTCACACTTGCCAATGCCACTATGGGGTGTACTTGGCTATGATGTGCCTCTCATGGCTGTATGTATTTAGCAGTAAATGGTGTACAGAATGCCTCTCTACATTTCTCCAACTCCCAGCTTGCAATGTTACTAGCCTACATAAATGTCATCCACTTCAATTTATTTAATGTGGAAACTTGTTTCCATATTAATCTCTCTCTATAGTCTCTCATGTTAATGTAAACCTTTTAAGAAACAATAATAATAAAAAACGTTGTCATTTTCCCTCTGTTGGAAAGTTGATATTGTATATGATCATTAAGGATCATATATAGAGGTACTAATTAAACTGTCATCTTTAAAAGCATTTAATGGAAACAATATCTTGAAAATGATAAAGATGTTTCATGTAGAGGAAAAACGTTTATGTGCTTGTCCCACAGTCCAAATAAGCGCAATGGGGAGATTACCCTGACAAGATCATATTTCAGTAACTAACAGAATAAATAGCCGACAAACACAAGAGACATTTTGTGTAGACAATGTTGTACTTAGACAAGATGGAAAGCCGATTTGTGTTTGGAAACATTGAAGAATTCACAATAGCTGTAGCTCATGGGCATCACACCATGAAGCTAACGGCCAAGTCAAATGTCAGTCAATGCTGGTCCACCTGGCCACCAGTCGTAGTCAGCTCGCCAGCCCAAAACTGGCTCATTTGTACTGTTTCTGTTTGTTGGCTAATCAGTCACATGCTTAACTAGACCAAACAACTACTTTATCTTTCTTCTTTCAGAAGAAAATATCAAAGAGACCTCATAGACATGTTTCTGCATTATGTACATATTTATGATAAAATATTGTAAAATATTTAAGGTAAGAGGCTGCTGCATACTCTGACACATAATTAGACCCTACTGTTGTCATCTTGATAGACAGGCGTTGCTATATGGACACAAATTACATATTAAAGCTCTTAAATGCCAAACTGATCAAACTAAAAAGTTCACCTCTGAGAAGAAAATTACAGGCTTGAAAAAAGGTCCATGTACAATACCTTGCACACCCCATTAAACTGCTACCAACTGAGTGTTTTTTAGAGACACACACAAAGGTACTCATAAAGCTCTGCCAAATGTTCTTGATAGAGAAAAAACACACACATACACACACACACACCTGCCCGCACACAGCTCAATAAGGCCTAATAAAGCTTAGATTGGCCCACCTCCCCCAGGAATCACAGACCAAGACCTCATCAAGCTGTAACAAACAGTCACAGGGGCTTTCTTTCTCTCTGTGTCTCTGTCTCTCACACACTCTCTCACACACTTACACACACACACACACACACACACACACACACTTACACACACAAGCAGCTTTGTTCAGCTCCATTAGGCCCTTTCACTTCTAAAATGGTGAAAAGGGGGTCAAGATCATTAATGGAGACAGGGCCAGCAGATTGTGAAATACAGGCCATGAGCGAGTCTGTCTGGTTGCATAACCTTTTCTTGGCCATATTTCCAGAAATGTCCTGGTCAAACGCGGCCAATTATTCAATGATCCTTTGGAGACGGGAACATGCTGTCCAGTATATTTGGTAATGCTCCCGGTAGCCGTGTCATAAGTCATGCATTTATTCTTGATACTGACCCATCAAAATTCCATTAGCCTGAGAGGCGGCCCGATAAGATTTGGAAAAGCACTCAGCATTTTGACATTGCATATCTGTCGTTTAGCTCTTGCATTCACCCAGTTGTTCAGAGTTGGACAGTTTCAATTTCATTTCTAATTCCATATGATCTTGAATATTTTGAGCATAACTATTTGGAAGGGCAAACCATGTCGGAGCTTATGTAAAATACCCTGGTAGTGTGCATGCTTGTGACTGTAGATTTGCATTCTAATATATAGCTATTTTTCCTGTGTGCTATGGAAAGCTACTGACTTTGTCTGTTATTGCTTGGATCTGCCTTGCTGTCCTCTAGTGGCTGTCCTCTTGTTAAACTGTTTCCACAGCTCCACCTCTCTCTCTTCTTATGTCTCCCATCCTTCCCTCTGTGTGTATCGCCTGCCTAAGAGCCCCCAAGGTTGCCCGAGGTGTGCTGTGCCAGTGAAAATCCAATGCCACTGAAACTTTAATTAGCCAGACCGTGTTTCAGTGGCAGGCGGGTGGCAGCATTCTAGAAAAGGTCATGCGACTGTTCTGCAGTCTGCAGCACCCTGGGTGCCCCTCAGGTTTTTCCCCAGATGCCTAGTCCCCCTCCAGCACCCAGCACCTCCTCTTCTGGCCCTCAGCCCCATCAGCTCACCCTGATGGGGCTGAGGACCATGTTAAACACAAACCCTAACTAAATGTGACACTATATTTTTTAGAAAAATGCAAAACTGGGGGAGTTTCACTCACATTAGCTGGCTTAGCAACTTTTCATCATTAGTATCATTGGCCTGTCTGCCCTCTCAAGCCTTATTGCGTGTGAACATGAATGTTTTTGTGTGCTCGTACTCTTGCACAGATCCCTGTGAGTGCTGGCAGTGAGACAAATCAAAGCTGATTTTTGGGCCGGGGGTTTGTTGTGTCACACACACATTGAAAAGCAGCTCTTGCCGCCCTGGTTCACCACTATCTCAAAAGCAAACATGCTGCAGCCAAACTGATGCATTCTTGACAACGGGCCATATCGTAGCTGCTGATTGGAGGCTGTTGCACACCGCCTGAGAGATGCCAAAAAAATAAACGCTGTCTACTGTGGTTGTAACCCTGTCCTTGTGAACTCTAATATTTTATTGCCAAGATCCTGTCACATTTTCAGTAATCCTCATCAAGGCCTCCCAACCTCCCAAAGTTCACAGTTTTACAGAAACGCAGAAGTTTATGTCTAAATTTAAACAAATACATCAAATCTACTAACTGTTTGCTCATTTTGGTCAGTGTTAATTCAATTTTATTTTCTCAATATGCAATTTACTGATTATTGATTTAAAATATACATCCAACTGAAGATAATACCGTAAAAATGCAACAGTATTGCAAAATTATTACCGTACATATCATATAATGCAGCCATGTGCTACCCTAGTGTTGGAGGGTTAATAGTAGCTTAGCCTGCTAGCAGCAGGATGTTATGCACGCTCTTTATAGTGATAATATTGCATAAGTACCAAGTACTGTTTGGTGATGCTGACTTTCAGATGCTGACTGTACTTGTCAATGTAGAAGCTGTATCTACAGATGTGATCTGATGTCATTGTTAATACAGAGTGGTTCAGCTGGCTTCCACCCCTAGCCTTACACACCCTGGTAACCAAGCCTTAAGTTGCAGACACACAAACACGCAGTTCACAACAACTGAATATGCGATTATTTGAGTTACCACGGCCAAGAGTTCTTTGTGACCAGCCACCTCCTTCAACCTCCCTGTGGTCACTGGGAGCAAAAGTAAAGACTTGAGAACATCGAAGTTCTCACAGCGGTTGGAGTTACATGCCGAGAGCTGTTGAACGAGTAATTAAATGGATTCGGTGGGTGCTTAATCTCTGTTTTATTCAGCTGGCTGGATGTCGGGTTCTCCGCAGCCGTCAGTGTGATATATGGGCGTAGAGAAGAGGCCAAAAGAGTGGAGTGGGGATTTGTTGGCTAAACACCCAGATAGTGAGAGGCCTTCCCACTTGCCTGGCTGACTGTGTGAGGGGAAGGATGGATGGATGGAGGGATGGATAGAACAGCCGTTACTGTGAGAAAAATTCCTTGGCCTAACCAGCCAGGTTGGGGCACTGGGCCAACCCTGAGCCCAACACCAACCCCATCCAACCCAAAGATGGGTGTAGCCAGCACGGCCAGTACAAGCAACAAAGCCAACGAAGCTAACACAGGCCCCAAACACTTCAGGGCAAAGCAGACTTTATAATCCCATTCACCAGCTAGCTACTAGGCAGCACCCACATTTTTCTTGTTTGCAAGCCACCACCCAGGAGAGGCATAGAGAGGGTGGAAGCAGGTTGTTGGACGAAAGGTTGAAAGGAAGAACAAGAGGAATTTCTTTTTTTTTTCTTTACGAGGGCCCACACCTGGAATAACGGAGACAAAGCAGTTCACATTTTCTCTGCCAGCAGCCCGAATCCATAACTCATACTGCCATCAAAGCAAAGGACCCTAGAGGTCCCTAAAGCCCTAACTCCTTACTCCCCCTTTTCTTCCTCTTCAACGCTACCTCCTTCTCATCTGCTTCTTCCCTTCCCCTTCTTCTCCCTCTGGTTCTCCTCACCCAATTTCAGTTACGGCCGAGCCACAGCTGCGCCCCCAGTCGCACTGGCTTTCGCCTCTGTGGCACGGCCTGATCAAAAGTACAGAGTGAGCCAAATCAAGAGCTAATCACCACCAATTGTCCAAATAACCTTTCCCGTGTGTGCTGAGGGAATGGTGGAGGGAGAGCTGGAGAATGAGAGAGGAGAAGAAGGAGAGAGCCATAAGGTATGCTAAGTAGAGGAACTGAGGGGAAGAGAAGGGAGGGGTGACCCTGGGACCACCTGTTTTTATGGAGCAGAGGCCCAGGCACTCAGCAGTGCCACATTATCCCTAATGACTCTCTGAGGTCCAGTGTTGACATTAGCTGCCTAGCTATCAGAGCCCGCCTGTCCCATGACTCTGTTTCACAAAACTGACAAAGGGGAGAAGTGTTAGCAAAGGCCTCAAAGTGCCAGACTTCCCATCACCCCTCCCACCAGTACAACTGCACTAGAGCCAGAGAACTAGAGCAAGTATTATCTGTCCATTTTAGCTTATCACAAACATGTTGAGATTTCTGTATATATGTAGGCCAATGACAGTGACAAGAATTACAAAAATGCTCAAAGAAAACATTTGATATTCATGATACTAACTACCACCACCAACCACCATTGATTGATTGGATGATTTTATTCATGGCTTTAATGGAGAAAACACTTATTTCCAACATGGTCCCAAGACATTGAAAGACAAAAGAAAAGACAAAGAAGCACTTTTATTATTAGTATTATAGCCGTGCTGAGAATGGACCATTGTTATGTGAGGAGCATACCCATTAATGATACTGTTCATGTACATATCTTATTTCTGCATCATCTGCAGTTGATCTGTTCTAAAGTTTAGCTGTCAAGCCTCTATACCAAGCAGAACATGCATAATGGAAATGACACAAATGATGACACAAGACATTTCTTTACAGAAAAATCGAAAAGCCTTGTTCTGTCAAACAAGAACTTGAGTTTGCTGACACACTTAGGTAACATTTTAGCAGCAATAAATTCACAGGAGAGTGGCTGTTCCAATATTATTTCTAAATGTGAGACACTTGTCTGAGGTACAATTTCAGCTCTATTACAAGAGACTTACAGCATATTGTTCTTGACATCTTCTTCTTAGAGCGATTGAAGTTTATTGTTAGTTGCTTAGTACATATTTTGGTCACAGTTCCTTAAAGAGCAACTTAACACCTCCCTGAAAATCTTTTTTTTTGCTAAGATCCACCGGTTTAATTTGCCTTGCTGCACCGACGTAGAAGTGTACTTTACATCACTGTTGGGTGTGGTTACAGGTGCAACAGAGCACACCTCTGACCACACCCAGGTGACGCAGAGGTGAAACAGAAACGTTCAGCCAGAGGATAATCAAACACTGCCTTTCAGCATGGTGTTAAGTTGCTCTTTATGAACCACATTGTAGACATCCAAAAACATCAAAAATGTTTCTTTATGTTATACGTGTATTGTCATCAGCTTTTTAAATTATCTATATTAGTGTTTGCCTCAAAAATCCAGTATTGATAGAGTTGTAATCCAAAATGCGTGTTGCGTTTTTTTCTCTCTGATTCGTATGTGTCTCTTCTGCTTAATATGTCTCTCCACCTGTCTTTCTGGCCCTCCTAACCCTAACACATCCTACTCTAGTCAACCATGCAGGGTGAAGTTGTGCGTCACTCAGGGCATAAAGAGATAGTGCTGCTTAACCTCTGAAAAGTAGTGAGACAGCCACAGGAATGGCCAAACTAAACTACTCCTACAGCTACAGCTTCATGCTGAGTAGAAGCATCTGCTATTCCTGGAACCAGAACCCTCCATAGCCACTTTTTCTATGTGTGAACGCCTTTCTCGCTCTCTCACTACCCCCCTTTCTGTTTCACTCTCGTCTCTTCTCTCTTTCTTTCTCACTGTTATCCTCTGTTGCACTCACTCTCCATGTGCTCTCTCTCTCATCTGCTCTCTCACATCTCTTCATCATGTTAATCTCTCCACTTCTCTGCTCCAGCAGAAGTGACATAGTCATTTTACTGACCTAAAATGCAACGCCTTTTTCCTCCCCAAACATCGATTTTAGAGAGAGGGTTAGCGGAGAAGCTGATTTGGCCTTAGGCTGGTTCTTTGAATTATTTATCCCCCCATTACTGTATACATGACATGTAGACAGTTTGCCTATTTAGAGGCTGGATAGAGCTTCTCTTCCACTTTTGCACTGAAGTTGACTCTGTTAACAGTTAATGCTCTAACAGTTCTTTTTCATGTATAACATTTTTAGTTTATCAGGTGCTTATTTAATATAAATTTAAGGCTTAGATTCACACGACAGTCAAGTTTTCTGGGTACTTGGCTGTATTTCACCTCAGTTTGCATACAGGAACTAATAGCTTACCCAAAACCATAGCAACCAATCCAGTCGTCGCCGCGACAGGGTCTGTGCAACAGTCTTCTGTGTTTTGCATTTTATCTTGCTCCAGCCATACAGCGGAGGACAGTTTTTAATCTCCAATATAAGCAGCAGCAGAGGCTCTGATACAACAAGACTGATTGACGTGAGGGACAAAACCTGAGATCTCTGGACTCTCTGGCTTTAACTCTCTATCCTTCCCTCCTTCCTCTCCTCTCTTTTCTCCCCATTTCCCTCGACTGACTTTCCCTTTCATTTGAAGCAGTATCTAGAAAGCAGAAGCAGCACCAGCACAGATGAGATGTGTTCATTTGTGCGTGTCAGACAGCAGTGCATGGCATGTGGGTTTGACAGGTTGGACACTTCCAAACAAACAGGGGCGATTCTGCAAGGCTGGCTCTGAAGAAGACTATTGTGTGTGTGTAAGAAAGACAGATTGCAACTAGCTACACTCTGAACAACGCGCTAATGCTGCTCTTTTCTTTTCTTGATGCACACTTTCGGTTAACGTACACTCTACCCGTCTGTAGTTCACTTTCCCCCGGCCCAGTCTCAGGCATCGTGTCTCTGTGGTGAACTTTCTTTATCTGTACATCCTATAAAAAAATCTTATGCCTTATGGCTGTTGATTGCATTTTACAGCTGCTTTTTTCATCATTACAATGATTTTTATTTTAAGCAAATTTCAAGTATAAGAGTTACAATATTAAACAAAAACACCAAGATAAATAAATCAATAAATCATTGATCAAAGAAACAACAAGAATAAAAAACATAATTTATTATTTCTATGCCGTATTGATTCTTGGTTGACAAGGACGTCCTCAGTCCGCTGGTCCGAGTCCAGACGGGTAACAGGGTCAGGCGAACAAGGCACAGAAAGCCACATCTTCTCCAGGACAACATTGTTTAACGAAACAATTTTGAACTTCACGCTAGAACCTATCCATATTTAATCTAATCCAGTCTAAAGTTGTTGATTTCCAACGGTGATTGTCCTCCTGGCCTGCAGCTTGGTAAAATTGAAAACGTTTTTAGAAAACAGACAGACCTTTGCAGTACATGTGCTGGCATTTCAACACAACACTGCATTTGAAAACCGTTCGACAGCCTTCGAGAACACACAAAGTACATTTTTTGTTTGGAGCACTGCTGGCTTTATACCAGAGTTTCGGCATTGGTGTACACTTATGTTATTTTGACCCGTGTTCTCACTTTGGTTGATGACTCACGACTGTGAAGACAGTGCTGTGAAGACAAAGTCTCCAGTTACTTATATGTGTTGGCACTTTGTCTTTAAAATTCTGGGTACTTATACTGCTTTTATCTGTTTTTGTTCTTTCTTGTGTTCTTTTCACTCTTTGTTCCTCTTTTTCTTGCTTTTCTAAAACAGAATTTCCAAATTCACCAAAATTGTTGCTCTCACTTTTAGACTTGTAAAGTAATTGTTCTTAATTGTTTTCTTTCATATTAAAGCAAATACACTCTGTACCTGATCTTTATGAAATTACTTTTACACAGAAGGTAGAGAAACTGTGGTAAATTACTTCCATTTTTCTTGAAATGTATCATTTCATCAAATTTTGAGTTTTGAATTGATTTGATAATAAAAACAGAACATATCATTGATTTTTCATGAGAAAGTTACCCACTAGAGAAGACATAAGTGGAATACATTCAAAGGAATACAAATGGACCAGACTTAGCAGATTGATCCAGTCTCATCCACAGACTAAATTGTGGGAACAATTTGTCTGATGAAGGCTCCATAGCTACTAGAATTTTAAAACTTTCTTTAATTGAAAATCCCCTTAATGCGAAGATGAATTGTTTTAAATTGAACTCCCTAACAATGAATTCTGAACACATGCTAAAACTTTTAAATCACCTTCTTTTCCCTTATAAGTTGCCTGACTGGAGCCCGGTGGCCGTATTGCTGCTTGCAGCTGTAATCTATTTCTATTATGTAGGGAGGTGGGAGAGTTTGAATGGATCTAATCAACTTGTCACCCATTTCGCACTTGCCAGGTAAAATGAATGTTCATGAAAAGAAATCACATCAGTAGGGAAATAAGGAAAATTGAAATCAGAATAGTTGATGACAACTAATGACCACAGCGAATTTGAGCACGGCCAGTTTCAACATACGGGTGTGATGACTGGCCAAGGTACTGCGGTCACACTGTAGGAAATGAATGGACTTCAAGCTGCACCTTGATTATGCTGTTTTTTGTTAACCAGATTATATTTGCGATATTATGATGCCCAAATGTACTATATGTACTGTGGTGTTGCCAATGTGTTTTTTGCCCCGTTATTGTGACATTTGTTGAAGTAGAAAAATAAGAAAAGGAAGAACAAGCACTTCCTTTCTGTTCCAAGATGCTTCCCACATTTAGAGACGCTAAAGGTTTGACAGTAAGCATTTGTAAGTTTACCACAAACCTGCCAAGAAAACACGGGGGAATCCCAGCACCTAAAAAAAAAGAAATTATGAAATTCTGCCAAGAAAAAGATAGAGTGCTAAAGCCAAAAAGGAAACTATCCAATTTGTTGAAGCTTTTTCATTTATTGCTGCTCATCCTTGCCAAGACAATGTTTGGATATTTATTCTGTAATGCTTTTATAATTAAGACACCATTATCCTTTAACAAAACTGTGGAATACTTTTACATACAGCAAAAATTTGTATGTCTGTGCTGTAAAAATGAATCATATCAAATAAGTACATCTGGTAATTTGATTCACCAAGCCAGGCAGCCTTTGATCCAACAAACACGTTTTGTGCTTAAGACAAAGAAGGAGAGGGTTGAAGGTTGACTTTAGACTCACTTAGCTAAAACGTGTCATAGTCTCCATGCAGTTCCATGCTGCGATATAGATAAAGGCCATTACCACCACACTGTCAGCTCAGAGGCTCAGAGGTCATGAGAAGAAGTTACTGATATCAACTCAGAGGTGTTGGACTGAACCACTGCTCTGCTGCCTGTCGGGGTGTCTATCAGGATCATTTTGCAGTCCTCTGTTTATTTCTCTAACTGCGTCTCTCTGTGTATTCATCTGTCTGTCTCTGTCTTTTCTGTCTCTTTCTTCCTTTTTTCTTTGTCGTTGTCCTTTATTGTCATCAGCCTTCTTATTTTAGCCACCAGCCTTCTTCTTATTTTACCTTCTCTAAAAATGTTTGTCATTTATGAATGCTTGGTATTCTGTGCTGCTCTTTCAGCATGCTGTCCTTCCCACTTCCTACTGTCATAATGCTCTTTCCTCTGGGAATCTCTCTTGTTCTCTTTTTACATTTAACAGTACAAACAGAGCATCAATCCACTGACTATTGATCATAAAAGGCTTTGTTAAATAGTAGCTACTCAAAAGCAAATACATTTCAAATTCTTGATCAATAAAGCAGGTGATTACATGCCACAAAAAGACCAGGGCTCAAGATTTGACATTTTGAAAGTTGTCAGTAAACAGTTAAAATACATACACTAATTTCAGTTTTGCTGTTGTGTGTCTCTGGCACTGCTGTCAGTTCAGTGTGTCTTCAGCTCTCACAGTGCAAAACTTTACAGATAAAAAATACATACAAATATATTTGAAGATTAATGTTAGCTCCATCCAAACAGATTTTCAATAGTCACATAGCAACTGCAGCAGCGACAACATTTCACGAAAGCATCTGTTAAATATTTCTATCCAAAAAGATGCCGGGTGGACAGGAGGCCTGACCTCTGTCTGAGCCACAGTGATGTGCGAGCTGTGGGACACGTTAGCTGCTATAAGACAGGGGACGACAGTCAAGTCAAGTTTCCCCTTTTTATCTTTCATATAAAAGTATAAAGAAGTCGTGTTTCTTTCGCATCTTTTTTCTTCTGCTCTGTACTCTCTGTGCGTCTGCCACAGTGACACCTGTCTCTTGCATTAGCATCAAAGACTAAACAAAATAAAACACATCCTATAAAATTGTAGGTTTTGTCAAGTGTTACCAGAATAGGTAGAACTTTCACTATATGTGCAAATACCTTTACTGATCATTGGAGTGAACAAAATACTTGTTCTACCTACTACTGGCTAGAAAACATTGGTGACTTGGCCAAGCCTATTCCAAATCCAAACATGTCATGAAGATGTTCAGCCTGCAGCTGTTCCTTTTACTATGTCCTATTGATGTCTTAAACAACAAGACTTTACAGGAGATTGGCTCATCCTACAAATGTATTATTACTATTTCGTCAGCTGATACTTGTTACAGTTGCTCATTTGTCAGAAATTGGTGTAAAGGTTGTCACTACCTGAACTAATTGATAGAAATAATGTATTTGAATGTTGCTCTGTGCTACTGACAAGGGCAGTGGTATCGCCGTTACGTATTTTTGGAATAAAACAATGTACTTCTTAAGCCTATGAAACCCCTCTGGATAATATTTGCAGCACAGAGCAAATAGTAAATCTGGATGGTGGGTGTCAGCTGCACCTGCTCCTACACAAACTCTTAGTGTGGCACATTTTCTTTTTCAGCAACACTATCTACCTGCTGCTAATTATTCTGGGTAAAGGCCTACAAGAGCTGATAAATTGTATTGTTATTGTTCTCCATAGTGTGCCTTTCGCACCTGCCCCATACCCCCCGCACAGGTGCTCCAAAGGTGCTGAACACGCCTGAAGCATTTCTGCTTTTGTACAATTCCGTCTCACAGCTGAACACAGGAAAGCCTGACCCGATCTGCATGTGTTTCTTTCTTTTGGCTTCTTTTCATTTCATCAAAGATTGGGAACCAGTTTACTCAAATGATCCATATAATATATTCAAGTCCTCATCTGCAGGCACAGATGGACAGTCATACGCAGAGACAGTACATTTGCGCACACACACTCACACCTTACCAAGCATATATACAAAGTCTTTCTGAGAGTACAGATGGGGGAAAGTGATCTCAGATCCTAGTTCAGGTTTTATCTACCTACTGTTCAAGACATTGCCGTGTTGTGTAATGATACACACACAGTCACAAACCTTATGGAGAGTATGTCCAGAGGCTGAGGTCAACACTTGGGTGGTCCGTCCATCCAATCCAGTGCTGTGCTTTCCTGTGTACCAGCAAGACCACAGTGACGTGTTGTGGTTCTGGCCAGCTCTTTCTCTGCCCACATACAGCAAAGAGCCACTTCACTTTCCCAGCTCTGATGACGGAAATGAAATACGCCTGGATCGTTTCATCCAGCAAGAGAGCGAGAAAAGAAAGAAATGCAGCGTTGGGATGTCACTCGTGTACATGCAGCTGCCCTCTTAAAAACGTAGCTGAGCTTTCGGCTCAGCTTCAATTTTATCTCATTTCAGTGCCCAGACAGCTGTCAAACGAATGACATGTTTTACATCCACCACAATTTGTGCATTTTCATCAGCCTAAAATAGCTCATAAAACCTCTTTTTTTACAGGCAGTTTCATTTCTGGCGTCTTCTTTTCTTAGGGTTGATCCGATATTGCATCAGATGATTGCCATGGGATTCCTATTAGGAGGGAGGAGGAAGAGAGAGACAAAAGGAGAGAAATGAAGGATACAGTACAGGAAAGAGAAATGGAGATGGTGGTAAAGATACATTAAGAGAGAGAGAGAGAGGGTGAGCAAGAGAGAGGAGAAGATTTGTGAGGAGGAGGGAGGGCCGAGGGCCAGCGGAGTCAGAGATAAGAGGCTGCAAGAGTGATTGAAATAGGATTAGTGGAGACAGGCTCTGCATCCCGGCCACAGCATCACAGTGTTAAACCTGCGCTTCACAGGGACTGCCTCTGTCACATCAAAGCCTCCCCAGGCCTGCCTGGCAGAGAGGCGAAGGAGCCGCCAGCAGGGTCGACCACAGCCACACACAGCCACACACACACACACACACACACACACACACACACCCACATACATACATACATACATACATACATACATGAACATGCTGATCACATTCTCCATCCATCTCCAATATGTCTCCATTGTGGGCGCAAAGCTGGCTCCTTCCACCTTGCCTTTTCATCTCGCTGCAGTGTCTTTGTGGTGTGCATTTGGACCGTGGAAAGGATGCCTTGATGAGCCATCTTTAACATTTAATGAGGCAAGCAGTGATGAGTTGGCATTGGATAGCTACTGTCTCCTGCTTCCCCAGAGTCCAAACAAAGTTTTAATGAGAACTTTCCCCCAATTTGTGCCAAAAGCACTGAGCTTTTTAACTGCTTCCCAGACTGAAAGCATACAACGTTTTTCACTTAAGTACTGAAGCAGGGCAGACACCTGTGTGCAAATAAACATATAGGCATAAAGGAGCAAACATACTAGCTAGTTGGGGAATAAATCAATATAATATCAATATTGGGAGATAAGATGCAGTGTAATCTCTGACTTGATTATCTTATTATTGACATATATCTTAAATATGGTATTTTCCAGGTGTTTAAGACTGTTTATTTTAAAGTATCACAATTTTTGCCAGTATGACCAGGAGCCAATTTCTGTCAGTAAATCATTAGATAGTTTCTCAGTTGAAGAAAAAAGCCACTAAATCTCAGTATATGTTTGTATTGTATATGTTGATTGAGGATTATATATCCTTATCAGCAATTTTTACCTGTAAATTCCTGTCTAGTTTGTTTCTGAAATACTGCCGTTGCTAACCCAGCTCTGCGTGCTCTCTAATCAAATGAACACTCACTGTTCCATGTCCATCTTGTGTACTTATGCTTGAGAGTGTCTCAGTGTGATCAAACATTGCATGTTAGTCCCATTCTGTTGCAGTAGATTATGAATCCCTATAGCTAAAATGTCCTGTTTATCTGCGAAAGAGAGACAATCCACTGATTGCTGAGTGCTGCCTCTGTGTGTGCATATTTGTGTGTGTGTGTGTGTACTCATGCGGAATCTGTATTTGTGTGTGTGAGCTGGTAGTTTTCCTCTCGGAGCTCATCAGTTCATATCCACCACCCACCCCACCGCAGCATGCAGTAAATAGAGTCTCCGCCACTCGTTGAGAAATGGCACAATTATCCCCTGCTGGTGAAATATGGGCCGGGATGCACCACTGCTTCTTCCCTACAGAATGTGTGTGTGGTTGTGTGTTTATGTGTGTGTGGGGGTGTGTGTGCGCCAAACGTACAGAGCGTAGCTGTCTTTCCTCTGCTCACTCATTGTGATGTGCGTTCAACACACAGGGAATTGTTCTCACTTACGTATTTATGCAGACATGTATACATCACATGCACAAGTGTAATTGTACAAGCCAGGGCGCAGCTGCACACATGCTCACACAAACACAGACAGTATGTGCACACATGCAGATTGACACACAGACACACACATATACTGTACTTACAGTGCTTCTCGCCCTGCACACGGTGCAGCATGTTGCAGTTTTAGCTGAGGCAAGCAGATAGAATAACTCACTGTCAGTCAGTCAGTAAGGTCAATCTTTCAATTCCCAAAAAAATCATGGCCACCCACTGTGCATACATAACAGTGGAATGAAGAATTTTGATACCTTTCAGTTTTACTGGGAGCTGCACCAATGGCATTATGAGCATAGTGGACTTTTGTGGACAGTTTCAGCTTTTGTGTTGGGTTTCACAGAACCAAATACTACATCTTCTACATCTTCTACTTCTTATAAATAGGTTATATAAGAAAAAGAATCCAAAAACTGTGTTTGTAAGTTTTGGGCCTCAAAAATTATATAGACAAATGTGTTTTTTCAAGAGTGTAGTCTTTCAATTTGAGAACGTGACTCATTGATTTTGCAATGCTTTCCCTCAAAAACCAGCCCTAGCATTCAAATAGCCCCTGCTCATGCTTAGATTTACTCTGCTTCTGCTCAGACTGTATGTTTGCACAGATTGAAAAAAAGAATTAAAGCCGTGGAGGGTGGGAGTGAATGAGCCTGCCTGTACAGGACGCTCTAAGAAGTAAAGCGAATGCGCCCGGAACAAGGAAGGGATCATTTCATTGGTCAACACTACACCTGGCATTGTATTGGTTGGGGGATTTTGACAGGGTTATTGCACAAAAAAAATCAGAGAGCTGAGAGCAGACGTTTCACGTGGAGGAGAAGGGCTGAAGCTGGAGCGCAGGAAATATGTTCAAGCAACAAGTGCAAACATACAGTCTGAGCAGAAGCAGAGCAAATCTAAGCGCAAGCGGGGGATATTTGAGTGCAAGGGCAGGGTTTTGAGGGAAAGCATTACAAAATCTGAACGTGAAATCAATAAGTCATGCTCTCAAATTGAAAGACCACGCTCTTGAATCAAGGTAAAAAGCCCCACTGGCAAACAGGACCGGTACCATATATACGTGAACATAGCCCAGGGAAAAAAAAAAAAAAAAATCAGAGGGCACCAGTAGCACCACCCTGCATCCATCTAATTGAACAAACCCCAAACAAGACTATTATTTTTTCAAATATCAAAAGCTAAAATTCATAGATACACATCATCCGATAGAATACTTCTATATAAATCAAACTTAGTCAAAATGATTCAAATACTACAGAAAAATACATTATCAAAGGATTAACCCAATACGTAGAAGTTTAAATACCAATGGATCAATCAATCAAGTGTATGACTATCATACAATAGAAAATTTAAAGAACATCGTATTAGACCTACAAATGTCATTGTGGAAGCAAGAATGTATGCAAGTATGTAATAATCACAAAGGTCAGAAATAATATGTTTAATGTATAAGTTAGAGGTTGAAGTCGCTTGAAGGTGCCTCACCCACAATAACATGAGAAGGCAATCAGCCTGATGAGATGATGATAAAAGAAGATCCACCTTATCGACCAGATGAGGAGGACAATATGATAAAAACATTGATCATCATTCAATCATCTCACCTGGCGCACGAGAGAGAAGTCCTCATTGAGACCTTTTCACTTGAAAGTTTGTGTGTTTTCCTGTCTTACCAAATAGGCTATATCATAAATACCATGCTTGCTTTTTGTTTTAGAAATTGCCAAAATGCAAGTAAACATTAATAATGTGTTCACTCTTCCAAGTGCTAAATAATAGCCAAAAGATGTTGGGTTATCAGAGGCATGTATACTGATAAAACTTCGCTCACCGTGCTTGTACGCTTTTAGACCTTTTGAAAATGTTCAGTGACTCGCTCAAATGTCAGAGGGCTGCACCTTCATTTGAAGTCAGCCATAAACATAATGTTATTAACCTCAAGTGATTTCTCTTTCCAATGGCTTTTGACATTTATGCTACTTTGCAAATTTCTAGTTGCAACTAAATGGCAGAGAATATGGAAAATAAGACTTCTACTTCAACCACGGGATGGCAGCCTTAGTGAACTGCTCACCAGTCAAAGGTCCTGTGGAGTCAAAAACACTAAATTTAATTTCTCTTGTCTTTACAGGTATGGAAAAATAGTGTCAACCAAGGCCATTCTGGATAAGAATACCAACCAGTGCAAAGGTAAGTCATTTGTTTGTCTGTCTGTCTTGTACACACACCTTGTTTTAGTGCACCAGCTATCACTCTTTAGACTGTGTCTTGTCACGGGAACGGCAATCCAAGCCCCTGCGTAAATTTAGACGTCAGCAGAGGAAGCCTTGTGCTGTAAATCAGTGATTTAGCGGGTAGCTGGCTTAACGCTGCAGGAAGGCTTCCAGTAAACAACCTGCTCTTGGATGGTGCTGCCCTGCTTCAGAGGATAAGCAGGCAAGCAGCCACTGTCTCGGCCCCTCCCTATCTCCTCTTCGATTTCCTGTTTTGTCGTATGGAAAACAATCTTTTGGAAAGTGTGTTCCTGTAAAAGGTCCATTAGTGTCTTCACAGTAAATGGTGCGCACATGCAGCGATGACATTAGTGGCTCATTTGAAATGATTTCTGTTGCGCACACGCTGCATGCATTTACATGCTTGAACATACACACGTACTGGACCAATTAGAGGGCTAACAAGCTAGTCGGGATTAGATAAACGTTAATTACCATCATTGTCACACTCACCTTCTTGGGGTCTTGGCTCTATTTTCACTTCAGCCACCTGCCTCGCATGGCTGTAAATACATTTCACATGCTTTTCTGTTTTTTGTATTGCCATCAGTTGCTAATGATCAAGACCAGCTTAGTCTTCAGTGAAGAGAGTGAGAGAGAGGGAGAGAGGGGGAGAGAGGGGGAGAGAGAGGGAGAGAATGGAGCGATAGAGCGATGAGGAAAAAAAAGATTAGTGTGTTACTTGCCCTGAGGTGTCTGGCAGCACTGTTTAAGAGCTATTGAAGTTCCATCAATACTTTTAATTGCTTTTTGTGGTTTTCCGGGCTCAGAAGTGTGGCCTTTCAAGGTGAAGCTGCCTTCTTAGCCCTGCCCCACACCTGAGTTTATCCTGCCAGGCATGCTCTGGGTCAAAATGTTGAGGAAAAGAACCTCTGCCTTTTAGAGGATAGAAAACGAGGGCTGATTATCTTGACAGGTCCTTTTTTGTGAGTCCTACGGGCTATTAAAGACAAGACTGGATGCATGTTAGTAGAAAGGGTGTATCTTCAGGTCACAGGACACAGCGCAGGGTGGATTAAAGAGGAGAGGAAGGTTAGGCAGATTGAGACAGGAAAAAGAGAAAAAAAAGAAAAGAGGTAAAACATTTTCAATCTATGTGATGAAAGAAATAGACTGTGCTCGATCACAGTTTATCCCTCTCAGTGTCCAGCTGACCTGAGTTATGCACAGCACAGAAAAATCAGCTCAGCTTAGCACTGTGTTATGTGGGAGACAATGTTTCCCATAAGTCACCCTCTTGGAATGCAGCGCTGCTGAGATGCCAAAAAGCAAATATAAGCAGACGTATTTTATGAGTGGAAAGGATGGTGAGAGAGAAGGAGGTGGACAGAGGGGAGATGTGTACGAAGAGGAAGAAAGTGTGCAAGGGGAAGGGCTGAGTAACCTTGTAGAAAAAATTACAGTTCTTTAGTGTTTGAAAGACGAGTAGAGGACAAAAGAAACTGCACAAAAACATAATTTCCGCTGCTACAACTCCACATCTCTCCCGTGCATGTCTCACTGTCTCCTGAAAGGTGAGCAGGTATCAAAACATAAACCAGCCAAGCAGGCGTACTGAAGCCTGATGGGCTGGCGTGCATCTGCGCTCCTGGTAACAAAGCGAAATCAACACATCACCCTGATCTAGTCACGCATTGTTTCCAGTCATCTGACCCCCTGACCCCGACACTTGTTTAAATGTCAGAGCAGCAGCTTATCACCACGTGCCACCCTCACACAGCGAGCACCCCTCTCCTCCGTCTCTTCTCCTGCTACACCTCCTCTCCTCCCCCTTGTGTTATTTGTGTTTAGTTCAGCTCAGTGAGCGCACTGCCAAAACAACGTGAGAAAAATAGGATAGAAAAGAGGTCAGGACCAGTCATCTCTGTGAGAGACCTAGCGTGAGAGAAAGATCGACAATCAGCCAATGGAAAACAAAGAGGGTAACATATCTCGTACTCACTGACTAACTTCTCTACTCTACTATTATCCTTTCCCTCCCCTTCATTTTATTATAATTCAAAAACTTTTGATTTAGCTTGACTTTATATATCGTAAAATGTACCTGGCAGGATGTGATTTATTCTGCCAATAAAGAAAAACCTTCACAAAAAATTTATACAAGTAGAGAAAAGACAGAGTGAGAGTAAGTATGTGTATGTGTATAAACTAATCTGCCAGCTCATTCGTGTGTTGCACAGTGTAGTATAGTCACCATTAGGCCGGGTTCGTACTGACATGAGTACTGCATGAAAAAACGCAGCCCCCTCATTAATTTCAATAAGTCCATTGCATCCACACAGCAACTTTTTCCACAGCCCAATATGATGTCATCTTCAAGGTCCTACTTTGGCCAATCAAATATGTACAAGCACACATTCCTGGTAGACCACTGTAACATGAATGGTGTATTTGATGAAAGAGTTTTCAAGTCCCGTCTCACAGGATTATTAACCACTATGCAGTGTTTTGGCATCTAATAAGCTTTCAAATTTGAGCATATTAAATCAGCAAAATGTCAATCCATGATTTGTTGCATCTTAATCAAATAAAATACATAATTTATAAAAAATCCAATGGATGAAATTGCAGCAAGGAACCATGCCGAGAATATGTAATTGGTTACTTCATGTAGCACAGGTTTATAGATTTTTGAACTTATTAGAACTGGGCTAAGATTTTGTTGAAAAGTTTTTTAGACATATTCAGTTTGTTATATTTAAACATGTTGCAAGTTCAGGATTGCAGGTTTGACAGGATCTCCTGAACATATTTCTTGGCAAAAGCTGTACAAAAACAGTTCGATTTTCATATAAACTATAGTGTTATTGCGCAGGTTTACAAATTAGATGCCACCACAGCTTGTTTCCCTGAGCCTACAACCCACATTAGTGCATAACTACTGTTGGGATGCATAGGTGTATGTTTGTGTACCTTTACATGCATCTATGTATATACAAGAATTTCACTCTTCTTTAATACGTAAACGTTAAATGCTGATGAATGCCTTTCTACAGCAGACGTCTTTCATTTGTTGTGTTGATAGAAACGCTTATAAAAAGAGTGAAACTGAGTAGGAGAGAGATGATAGGAAGATGGGTAGCTGGTGATACGTGAGATGGAATAGTGAGCGTGGGAGTGGAGGCTGTCTGTTGTGGAAAAGCAGAAAGCAGAAAAGCAGTGATGACGCTTTTTGTACTTACAGGTCAGATGTTAGGGAAATGCGTATTTTAGTGTGCATACAAACATGAACCAACACAGGTACAGCACCCACGCGCAAACATGAACACATTGTTTCCCCGCCACCATACATCTATCCATACATTTCACTTAGTAGACGAGTGTGTGTAAGTGCTGTAAAGCCCTGTTTGAAGTACCACATCACAAAAACTACACACTAAGACCATGTAATACACCTCTCCCACGCACTCAAACACAAAGGGCACACTCACACACACACACACACACACACACACACAAAGACTAATCGTAGCGCCTCACACACTCCCTATCCATCTGCCTGAGGTGCGTTAGGCTCTTGCAGCAGCAGCGGCCATGCAACAGATCTATCAATCCTCTTCCTAACATCACAGCGTGTGTGCCTGCCTGCCTGTCTGCCTGTTCTGGCTGCTCTGCTCCACCACCGCACCACGCAGGCCTTTCAATGAGCCTCTCTATCTTCCCAGCGCTGACTCACTCCCTCGCTCCCTACCTTACTCTATGACACACGCACATACAGGCTCCCAGGCACACACACTCATACTCTAGCAAGAATACACAACAGAAGCATATAAACTGTGCATGCCGATAAACACACACACACACACACACACACACACACGTGTTTTGCATGTAGCCCAGTTCAGAGAGAAATGGGAACAGGAAGTTGTGAAAGGGCTTTAGGGCTGTCAAGCGCTGTGGGTAAGAGGAGGCATTCAGCTCTTCATCTCTCTCTTTCTCGCGCTCATGCTCCTCCGCATTCTCACACTGCTTCTCTTCCCCTCTCTGTCTCTGTTTTTCTCTCCTGTTCTCATTCTCTGTCTATCTATATATCTGTCTCTGCACTTTCACATTTACTGTAGAAATACAGCAGAGATTTGGGGTTTGCATCACAGACTGAATGGGGGATTGAGGATGGCAGAGAGAGCAAGAAAAGGAGTAGACTGCGAGAACCCAAAACCGCTCATTTGCCATCCATGCCCACAAGGGCCTCTTAAAAGGCAGCGGCGGCATTTGAAATAAAGCAGGGCTGACCGAATGGAGACATTTTATTTTTCCTGCCAGAGCCCAGAGGCAGAGGAAATGACCTCAGCCCTTTAAAGGACCTCCGTTTCCTCCTCAACCGCTGGGAGATAAGGCTGCGCCGAGATTCACCGGTCTGACTGGCGCTCTGCCGCGACGGACCACCGCACTGAATTGTGGGAGATAGATTAGATGAGAAGATACTCTCTTGTGGCTGTGTGTTACGGCAGTTTGTTGTTGTGCATTTCTTTGCCCTGTAACTTGCCATCCATTTTGTATGAGGATGCTAAAAACTCACAAGGGCATTACATAAACTTGCATCTTGAAAGAATTACTGTCGCCTTTACTCTATTATGTGGGTGTCTCGATGTAAAACATACTAACTTCCTATTTTGTCCTAACAAATATCCAAACATTTGATTGTAAAGATTAAAGCAACATATATGTTTGATTGAATACCCACCTGAAATTTTTTTTTATTTACAGCAGAATGTCCTTGCACACTTTACCTAAACTGTAGACACGCTGAACTCCTTCCCTTTTGAATACTGAATCAATTTTTCCGAGCAGGGCTGTCTCTGTATGGTGCAATTTAAAAGCCTGTCAGAAGCTTGACCATTACAATCTGAAGCATCCCTTGCCCTTACCACAGGATCAGCCTAATGGAGAAATATAGGCAATGTTGCATTCTATAAAAACAGATTTATTGCTGCATCAGTGCCTGAGTGGAGTATTGCATGACTGCAAGCATAAGTGCTATTGATGAATGAGGTGACGCTCTCCAAAAAGGCCTGTTTTTCATTGTCATGTGCATGTGTATCTGTGTGTTTGTGATGAAAAGGGGGGAGGGGGGGCAGAGAGTGCTTTTTGCATCCGTTATTGGTTTCTCATTAGAGGGCTGAGATATAAACATTTGTCTATGTTGTACATGGTGCCGGCGCAATTAAGGATTCTCTTTACCGCCCCCTCTGCCCTTTGAAAGTGAATTATGTGCAGACGAGAATCTCGACTGAAGTGTGGCCAACAACAGACCTGTCCAAATGCCTCTGTTCCCTCAAAGCCATTCCAGAAAGAGGCGAGATCAGCTGAAGGAGAGAGGGAGAGAAAGCATGTGCCGTTTCCTGCTTGCGTTGTGTATTAATGACTCTAATTAGCAATAGCTGAGGGATAATCACATTGATTTGGACAGATTCAGCATGCAGACCCTCATTGGATAACACCCGCAGCCTTTGTTAGCACCCCTCAGTCACACACACACACACAAACACACACACAAAATCCCTTTTCCCTCCTTTATTCTTTCCTCCTCCGCCCCCTCAATCTCCATTCCACTAAGTTCCAAGTTGGCTGTTCACAGAGTAAGCATCTGATTGGCCAAGTTTGTCGTAAATAGAAGCAGCCGGGCCATCAGCGCTGCATTCCTTGAGCTCTGACCTTTTGTACCCCCTCCACTTCCTGTGCTGCTTTTGCATGCAGTGTGGTCGTCATCTGTATATGTGTGTGTATTTTTAATGATTGCGTGTGTGCGGTAGAGGTCGCGGTGAGGTGAAATCCAGGAGCCACAGAGTCATGGATCAGAATAGACCAAGGTTTCCCAAGAGTATTTTTGCACACAGATCCATTGCAAATTTGGGGAATTTGTTCATTTCTGAAGTGTTATTGTTGACTGTCTGTCTTCTGGATCCAAACAAAGACAGAAAAATATGAAATAAATTTCAACAAAGTACAAACAGACTCTTGGAAGTCTCTGTTGCAGATTGTGTCACCACCATGGCTTTCTTCTCTAGTCATTGGCTCCACTTTCTTGTCTAGTTTGTTGACAAATGTCTCAGAGGGCACTGGTGGAAGGTGAGGGGGCGTACTCCCAGTCATCTCTTATCCTGGACCTAACCCGTGGATGGCAGGGGAACCACAATGCGAGATATGGCCTTCCACTGGGCTGCCAAGGCCCTAGCCCCTTGCACATCCCCTGACTAATGATCATACCCTTGATTAGTTAAGGAAGGCATAAATCATAACTGCAATGAAGAGGAAGGCTAGCTGGGGGCGGCCAGGCCGTTCCTCATGAATGACTAACAGATGCAAGACAAAGGAAATGGGCTGCATAGTTGTTCAGAGGAATGGGACACTTAGTCTTTGTCCAAATTTTAACGTTTGTCTCTACCTGGAGATTTTGTCCATGTTCCGAGTGGGCTTGATCATCATTGATCCGGCCTTGTTCAAATATTTAGCCCATCGTCTCGTCTCGCTGGTGGTGCTTTCAGGCCTAGTACCTGACGTGATTACATTGCTTATTACAAACTGCTGCTTAAACAGGGTTAACATGGTGGCGCACAATATGGCACCCAGCATGAATACTAAAGTTAGTAATCTCCAGGTATATTTGAAACGATGGAAGAGCAGGTATCTTAAGATACTCTATAGGTGAAGTGAAAGAGAAGTGTGAACGCAGGACTGCACCTGCTCCTTGTGTATAGATGTGGTTATACTGCTTGTGGCATTTTCACATCAACGGGTACCATAATGAGCAGCTATTCAAGGTTGTTTGACATTCTAACCTGAGTGTATGTGTGTGTGTACAACTGTGGGCGCATTACTATGAATACACAGTATGTTAACATGCGTGGTTGTGTGTGTACTGCCATGTGTGTGTATGCTGGAATTTACAAGTGTATGTTTGCTTGTGGACTCGTAAGTGGTAGTGCTTAGCAGTGTGAGTGCATGTGTGTGAATATACATGGTGGTTTGCGCGTGTGAGTCTGTGTGTGTTTGGTCTTTGAGATATCCGTGTGAGTGAGGGTTTTGTATAGCCACTCAGTTTTTTGCCACGGGTCTCATTTTAACAACCTCTTGACAAGTAATTAACACCCTTCAGGTCTCAAACCTTTCTCGAGTGCTCTTCACATGTTGCACCAAACACATTGGGGTTTTTGCTATTAAGCAAGCAAGCTGATGGTGCTATCAGGGAGGTGAACAGTGATGCAATTTACATAACTGAATGAAGACCATGTCTGCACAGTTTCAGAGACTTTTTATTTTATTTCTTTCACAAAATGTTCACCCACTTTAACCTCCTAAGACCTGGCATCCACATGCGTGGACATCACATTTTGGGTTATACCATAATACTTAATTCTGCTTATATCGAAATTCAAAATTGTCCCCGTATGCGGAACCACATCATGTCAACAGATGATGCTTAGTTTTTATACTTATCAGGTCCCAATAAGCCCAAATAGCAAAGAGAAATTAAGATAGAGCTTGGGTCTTAGGAGGTTAAATCAGGGAATGGCAGCAATGAGTAGATATTTATGTGTGAATACTTTATTTTTGGATGCCTCTGCAGGTTTGTGAAGGTAATCTAGAAGCTATGTCTTGTAAAAGCACACTCCATTTGTCTTGATACCATTTTTTAGCACCACGTTGTGGATTGCAACCAAACTATCGGCCTCTCTTCTAACAAACACATATTTTAAATAGTGTCTCAACTGCCATGCTGAATTTAGAGCTGAAGATGTAGTAGAAGCCATATGGTGCTGTGCTATACCTAATGACTCTGAATAGATTTTAATTAATTAAGGGGAAAAAGAAGAAAACATATGAAGAGTAAAATGAAAGAAAGGAATGCTGAGATAGAGAGGAAATCATTATTCTGATACTATATGTTAAATACAAGATTTTACCTGTAAATTAATCTGACGTAGTATTTCACGTTGTTGCCAAATGATTGCTGTGTGATTTGACATTCACAACACAATTAGTTTCCAAAGAATTGCAGAAAAGGAGTGAATGTGTTGCTACAGTAGCATCAGGGTTGCATGAATGTTAAACAGATTCATACCTAACGTGCATCCAATCTTTTTTGCAACTATATGCATCAATTCTGTAGGTGCGTCGCTGTTGTACAGAGCTCATCTATAACACTTGCACAGATACTGGATGAGGAATTTGTTTTTTCAACCTCCTGTTCAGTTTGTCTTCAGCACAATGAGCTGCCAGTGGCCCCATTGGCCCTGATCCCTGGCACTTTGCCGGGCAGCGACTGCAGCTCTCTGACAAGGACACTCCCACACCTGTGAGAGAAGATGACAAGAAATACAATACAGCCAATAGGCTTGCCGCTTCAGCCCGAGACGAATGCCTTAGCTATAAATCCATGTTGCAGGGTTGATAAATTAATTGCCTGTACCGCTATCTCCTCGCCAGTGTCTAATATAGAAGAGCTCTCTGTGAGAGTTATTTTACAACAAATGGGTATTGTCTCCAAGCACAAGGCAGGCAGGATGGTGACACTGGACACAGTAAATGAGGGATCTTTATTTTGAGTAGTTCCAAGAGCTTCAGTCTGTGGGTGCATGAAAGTCAACAATGTTTTGCATGCATTTGTGCGTGCATGTTTTTGCTAATTTACTTTCATTTTAATTGTACCTCATCCCCATCTCATGTGTGTAGAAACATTATGTGGATTTGGAGCTGTGTTTGGATGGAAATGCGGTTGTTGATTTTATAGGATGTCAGAAGTCGACGAGGCTGCGGTATCATTTGGGAAGTGTTGCCTCATGACTTGTCACTTCTCTGTGGTGTTAATGCTCTGACAGCAGTGATGTGGTCAGAAGTCTCTCGCCCAAAGCAAACATTTTAATGCCCAACATTAAAAAAATATATGCATTGCAGATGTTTCTCTGTGGGATCCTTTAGCTGAAAGATAGATTTATTATCCTCCCCTGTTTGCTCACGTTCCCTCACATGCACACACACAAACAAGAAAGTTGGAGGTCACACACAAGTATTTGTACACAACCATTCAACAAACACACAGGGACAGAGACACACATTCGTGCACACACACCACCACATGGTTTAGTGGAGGGTAGCCGCAAAATGTATCATCAGTCAGCTGCTGGTGGTGCAGGATAAATGGAGGAGGACAGAGGAATGCAGTTCCAGTGAGGATGCTCTTCTCTGGGTTTGGAGTGTGACCAAGGTGGTCGTGACTTGGCCGCAGTTAGTCATGGATGCCATCTCGCTATTTAAAACCCCCGTGCTCTCCCTCAATGTTTGCACAGCTCACCACAGCTTCCCAAAACCATCACCCACCCTCCCTGAAGGAACAGCTCGTCAAACCCCCAAATGGACCAAAGACAGTATTAAATGGACAAGCAATAAAACAGCTCCTTTTCATTCATGTATGTATGTAAGTAATAGTAAGTAGCTGTGTCACTTTAACTTATAATCATTTACGTTATCAAATCATATTTTATTTGTATACAATTGATCACTTAATCAGTAAGTGTAATACATTTCAGAATATGGAGAAAATGACTCATCACAATATAATCATCACAATATCCCTAGGCCTTAGGTCAGATTGTTTATTTTGTCCAGTCAACAGTCCAAAACCCCAAATTGTTTAATTTACAATTTAAAAAAAGAGAAAGCAGTCCTAATAAAACTCACTAGTGCTGAAACAGTTAATTGATTGATAGATACAAATAAAAATGATAAAAATAATCATCAACAATTTAATTAATCAAGTAATTGTTTAGTCATTTATCATGGGAAAAAAATGAAATATTTCCCAATTTGTTGCTTTTCTGTGTTTTATATCTTTGTTAACTGAGTATCTTTGGGCTTTGGACTGTTGGTCTGACAAAAATAACATGACACCACCAAACGATTGTTGTAAAAAAATGTAAAAAAAATCAGAAAATGATCGATTCTCAAAATCTTCATCAATTAATTAACTATTGATCAACAACTGTATTAATTGACTAATTATTTCAGCACTACATACTACTGTATATGCAGTATTCACTGGCAAATATACAAATACAAAAGTCAAATGCAGGCATTTGTTCACGCACATGTATACCTGCAGTGCGAAGGCAGGGGGAGGGCAAAATTATCCACATACTGGAGGATGGAGCTAGAAGGCTGTACCATAAGTCATAGAATCATATTGCAGGCATTGTTATGCATATTTGTCCATTGAGTGGCCTATCTATCTCCTCCATTAACCATAATTACTTTTATACATGCAAAGTACGAATTATTAACATACGTGTAACCACAATGAGTAATCACACATGTGCAACAGCAGCTTCTTGATGACTCACAAGGACGTAAACAATTATACTGTTTGCCCCGTTCACCATTGTAATGCTCTGTTACTTGTCGTTGATTCATTATTCATACTTAGGGCATTATTATTCCATTGTATGCGGTGTAAAATGGGATCATTAGCGCTGAATATGAGAATGTGAAAAATGGAAATATTGGGGAAAATTGTGGTGGATATGGTGGGTAGGAAACCCCAAACAATCCCAACTATTAGCAGATAAAGAATGGTAATATCCCCAGAAGTAATTAGGATTAGCATAATTTGACGGTGCATGAATGATGCATGGATGATTGATACGTCGATACACACACTGTAATGAGTCCCTTATCTCCACACTCCGCTGAAGACTTTTGTGTGGAGCGTAGCCCGAGGTGCCATCTACTGTAGTTCTAGACCCTCCGCGGGGGGACTATGTTAGGAAGAACCCTGCCTCTTAGACACACATTCATAGACACACAGTCACTGGGGTTACAGTAGAATAGAAGCAGTGGTAGCATAGCACCATCCTGTAGTAACTGATTGAAGATGGTTCTTTTATCTTGACAGGCTCCCTGTTAGAGCCAGACCAGGATATATGATATGGCAGCTCATGTTCTCTTTATTCCTCTCAGAGAGACAGTCAGTGTGTCTGTACAGACAGTATGTGTGTATGTGTGTGTGTGTCATCCTGCCAGTGTGCTTGTGTGTAGCCTATATACCGTATGTGCTGGAGCTACACTGTGTGCATATTAGTGTGCAGCTGCACAGCATTATCAGCAGCCACGCATGTAGCCAGTCACTTTGAGCTGCTTTTAAGTGACAGCTATCGATTGGATGTTTGTGTTGTTGCAGAGGCTTCAAAGCAACACCTTGCCCTCTGCATTCCACTTGAGAAAGTAACTCTAGAGTACCCGCATTGAATACAGCAGCAGTACAGCATGTACTTAGCTTCAGAAACACATTCTTCAAGCAATATCGGCTTGCATCTGTGTGTGTGTGTGTGTGAGAGATGTGATGCCTTAAATTAAGTGTAACGTTTTGTGACCCTGATGCTTCTTCGCAGCCTAATTGACTTTTTCTTCAGCTCAGTGACTAACCAAGGGTGAGTGTAACATACAGTAAATGCACTTGTAAACATATGCACTCATAGACACAGTACCTGGTAATTCTGTATACACTTACATACAAACCTATACAAACCTAGTCTAGAAATTATACAAAATACATTTTCTCCATCGCTGATGATATTAAGCCATGTTGATGGTTTTAGTTTTATTTGGCCAGGTAATAATATATTTGTCTCAACAGTAAGATTTCTGTCTCAACCCCAATACAATGGAGGTGAATGGATTTTTTTATGGTGCTCACAGCATTGAAAAATGACAATTTTACAAAATTCAACAGCAGTGTGTCTCTCCTAGAAACAATGTCCAAATTACTCTGGATAATCCACAGATCGCATTGTGAACAGCTATAACAGTCCTTATAATGAAGTCGAACTGAAATTAAAATTAATTTTTGCTACGAAATCAGTATACACACACACACACACTTGGCGTTTGTTATGACCTGTGTACTTATTTGGTCAAAATTGTAATTACCAAAGTTTTGACAGTTGAATCAGTCCTGCAGTTAACAAGCTAGGCTAACTAGAGTCCAATTTCTCATTGGAATGCACTTAATACGTCTTTAATTGCTAACGGTACATAACCACCAAAAAAAGCGGGACACCAACCCCGGCGCTGTATAAACCTATACTTTACTCGTTAAACACTGAGGATGAGTCAGACTGACTTAGTTCACCTCAAGTATTGAAGCACAGGAGCTCAGACACATATACGAAGACTGAATTTTCCATAACTTCCACAGCGATTCTGCCTGATAAAAGCACAAATAGAGACTTAAGAATGTTCCATGTCTCTCAATTATTGTTCTCTTTTCCAACAAAACAAGCCTTTAACAGTTTTATCCTGGGGCTACAGATCAAACATTCCACATTACACAATCATTATGCATATATCATCTACAATAACTGCACAGGGGAAGAGCAAACTATCTGTTACTGGAGGCAGCTAGCTGAGTGTCAATTCAGTCTTCATCAGTGCATTCAGCTGACCCCAAATAACCCCTTTCTTCACTCTGCCTCTCTTTTGTACACACCCTTTCTCTCACTCTCTTTCTCCCCATCTTCCCCTCACTTCTTCCTCCAGAGCGGCCTGAATATAGGTCAGCATTTTCTAAAATCCTCATCCTGCTGAAAGTTTGATAAGTGCACTCGAGGTGGTAGTGGAGTGAATATTATATTTGTAATTGGGGGTCCCAAGTATCCACCATTGGAATATTCTGGTTATTAATTCTGTGTGGTTCTCTTAATGTGCTGTTAATATGTTCTTAGATCTAAAGACACTGTGGCCTTCACTGTGTTTAATGTGTCAGGTTACAAATTACCCAAATTACAAAAAAACACCTACCTCTGGTGGTATCTAGCCATGCAGGTAGTTTTGTCTTCATCCCAGTGCAATTGATGTGAATGGAATTTGGTTCATGGTGCTCACAACATTGAAAAATTGCATTTAAAAAATTCAAAAGCAATATGTCTTTCCAAAAACAGTATCCTGGTTGCTCTGGATGTTCCACCTCACTGTGAAGAGAGAAACACGGACGTGTGACACATTAAAGGAAAAATCCTGAATACAAAATAAGTGGAAAAAGAAAAAAACGAATTAGTATAAAAATGATATGAATCACATGCTATAGCCTTCGCTGACACCAGATCTCAACCTAACTGAAAACCTATGGGAGAATTTGGAGCGATGTGTTACTGCGAATCCATCACTGTCAGCAGCAGAGATCCTGAGGATAGCGGCCATGATGAACTTTCTTAATCAAGCTGACTAACATCAGAAATTTACTGGACATAAATGGTTTCTAAGTAGGCTCCAAGTGGAGTTTATAAAAAGGAACCTGCATTATATTATATATGCCTATGATGAAAAACTATGGCCATGCTTAACTGTTATAGATACCGTTATAATAATTTCACAATTTATAGACAGCAGGAGATTTGAACTGTGGAGATTACACTCCACTAAAGGTGCCAGAGAAAGAAGTGTCAAAAACTGTCCAAGAAGTGCTTTCCATGTGGTTTGCCCTTTGCACAGCACTCTCCTCCACCATCATCAAAACACCAAAAGAGGAAATATATTTTGGAAGAATGGTGTTCATCCGTCCAGCTGAGACTCTGCGGTCTACGCTACAGCACATTGAAGCTGTGATGGTAGTTTGTGGTGGCCAGACACCTTACAAAGACACTTCACGTTGGTAGTTTGTCACCCATGTGTCGTCCCATGGAAAGTGTTCACAGCTTGGTCTGTGTATTAGCCACAGCAACAGGGAGACTGTCTCTGAAGAGACACGTTGCTGTGAGTTTCACAGCCTTCGTTGTATTTGAGAGCAGGCTGAAATCTCAGACGGATCACAAAATAAAATCCAAACTATCTGCATGGCAACATACCGCTGAAGGCTGACCCTCTACATTAAAATACATTTTTATAAGCTGCTCTTATGTGAGTCAAGCTTTGCTTTCTTAAAATAGCGATTAAATTTGTGAATGTATAGGTTTACTAATGCGGTTGAATGCACTGTCTACTTGCTGCCTCTTTAAAAAATAATCATTGATAGCATTTCCTTTTTAAAGAAATGGTTCAGTTTCTCTGGCTGTCGCTTGTATTTGAAACTGAGCTTTTCACTCTCGCTCTTCATATTTCCACAATTAAAGACCCACCCCTCCCAGCCCCACTCTAACAGCTGGCCATTAATCAGAACTCGCACTCGATTTCTCTTCCGCCACAGGTTATGATTTTCACATTACTCCACACTGCTTCACCGCCATCCGACGGGAAAATGACCCAAACCCCCCCACCCCCTTAACACACGTAGAGACATACCTCGAATGTCTTAGAAAGTGCGATTTTTGCTGTTTTCAAACTGCACACGGGCGACGCATGGTGAGAAAGTAAGGTGTTACGTGTTTGTGTGTATGCGTGTTAGTGTATAATCGTTTGAAACATGATGGGGTAACCACAGCGGCGAGTCTCCCCCCATCTCACACCCATTATCCTTTGCTAATTACACTTTCCTTCTGAAACAGTGGATCAGAGGGCACCATTGACTGCTTTTAATCTGCCACCAAATTTTAATTAACACAGACGTGACCCCCGTCTCCGATACATCCCGGAGAACGTCGGGATCACAATAACTCATAAATCACAGCCGCAGATTTCATTCCCTCCGCTTTCCTCTGGTGATGAATTTCCAGATGGGGGCTGGTGGCTGTTAAAGTCGGGAAAAATATGAGAGAGCGAGACGGAGAGTGTGTTAGAGACAGAGAGACAGAGGAAGACGGTAAGATGGACAAAAAGGCTACATTTGTGAGGAATTCAATTGAGAGTTTATGCGTATGAGAGACGGAGCTGAAGAAAGAGAGAGAGAAAAGGCAGCTTCTCTGGTATGCTGTCAACCTTTGAGAGATTTGTTACCGGGGAGAGGATTATGGAGGCTGAGAAATGGGGTTGTGTTAATATACCGGGTGTTGAGGAACATGACGTGTGCCAACTTCACAGTCTCTGGAAATCAAAAGGCTGAAGTGAAAACTGAAAATGACCCAGTGATGTGCTGAAGAATTAGTTGATACGTCTCTCTGTGTATGTTAGTGTGTACATGTGTGTGATATTTCTTTAATCATCGACTTTCAATCATTGACTTTTCATAAATTACCATTACATGAATTATTCTACTTGGTGAAATTAATGCATATTAATCGTCATTAAGCTACAAACTACAAATAAGAATTTCTCAACAGCGATGGTCTGTATTCTTGATTTGCACGCCAGTCAGTGTTTGTGTGTTTTTGTTTGTGTGTGTTTACATATGCATATGTGTGTTCGTGTGTGTGTGTGTGTGTGTGTGTGTGTGTGTGTGTGTGAGTGTGTGCGCGTGTGAGTGTGTGCGCGTGTGTGCGTGTGTGCGTGTGTGTGGAGGTGGAGGTGGGCAGGGTGCTGGGGTTTGTTATTACTAAATCGCTCATCCATGCTTCTAATTAAGATGCATAGCATCCCCTATGAACGTCAGTGTCGCTAATTATCAAACAATGTAGTGCTCACCAGATATGAGAACTGGCAGCCTCTGTAGTCATGTTACCAACCTATTACTGCTACAATTACCAAGTGCCTGTCAGTCTCCTTGTTAGTCATCTGCCTTCATTTTTTCTTTACTAATGCCTGTCCTTTTTTCTTTTTACTCCCCCCCCTTTCTTTTCTCTCTCCAGGCTATGGCTTTGTGGATTTTGACAGCCCAGCTGCAGCACAGAAGGCCGTGTCGTCTCTCAAAGCCACCGGGGTGCAGGCCCAAATGGCCAAGGTAAGCAGTGTTTAAAAACAAGTTAGCATCGCCACCTCCTCTTGCATTATCATTAGCACTTTGTTGCGCTTTCAGCTCCCTCCAGGGATTTAATATCGTACACTTAACACACTTAATAGTTGTTGATGGATCTGAAAAGCTCCCACATACAAACTGGTTTTGTCCATAAACCCAGTTTTATAGAAAGTCATTTTCCACAGTGCTTTGCTGTTTAATGACAGACGTCTTCCCTCTAATATAAGACGACTCTTAAATGTGGGTTTGTAACTGCATTTGTGCATCGTTATTTGACAAGTGTTCGGGACTGTGGTGCAAGTAGGTCTGTTTTATCTTACAGACACTTGTGTGACAGTGCAAAGCTGTTGTCTCATACAATCCAGTATCAAGACTTTGCTTGTACATGTGTGACTCCTTTGTTTCAAGTGGTTATGTGGACTAAGTGTGAGAGTATGTGTGTGTGTGTGTGTGTGTGTTGCATTATTCCACGGCAAACTAACTTGGTTGCTAGCGTGTAAGCTGGCACTGCTGTAATTGAAGTTCGACCAGCCGCTTGTCCTATGTTGTGCAGTATTATTAACCCACTAAAGTGGAAGCAGATGAGACAGGCTGTTTCAGCAGTACAAAGAGGGCCCCAGTGAGTTGCACAATAGAGTAGGTTGACAGACATAGACACATGGAGAGGTAAAAACACACTGACAGGGTATGTACTTATTCACCATTTAACCTTAGAGTCTTGTATTGTATATTAACATTGTGAATAAATGTTGATTGTTACACATTTGGCTGTCTTTCAGTTTTAGCAGATTGTCAACTGGCCGTTAGCTATACCCCAAAGAACTGTGGTCCCAGAACAGGAACATCAGTGATATTGTAGTGTATGTCAACCCTCAGTCGAGGCTAGCAGTGATCATGCTGTCCTTTTCTCATTTTTCTTTTCTAAATTTTTCATTTCTTTGCTGACGGTACGGAGAATCATCCTAGACTGAAGCACAGCAGGGCCCTCTCTCCGGACATCTATGATAGACGAGCCCGCATGGCAAAATCAGGCTTTTGCATCAGCCGAAGATTTGCTGGTGTCAGAATATCTAAATAGGTGAACAAAATGTCAGTAGCATTAAAGCAATGAATATGGTGATTACTATGAGGGTACACTATGAGTGATTCTCTCAGACGAGATGGTCCGCATTTGATCTGATCCACAAATCCCCCCTTGAAGCCAAAGAAGCCCTGATGAGATGGAGAATGGCAGTGGCGCCAGTGAAGATGACAGAATTGATGATAACGATGAAGGTGGCAATTATTTTGATCAAATGGGATGAGATCTGACAGGAGGAGATGATATTCTGTGCGGTGCTCAGGTGTGCCATTTCTCAAATGCACCATTTGGCCGTTTCCTCTCCCCACCAGTGTCCTTCTTCCAATATTTATAAGAGGGCAGACTCTCAGAATACAGATAAGAAGCCGTGCTCTTTGCCCATCTCATTTTAAGACCACACTTTGCATTGCTCCCCTTTTCTCAGTCAATATTTTCATGAGAAAGGTCTTGTGTCCCAAAACAAAAGAGCTGACCTTTTTAAGAATGTTTGCTTGCATATGTGTGTGTGTGTATGTCTGTGTGTGTGTGTGTGTGTGGTGTGTGTGGGCACATTCACAAAATCATTTTCTATTAGCATATGTGTATAATAGTTTGTGTTTGAATGTCCCCTTGTTCTGTTCACACAAATGGAAAGGCCAGCACTCTGTGCTTTTATCACACTTGTGAGAGACATTAAGGAGTAGTTTGGTTTTATGGACTCCCTCTGCATCCCTCTAATGTCTCTTTACCAGGTATCACTACCATCACTCTGTCTGCTCCTCCTCTTTCATCTCACCTCCTCCTAGTTCTCTCTAACCCCCTTCTCTTTTGCTTAATGCTGTTTTCTCTGGCCATCTCTTTTTTCTCTATACGCACACACACACACACACACACACACACACACACACACACGCACACACACATACACAAATAAACACATTTGTATTCACATCCACCATGTGTTCCCCTGCCAAACATCCAATGAGTGCAATTTATTCCCATCAATAATTAACAGCAGGCTGTCTTTGTGTCTGCCTACCTGCCAAGGTGTCTCTGACACCCTCCGCTCTGTCATGGCGGAGCAGCATTTCCCTGGCGGGGCCGGATGAAAAACCCAGGTGTGCAATGAGGAAGGTGTAAATCACAATGACGATTGGTAACGCTGCAGACGACTTCCACAATAAGCGCATTCAGCCTCATTCTCTCACTCCCTCTGCTCCATTTTGTCACATATATCTCTCCACAACAAAGTAATAAACGAATAGCAAGCCAGAGGCTTTGAGCTCATTAAATAAAACCGTCACAGTAATCAAGTTGTGCCTTTTTTCCTGCCTTGACGCCATTAAAACACTTTTATTAAGGTGCCTTATTTTAAACACAGCTGCAAAGGAGGCATAAAGAGAGAAACGGAGGGAACGGGAAAGCGCCACTTGATTTCCGCTCATTCTTCCAATGTAACAGCCTGCTGTCTCTCTCCTCTTACCCCCCTTGGAATTTGAAATACCAAGGCAGCAGAGATGAAACATTGCCTTCCTTTTGTCTTGCCCTCCCCTGGGGATGGTGACAGCAAGAGGGAGGAGAGGAGCCATAATTAAGACACCTAAAGGACACTTCCCCCCTGCGCCTCCCTTCCTGTCACTCACCTCTACACAAGTCGCAGATAAGAGCACTTAGCATAGGTGTGTGTGTGGAGTGTGTGTGTGTATTTGAGTGTACATCTGTGTGAGTGCATGTTTTTGCGTGAACTTGACAGTGTGTATGTGTGTGACTGTGCTTGTGCATATATGATTACGAACACATAACATCGTATTATTTTGTGTTTATTCACTCAACCAAATACATTACAATACATTTGTTTGTTTGTATTTTCATATGCCTGCTTGTCTTAATGTGTACAAATACATAATGTTTGTATTTGAGCATATTTATCCACATCTGTTTTAGTGTGTGTGTGTGTGTGTGTGTGTGTGTGAGTGATTGTGTCTTCATTTTAAAAAATTGTTGTTTAAAATCAAAAGGTAACAAAATAAGTTTATGAAGATTATGTTTTACATTTATGAGTAATGCAAGTAGTATTTTTCTGATTTAATGGACAATAGTACTCCATCAATTTTGAACAAAGGGTTAATTTTAGGTTTTTTTTGGTTAAAGCCCTACTTTAAAGGAATTGATCGGCATTTTGGGAGATATGCTTATTTGCTTTCTTACAAAGAGTTGGCTGAGAAAATGAATACTACTGTCATGTCTGAGCGCTATATATGAAGCTAGAGCCCGGGGGTAATAAGCCTTGCTTAGCATAATGACTGGAAGCAGGGGAAAACAGCTAGCCTGGCTCTGTGTAAAGTCAAAGAATACCTCTACAAATTAAACAAGATTAAACAAACGAGATAGGTGTATTTTTGAACTGAGCCAGGCTAGCTGTTTCTCCCTCTTTCTAGACTATGCTTAGCTAAGCTAATCGCCTCTCAGCTCTGGCTCCATACTTAGAGCAAAGACGCGAGAGTGGTATTGATCCTCTCATCTAAGTGTATTTACCAAAATGTCAAACTATTCTTTTATCAATGATGGTTCAATATAAGCGACTATTTGGTCTGCTCTGTATGGAAGGATTATAGATCAAGACATCAAAGTCCACAGCGAGCTTTGCTCTGACAACACTGAAATGTTGAATAGCCTTTAAGTGGCAAATGATCGGATATCAGATAACACAACCAAATTTACATGTAAAAATCATAATCCATGCATTTAATAAAAATCACAAGACTATATCAATAATCAATTACAAACAAACACACCTCTTAAGTGCCTATGCTGCATATGTGTGTGTCAACTGTGTGTGCTGTGAGAGAGATATTGAGTGCAGGCACGTATTTGCCTCTTCACACCGTGGACTCTATTCTCTATGTCACTTTGTTCAGGTAGCTTTCCGAGCTGAGAAAACTGACACGTTGAGCAGACAGAATGATAACAGGTAAACGGCGCGTCTAGCTTCGCAGATGCAAACCTGTCAACCAGCCGCTGGCCTCACTCTCCACAGGCTGCCATTTTCCCCTTGAGCCAATCAGACTGAATTATGGGAAGGGCACCCTCGATTGTGGTGTCTGTGTCAGAGAGGTAATTCCGCCTGACAGCTGCTTGCTTTCAGACAACAGCCAGTCTTTATGGAAATCATCCCTCCCTATTCTCGCTGCAGTCGGCCTCTGCTGATAACAGCCCGAATGAAAACAAAGCTGTCCTTTTCTACTTTCTTTTTTTTTTTTTACCCTCCTCTTTTTCCTCTCAGTGTCGACAGCCTGAAATTAGCAAAACAACTCTACACCTATGGAGTCTGACAACGTACATCCTGCTCTGAAGTTGTACATATTTAGGGCCAATACAAACTTAGAGCTGACTTTTTTTTTTTTCAGATTTGACCAGAAATTCTATAATGCTCTTGAACATGTAAATCCACATTTGTGTTATTTTAATTTATTCCATCCTTCGAAGGTAAATTTCCTCTCTGCATGTCGAATACGGTTTTCATCCACTGTAATATTATTTTTCATTTAGAAAAAGAGAAGAAAATGACACACTGCTATTACTTACTACAAAATATTACACAATGAACTGCACTTATTGTCACTAAGGTGTCAAACAAAGCAGTGGTATTGATTTTGGAGAGTTCTTGCCAATGCCCCTGTTTAAGTAATATGGATAAAGCATGTGGTACAGTGTGCCTCCATCACCACCCTCGTTCCAATAGCCAATATTTATAAGGTTCACCCAAGCTACAGGCAGCTAGAAAGGCGCTGCTTGCCCTTCACTTCACATTACAGTGGGGAAATTATGCTAAACGCATCATTAAAGTGCCTCCATGAAGTGAATCCCAAATGTTTATGATAACACAGTGCTGGCACCGGCCCATCAACCAGTAGTCACCAGCGGATGCTTCAGATGGTTTAACGGTGTGAAACGAACTGGAGTATTCAGTCCTCTTGCTCTCACTCTCTCATTTCTTCTCACTCCCTTTCACTTGCTCTGTCTCTTCTGCTGTCTTTTCCCTTCTCTCTCCTGGGAAAGATTTCCTGTCAATATCACATTTATATTCATGTGAAAGGCACGGATCCCCCTCTGGGTGGTCTGCAGTCAGTCAGCAGTCTTCTGATTATCCTTTAAAGGTGACTCCTCTGACGTCTTAGCTCCATTGACACCCAGGACCCCAGGGTTCGGCTCAACACAGGGTGACCTCTGGGCGATAATCAAAGGGATGGCTGACAGCGCTGTTACAGTTGGTTGCTGACAACAGCTAGCCTAGCAAAGCCTGCCTTCTGCCAAGCATGGGTTAAATCTGGGGAGAATGTAGGGGGAAATACGTTGTATTGAGAATACAGCTGGATAATTGGACAGACTTTGGGGATACAGGTGCTCACTCAGCAGCACCACTCACCTCTCCGTTCGATGTGCGCCACCTTGAATGCAATGGCATTTCCCCTCTGACATCCACCGCAGTGTTTGTTCACAAAGCATATGGTGTGTGGGGATCAGCACTTTCCCCCTGAAGCTGCCATGGACAAGGGCATCCTTATGATTATAGTCACTCACCAGCAGCTCATTTTCTTACATATTTTTTGTCTACCACACTCCACATTTGAATACAGTGTGTAAGTATCCGATTGATGCTGGTCAGCACATAAGCATATCGTGTATATACTTCAGTTGTTCATTTTCATGTATAGTTTCATCCTTTAGTAAGCACTTTTAGCTTTAATATGCTCTGCCATGATGACAGTATAGCTTTCAGAGACCGCGTAGCACAATGCTAATCTTTCTCTTCCCTACACATAGCTGTATGTGCCCTTTTTATCCGCTTTATGTTGTTCCTTTCAACAAATCAGCATATAAGTTTGCCAGTTTCAACGATTTTTTTCCCCCATTATAATGTGTTTCAACAGGCCTTTTGTCTTGTCTACCGTAAAGGAAGTTACATTAACAGGAAGAAAGGAAAGAATTAGATAGATACCTGTGGAAATATCTGCAGTGCAGTGACATGATCTGACTCAAAAAAAGATCCGATCACTTGCCAACTTGTCATTTTTTGCAGTGTGGCGGGGCTCAGCACACCGTCCCCTCCCTGCTCCTCCTGCAGAAGTGATAGTTTTGAAGGGCAAAGCCAGTGAGAGTGAGACGGACCATCTGACGAGCACTGGCTCCCAAGCACCTCCGTTGGCTTGCACTGTCTCCGCCGTCTAATTACGCTTCAATCATCCGCGGGAGCGCTGCGTGCGGTAAATTATTTTGCCGAGCAGTGCGGGGACGTGCCGAGCTGCGAGCGCAAGAGAGAGTGAGAAACTGAGACACAGAGAATAAGTCAGAATTAGTGGGAGCCAGAGTGAAAGAGAGACGGAGCAAAAAAGATGGGAAAGAGTATGAGAAAAATGGATTTGAGGGGGAGACAAAAAGGCAGAGACACTGCAGAAAGAGAGGGGGCTGGAAGGCGTGAGCGAGAGGCCTGCCAGCCACAATGTCGCCTCAGACAGCTTCTACAGCAGGAGACAGGCCAGCACTAATGAACAAAGTTACAAACTTATCAAGCAGAGGGGAGTGAGAAAGAGGAAGATGGAGAGATGGGGGTAGGAAAGGGATAACAAGTGATAGACATAATCAGCATAACTAATCCTGCTGTAGATGCAGAGTTGTATGACTGCTGCTGTGTGAAACTTACCATAGATACAGAGGGATCATTTGGGCATTATTGCAATTTCTTCTTAGCAATTACAGTCTGTCATTAGGCTGTTTTTGCATGTGTTTTTATTGGTTTCCACTGGAGCAGCAAAAAAGGATCTAATTAAAGTACAATTTGGAGTAGTTGTATTTATATATGTGTGAATAGCCTCTATTCTGTTTCCAAATTACTCCAAAATGGCCTTGTGTCTAAATTGTAGGCTTCACACAGAATAGTGAAGGCCTGCATTCTCAGTATGTTCAATGCTGCCATGCTTGCTTTGAAGCAAACATAAATATGGCTTTTTCAGGCTTGGTAATGGCCACAGTGTGCAGTTATTAGAATCTCTTTGATGTGGCAACTGTGCCAACCTGTTTGCTGTCTCTGTGAATTGATCTGGCTCAATTAGCGGGCCCACAGAGACGACGTTCAAAGGACCGGGCTTCCACACTCAACATTGACACACATAGACCAGGTAAAACGCTTTGCATTCAATTACACAGCTGGACCCGAGAAGACAACCTGTGAATAGTTCTGAATATTGGACAATGACTGGTGCAGCTTCAGCGCTAAGCAAAGCTTTCACCAAGAAAGGTGTATTTTACTTATTTTAAGTAGGAGTTAATTTCCTGCTGCCATTGGCTTATTGTGATTTAACAGCCATCTTCTAAACATCTCACCACAATCTAAGTGTATGTCACTCTAGTTATCGGCTGTATGTGTTCGTGTGTATGTGCTCATGTGTTTATATTCTTCTTTTCTTTTCTGAAACTACGTGTGCACTGGACACAATGACCCCTCTCTTACACCCTTCCTCTCTTCCCTGATTCAGCTGACCCATTTCAATTTGTCTTCATCAGTCATACCAATTAACTCGGGGATTAGATTCCTCAATACCAGCCACCCCCAGTCCTCCCTGTATGTCACCATATCTCCATCTATCCCTCCATCCATGCTTACTTACCTCTGCTACACAGTGCTGCCACTGCACACTTTAATGATGTTCAAACTGGGATTCTCAGCATTCGGCTTTGGTAGCAGACTGTTGATGTACATAAAGGGAGCACTGAGCACTTTCCTTTTATTGCATTGTATGTGTCAAAAATACTACAAGGCTACTTACCTGCTGTCCTCTGAAGAACTGTAATTTTACATCGAACAGTAGTCACAAAGCCTGTTTTTTGCCAGTTTCTTTCTGCTGCTTATATCTGGCCTCAGAAGAATAAACACCTGCCTTTTCCGCCTTTATACTTTAAAAAATACAAATGCAAGACAACTTCTCACCTTCTCACTCACTCAGTAAATCATTGATTATGAGAAGAGATACAGTACATGGACTATCACAAAGCATGCGCTATTATACCTTTTCCAGAATCAGGGAACCAAAATTGCTCCTCCCACCTCGCAACTCTGTTTGAAATAGACAGTTATCACAAAGTACTTTTGCTTCTATGCAATAGGTGTTTGCAAAAGAAAGGACATTGTAGTTACTTTTATTTTTTGAGCACCTTACAGTTATATCTATAATAAACGTGTTTCCTAGCAATAAAAACTATGTGATGAAAGCAGTTAGTGTTATAGATAGTTGCCCTTTTATTCACTCCTCACTACCCTCTTTTCAGATCAAATGCATATCATCAGACATGTCTGTTTCTTTAACCAGCTACCCTCATATCATTAACTACTCTCCTTATTATGACTCCTCTCTCTTTCCTTTTATCCTTACCTGCCTTTCTCTATTCCCTCTCTAACAACTTCTACGGGCATGCCATGTTAAATTGCACTGACTATTTCCATTTCCAGTGGCTTCAATCATATGTGAGAGGTCTGCAGCAAGAGCGAGCAGCGAGTCCAGGCTGGGCAGAGCAGGGTAGATCGGGGTTGGATCAGGGCTCTGTCCTGCTGAGGGTTGATGATCCAGCTCTCTGACACCAACACAGTCCCTCATTCTGCCTAATGAGGAAGAGGAAAAGTCAGAGAAACGGGTCCCTTTTCATCCTTTTCATCTCACTGACACTGCTCCCATGGGTCTTTGTGTGCGAGAGTGTGGACACGGCCGTGCTAGAGATAGATAAAGCTCTGGAAATAGAGACGATAAAGTTCCACATCAAAATATCAAACACTCTTGATTGTTGCGAATGTTCTTCTCAGTATGATGATTTTATTGTCAAAGAGATAACGAGAAGAAGAAAACGCTTCTCTGACCTTTCTTTCTCTGCTGAGAAACATAGGAGGGATCTCTGCCTTGTCTCAGAGGCCTAAAAAGTCAAGGTCAGGTTTATCTAAGCTCAAAAGGGGCCTAGCCCCTAAGACCTCAGGCCTCGTGGGCACACACATACTGAATGTACATACACACTGTGACTGTTGAGGATCTTTTACCTGCACAGTTTTTTCTCCAGGGTCTTGATGGAGTAAGAGATGGTCAGCAGTTCAGGTGGAGAAATTGAGAGGAGGCAGGTAGATGTATGGCACACGGGTGTCTCAGCCCCCTCTGAGGTGATTTCAGATCATTGCCTCTCCTCCAAAGTTTTTTACATCAAAAAGAAAACATCAGCACATTCCTAAAACCCACTCCATGGTTTCAAGTGTGTTCCTAGCAGGCAAAGAAACTCACACTAACAACTTTGCACTGTCTCTTGCTGTGCCCATTTTTTGAATTTTATAGTAAAAGTTTTCTTCCTTAGTTGTCACTGTTGCATTGCACAGCACAGTTTCAGCTTGTGTGCTTTAATAGTCAAGCAGTTTATTTGAGAATGTCTCCTTTAGAAAGAGTCTGTCATGCAAATTTCGCTTTTTCCGCACATTTATTTATATCAACTCCTATCTAGAAGTCACTAAATTCTCTCCTGTCCTTTTTGTCTCTGCACAGTGTCAATATTTTGTCTGCATGCGTTGTGATGTCTATTGTGCGACGGCATGCTGGCTTGCCGTGTTGTCTCTCTCTCTTTTTCCGATGGCCCTGTTATCTCCATTTGTCTTTGTTATGTCTGTCGCTGTTTCTCGTTCCTCCACTCCACCCTTAAAAGCTGTTATTCCGTCTCCTTCACTTACTGTATGTTTGATGTTTGGCCTGGTTTGTTGTGCTTTGCTTGTGATATCATTGTTTTCAGTGTTATCTCAGTATTCTTCATGCCATCTTAGTGTTGCTGCTGTGTTGTGGGAGGGTTATCTCGCTGCCATCTCTGGTTTTATCTTTGCATTATCTCTTGGGTTATTTCAGCGCTGTTGTCCCCGTGTTATCGTATGCCACGATCAAGGTGGTGACCTCTCTCTCTTACAACATCATAAAATCCTCCCAAGGCGGTTCCTTTTAGGTTTGACTAAAAGACTGTCTTGGATAATTATTGTGATTTTGAAGCTCTTGTATTTTATCTTCACATTTTATGGATGCTGGATGTCAAAATATTTGAATTTCCAAGTTTGTTTTACTTGCATGCTTTTTAGCCTGTGTGTATGCTTCATAGCTTTCTCTTGGATGTGCACATTTTCATATGCGTCAAACATGTTCAGCTCTAAGGGATGTCTTTGTTTCTGCCAGTGACTGCGATTTGTCTGCTTCATTTGCGTATGCCTGTGTTTACATGGCTGCAAGTCTGTGTTGTTACATTTGATTCAGAGCATGGTATGATTCATAGCAGATGGCTGCCTTCTTCCAGTGGACTATGACAGCCGAAGAAAGTTAAAACTGAAAGTACTAGACAAGATAGAAAAGGGAGGAAAAACCGGGGATGTGATTACCATCAAACCATCTCAGTGGAGGGAGCATCCATCCGCATCCTTCTCTCTGCTCGGTATGTGACATAGATACAAAATGTCTCCCAGGCTAATTTGCGGAGAAGTACACACTCTTCACAGATTCATTTTGAAGTTAGCAGTCAAACAGAATCAGCTCTTTTGCTTCCATGTAGTGAAATAAGACTAGAGACCCCTTGAATATGTACTCCAGGCTGTTTGCACATCAGTTGATCTGCTAATGCCTCTTTTCCTTCCCTTTTGCTCCTCATGTGCTGTATCTTTTTGACAGTGAAGTTTACATCTAACTCTGGTGTCTTATCCAGTTCCTTTACCAGATATCTAAACAGAAGACCCTTTGGCCTCCTCAGTCTCTGCTAGTCCTCATGAGAACAAACCAGAAATTTGTATGCCATATGTTTTCATAGCAGTGTTATGGTCCACACTATAGCAACAGCTGAACCACAGGACAGAGTCAGAATCGCTTATTAAAAGGGTACGTACACCTCATAACTGTCAGAAAAAGGAAGAGGCAGCCTTGACAAGTGAGCTGGTGGGGAGGCGCTGCCATCTTGAATAATGATCAGACTGTCTGAGGCCCCTGTTAGAGATTAAGTTAACATATAGGGATTCTTTGGTTCACTATATCACATCACTCCCTATCTAGACTGACTGCACTTTGATTTGAACCAACTGTGTCTGAAAAACAGCCCAAATTCAAGAGGAAGTATAGTTTTCTTTCCTAGAACTTCACTTTTCTTTCCAGGAAAACATGAACATGTGTAATTAGCGGTGGGCAATGTAATAACGTTAGGAAAAAAGAAATTTTCTGGATAGGTCATTTCATCTGAAAAAAGTTTTCAGCAGCGTTATTTTACCATCTAGTTAATTTATTGAAAGACATGTACCTGCTTTTTAGGAAAAACTAATTTACACAACGGAAGTAGAAAGGTCATATCATACATACTCATGTACATGTTTCACCTTCAACTGGCGAGATACAGTAAATTTCTGGTATTACCGCCCCCGACTAGGATCGTCTCGCAGCAAAAGTTGTAGACGATGGTTACCTGATCAGTGTTTCTGTGATCAACTGGTACTCATGTTGGAGGACAGTCTCTTCCCTGTCACTGGCGTTGTGATTAGAAAATGTACGACTTTAATCTTAACTTAAGCTTCATGTATCTGCTCTTCAGCTCTTTCCACATGCTTTATACTTTTTAGTAATTAACTGATTTACTGATTAACTGAAAAACCTACATATTTCTGTGTAATGTTTCATCAAATTTAGTTCACTTTCACACTGTCTTGCTCATCTGGTAGAAGATGTATGGGCAAATTTACACCTCTTCACTGAAATCTGCTCACATTGATACCACTGTATCTACCTGTACATCACCCGCTGTTAGTTGTTACATGAATTCACATGGTTCATGTACGCATGACCTGCTATCATCTGTAAAGGTGTTAATCCCCATGTGGTCTGACAATATACCATACGATCACACTGTCTGTGAGCTAAGGATTGTCTTTTGTCATTATTATTAGACTGTTATTTTATTGTTTTTCCAGGGAGGCCCATAAACCCCATAATCCATTCAATAGTTTGGTAGTATGAATTCCTCTTGAAGACTTTATATTGTATTTACAGTGAAATAATATTTCAACTTAACATTATATTGCAACTCTGGCAATACCCATAAGCCTTGTTTGGGCTGCCCATCAATGTTATCAATTTTATATCGGATATCGAGTATTTTTAGTCATTATATAGTAACTCAAATGTTAATCCGTGCCATGTTGTCTTAAGAGAATTAAATGTTTTTGTTTGATGGTTTAAAACGTTGCATCTGATGACTACTCTTCCCTTGATAAGTCAGTTTTGTGATCCCTATGGAAACGGTCACACGCTGCCTCAAAAGCTGACAGCCAGACTTGTTGTTGTTGCCTCAAGTGAGCGGGAGAGGGGGAGAAGAAGAAGGGAAGCGAGGGAGGGACAGGGAAGATGGGATCTGAAGAACCAGAGGAAGTAGAGATGTGACTCCAATCAAATTATTGGCCAATCAAGTCATAACGTGAGTAATTCAAGGCTTACATCGACAGCCCTAATCTGATTGCCTGTGCATTAGGGGCTCAAAGGAGGGCTCTTAGCGAGCGTGCTCAGTGGGGGGTCTTGGAGGAAAAGGTGCTTTGATGGGAGACAAGAGAGATTCACTTTTAGTAGAAGAGTGTGTGTGTGTGCGTGTGTGTGTGTGTGTGCGTGTGTGTGTGTGTGTGTGTGTGTGGGTGTGTGTGTGTGTGTGTGTGTGTGTGTGTGTGTGTGCGTGTGTGTGTGTGTTTTTGTGTGTAAAACAGAAAGAGACAGATAATCTGTAGGGGTTGTTGAAATGATGCCTGCCTCTCTACCTTTTGGAGCATTACTGTAAAGGAGAGAAAGCCAGACTCGGGGTAGTGGGAGGTTTACATCGCCTCTCTGTTGCCATCTGTTTCAGTGCCATTGTCCAATGGCAACATCCCTCATTTGCCCAATTACAGAGGAGGATTATGATGTGTTTGTTTCCTGCCCATGGGCTCCCTGGCCACATCTGACTCATGTTTTAGGTAGAGAAGTATCATCCATCCTCTAATGAGCCCTGCCAGGATAGCCTAGTTAAAGTCATATTGTTATTTTTGCCTCTAATAGCATTTTTCAACACACATGGTATGTATATAAAATGTAATAAGATTGCACATTAATTTAATGCCACATCTGCATGTAGCCAACTATGGACTGTGCAGGATGGGATTTTCCTTTGCTGTGACATCTTTGAGGCCAACAAAGCCTGGTGTAACTGGCAGGGTGAAGGCAGCTCGCCAGGAGAGCTTACACCTGGAAAAACATGACTATGGGGCCAGCCATTGAACGGAAGGGGCTCCAACAAAAGGCCAGGCCCCCAGAAAGCACGGGGTTTCCGGCATCTGACACTGGTGTTGAGTGCAAATTGTGCTCAGTTTCAGCATCCCGGGGCCTCAGAGAAGAAAAAGCCTGGCATGTTTCCGTGCTGATTTGCATGTGGAGAGTTCCTGAATTAGTGACCCCCCTCCACACATACACATACATATACACTCCAACCTCCCCCAGCGCTTGGGGATCTGCATTGTCGAAACAGCTGCCAAGGGAACAGCTTGTCTCAGAGAGAGAGAGAGAAAGTGGGAGCGGGGAGAGAGAGGGAGCACTGGGGGGGAGGGAAGGTAATCAGCTTTTGGAAAAATACTGCCTCTCCATCCCCTGCCAAGAGTTAGTTTGTGTTGTGGCTTTTTTCTGGGCCAGCGTAGCCCTGGCACTGTGGCTCCAGCCACCCACCCCTCTCCCCGCGGTTAATTCAACAATGGGGGGTTTAGGTCGTAAACTGACAAAAACAACAGCCAAACAGAATGGGGTTTTGAAGTGTGTCTGATTCTGTATGTGTGTCTATGTGTGACTGTGCTCTGGGAGTACTCACATTTTTTTTCTCGTTTCAGCCATATGCTTATTTGTGGGTGACAGTCAGGCGTCCGTAAAAAAAGCTTCTTGTTGTGATACCACAGCAAGTATCCATAAGTGAGCAATCACCCTTTTTTTAGAGTGCTGGCAATCTGCCTTCTTACAATATTGTGGCATGTGTCCCTGTTCTCCCACACACTTATTCTCAGGAACAAATCTGATTCCATCACAACTGACTGACTAAAGCCATTGTACCAATACAGCACCAGTTGAACAAATGTAACAAGCTTATGCATGGTGGATCTAGTTTGACACACGCCGCGTGCCGTAGACCGAGGATGAATAAACAGGAGCGTCCTCCCCTTCCCTAATAAAGCTTGTCAGCTCAAGAGGAAGTGACAGGTTCAACAGTGTTCCTGGTTAACACAACAACCTATGAATAACCTCATCTCATAAAACATATGGCCCTTCCATCAAGCATGCTGCAAACAAGGCAACACGTGTGAATTAGGGTGTCAATCAAACAGGAGCTAATAGCGACAATGCTTTTGTGTAGCCTTCAATATCAACATCTATATTCTTTGAACAATTTAACAGCAACATTTCTGACTTTGATTAAAATTAACATTAACATTGTTATATATTATTACTTTTTAATTGCTGGTTTTCATCAGGACTAACAACATCTTGTTTTCACTATCACTCCTACTGAGGCATCTATATATGTGCAGCATGTGAGTCTAAGCCAAATTTCCCCACGGGGACAATAAAGTATATCGTATCATATCGTATCTTAATGAAATTTATGACAGAAACTACAAGTGCCAAATAAACAACCAATAAAAAACAAAAACTTAAAACTAGTATATTATTGATTTTATTATTTACATCACCACCTCTGCATTGCTAACATTTCACTGGTAGTTTTCAATAGTTATGCTTGGTCCCAGGCAGCGTTATATACAGGCGTATACCGAGTGGCTAAAACCTTATGTTTTTATAATGACAAAGAATATGCATCCAGTCTGCTGCATATTGGCAATATATTACAGTCAAGATGTTTTTCCAGCCTGTAGCCTGGGAACCAGTTAAACATGTTTGACTGAATAATCCAAGAGCCAGTGCTCACCGATGCAACATCAATTAGGCTCAAGTGAAGGGTCGATTAGTCTTCAAAAGGATGGAGAGGAGCTGCACTGCGAGTCATGTGAATCCGCTGCCTTTTCTCCGGCTATAGGCATGGGAAGAGACAGGAAGAGAGGGAGCCAATGAGGTAGCCAGCACAGGGGAGAGTTAGCTGTTTACATGCTGGTCGGATGTATACAAGTGTCCTCTGTCAGACTTTTAATCACTTTGGAACCTTTCGAGATGCTGTACAGCAGCGAGGGGAATAGCTTTCACTGTTTTGCTGTTTAGGGAGGCAGGGGAGGAGGGAGAGAGGAAGGAAGAGAGGAAGAGATATGATTCAGATGCTCCGCTGGCTACTATTCACCCTGCTCCTTTTCTCCATTTCCCTCTCTTCCTCTTCTCTCTCCTATCGTTGCGCTCCACAAAGGTATGTTTAATACATAAGGGTCTAATTGCTATCACAGCTGCAGCTCCATCGTCTGTCTGTCTGGGTTTTGCACTTGGTACCCCATTCCTCTTCTCATATTCTCCAGAAAGGAGAGAGGCCATAGTAATAGGCCTCTGCCCTCAGGCCTTACCCTCTTTTTTTTATTCTTTTCCAGATTTTTTGTTGTCCTTTCCTTTTCTAATCATTCATCTCTCTGTTCTTTTCCTTCCTGCCTTGTAGACGTTGCTTACAGTGATGCACAAAAAGTCTTGCGTTGGGTTCAGACAGGAGGCGAAAGCGCCACGATATTTCAATACTCGCTTGAACAGTAGCCTGGCTGTTCACACCAGTAGTGCATTTCTAAGTGCTGGTCAACAAGCAATTCAGCTCCTCTGCTCTTTTCTAATCACACGCAGAGCTGATCTCTCCCTCTCTCTATGTCTCTCTCTCTCTCTGTCTGCTTGTGTGTGTGTGTGTGTGTGTGTGTGTGTCTGCTTGTCTCTCGCTCTCTGTTTCGACACAATTGACAAATTGGGGGGGAAATCGGGGGATTGAAACTCCAGGAGAACAGCGAGGAGAGGGGCAGGAAAATCAAAAGCGTTGGCCAGCATGGCATACATATTTGATCATTTATCTGAATCAAATAATATATATCATATAATATATCATTTATATAGTATAATATTGTTTGCTTGCCAGATTCACGTGTGGCGCTTCCACCTCCCATCTGAACCCGGTGTTAAGATCACTCACAGTCACTCTTTATGGACATTTGCTTTGTGTCAGGGCGTATTAACATACTTCTGGCAACATAGTATACCTCCATTTTACCTGGTTGACACGTAATCATTGATTGTGCTGCTTTGACTGTTTTTTTTCTGCCTTGTTTTTCACCATCCTGCCTGCTCTCACCTCCTCCATATGAAACACAATGCAGCTTCCCTCTCTCTCTCTCTCTCTCTCTGTCTTCCACTTGCTCTCACGCTCTTTCTTTCTCCTGCTGCATTAATGGATGCAAATGGAGGCGTGTGCGGGGGAAAGGAGCTGACATTTATGCCTCTGATTAGAACATGCAGCCCCAACGCTTTGTAATTGATTGCAGTCGTGGACAGCACACACTCACCCATACCCTCTCTTAAAGGCCCGTACTGCTTTCTGCATCCTATTAGCGTGTGTGTGTGTGTGTGTGTGTGTGTGTGTGTATCTCTGACGCACACACTTCTCAGATGGGCCTATGATATGCATGCACACACACACACACAGTTGCTCATACAGTTACAGTACTCACACACACATATATCCACTCCAGCCCACATAGTCTGCCTCACTGCATCCATTTGAATAAGAAGCTTTTAATGGTTGCTTGCTTTCGACTTTAAGGCCAAGTCATTGCGGAGAAGCCGAGCTAACATGACTGAAGATGTTGATCCGCTTCCTCTGGATCAATGCGCGGGCGTGACCTGTGAACTTGGATAATCCTGGAAACCGTGTCAGGGGTCAGGGTGATGAGGTGGTGTTTACGTGATGGGTCAAACAGTTAGCTCCAGGAGGCAAACTGTGGGAAAGAAGTAGGAGTTCATGTTGGAGACAGGGCGGGGAAGATGAGAGGATGCGCAAATATGTGAGGTTATGTTTGTGAAGAAAGGAAGAAAAGAAGCTCACAGTGAAGAGAGATGGGAGAGAAATGTCCTGGGTGTTGTGTCCTTGACTTTTTTCTTTTTTTTTTGGAGTGTGTGTTTTGTGTGTGTGAACCTGACTGTCTATGACTACATGTGCATGCCTAGTTGAGTGTGAGCTTATTTGCTTGTGGTTGCATTTGCATTCTGCCTGCTTACTCACGTGGATCCTTGCAGGCTTCCTTGCTGTTTGTGTGCATCACTTTGTATGTTGATGTGTGTGTATGTACATCTGTGTGCAGGTGTGTGTGTGTGTGTGTGTGTGTGTGTGTGAGGAGCAGCAGGAGAGTGTGGCAAGGTGCTGTACAGTAATTAGCATCATTCTCACCAGGGAGGCGCTATGTGTGGAGGGCCCATTAAACACATTGCAGGGCAAACACTGAGCCACAGCCCTGTTCTGCTGACTAGCATGCCTCTCCCACTGTAACACACACACACACACAAACACAAACACTTCTAAATCATCTTGGCCTGCCAACTCAAGTACCACATACAGTAGCCTTGCACACATTTACCAACACAAAATTAGTCATATTCAAACATGTCACTGAGACGAATAATGTAAAATAGTTATCATGGGGCAAAAGTAAATATATGCTAAAGTTATCCCATTAAAGTCTCTATCCTAACATAAATTACAGCTTTTTGGTGTAATGTGCTGTACAGTTTAATATTATAAAGATTTACTCTAGGCTAACACAGTTAAGTAACTCTTTTCCACATATGTATAAGTGGGCGAGATTAGATCCATCCACTTCATCCTTGCATACATCCCCACACACTTAAAGATGCACCATGACACACACACACACACACACATACACACACACACACACTCACACACTCACAGGAGCACACACACAGGGGTTGAGCGGGGGTGTAAAATTATGCCGCGTTAGCTGGCATGCACTGTTTGTGCTAATGAAGCTCTCTGTCCACATAGGCTGATAACTTGCTGATGACTCGATACTTCTGCCAGAGAGGTCTGAAGCACAGTTTGAATACTGAAGCAGGTGTTGCCTGTGGTGGCTGAGCATTATTAGCTGAGGAATATGCGGATGGATAAATACAGGCCTGTATTAGTTAAGTCATTCCCCTCAAAACCCCTCAAGAAGTGGCTTACTTGTTATTTTATATTTAATTTATTTCATGAATTGATAGACAGCCAGATATGAGTTTAATTTATCAAAAAGAAGTTCCGTAATTTGTCAACCCTGGTGTTGATCTCATAGTCGTGCGCAATTTAACTATAAATTACAGTATTATATTTCTCAACACCTCAATTGCAGACATTTTGGAAATAAATTCAAGGCATGGAGCACAAGCCTCATACAGGGAAGATCTGTGGTTATTGTAGGAAACTGCATAGCACTGCGTATCCACCACAGCATTAAGTTGGGTCAGCCTGTAGGTTAACCCAGAAGTGGACCTGCTATGCTATACAATTTGCTAAACCAGCTGCAGGGACTTCTTTCTGTGTACACTTGGTCAGAATCCAAAACAAGTGCTTGAGCTGTCGGGACACTGAAAACAACCTTACGTTGTGCAGCCACACAAAAACCCAAAGAACTTTCTTTTAAACTCTGTGGAGATCCCAAAGTTATCCACTATTTCAGGCTGAATTTGGTGGAAATGTGTAAAAATGATATGCATTTGACACTAAAAACATGGTGTCTTGAGTTCACATTTCACTCAGTGTAAGAATTCTTCAAACCTTTAACTTGCTTTCCTGGGCAATTACATTTTTTTGGAAAGCTATAGGAGACTGCTTTTCCCATAATATTTACAATGGAGGTGGTGAGAAAAATGTCCTGACCAATAGTCATAATTGACAAAAATCTTACAATAAGACGCAGGTTGATAGTTCAGTCATTTGGCAGATGCTTTTGTCCAAATCAACCATGATAGTTTATCCCTCACATAAACAGATCAGGAGCACTTTGGGGTTCATTGTCTTTCTCAAGGACTCTCCAATACATAGAAAGGGGAGTAGCCGGGGATTGAACCACCAACACCTATCATATCATATAATGACTGACCAGGAAGCCACCCCTAAGATATTAGCATTTTCCTTGAAGCCCAAGGTTATTAAGCCCCAGGGTGGCAATTAATTTTCTCTGTTTGTGTAGGTGTTGGTTCCAGTATCACTTTTCCTGTAAAAATAAGCCCCATAACACGTTTGTTGCACAGCTGCTTGTCTTCTCACTAAAGAGCTGATACACAAGTTGAGACTGACCTTACAGAAGCAGTGCTTTGTCATTTAGAAGTACACACACACACACACACACACACACACACACACACTCTTACACAAAACATCGAAGAGAAGACATCACACACCCACACAGGGGCATACACACCCCCTCCATGTCGCCTATCCAGCACAGGGAACAGTAATTAGTTAGTGCCCCCAGGACTCTGACAGGCTCTTTCTGACAAGAGGAAAGGGCAGGGTGACATTTTTGGTCAACAACGCACTGCAGTCATCGTGCTGCATACTTCATAAAATTACCGGAGGGGTTGAGAGTTCAATTCCCAGGGCCCAGTCTGTGCTGATAGAGCTTTCAACCTTTTTAGACAACACTTTGCGCATGGATGACATGCTGGTGGAAAAGGGCCCGGCGCCGCAAGTCCTTTGGGACGCCGGCACCTCATCTTCTTTGTTTAGACTTTAACGGCCTTGGGAGACTTGAACGCCTCCAAAGCACCATCTATAAATGATACATTCTCCACTTGAATGCTCAGAAGCCGATGAACTCTCATAAGGGGCCTTCCACAGTGGAGAGAGGTTATGTCTCTGAGTTTTTCTGTCTTGATTTTGAGGACTGAGCAACCATATTAGTTTGGTGATATGAGAGTAGCCACCCTCGGGCTCGTCCATAGGATAAAAAGCAATGAAAGAAAGGGAGATTGGGAGGAAAAGAAATATAACACTGACACAGACACTGATATAGAAGGAGACAGATGGTGAACACCTATAAAAAGAGGGAGCTGCAGCCTCTCAATCTTATCTTAATTTTTCTCAGTAAATAAACAGAATCTTAATGGTTGCCGTTAGCTGGAATTACTGCTCCATGTGAAATACTACCGTCCCTGGCCAGACTCGCTCTCTCTCTCTCAGCTCAGAAAGCTTTAAACACACTAAACCTTGCACACCTTATTGCCTCGACTGCACTGGCCGGCCCCACGCTGCTCTAGCTCGGCTATGACGGCTGTCAGTTTAGATTTATTCTCATAACAACTTTGATGGATGAGCCAAGATCATGACTAAATGGCTGCCCACTAGCTCCCCAGTCCCATGACCTCATCATCAGCAGGTTGGCAGGGTCTCAACTCTCCGTCATGCCCCACCAATTATTAGGCCTGTGTGGCCAGTGCCATCTTACCAGGCCCTCTGGTACCGCTCGGGTGGCTCAAATTCTCTTTCTCTCGCCTTTTTTTTTTCTGTTTGTTTACTTTTTGTGTCAGTCATTCTCTCTGATTGATTGAAAAAATACCAATGCCACTCGCTGGTTTCTGCTTGATACAGATCATTACTGTTAAATAATCTTGTATCTGTAGAAAGGTAAACTACAAGTCAGATACAAGAGATAATATATACGCTGTATGCTTTCAATTCTCCTCACAAGAAGCACTTCAGGCTACACACATAAAACTCATGTGAACACAGTGTAAGTGAGCAGATCCTTCAGGTGCCACTTAATAGAACCACAGTTTATTTTGATAGTGGAGAAATGTATTGACAGTTATCTCGTTCTCATCTAGAATGTGAAGAAGCCTTAACATTTCTTTAGATTGCTATCGTTGTGGAGTGCCGTGCCCCCTTTAAGTGTTGCTACTATAAGTTCATGCATTCTGATGTGTTCATTTATCAGATTTTTCCCGCACTCTATTATCATGTCAAGGTTCCTGCTATCAGTGACCTTGTCATTGGGCCAACTCTGTTAACACCATATCCCTGCACCCCTTTGCAGCAGTGATGCCGGATTGTAACCTTGGCCTCCAACGAAGGATTTATTGATGTTTTTGAAGATCTATTTATATATTTTAGAATTCCCTAATCCACTGCCTCAACCAGACTTGCAACTAGAGCCTCTCCTCCTCCCACCCATCCTTACTTTCATCTTCATCGTTTTCTTTCTTCCTTTCATCAACTGTTTTTTTCTTCATCCCAACCTTTCATTCTTTTCTTCCCTTCCTCCGTCCCTCTCCACCTCTCTACTGACTGCCGCACCCTAACAGCTGGGTGTGTGTATCATCCGCTGTCAGGCGGAGGCATCACATCACATGGCAGGTTGGCAGGCTGACCTTGTCCTGCACTTCCTGGGATCCACTCTGCAGCCTGGCTAATCCAGCTATCGTGGCTGGCTGTGGAAACATCTGCTATTTTAATTACCAAAATGATGTATTTTAATCCCACTAACCCAATCCAACGGTGGAAAGCAGTGATGATTTGTGTGTGTGTGTGTGTGTGTGTGTGTGTGTGTGTGTGTGTGTGTGTGTGTTTTCATGCAATGTGTGCATTTTCTCCTGCAATCATTTCAAAAGTCTTACATTTGAACAGAAATATGGGTGAATTCTGATTCAAAGGATGTGGGACCGAGCCATGTAGAGCAGAACCAGCAAGGAGGATGTCTTTAAAGCTAAATTTGGTCTTTAACTGGATCCTGTGATCTAAATACATACAGATGGGCACTAACACAGACACAAACACACACGCACACGAGTGTCCATGACAGGCTCGGATGTGGAGATTTAAAGCCGGCCTGTCTGTGGTGTCTCCCAGTAAAATCTGGCTGTACTACTTAAACTGAACCCAGAGAGAAGTAAACACAGGGAAACCAGATGGTCACTGCTCTCAGCTCTCAGCCAGAAAATGATCTGTACAAGCAGGCAGAGATGATTTACATACTGTATCTGTCTGTCTGTCTGTCTGAGATGTTACTGTATGCATTGTTTATCAGGGACTAGGACTGTGTGGCTCAAGAGTCGTCTTTGCCAGAAGTTATCTGGATATTCAATTCTCATAGGTTCAAAGATCAAAAAATAAATCAGGATTTTTCCTACAACCGGAATTTGGTGGCTAGCAAGATGTTATTGGTGAACATCAAGGCTGACAGAGCGGAAATCTTGTGTCTTAACATGTCATGTTAAAGCATGCTTTACTGAGCAAGAAGGCATGTTCAGTAAAGTATACAAAACTACAATTTGTCATTTATTGCATAACCATGTAAGTTGATGTACCTTTTCCCACTTCTGACTACTTATTGGCTCCGTTTTGCTTCACTGACTCAATTTTATGTGTGTTGACTGATAGGAAACCAAAGAAAACTTCTGTTGGCAGAATGCCCTTTATGTAAGTCTCATTCCAACAGCATTTCACATGCATACAAGTGTAAACTTTACCATGGCTTTTGTGAAAGCTTTATCTAAGTAAAAAAAAAAGAATAAAGGAAAGGTTAGGTGGATAGGCTACGAATCCCCAACTGTAGGCAAAAAAGAGATTTATAGTATTTTTGTATTTTTAAAGTTTTTATTTCACTGTGGCGTCCGTGAACCTGCCCATGTTCCTTGGTTTATCCATTACTATGTTTTGGGTTGTAAGTCACAGGGAGGCCTGTTCTCTCAGCACAGACGCCATTTTGGCTCTGGCAGAGGTCTATGTTTTTCATCCAATGCTCTGTGACAGAGTGTAATCAAATCTTGGTCTCCTCCTACACGGGACGCCAGACATCTTCCTCTGTCAGCCGCAGGAGATTTGTAGGCTCATCATGTTTTGGTCGAGGCAAGTTTTCTATATACCCACTGCCAGAGGGGAGGCGAATTGGATGTGGATGGAAGGAGATGGTGTAGATGGTGGAGAAAACGTATTAAATGCAACCCCCAGCAGTTTTCTTAGCCCCCTTGTTTAGTTTGGACAAATCCCAGAGTGGTTGGTACCTGACATGGTGATATATTTGCTGAATTCCTCCATCAGGAGAATCATCCAGTAGCTTTATTTGTTATGTTTCTGATTACTTTCTTAGATTTTTAACTCCAACTTTTTAATATTCGCCACCAAGAACTGTAATATAAAATATGTCACTGCTGTAATATTCCGCCATCCATTCTTAAATGGAAAAAGTACAGCATGAACTGGTGGCACCATGGAAAAACACTCAGTTAGGATGTCAGTGGCCTGCCAGGCCAGTGGTGGCAAAACAGACGAGACTGAGAATAGTGTTGACTGATGGGTCTAAAGGGGAAGCAGCAACCATACACTGATTATGCAGGCGGAGTTGTGTGTGTTTATGTCTATACTGTGTGTTGTGTGAGTGAACCCACACCAGTTGCGCAAGTATGACTACATGGCATGCATCTGTTGATATTACATACTGTTTTTGTGTGTGCCTGTGTCTTTTCTTGTGTGGGTGAGTGAGTTTGTGTACGACTGACTGGGTAAGTGTTGTAGTGGTTGAGAATACAAACTTGGCCAGCACTTCAAAAGCAGCGTGTCATGTTGGAGCGGCTTTACTCGGGGCACCGCTCACTCACTGTACTTCCCAGCATTTCAGCTTGTTTACAGTGGCACATGCCAAGCCTCCCCTCCATTTGAAAAGCCTTCAGCATGTCGTTAACTCCTTCCCAAAGGGAAACCTCCATTTTTTCCCTCTTGGGTATACAACCTGTCAGAAACACAAAGGAAGAAAATTGCCATTGCGTTGCTTCAGGAGGTACTCTGTCTGATTCTGATACTCTATTTGTTGTTTGTGTTTTTTTGCAGAAAATTGACAGACTTCTTGTGGTTTTTACTTCTTGTCTGCTGACTGTGTATGTGTGCAGAGGGAGCAGTAGACGAAGGGTGGAGAAAAACAGAAGCTGAAATAGTCTGAGCTTAAAATCAGATGTTAAGTCTCTGGGCATTAGAGTAAGCATCCACATGGCTCAAATAACAGAGAAAGGTGAAAGCGAAAAAGACAAACAGAAAGACTGGAAGAAAGAAAATTACAAAAAAGTAGTTAAGTAAGAGAAAGAGACTATTAATAATTTTGAGGTGCTCTGGAATTTCTTACAGATTTGCCTCCAAATAGCTGCAGATAGCATCTCAGAGGGTGTAAGTCCTTCATGGTGGGCGCCCTCCAGACCTGCCCGGTTATCCAGGGATTTCCAGAAAGTATCCAGGAAGCCAGGGACCATGCTGGGGTCAAACCACCTCTGCTGGCACAGGAACTGTTACAACAGAGAGCAGAAAGAAAAAGAGAGGCAGGAGAAGTCATTATCTGTGTGGAGGTCCTATCTAGAACTCTCCAGGGGGGGATTGGATGGTTGGAAGAGAGCAGCGTATTGCTGGCCTAAATTTTGGGTTCAGGAAACTAAGCCAAACTGCTGACACAGGGCATTTATTTTCTGTTCATTATGTTTCTCCTTTTCAATAACGTCTTGTTGTATTTAGAGGCTTCGTCCCATTGTTTTTGTGGTTGTTGTTGTTGTTGTTGTTGTTTTGATCGAACTGCCATAATAATAAAGATTTAATTGTATTGTAAAGAGATGGATGCAAGGCCAGGTGGAGGTGTTTTGCTTTCCTCAACATGTATATGTGTGGAAATGTACTGAGAAGATGAGAAGATATTTGTACATAGATATTACTACTTTCTCTCTCTCCAACACACATATAGTCCCCTGTTGTGGTGAGCTCCCTCAGGTTGAAAGGGGCCTCCCCTCATCAGTGTCACAACCAGGAGGGTGATGTTTACACTGTGGGAGTGAGTGATGATGAGAAGAAGGGCGGGAGACAGGGAGGGAGGGCCCATTTCCTCCCTCGTGCCCCCTGATGCCCAGAATGCAACAGGGAGGTCACGCAGCAGCAACCACACACATACAACAAATGTCTACGCGTATAGTAGTAAATAAGGAAAAGGAGAATCTGTTCTCTGTAAGTTATTTTTTCATACTTTATTTAATAAAAGAAGTTTTATATTGGGCTTTAATCATTCATCACATGGCCACGAACATGACTCCAAAGGAATGCTAATGTTGTTTTCTGTGTGCAGGATGTGTAAATAGGCAAAATGTGATGATACTGTGTGTCACTGGTGTGTTTGCAACTAGTTTCCACCTCCCACAAGTTGGCAAAAAAATCTGTTGTTGCAGGCTTAATATTGAAATCTCCATATTGTAATTCTACTACCTCTAATGCTGTACCGACTGACTGCATGTCAGTCTGTGTTGGAAGAGCTATCCTTCCTCTGTTGCTCTCCCTGAGGTTTCTTCCTTTTTATCCATGTTTTTTTCCCTTACCCAACCCAAGGGTCTAAGGAAAGAGGATGTCGTGTAGTGTACAGATTGTAAAGTCCTCTGAGATTTTAGGCGATAAATATAAAACTGATTTGACTTGAACTTGGCTAATAAGAGAGAGCAAGCGCGTCGGCAGAGAGGTGGGTTAGATTGAAGCAAAACAAGATCAGATTGGACAGGACAGAGTAGAACAAAGTGGATTAGAACAAAACAGAACCAAAAACAAAACACAGCCACATGGCTGCATAGTTGCTTTTGTCTAACAGCCGTGGCCTGTTCTGCATTTGACTGAGAGGATGCAGAGACAAACAGCCTGACGAATGAAGTCACAATTGTAACATGATACAAAGCAAAAATCTCTTTCATCAGCGTAGGCTGTAAACATAGGTTCTCTTGTTTTTTTTGCCCCATCTAAAACTACTCTGGCGCCTAAATAACAAGTCCTCACTGGAATGTTGTCGGTGTTTTGCCTTATTTACAACCTGCAATTACTTTGTTTTCTGGTAAAGGGTTATGTGGCTTGTTTTATAGTCTTTATGCATCTACTTTAATACCTGAACATATGCACTTATAAATGAAGCTTTGCAGACCGCACACCTCTACACATACACTCACACACAAATGCATACATGTGTATACATAGATTGGCATGCATGTTGCACTGCCTCAAGTAATCCCCAACAGTTTATCTCAAACAGCTTCCAGGTGCACTCAGCTGGCACACATTCCTGCAAGACACAGAACATATAGCAGCCCACTCATGCGAGGCAAACACACACATGCACGCCCACATACAAGCATGCACATGTCATCCAAGGGACAAAACGAGAGAAGCTTCCTTCTCCCTTAACAAGTCATTTCACCCGGCCGCTGTGTGTAATCCTCAACATATCTGACAGAAGGATCCTATTGTCACCAAAAACTCTGAGCCTCTTTCATGGATGCCTAATGATGTTTTATCACGCTCTCGGCATCATGTTCACATTTCCCTGCATGTTTAAAAAAAGATTTAAAAGAAACCCACCTCACTTCAGAATACTTGTGTCAGTTAAAGGGACGATTGATATGCTGTCTTCCCGGCTCCCGCCCTCCCCCTCTGTCTCTCTTCCTCTCTTCTCCTCATCTCTCCCTCTTTTCAAGATCTTACATTTTCACTAAAGTCCCCTTCTCTCTGTTATCATTCCACCAGAGGCTCTCAAAAGGAGCTTTGATATTGAAAGCAGGCTTGGCATGAAAGGCAAGGGTTTAGGGGAATGTAAATGCTGGGGGTCTTTTTAAAGAAGGAGATCTTCCAGTTAACGAACACCTCACGCTCAGGCACTTTCTGCACTGCTGACTTCTTTTTTTTTTGTATGTGACAAAATGGGGATGAAAAATTGATTCATGGATGTCTTTTTAGTCATTTGTATGGATTTGGGTCAATTGAAGCTGATGAAATATTGTGACACAGACTAAGGCAAAAACAATATCAAAATTTTATGGAGCGATATTTGACACATGTTGAACTATATTCCAACTTAGCCAGCTTGAACAGAAAGTAGAGCACTTTAATCACTATATTAAACTATTATTTGGAATTATCTTTTTAAAAGAAAGAACTTTAGTAGGTTGATCCATGATGAATTTACTGCATTATTAGTGTTACTTGTAAGGAGAAAATTTACCCATGACCAGTTTTTCTTATCAAATTCAGTGAGGTCCAATAGGAAATTTTAAGGTATTTCAAGATGTCCCCGTCTTATCCAGGCAGGCAGCAGCCTCCTGTCACGGTTAGAGTGTCATCACAGATCAGAGTGACGTAGCAGGAGTCAAAGTCTAATGTACTTGTCAGCATGTGCAGTCCCAGCGCATCTGTGATGGCACCCTGCTCTGAATCCTGCTGTGAGCTACTGTTGGAGCTAAGAGACAGCATCCTATGGCTACCCCCTCCTTCCCACTCCCACTCCCCCTCTCTCTTTTGAGCTCTCTCTCTCTCCATGTCTTCTTTGCACCCTGCCAACGCATCACATTCTTTCTATCAAGGCTTCCCTCCTGGGTCTTATGGTGCTGCTTCAGCTCTCTGGCATCTCTGCCAGCTACTGCTGCCCACAACAAGCACAGTCGACCAGTTTGTCCCAGTCTGCCCTCTTACAGTTTCATACTCCTGTGTATTTTTTTTTTTGGACATGAAAACAGTAGTAAGAAAAAACACGTCCGGAGAAAAAAAACACACTATTTCTCCCTGCACTCTCCCGTACATGGCCTTCTTCAAATAGCTCCTCTCCTCGCTAATGAGTCCCTGGAGGGTTGTACCCCGCAATCGCTCTCTTCAGACGCCATTATGGCCAGTGTGGCTTCAAAGAGTTGGGTGAAACCATTACCATAACAGGGGACTGCTACCTGCCTGGATAGCTTTACACATTAGCAAAACCTGCAGTTTGCTAATGGGACTGAATGGACTTGACTGGGGAACAGGAGCCGTGGGAGTTTTGGAAGTTCACATTCTGGAGTCTGGACTTTTCTTTTTTCTTAGATATTTGCTTTGATGTCTCAGTTGATGTAGATTTAGATGATTATAGGCTGTACTCTGAGTACATTGTTAAGCAGTGTTTACTTTCTGCTCCTCTATTCTGTTCTACTTAATTCTACTTCATTTTTCAACCCTGTTATCAGCCTCTGCCCTTTCAAGGTCACTGCTCATGATGCAGATAATTCTATGGCTAATTAAAAACTCATCATCTCAGTGATGAAAAGATAATATGATTAAAAAAAAAATCATATATAGACTACAAAAACTCATTGCAAAACCCTGTGACACTATGATGGTGCTGCTAATTTGCTGGTATCCTCTGCCAACAGACATGATGTGCACAAGCAAATGTCAAGTTAATGCGGCCGGTCACCCATCAAGTAAGTTAAATTAATGCTAGGCAGCGATGTGGAAGTCCCAGTGGTAGCTGTCTCTCTGCCAGCCCCGGTGAGATTTTTCTTTCTGGGATGGCTGAGGAGGGTACACAGGGTTCTGATACCCCACTGTCACCCGCTCACATCCTGCTGCATCTGGCAGGTGTTGGACCCACAGGAGCGCTGGCTACACTCGTCTGGCCCAAGAGCTCTGCAGGAGCTGTCAGTCTGCTGGGCTACATCACTGCTCTTTCTACCTCAACAGCACTGATATAGACCTGAAAGTCATACCACACACAACACTGTGCTCTACTACTCTGTGCTCTCAGGATCTATTTTTCACTTTGCAATCACAAAATAATTTTACAGGCTCTTGTCTGGGGTAGTCCTTGAAAGTCAATCTTGCTCTTTTTACTGTAATTATTACTGACTAAAATATCATATTACACACCTGTATGTCTGACATGTGTGTCAAAGGGCAGGTATAACAGTGTATCTAATAATTATACCATATTATGATGATGGTGTATATAGCTGATGAAGTGAAATAAATTAGCACTTTTATTCAAGTACTAAATCATTTTTGCCCACCTTTTTGTCCATGAGGAGGACATGGATGTTTGTTCCAAATTTCATGACAATCTATCCAATAGTTTTGGACATATTTCACTCAAAACCACAAATGTCAACCTCATGGTGGTGTTAGAAAAGCAAAAGACAGGGGATCACAAAAGTCAGGAGAATTCGCCACCTGGGAATCATGAATGTCTGTACAAAATTTCATAGTTGTTGAGATATGTCAGTCCGGACCGTCTGAACAGCATGAATTGTCTGAGGCTTAGCAGAGACCAACAGTGAGATATTTGGTGCAAATGGAAAATCGGTGGTTCACTCTGCTTTTAAACTGGTCTTCATGGCTGTCTTTTAAAGGAAATCTGAAGTATAATAGTGCCAAATAGGGACTTTATGGGATGTAATAGGATGAGGTTTACTGCCCTTTGCACCATTGGCCAAATAGGTCATCAAGGATGCCCATCTCCAGTTTGCTCAATCTGTCTTCAGTCATCTTAGGCCAGGTTGTTGAACGAATATACCAATTTTTCAACATGGTTTGTGTATTTTCCGCCGTACTGAAGAGGCAATTTCCTTTGCAGCTCAAGTGGCAGTTGTCTTTTGCCTCCTTGTTCAATTAGAGGGGAGGGGGGAAGAGAGCTGGAGGGTTGCAGTAATACTTCTGGTCAAAATAAAAGCTTTTTGCAGAGACATCATGTCATCCATCTCCCAGTAAATGATACATCTTCCTCTTACAGCAGTCTGAATGACCTTGTTTGTGTGGCCCTGTTAGTAGTGAGGGAGACTGCGGGAGGGAGTCTGGAAATGAGTCTGGTCATTGTCTGGAGATGCAGGCAGGCACGCAGAGAGATAGAGACAAAGACAGAGCGAGGGACAGAGAGACAGTGTACTGGTCTCATCTTCAACCTGCCGCACTCATCAGGGAGGCACTGTGGCACCTTGCATCTGATTAGCCAGACACTCGTTAGACCTGACCTTGGATCACAACATCACAAAACAGCATTAAGTTTAAGAGGAAAAAAACACAATAAACAGGCGCACTGTTATTGCATGTGAGGGCGGAAGCAGTTATTCCCCCATAAACATTTTCTCTGAGAATTAAAGTTTGGGTTGGAAGGAAGATTAATATGGGGCGAGGAGAGCGTGCCAGCGAAAAGCAGGCTAGTAGAATTTAATGAGTTTTGTGTGTCGGCTGGGGAGCCCGCTCGAGCCACGCTAATTATGCTCTGTAACGAACTGAGATCTGGGGAGCATCGCAGGAAGACAAAGGCTCTGAGCAGTCCGGCAGCAAGCGGCAGGCAAAACAAAAGAGCTGCATACACACATTTCAAGCCCACATAGACAGTTAGAATGAGTGTGAGAGACAGAGAGACGGAGGCACATGCTTTTCTCCAAGCCTTCCCTGGTTACCACCCCCATGTTAAGGGTAATGAGATGTAGCCGGAGATAGAGAGCTTGAACCTGACGAACGAGCCCCTCTATTAGGCTTGCCAGACACGTGGCGCAAACTCCGGTGGTAGAAAATGAGTTGTGCAGAGACGGTGGGATTGTCAGGATAATTAAATCAACCTCTGTTGACTTCATGCAGTTCCAGCTCTTTAACTAGATAAACAAAGAACACAAAGACACACACACACTCGCTCAGAAAAAACACACACATTATAGGCAACACTGCCCCCTTTTGATAAGGAGGCCAACTGCAGCGTTTGATGAGGAAGTCCCAGCTCTCGAAGCAGGTGTGTGTCTCTTTCCTTCATTAAGCTGCCACTGCCTGCAGGGAATCTAACACTCTTACCACGTATCAGCGGCCACAGTGCACAAACAGCAAACAATCAGGCTGACTTTCAACTGTGACTTTCAGCTGAATGAAACCAGCCTAGCCTCCGTCTCTCCCTCTCTGTCTCCCTCCCTCTTGCTCTCATACTCTTTCAGTCTCTCTCTTACAGTCACTTTCAACTTGGAAGGAGAATTTGCTCCTGGCACAGTTTAAATGAAACTTGCCCTTTTACGGATGGATTCTAACCTTTAATATTCTGGCTCTTTGTTGGCAAGTGTGTATCCAACTTTCATCATGCAATATGTATCGTTATCACCCTGTGGCCCCTTAAGCCTCGCTATGAAATGTTTTTGTGTTGCTTTACCCAAAGCCCAAGCTACCGTCAGATGAGGAGATCGAATTTCAACTTTGACTCATTACTGTATATAAATCATGCTCCTGTTGTTTGAATGTTTTGCCAAACTCGGTTCACGTGTATTGCCTTACCTGACATCACACTTTTAGTATTACCAACATACGACAGCATTCAGACTCCACCAGGCCTTGTAATTTGTTTGTGTGTTTACGACAGAATCCTGCCAATTTCATTAAAGCCAGAGCGGCCGAGTGCGTGACTGCGGACCTCGTCCTCTGCCATGCCTCCCTACTGTCTCGTGTACTCTCTTCCAGCCGATTTTCCCGTGCGGAAAAGCCCTGTTGCCCGTCTGCATTCCTTTCCAATTAAGCCAGCATCATCTGATTCCAATTACTCTAATTATAGCAGCCAGGGATGTGAGTGAGAGAGGGGAGAGAGAGAAAGAGAAGTAGAGTAAGAGAGAGTAAGAGAGTGGAGAGTAGAACATAGCGAGCCTTCACACTTAAGAGAGCAGGAATGCAAGTGTAGCCAGGCAGCCTTAAGGTCACTCCACCGGCAACAACAACAACAGTAACCAACAACAAAAAGTGCTTACAACATCGCAGCAACAGCTGCAAAGATTTTAGCAAACACTCGCTGTAGTCGGTAATGGTGGAAACACATGATAGTGACAGACCGTGTAATCACGCAACACACACTTAACAAGGTCAGGCGAATGGAAGGACATGGGTGTTGTTAATCACACTATGACGTGATGAACACTAATCCCCTTGGTTTGTCTTCTAAAAGGACATCGTATAACAAATCCCTCCTCCCTGCCTGAAGTCATGTTTGACACCTGCAGGCCCCCGTAGCAATCTCTGATGTCATTAAACAGAATGACACCGTTCATAGGCTAGTCAGCTGCCAGTGCTGCGGGTCATCGTGATTGCTTTCATAGCCGACTGCCCAGGAGGAGATGCCGGGGTGCTGGACTGCCCTGTTTTTAAAGACCTGTTTGGGATGGTTAACACATTTCTCACTCTGTGTAAGTCCTTCTGATTCCCTCAGAGCCTGTCGGTCTCCACACCTCTTTTCCTCTCTCCAAATACATTTTTCCACCCATTGCCTAAACACCGTGCAGCATGTAATCGACCAAGGCATTCATTCATTACATTTACTTTTACTGTCATGTTTGCTGCACAAAAACATAATGGGGGAAAAAAACGTAAGCATATACGTATACAAGCGCGCACACACACACACACGTTTCCTGTCGTCATATTAAGATGAAAGTCTTATTTGACAGCTGTGGCATCAAACAGCGGGCCCTGTTAATGATGCAGACACTCTCAAATTAAGAGCTCATTAGATGCCGTCCAGATAACACACTGATGAGCCAAGGCGGTTTGTTGAAGGAGTTATAGAGTAGGCTTGTGTTTCCTTCTTTTTGTTGGTGTGTTTATTGTGCAGTCTTGTGAAGTGGGACTTAACGTTGTTGTGTTTTTAGTATCTTTTAGCTGATTTTCTGAAGTCATAGACAAAACCTCTTTGCGTATTGGTACAAGCAAGAAGATCTTGACTACTGTAATGACAATGGCATTGACCATGATAATGTCCTCTTGAATGGCAATGATAAATGATGGAGTGATTATGGAAATGTAAAAATCTACAGGGACACATGTGACAGTTAATTATCTGGAGACATAAAGCAGGTGTTGACATCAGATGACGGATGTTTATTCAAAGTCACCTCGCATGTGATTTTCTCTCTCCTCTCGCTCTCGACCCCCGATGACCTCCGGGTAAGGTGACCCTCTTCCATCTTGCAGGATGCTCGTCCTTCTCTCCATTTCCCTTTCCATGTTTCTCCAGAGTCCAGAGTTCACTCACTCTGTCTTGCTGTCATGTGGACACTGATGTCCCTGTCTCTCCTGCCAAGACCCATGACATCTGTCTAGACGCTTCTATGCTGTTGGCTTACAAACCAGGGACTCCCCCTCCTGATTACCCAGAAACCATCTCTCATCCTTTCATTTCGTCCTGCCTCCTATTATCCTATTACACTCTCACACAAATCACTTCTTCTGTAGTTCAGTTGCATTGTGGCATATTCGTTATTGTGATGCGTGGAATCGCCTCTGTGCATTCAGACTGAGTGTTTGCTGGTGTGATCATTTGTTCATTGTACATTTCTTTTTGTGATGTGTACTATCGGTTTAGTACTGCACAGCCTGTGAGTCATGCTTTCTTTTTACTAAAGCATATACATACACAAGCAGCTGCGACTCGTGTGTACCTGGATGATTTAAAGGTATAACCACTAGGCGGCAGATCAAGGCCAATCATCGCTGACCCACACCAGAATACCGTCCTTAACAATGTAGGATTTTGCACGTTAGCATGACTAAACGTGGCGACACTTGAGGAGGATACTATATTGTTAATTTTGAGATCACAGCAGGAAAAATTGTGCCATTGTAGATTTAGTTTCTCTTCAAACCTTTCTTCTATTGTTAATCCTGTTTGTTCAGAGTCTGCTGCTGCCTTTACTTTACATCCTGCCCCCTCTGTTCATGGGGCTTAACTACATCTTGAGGACTTGTAGCATTAATTTCTGAGGATGAGCACAACCAAAGCTCTGAAGGAACACAGGATTCGCAGGGCAGCCATCATGCACGCATGAAAGCGGAGTTAAAAGCAAGGATATCAGGGGCCCTGCAGGGTAATTCAATGTGTAATCCCATATCATAAGAAAAAGTTCCTGTTAAAAAACAAGGAGAGACTCTTCAGGTGAAAAAAGAATAAATGTAATACATTTACAAAAGCTTTCAAGATGTGAAAACATGTGACGATGGTCCTATGACTGAAGCATCCATTTTGTCACCTTTTGTTCCTGTGACACTGTTAATTCATTATTTATTCTTTCTTCTACATTTGCAAATTCAGTGTGTACTCACACCAGACGGTACGGCACTGTGCGTTCACATAGGTAGATCAGAGCTTTATTTTTAACTACATTCACTAATTTAATGCATGACATGCAACATTTGTTGAGAATTTGTCGAAGTTACAACAGCATTGTGTCACCACCGCACTTTGGTGTTAACAGGCTTATTTACCCCATCCCAACTCCACCTGAGCATCAATAAAAGCACTAGGGTAGTTGTTATTGTTTTTACTACATTTATATTACTACCCTCCTAGCGTTTTTCTCCCCCTCACTCTTTCTGCATTCCTCTCTTATGCCTCCTCCCTTCATGGCTTTACTGACTTTTCTGTTTCTCTCGCTCCCTCCCTCCCTCTCCGGAAAGAGGAAGCACATGAGGAGAGTTTTGTAAGTTTTCATAGAATTGGAGTGATGAAGCCATTGAACTCGCTGGGACACCCAGGGTGGGTCGTTAGTTTGCTTCCACTGTATCATTAGTGTCCATAACAAACACATTATCTCCCGCTGAACCACCCTTCTTCCAGGCCATTTAGGGTGAGAATTAGACTGTAACAAGCAGCCGTCCCCTCTATATAGGTCATCTACTGCTAATGACGCTCTCACTGAAATACACACCGAGGAGATTGGGTTTGGGTTCGGAAACTTACTGTACAGTTTTTGATGGGTCAACAGAATCACTTAGCAGCAGGAAATTACCACAGAGATGGGGGGGGGGGGTTTGTTGTTGTGTAATGGTTGCAGGTTGGGAACAATTAAGCTTTTATCGCCTACATGGGGTTTTGGTCGTTGCTGCTGTATGGCAAAAAGGCATTTCCTTTCACTGATCCGCAAGCCTGAGACAACATATGTCCCACAAGGAATTGTTGATAATGTGACTTTATTGTATAGAGTACATGTTTTTTGTATTTAAAATGTAATTATGAAATAAAATATAAGCAACAACACCAGAAAAAGCATGCACATGATATCAAATTTTACAAGATATTTACTATTATCTAATTACTGAATAATAAGAATCAGCAAAATTATATTTTTATTTAAAAGGAATCAAAGCCGGAACACGTAGACACCACATGAGTCTCACCTGTGCTTAATACATGACGGTTAAACAGACAGTGGCTATCTTTTTTTGCTAATTTGGACATGTAATATTGATGATTATTCTGTCGCAACCATATTGTGTCAAGACCACTGCATCATAACGGACACATTTATGTTGAAGTCCAGATGTAAATTAATGCATATTAAAAAGGGCCCAGAGGCATCTGTCACCAGAGTGAAAACGAAAGGGCTCCTGTGTAGAAGACATGAATCATATGTAATTATGCGGTGGTTTGTCAACACTGTCACGGTTTGCGGTCATGTTTCAATAACGTGCATACATTTTTTAAAATATATTTTTGCCACAATCATAAACACATATGGTACAACCTAATTGAATGAGATTTTATTGTGGGCATGTTATGGACTGCGATGCTATAAATAGTATTTCTTTACTTGTAAATGTATTGTAATTACACAGTTAGGATTGTCACGTTAACACCTCATTAGGGGCAGTTTTGATAAACCCTCTGTCACCGCCGTCAAATATTGCGTTGTTTCCAAAGAAATATATTCAACATACAACATGTAATTAAAAAATATTGTATGTGGAGCTATCGGGCATTTTACTGAGTCTAAAAGAACACATTAAAAGCATTGATTATGGAAAAAGTATTAAAATCAGGAATTAATCAGCTTGTATGTGTTTGCATGTGTTCTTTAAAAAAAACAAAACCTGTTTTATAGCTGCTCTCAATAACCTGTGTTTTGTGAGGGAAAGGGAACTAATACTTCACATCACTGTTTTGTAATTGAAAATCATTGCATCAGTTCCACCACTGAACCTGACTGATGTCACATAAATGTTGATTTGCTCTGAGTGGCTTTCCCCGCACAACACTTCCATTATTGCTTTTTTATTACTTTTGTTGTTGCTGTTTTCCATTGAGAAATAATTCTTTAATATATATTTCAATATTTCTGCGGCTCTCGCCTCCGCCGTGTTGTCATTTCTCTGCAAAGATGTGACAGAGCTGAGGCGAGGTATTTCTGCTGCAGTTAGACATATGATGCTCACATCGCAGTGTAGTTTCACGTGGCAGCCTTAGTGTTCCCCCGTGAGTTGTGGCACATTAAGGAATAACAAATGAGTCCATGACCCAGGGTAGTTATTCAGGGTGTGTTTGTGGAGCAGGCAAACAGCGTAGGCTATTTGCTTTGCAGTAGATTCATAAGTGAAAATTGCATTGTGCCTCCATTTGGAGAGCAGGTGATGGAGTGTGGAGGGAAACAAAGAGTTTGTCACTCTCCTGGTTTCTGATGATGCTGTACCACTCTGCTGAAAGGCTCACACATCCTGCCTGTCATCCTAACACTGAATCTGACTTGTCAACGTATTGAATGTGTCCGCTTCTTAAACTAGATTGAGAAAGAGCTGTGACTATGTGCTATTGTGTGCAAGTGCTTGCGTATTTGTGAGCATGTGAGAAAGTCTTCGATGCATGCTGAAGTGCATGCATGTGACTTTGCCTTCCTCTCAGTCTGTAAACTTCGATCCTCTGACCCAACCGGTCTGGTGAACTCATTCTTCACACAGACATGTGCTGGGGAGACAGACAAGGGGGAGGGGCATACGGATGCAGCCGTTTGAAGTCACTTAACATCCACTGCCACGGCTCGTTTGACCCATGCACCGTGGAGTTAACATGCATGGTGATTTTATGATGCAGTGAACCCCATCGAGGGCAGCTTTGAGGATCATATGTAGCAAATCTCTGAGAACGGCATACACTGAATGAGGCCTCTCTGAAGTGGAGAAAAGAGCATGTTGGAGACACATGGGCTTTTTAGTGCAAGTTCTTAAGTTGCATAGGTCACTGTGCAACATATCTGGGATCTTGGGAACCTTGTGGAGTGTTTCCCAACCTTTTGTGTCCGGTGTTCCCCTCCAGCTTTATCAGGAGGGCTCAAGTACCCACACATTGTGAATTGTTTTTTGAGACAGTGACAGTGGCTGTGGTAGATTTCTGACACATGTAAATCCACACAAGACACAGTGATCCTGCAATCCTAACAATAAGCATAGAAAAACAATGTGTGTGCCAACGTGTGCCCAAACATAAGTAGCCTAGCACTTTTTAAAGCATGTATTTCCACAAAGCTACCATGGAACGAATGACCCAGAATGCTACTGCAATGTTAGAGTCCCACTAGCTCTCCATGGAATGAAATCATGTTTCTTGGGTGACTCGGGAAAGCCTACTCCACCAAATATCAAAGCCTCATTTTGGCATGTTGCCCTATACAACAGTTACAGGATGTCCTGTGTTCAGTTTAGTATTCTATCTTATCTTTGCCCAAAGAAAATAATTGCGTGTTCTCAACTATGTGGACTACATAGAAAGAGGAACATTAGTGAATTATTGTAATAGTGATTTGAAAAAGATGGATTGAAAAAATAAATTCTTAAGGTTTCCTAACAGACAAACTGACAAAGTTAGGATAAGATACAGTAGGTTTCCCTCATCAGTCCTCATGTTCAATCAAACAGCTCGCCACCATTTTCTTTTAAACCCCCCCAAACCAAACCAGCACCAGCACCCTCCGCCTCCACATGATGTCAGCCAGGAGGAATTTCAATCTCAGAAATTATATCATGAATGATGCATAAGACGGAAAAATGCATTTACCCTGGCGACAACACAATGAGCTGTTGTTGCAAACACCGTAATGGAAAAATACGAAGGTTACGGTGATGAAAATGTATTATGAAACCGGGAAGACATTTGTGAATGTTGTCTCCTCCTGAGCTGAGGGAGCACGACCGAGGACATAACCACAGTTTATAAGGAAATTCCCCAATATTTCTACAAAGGCAGGATGGATTTGTCTTGAAGTCCTCAGGAAGCGTAGCAAAGAGTATCTTTGCATGCATGTGTGCCTGCCCTCTTATACTATGCATGCATAAGTTTTGTCTCCTTTTGCTGGAGCACAGGGGTAAGGCGGGTGTGCCCGTCTTCCATGTTAATAATGAATTTTTGATATGAGCTCCACATGAAATTTTAATCTCTGGAATATTAGCTCACCGAGGGAGATACAAAATCAAATCAGGGGGTCGTGATTAAGCGGGTGAAGCGCATATCGACCCATTTAAATTCACATTAACCCGGCATCAAAATGTATGAACCATGACATTGATGGCAGACATAACTTAGTGGTGTTATGTCTGTTTTGCAAGTAAAGGTGTGATCCCTCCATCACACATCTGTAAAAGGGGGAAAATTACACTTGATATGGTAGAGGATACTTCCTGGATGCTTGAAAATGTTGAATGATGAGGCTGGCGTTATTCTATATTTTCTTTTTCTACAAATCCATTGAAAATACCAAAATCAACAATGAATTTCTCCTGCCTGTGTAGCCAAAGATTAATGTATCTTATTACTCTATTAATCACCACCGTTGTTGTCAAAACATTATTAAAAACACATCAATGAGCCACAACGTATATATTTCATATGTCACACCATAACAAAATGAATATCAAGAATTTGACCTTCAATGTTCTCTGTTCTGTACGTTTGCTTGAATTTACATGCAACAGCGCAGTTGAATGGCACATGGAAGGACCTACCAAAAGCCGGATTTGTGCCATTTTGTGCTCACTGTGCCTTACGCCGGATGAATATTTTACCAGCTACGCCAGCAGAGAGCAGGCCAAGCTGAGAGAGTTAGTAAAACAAAGCCCCACCGCTGTGTTAGCATACTCCGAGGCTCAATAATGTATCACCCACTTTTGTTCCTTACACAGCATCTATCATCTCAGTATACTACAGAATAGCTAGAAAGCCATTTTCCATGAGCAGTAATGGGACAAAGATTGACAATGTGTACGATCACATGTATGTGTGTGCATGGCTGGAAGTTAGTGCACGTATGAGACGCAGCACTGTGCAGGAGCGGTGTGTGTAGTTATGTGAGTGAATGAGTGTAGGTCTTAAAACCAAACTAAACACCTTAGTGCCTCTGGGCGGCTAGGACACACTTAGTTGTCATTGGCTTGGATTGCACTCATGGGAAGAATTCTGTAGCTGAATAATGTGATGTATTAAGCTGTGCTCTGCAGCAACGTATGGTAATTTGTAAGATTTTTATTTAATCAGGTAACATTGTATTCCAGCCAAATGGAACACTGCATGAGCAAGGTGAGCCTCTAATCTTTTCCTCATGAGTTTCATATTCTACCCTTTTTATCTTTTGTATCTTAAAAAAAAACCTATTTTAAAAAACTTCCCTCTGACCAACTTTGAATCACTTTTTGGTGTGAAAATGATTCAGAGAGGTTAATTAATGAAGCAACCGTCTGTTGAGTGAGTGGATGATCTTGTTGAAGCTACTAAGACCGTGTGACTATCCTAATGCGAATAAATGAAATTATTGATCAGTGTGGTAGCTTGTAGTGAGGATGATGACAGATCAGTGTCAACATTATGTCAATACACAGGAGAGGGGAGGTAATCATTTTTTGACACATAAAGATAGATTATTTTGATCAAGGGCATGTGTATGTGAGTACAACGGATTCTTGTCTGTATGTGTTATTGTATCATAGCGAGAACTGTACAATAAGGTACGTACCCACTGATCTGACGATCCACATTAAATACAGTTCACCATGTCAATTTGATTTATAAAATTCAGTGTTTCCACTGTGTTCTTAGCATACCTGGCCTCATTTTACCTTACATAAAAATGATTCCAAAGAGGTATACAGACTTTAAATATGGGGAAAAGAGAGGACTGGTATCTGTACGGTACAAGATATGGGCAGACACCCTGAGTTGAGGTATCTGACTTGCTGTTGGGAAAGGAAAAGTTGGATCAGTACATCCCTAGTTTCCATATAACTGTTAAGAAAAATTGAATGGCAATGCTAGAAATTCTGGGGGAAAAAAGGCCAAAATATGACAAAAGGTTTCTAACCTTGGCTGAGATTGAACAATAGCAATAAGAACAATAACAGATGTGACAAAGACTGGGGGGAAACACATTATTTGAATACACTTTCAGACATTCCAGTGCACATTTCTGCTTCCTCTGCTACAGACAAAGAATTCATATCATGCTGCCACTAACATTTACATACCTCCAATACACTTGCAATTCCAAAAAATAAACCAAACAAAAAACAGTGGGGATGATGTAACATACATTCAATTCATTAATTTAAAAACACAAACATCATCGTATATGAGAAGCTGCAGTGAAATGCCATGATGTTCCTTACCAGTGTTCTTTTAATTATCTCATCCTCTTGAATATATTCACGCACAGGTTTTGATAAAAAACATGCACTGATTCTATTTTGCCAAAATTTCAGAAATTAGCGTAACATTTTAATAGAAACATAACTGCAGCTTCCTCTGTAATCACTCTCAAACCTACAGGTGTACATGCCAATGGGATTATAGCAATACCACCCACAAAAAGTGATTCAAATTATGAATTAGAGGAAGGATGTTATCTATAAAATCGATTCCTTAAGCACTAACAACTGCATTCCTACATGGCATGTTTACATTCTTTATCTTAAACCCCTGCCAATAACCATTTATTGCAGCTATTAAAGCCATGTTTAAGTGACAGGTGTTTTAGGCTGTTTGTTCAGACATAATATGGTAATTGGATTGAAAATGTCTGCCCTGGGTGATGGCACAGATCTTCCTCCTCAAAGCCCTTTGTTTTCAACAGAAGGTTTGAATCAGGAATGTGGATTTCGTCAGCCCCCCCAGTGAGCAGCAGAAGGACCTCACGCATTACCAGCTTGCGCTCTCGCCGTCTTTCTTTCACTCCGTAACATGCTGTTCTGTGACTGAGCGCGTCTAGGTCGGAGACGTTTGTGCATATGTTGGATTATAATGTGAGTTTGTGTATCTCAGCGTGTGTGGAAGGATATATATCAGATTGAGGGAGAGAGAATTCAAGCCGACAAAGTTTCCCCATCTGTCTGTAGAATCTGACTTTGATGAAGACATGTAGCCGTTGTAGAAAACACTTTGAATCGGACTTTTTCCTATTCTGAAAAATGCCTCTGGGCTAATGCAGGATAGATGCTATTCGTCTAATGGGCAGCACCTTACAAACCCTCCCACCAAACTCTGACCCTGAAACCTTGTGAACACTTGTAGTTTCATATCTCCTGCAGCTTGGCTCTGCTAACAGCTGCGTGGTGTGTGTCTCCTGTAAATGGCTGCAGTGGACAGAGGCGGGGCTGTGATGTGGACACACTGCAATGTAAAGTCTTGGATGTGGTTGGGGTTTGAAGTCAAGTGTCACAGAGGGGCTTGATAACAGACAGAATGGCAGAGTGTTGAAGAAGCGTTTGACAACAGCCTCTACAAAGGGAAAGAAGAGTGATCCTGCCATCCGCTCTTCAGTGGCAACAGAAAATGTTGGGAAGCACTCATCAAAGGGCGGTAAGCTGCCCGCCTGACTTCACCTGCTGTTGTCTGACCAGCTGACTAGCCGGCTGACAGAATGATAGCTCCTTTGTAGTGCTACCTTTTTGTCTCAGAATTTTCTGGCACCTCACAAATTAAACTCCAGCTTTTGAAGTGAGTTGATGCGCTCATATGCCTCTCGCCTTTCCAACTCTCCAATCCCGCTTCCCTCTATTCCTTCCTTCCACTCGGTTGGCCTGCTTGTCTTTTGAATGCATTCTGCAGACTCAGGCTCCCACAGCAAGATCTGAGTGTGGATCCTCAACCTATATACAAGAGAACAGGAACGCTCCCTCTGGCATCTGCAAACTTGTCAGCAACACATCCTCACAGCAGCAGCTACACAACAACTCCTGCTTCCTTGCAGTTTTCTCCAACCAGACAACACGGAACCCCATTGTCTTTTTGCTTTAATTGTGCTCCTTCAGGCTGCTGATTAGTCACACAATAGGCCAGAGTGGCATACCTGAGGGAAGTGAATAGTGTGGTGTTAAACCAAGGATTGGCTCACACACTCATACACATGCACATACGCCCTGGTAGAGTGTGTACCGGTGCTTAGAGGAGCAGCTGAGAAGCCCTGTAGGGCCAATTACACATACAACTCTAATCTCTTGAGCAAGCTGAATGGATAGAGAAGGAGAGGAGAGGAGAAAGAAGCAAGGATAAAAGGTGGAGGAGATGGGAGATGACAATAGTTGGGGGGGTGGACAAGCAGGAAGAGAGAAGATGGGAGGGTGCTGAGGTGAGTAAGAAATGAAAGTGTTGACAAAAAGAAGAGTTGGAGAAAGAGAGGCTATGGAGAGGTCAGTGGTATGAAAAGGGGGGGTAAAGAAAGAAAGTAAAGGAATCTGGGAGATATAGTATGAGAAAAGAGTGAGAGCGAGTGCAGCTCCGAGCCTCAACGTGGCGTTAGATGCAGTGCCCCCAGTCAAGACACATATCTATCTGTCTAACTTTTATCAGTTAAATGGATACAGCCCTGAGAGCCCCATAGGCGGAACGCGGGACTTCTAACAGCTGACGTCTCTTTTCCCTCAAGCGTTGTCAAAAGGCAACAAGGGTTTCGTTTAATGCGTTATCTCTGCCTGTCATGTCAGCTGCCTCCATCGCTGTCTTTCTCTCCAGCTTTCTCTTTCTTACCTTTTCACTCTTTCACCTTTGCACCATGATCTACAACTCCTATTTTCTCTTCTTTTTTATTTTTTGCTTAACCCAGATCCTTGCCTTCTTTTTTTTCTTTCTACTAATAACACCCCCCCCCCCCCCCCCCTTCCCCTGTAGCATGGTAATGTTCTCAGAAATTACAGTGAGGTAAACAGAGCAGGGTGTTGAAATGAAATAACAGCTACTGGGCTGTCAGCTCTAGCGAGGGGGCCATCCGTCAGCGGGAAATGACACGTCGGCCGCCTCCTCCCCCCTCCTGTCGCACACACTGTTGGATTCCTCCTGTCCTCCTTGTGGCAAGGTGAAGGAATTATGCTCATCAAAGGCCGAACGCAGCCTGTAGCCTTTCCATTAGCCTTCTACAACACTGGTCAATGGCGAAGGGACAGACACGACTGCCATCACACACACAAGAAGCAAGCACTTCTGGGAAACATACACACATAAAGCAAAAAGAATACATACACAGGCACAGCATTACAGTATATATGTGTGAGGGAACACGCGCATAATTACTCTGAGATAGGATCCTTCATAGCCTGACAGGAGAGTGTGTGCGAAGGCTGACATTAAAGGAAATTAAATCTCCTTGTGGAATGGGCCAGCCCATCTCACGTCCCGTCAAAATGCTCCCATTTCCACTCGTCCCCGTAACCTTCTCATCTGGGTATTTAAGGCTTTGTGGTGCGGAACGTCATCAAAGACGAAACTTAGCGAGGCGACCGTGCATAGACGAGGCCTCCCCGTGATAATCCCCCAGCAAACGTAGCCCTCTGCTATTAGCCCACGCGCACAAATTACTGCTTCACATTCTGACGCTCTCTTTCTCCGCGTGTACCGTCACATGCTTATTGGAGAAAGTGCTTTCATTGAAAAGCGTGCCCACACACACACACACACACACATTCACACATAAACTCTCGTATCATTGGCTTAGCCCAGTGAGTGAGTCTGTCAGTTAACTCTTTGATCCAGACCTCCTGTCTGCATTGGGATACGAAGCCTATTTGACATAAGCCTGAAAAACATCGCCTCACATAACCAACCAAAACTCAAAGGAAAGCACAGCTGCGCGGCTACACACACCAAAGGGACTTAGCAGGAGAGTGACACGTGTACAGTAGATTTTTACGGGCAGATTTAATTAAGCCTCATTCACTGCAAAATCCTGTGTTATACAAATGCTTGTGAGCCCTTTCTCACTCGCTCTGAAGCACATAAATGTGACAAACCTGCAGAAGAAGGAGGAGTTTAGTTTGCCCCCGAAGTAAGGTAATTGAGTTCCTGGTTAAAGGAGAACGAGCTGCAGTTTCCCTGAATTCACGTTGGGCACCGACTTTATCCCAAAGGCTTTAATCAGATCAAACATGTCCTGTCAGATAAGACGGCTAATTAATCAGGGGAGGGACCCGTCTTCTCCTCTGACAGATGGAGAGATGGAGGCAGGACGCTGGTTGAGGCACTTCCTCTCCTCCTCCTTAACCTCTTCCTCCACCATCAACAGAAAGCAAAACAAGACAGAGTGAGACAGCGTTGCCTGTGGCGAAGCACAGAGTCTGTAAAGGTTCTCAAAGATACTGTTTACATGCAGGCTGCAACTGATGTGTCTCCACAACCCCCAACTGAGAAGAAGACAGACTTCTTGTATTGAAGTTGCTGTTTACAGTACTGCATATATGCGTGTGAAAGAGATCACTGGAAATTCATGTTGCTCTTCTTTTTTGAGGTTTTTATTTGAAGCCACATCAACTGAATTCAAAGTAAAATAGTGCTATTAACAGATTACAAGGCTCCTTGTGGTTTAGGTAAGAAAACTGTATTATACTAAATATTATGTGCACAATGTCTTAAATTTCTTCAGGCGAAAGTCAGTTAGTTCCTCTACTTGTCCTTGCATCTCTTCTTCTCTTGTCTTGTTGCCAGTTCTTAAGGTTTATGAGACTACACTTGGCCGATCCATTCCTGAACTAATGGAACTTTAGCATTAATATCATACCATAATTTTTTTATAGATGTATGTCTTGGTAAATTACTATTGTTACTTAGGATAGAGTCAGTAGCCTTCCTTATATTACATAAATCTCCACCATCACACAGATTATTGCCTTTCCACAGGGCGATGCTCTTTACAAAGACCCCCCCGCTGCTCCCATTATTGATCTAAAGTTGATTACAATATAGCTTTTTGATAAGAGAGGCTGTTACTAAGGCTGAGAAGGAAATTCACTGCGTTAAATACATACATTTTAAATGCAGTTCACAATGGCAGCCTCAAAAGAACCGTTCAAAATGATCAACATCAGTTTCACTTGAATACATTCAATTGACTGACTTGAAAATATTATTTTAAATAGACGGTACAAGATGAATCTTTGGTCTGTTCAACAAATTAACATCTTCCACTGAGGGTGCCGGGGGACCCTCTGCGATTTCTACTGTCGAAGTGGATGTAAATCCTCTGAAAATGTTCATTCACTCATCACATTACGCTGGCCACCACTCACAGCATAGATGCCTTTTTTGTAATCTTGCTTTTGCTCTTGTTAGCTTTAACCCAGGGTGGTCCTGGCTGCTGTTGGAGGAAAGCTTTTTGAGATATGGATGTTGGATAAAGAGGAGATGTGAGGAATAAGAGCTGGTAACAGATCAAAATCTGGCTGCCTGCCTGATTGGATAGATTACTTAATACCTTGGTGGGAGGATGGATTGAACGTAATTTGATGTCTCAGAAAAGAATATTCTAACGTGCGTACAGCATCATAAAGACACATCATTAGAGATAAGGATGACATAATGTAGTTTCATGCTTGATTTAGAGACTGACTGACTTGTAGCAGCATAGCATAGTGGCTGCCCGGCTCAGTGACTGATTGATTGGTGGGGCTGGGCTGCTGTTTCCAGCTGTTCTGCTGCAGAGCTCACAGGGCCCTCTGCTACCTCAGGCTCAACCCACCACCAGCTGTGCAGCTTCACCCAGCTAGCAGCAGCCTCTGGGCACTACAGAGAAATCGCTGTTGTACAATACACACTAAATAGCTTCTCACTTTCTCTCCGTCTCTTGATCTTTACACTTAAAACTGGGTAAAAAGAAACACACCCTGAAGACTCCATGCAAACTATTTTAAATATGTACAGCATGTAAGATGTTAATTCAGACTTGCACTGTCGTAATACTTTCCACTCACACAAATCCATAATGGAGCCTACACACTCACTGTCTCACACATACAGCCAGAGGCACAGTGAACTACTGATGTATCCATATTACATGTGAGCATATGAATGTGTGAGTGTCAATAAGGCCAATTGTCATGTAAGTTCAGCTAGAGTTTATTTCCACTGTTGGCAGCGTTGCGACGTGTTACGTGACAGCTCGCGACACAGAGCTGATGTATATTTCACTATTCCTATGACTGTTGGTGATACATTATTTCTTATCTTTTCCCCTCCCTTTTGTTCTCCTCTCTGCTCTATTCCACTGCTTTTCTACCTCCTGGCCCTGCAGCAACAGGAGCAAGACCCCACCAACCTGTACATCTCCAACCTGCCGGTGTCTATGGATGAGCAGGAGCTGGAGAACATGCTGAAGCCCCTGGGTCACGTCATCTCCACGAGGATACTGAGGGATGCCAACGGGGTCAGCAGAGGAGTCGGCTTCGCCAGGTACTCAATAATAATGATACTAGTGTGACATGGAGGCATCTATTTAAAGGCAGTCTGTCTTCTCAAAAGGTTATCTGCTACTATGAAAGCAATAATTTCTTTTTTAAGAATTACAGTACATGTGTCCTCACATTATACATTCGGTCAAATCTTAATTCCATAATATGTACATATTTGTTGTGGTTAAGTTTCTCGTCCCTGCCCTTCTGGTACTTCATGGATGCTACAGCAGTAACAAGGAATAATTTGCACAATTAGCTGTGAAAACTCTTATAACTCTTATAAATGCACAGTCTGTCCACCCATTAATAAGCGCACACAAATAGGCCCACATATGTATGCATGCACTGGCACATGGGCACACAGAACTTACACTTGTCAGATGAATCCTGCTGATGGGCAGTGGAAACTTTAAAAGGTGGTTTGTTTCTTTGCCAGGCCTGTTTGGCAGTGCGTCTGTCAGTGGATGAGTTTGTCTTTGTTCATGCCCGTGCATCAGAGTGTGAGTGCTTGTGTGTATGCCCACACGTGCCTGTACATTCACTCACTTTCATGAATACCAGCAATTACCCCCTTGTCCGTACAGTATAGCCAAGGCTGCTATATTTCCACCACCAAGCCAACCCCTGAACAGTTTATTTCTTTTTCTACTTATAAAAGTTTCCACTTCAGCTTGTTAATCCCCCAAAGTCATAAACCGCTCTGTCCTTGTCCTCAGCAGCAGCCACCAGGCTCTCATTCCTCTCCACACATTCCTCCCTTGTTTACCCAGAGGAGGCCACTGACGTCCACAGCACCGCCATCTTGCAGGGATTTTTCTTAATCACCTGCTCTAGCTGAACTCCTCTCCTATTCCCGGCTCTATTACGGAGGGTTACTGCAGGACGGACAAGCACAAACACACACAAACAGGCACATATGCACAAACATGAGCATATGCAGACACAGGCCTCTACACATGCCTACACACCTGCGCATAAGCACGAGTGCACATATACCCACACACACATTCATAAGCAGACTCTCACACGTACACACACAGACAGGTAGGCAGCCTCCTGCAGGCCAACAAGCAGAGCACAGCAACAACCTGCCACAAGCCACCTGTTCAAGCAGCCCTTGGTGGGAGGAGGAAGAGACATGATGGAAAGGGAGGAGAGAGAGAGGGACAGGAGTGAGAAACAATGGCCGGGTAAAAAGAACTAATCATAGAGGTTATTATAAAGAGAAAGAGAAGGTGATGGGAAGGAGAAGGCAGTATGAGGCAGAGAAAGATTGAGGAACAGAAAGAGAGACGAGTGAGTGTGGGTGTCTGGACGAAAATGTGAGAAGTGAATGAGTGGTGTTTTCGTTAGATAAGAAGAAATGAGAGCGGTACAGAAGATTTTATTGTGTGTATGGATCAAGAAATAAAAGGGAATGGTGGTAATTGATAAGTACAGGACAGAAAAAGAAGCCAGAAACTGAAAAAAAAAGAAAAAGAAATCAATGTATTTTATGAATTTTAGAGCTCCCGTTAGCTGTGTCAACAGACTGACAGACAGACAGCTGCTGAGGGTTGGGCCATGAGGGGCATTAGAGAGAGTAAACTGAGCTAAGTGTTTGTGGGCCGATCCATTACTGTTATCAGAGCCCATTACTCCAGCCCCAGCACTAATCATTGCAGACAGCAGCACCTGATGCCATTAACCAGCAGCACACAGAGAGAAAAGCCAGCCTGCCTCACTACCTACCTGGCTGGCTCTCCGACTGACTGGCTATCCCAAAAGCCTGACTGACCGACGGACAGTCTGGCTGACTGATTTGTTTCCCTATAACTTCCTAACAGCCTGTCTGCCTTATTTGCTCCTTGTCTACCCACCTGTTTTCTGTCTACCTACCGGCTGGAAAGAGTGAAGGAGAGACGGCGTTGAGGAGGAGGCAAACAATGAATAGCCAGAGGGGGTGTGAGGATGGATAAAGAGCACGAGGGAAGCAAAGCATCAACACTTCCAGTCAGAGAATTACTTGAAACTCTGCAGACCGGTGATGCATTCAACCTGATTTCCAACCTTGTTAAAATGGACAGCAAAACCAGCCCAACAAATAATCTCAAAAGAGCTTTTGTTTTGATAATGCAGCCACATAAATCATTACTTCACAAGCACTGAGTTGAGTGTGCACTGTGTACAAGGTTGTTAGAGCAAAAGAGATAAAGAGGTTAGCTGTGCTTCATGCAGATCCTCTCTGCCTCCTCGCTGCCTTCTAAAGTGAAAGCATTATGGAGGGGTTATTGGCTTGTTTAGTGCAGTTGTGTGTGTGTGTGTGTGTGTGTGTGAACTTGGATTAGGAGTATATTATGAATGTGTGCATACATGCGTACAGATTATATGTAAACATAAACGCATTGTATATTCACTTCAATTCAATGAAGCTTTGCTGGCATGATGCTTTAATCAAAACATGTTGTCAAAGCATACACAAGAGTAAAATGAATAATACAGTCAAAACAAGTTATGATGTACAAAACAAGAAAAAAAGAAGAAAGAAATGTCACTGGCTGGAATTTTAGGAAAATTATATATATAGTATATATAATACGTTGGGCTATCTGTAAGGTGGACATGGACTTCTCTCTCCACTTCCTTTGTTTCAGACTGGTTATGGAATAGTTTTATATAATGTAGAGCTGGATATCAAACCTGAATGCTTTTTTTGGTACTGACCGAAATGTGTCCTGCACGGAGTATTGAATATTGTCACGTACTGAAAGCTGCCATAAAAGGCTTCCTTGTATTTGTGCTCTTTTTACTCTCTTTTCTTATTCTTTGATCAAACAGTCACCGATTGAGATCACAATTTTACCAGTTTTAGACTTTAGTTTTATTTAGGCGCAGTTCATATATGGCTGCTTGTGTTTAGACATGTAACATTTGAGGAGCCTGGTGTCTTTTGTTAAATGAAAATATATAACACATAATAAATAAAATCCTTATATACATACTCTAATCAGCTGAATGATTGATTTCTAGTTGCTGAGTACTAGTGATGTGTTAAAGGCCAGTTGTCGTGATTAGTAATCAGCTCAGTCACACTGTCTGGTTAATATCAGTCTTCCCAAACCAAGAGAAAAGAAAGAGAGATGGGGAAAAGGGTGGATACAGGGTCAGTGAGAGATGGATGATGCCAGGAAGTGTGAAAGATTACATATTCTAAAAAGAGAAGTAGGGAGAGGAAAAGGGAGAAAGATGTTGACGTGGATAGGGTGTAACAGAGAAACAAAAGGATGGACGGAAAAGGAAGGAAAAGAGGGCACAGAAAGTGAGAGAGATGGGGCGGGAGAGAGTGAGGGTAACGCTGAGAGATGGAGGAAATAACCAAGGTTGAAAGACGGGGAGGAATGAGAGAGACGTCAAAAAGAAGAGGTGCAGACGGGCCCGGGAGTAAGATGGATGGGACGGAGAGAGCGATAAAGAAGCTATGGTAAAAAAAGAAGGATGAAGGTAGAGATAGAAGAAGGATGAGAGACGGAGGACAGAGAAGTGAGAGGCTGATAGGATGATATGAGTATTCTTGGAGGTGAGAGCGAATAAAGCATGAAAATTTTGAAAGCAATGAATTCTGCACATTCCAAGAGCATATTACCATAGGCATAGCAATCACTCAAGCCTGCATTTAAAATCTGTCACGTTTTAATACGAGTCCTATGAGTGTATAGTAAAGAATCTGCATGGTGACATATGTACACTAGGTGCAAATTCATGCATGAGGATATGTGTTTTTTTATTTTGCCGAAAATCCTTGACTGATAGGTCGTGCTGTGATTGATATTGTATTTTTATACAGACATTCATGTTCCACAGAGGATGAATTCTAATCACTTTGGTGATCCCCTGACTTTTCCTCTAGCGCCACTACAGGGTTCACATTACGTTTGGTCCACACATTCATGTCCCCCTCAGGATGAATTGTAATAATTTTGGTCATGCCCTGACTGTGCATGTAGCGCCATCATCAGGTCAAAATTTCCATTTGTCCAATACTTCAGTTCATATCTAAATACCTGCAAAACTAATGACATTCCATCAGCCTCAGCTGTACTTTTTGTTTAGTGCTAATAAGCAAATGTTAGCATGCTAACACATGGTAAACATTATGCCTGGTTAACATCTGTGTGTGTTGTACAGGGTTGAAGATTCGGAGTTAGATTTATGCTGGCAGATGGAGCGTAACTTGCTCAAATTTCCTCACAAGTTTGCATTTGTCCTCAAAATAAAGCACAAGGATAAAATATGTGTGTGTGCTTGACAACATACAATACGCTTGTGCATGTGTTTGATATACTGCTGTAAGTGTTTTCATGTGGTGTGTATGGATATTAGTGTCTGCGTGCTTATGACAGAGATCTGAGCCCTCCTGCTGGTCAGCTGCTCGGCGTTTGATCCAGTGGCTGGAAAAGGGGAGATGAGTCAGTCAGCTTCCTGTATTCTCTCTCCCATAGTCATTACGATCCATAAACACACCTCCCCGTTCTTCTACTTTTACTTCTACACCCCTGCACCCCTTCAGCCTGTTCTTTCTGTCGTTCTCTACTTTATCTTTGTTATCAGGTGAGGAGAAAGGCTGCATAACAAACCCTGAATTTCATTATGAATTTCTGACTCATGCAGACAATGACATTCCCCAGAGGATAGTCAGGCTGGCTCTGGATAGGCTCACTGGACTTTTTAGAATGAACAGAGTGACACTACCCAGCCAGCAGGACACAATCTAGTGGGTGACTGGGGGTATTGTTGTAAATGTGTCATCAGTGGCAGTTGTTAACTTCCAGTTGTGAAGGGTTCCAGTGCAACATGGAAACAAACTATGTTGAGTTGTTTAAAAGAATAATGAAAACTACTGCAGCACTGATCTCTCTGATATATATTAGTTTACAAAGGGTACTTTGGTCCAGATGAGTGGTAAACTATATCTCATGCCAGAGGTATTGTTACCTGTTTGTGAAAAAGTGATTATTTTTACCACTAGCACTCCATTTGTATCTTAATTTAGTGTAGAGGTTAAGTGCTTCTATTTCTAATGAATATAGAGTAGTCAGTTTCAACTCACAAATGGATAGTGAATATTTTTTCAATTAAACCCTCTGTGTCACTCTTTGTTTGCAGGATGGAGTCCACAGAGAAATGTGAAGTAGTGATACAGCACTTCAATGGAAAATACCTGAAAACCCCGCCAGGCATTCCAGGTGAGTCTCCCCTCCTTTGCTTTACATTACTCTCGCATCACCCCTTCCCTTTCTTTCTTGGAAAATCATCACCTTTGAAATGAGAAACTTCCTTTCTAATTCAATTATGGTAATTTCTCATCTCAGATTCGCCGGACAGCTTGATAGATTGTGTACACCGTTGTTTCTGACACCTGAAGCTCGCTGTCGTGGCTATGGCTGAATAGCTGACGGTTCTATAGGTCTTTTCCTCTCTCTCTCTCTCTGTCACCATCTCTCTCCCTCCCTGGTGGTGCTGCCGCTGCAGGCTGGAACTTCTTGGTTCAGGAGAAAACCCTCTTAATATTCACACTCATGCCTCTGTGCTGTTCTTTGCAATCTACTTAAGAGCTTGCACTCTCCCCTCTTTCCTCTCCTGCTCCTGCTCTCTGTTGCCGTGTCCTCTCTTCTCCCTATATCTCTTTTCTGCAGTCACCCTTAGACAGTGGAGCAAGCCGGCCAAGGAGAAAACAGGCAGAGAAAAGAGGTTAAAAGAAAGAATGTCACCAAATGGAGACAGATGTAGAGACAGGATTGTACCACAATGTGTGTTAGCACAGAAATGTATCTTTTATTCTGTGTCCAAAGTGGCATCACTGTCCCAAAAGTTTAAAACAAAAGGAGACATTGGAAATGTTGGAAACACAAAAGTGTCTGGGGGAGTAAGGGTGACAAGAGGTGGTTGCAAAAAGGAAAGCGAGGTGGAAGGAGAGTGAAGATATAAAAAGAAGAGCCTGAGGGAAAGGCCAGGATGAAGAAAAAACACACTGCCTAAGCACTTTTGGGGCCAGGTGCTGCAGCGCTCGAAGCCTCCCTCGCGTCCCAGCAGGACGTGGGGGCCAGACAGGGCGATACCGAGGAGATCTCCTTCACCTCTTTGGCAATTTTATTAACAATACTCACACCTCCAACCAGCAGCACAGAAACAGACCCATAAATCGCTCTCCACTATCCAGTAATATCTCAGAGAAACTGGATTTAGAATCTCCATATATGCTCAGCCACTGCATAGCCAGTGGCCATTAAAGGCAAGGTGAGTGGTTATATTGAAGTTGAGCCGTAATAGGAAACCTTTAAAGCTGTAATATCAGGCTGACCTTCCCCTTTAAGGGTCTATCTCCCGGCCGCTCAGGCTTTATTATTGTTAATGGATTGTTCAGGCTTGTGCCAAGCATGGAGATTTACTGCCCTGATCGAGGAAATCCTTCTGTGGAATTAAGAATGGTTAAGTTTACAAGGTCTGCTCTGGTCTGGTGCTACAATGGTCCCTCCTAAAGGGTCCGTGAAATCTCCCCTTTCCGTTGATGTATGGCTGTGTGTACACATGACTGGCTGTAGCAAAAGCTATTATTGTTCCTTGTGCTGTTGTCATTTCTAATTTCAGGTAATCCATACGATTATCAATTTCTCGGTTTATTACAACTTGTGTTTTGTAACTTTAGCCATCATTTCTATCAGTAATGATGACATTGTACCTACCAAAGTAATTGCTGAGATTTGAAAACCTGGTGACATTGCTACAACAAACCTAACAGGGCAAGAACGAGCCAACAGTCTATATAGATCATCTAAACCACTTTATTTGGAGGTAAACCAACAAGGAGCGTACCAGAAATGTCAATAAAATTTGCACGTAAAAACTGTGTGCATGCAGGTTGGAGGGGACTCTGCAGGATCGTCTGACTACTCGTGTTTCTTGCCCTGTCTGACTTCTTTTCAGCAATGACGCCTCGTTTCCAAACCTCCAAAATAAACTTTGTAACTACAAATTTAGCATTACTGATATGAATGATGTCCAAAGAGAGGCAACACCCGAATTGTAATAAAAAAAGAGTTATTGTTTAAGTCTGCACGTAGTGGTGTTTTCCCCTCATGAATACTGGTAGATAAAGGCTCACTCTGTCATTCCTTTGATATTTTTCCCATAGTTTTGAATTTATAAAAGGGTGAGGGTTGAGGAAGTGTGGTTTTTTTCCCCTTTCTGACACTGTCCATGTTGACTTTCTGTCTGATCTCTGGACATTCCTCTGTTATCAAACTCAGATGTTCCTCTGCGGAGGACCCCAGGGCTGTTTCTGTTTCTCACACAGGCAGCCAATAGCCCTTTGTAGATGTGTATGTGTGTGTATGTGTGTGTATGTGTGGGTGTATACAAGTGTGCACGTTATGTGTTCTCACTACATTTTGTTTCTGTGTTCGGATCCATGCGTGCATATTCAAATTTATGCATTTTAAAGCGGGAACACGTACATACTGTATTTGTGTGCTGACAGAGTCTGTGTCAGTGTGTGTGTGTGTGTGTCATGTTGGTGGTATTTCCCCAGAGCCCCTTGCTATGCAGGGCAGCTTCTTCATCCATCCTGCTTTGACAGCTCAGCGGCACCCCCCGGGGGGCCCTTGCCACACACAGCACAGCAGGAGTGTGTGTGTGTGTGTGCACGTGCATGGGTTTGCTTCTGTGACAGCCATGACTACTACACTGTGTGAGCCTTGACGCATACACACACACACAAGCACAAACCAGATAAGCACAGATATAGTCATGCACCACTAACTTTGACCTGAATGGAATGTCAACACCCATATAATGCTAATGAAATCCTTATTTCCACCATTTAGCGTTTGATACATAGACCACAACACTCTCAACATGCATGCATGCATGCACAAACACATGCACACACTTTTCTCAATGCCCTGAGCTTGCTCACCAATCCTGTCAAGCCTTTATCTGACTAGCCTCTGTATTTCCAGCTTAGCCACTCAATCACACTGTGTCAAGAGATGTGGCTGTGTGTATGAGTGTGTGTGTGTGTGTGATGGGGGTTGGTCTTGTTATAGTTGCCCTCCTCTACTCAGGTGTGTCCAGTGGCAATACAAAAGGATATTGAGTTGTAACCTTGCTGTCCGGTACCAGGGAGTAAATATCTGGATGTCAGGGGCCGGGTCATCTGTTAAATTCAACTGACCGTGGGTAAATAAAGGACAGGAAGTCACCATATTGGCAGGAAGTTCACGTGGAGTTGCAGATAACGTAACAACACAGAGAGGAGGAACATACAGAAGAGAAGATTGTGGAGATGCTAACAGATGGCAGTTAATGGCGCTATAGACAGCTTCCATACACTTCCTGTTTGAATTTTAATGTAATAACATCTAACTTCCTTGTGATTACATGAGATGTTGAGTTGATATACAGTGTGGGGGGATGATAGCAGATGGCAGCCAATGATACTTAACAGTAAGAATAGGGAGGCTATTTAAGTTTTGAATGAAATAATGTCTAATTTCCTAGTGCTTTCTTGCGGTCTGTGATATTTAGATACAATATATGGTTTAATGCCCTTTTGAGTGCCCTTTTTCAGTCGGCATGTACAGTAAGTGGGGTGTTATATCAATACTTGCAGTGGTCAGACATCCTATATAACCGTAAGTAGTAATTGTGTTAAACATGATAGACATTGTTATATTCTTTATAAGCAATAAAACACACCACTGGAACAAAGTGCAGTGCTTGCCAGGAACTTGAATTTAATACTTGTCCGTGTATTCCAGCAAGTTCTACAAAAACAAGCGCTACGGCACTCACATATAGATGCATCTAATCAGATATCCAGGTCAGGTTTGGTTTGGTGAGGCTTGGTTGATATGAGAGGTGCGTAGCTTTCGTCCAACAAGCCAGTCACTGAGGCCTGCTCCAGCCGCTCTGCTCTGCCCACGTCTGATTGTGATTCAGAGAGAGGGACATGATCGATAGCCCTGATGGAGCACTACAGCTGTTTAGCTATTCTGTGCAATGCGGCAGCCGCTCTCCCTGACGCTGTTGCCGGCTGTGAGTGTGCATACGACCGCACGCAGATACAAAGTCATTCACATGCTCCCTACATGCACGTGGGTAAAGTACATGTATGCCAAAATGCGCGTACATGTGTTTGTATGTTTTTCACCTATGGACATAGAGGCATATATTTGCATGCAACAATGCACATAGACAGACATACTGGACATGTATCAAAAAGGGCAACTCACACACACTGATAGATGGACTTACACACTCATGTAGACACACCAAACTCCTTTCTGAGAAATGATCAACTTTGTAGTTGGAGGTGAGAATAAAGAGTTATCTGTATTTTGTGGATTTACTCAATACACAAAATAAATGGAATTTATGAAATGTTACTACAGCAATAAACCATACTGAAGTGAGCCCAACAGGGACGCATTATGATTTACACTGCAACCCTGAGCTCTGGGAAAGTCAAAGGAAGCGCAGATAAAAAGTGATTTAATCCGCTGGCTCCACTGAGCCTTGCTGATTAAAGCCTTTCGTCCCACAATGCATTAAACAGCTTAGAGATGACACCCTATGGTAAATGTAATTTGAACCGGAGATACATTAGCTATTGTTTGGTTTTGGCAGGTGAGTAATCTCATGTACGTCCTGTATTGTGTGTCTTCCGCGGCAGAAAGGAAATGGATAACATTTGATACACTGGATGTTCTGTCCTGCTCAGGCGAATTGCTGCTCTTTGTGGGATTTAACTTAATTTCATTGTCAACAATCGAACTACAGCTAAATAAACAAGAAGGTGTGTTTTCAGCAGGGCTAGACACAGGTAGTGTTAAGCGTTGCCAAATGACAGCACCAGACTTTGATGAATCCAGCATCCTCATGAATGTGTAACTGTGCAAACATAGATTCAGTCCAGACTGAATGTGCAGTAACACTGCAGCTTCTTCCTTTTCACTTCTGTTGTTGTTGCTCGCTCCGTTGTCCTGTTGCCAATGTGGCAGCAGAGCTGAGAGTCGGCTCCAATATTGTCCAATAGATGCTGGATAAATAATGGAAACCACATCAGGAAGCATCCACAGTGGCCCTGGGAGATGGAACCAAACGGAAACATGCAATATGTACAAAATTTCCTGCTTGGTTTTTTTTATTTTTTTTTACAGCACTCTCTTACTCTCTAACCTTATCTGTTTTCACAATTTCTTTTAAACCACAGTGACTGTCTCTGTCTGTCCTCACTCACACTCTCATGAGTGTGACTTTCAGTCCAAAAGTTCTCTATTCTAGTGTTTACAAATAAAACGTTTATTTAGGCCAACAGTAAAATCCATATTCTGTGGGGAGACTTGTGGGACACGTCAGTGCATTTCTCATGTAAAGCGCTCCTCCCCCATATGAATGTGATTGCATTTGAAAATACAAATCAAATTCCCTGTTTTCTGATTTACTTCTGTGATCTGTCAGAGCTCTCGATGACACCCAGGCTTTGTAGAACCACCGCAGCTGTCAGGCTTGTGCCAGACGGAGTTCACAGGGGCCGCTATTTGGCAAGACCCCCTTCAAACAAAACACAGCGTAGACCAAAATACAGTCCTGAACCCCGAGTGCTGGCCCACCGACACATCCCGTCATTATTTGCAGAACACAAGGCCTGTGCCACTGAGGGTGGGGGAGCTGCTGCTGGGGGTGTTGTTGCATAAAAAGATTCCCTCCCTGTTGGCATCCTCACCAAGGCAACGGTGCCAAGATAGCAGAGACAGCCCACGGTATTAAAATGTCCCTCGCTGAATTAAGGCAAGTCCCAAATCACTTGGTAAGTCACAAAAAGCCCTTCTGAAACTGTCAGTCATACTTGAGTAATCCATGTTAATTTCTGCAATCCCTCCCACATTCCCCTGGCTAATAACTGGCCTGTCGGCAGGCCCATTTCTCTCCCCTATGGCGATTAGATTTAACGTGCAGCCAAGTAGGTTGGTGGCTTGGCTGTCAGTGTGTCTCAGACATGGCTGCCTCTCTAAGCACATGCCAAGGCACGTTTTTTTCCCATAATGCATCTGTGTGTCATGTGTGGGTGCTGATCTGTGAATTGTTTATATCTAATGTTTTTCTTCCTCTTTTTTGACAGAAACAAAAGGTCACATCCCCTAGGTATTGATAATTAATTTACCGCTGCTGTCACCCGGTGTAAACTCGCCATATTTCTGTCTGTGTTTGTGATGCACAACAACTGTCAGACAGCTTTTCAATATTCACTGTCAAGGATAATAATTAACCACCAAACCTCCCTTTCAAATTCACTTCTCAGGATATTGCATTGTAATGAAATCTGTCCTCTGTGCATGAACCTTCCACCCCCCCCCCCCCCCCCCACCCCTGACTTCACCCGCCTCCCATTAGAAGCAGGACACACAGGAAGTTATCATTGGCATCCCCAGTAAATCAGACAGCTTCCTGAAAAAGGATCAATTTCCCCCGATACACTTTCTCATTATAACCTTATCTCGCCCACAGACAATAATCTGGATTTGTCACGCTTTGTTTGTTTTGCCACTGAACTGTATCAATCATGAGCGAAGCCAACGGTTAGCACAGAGAGGAGGAGGAGAAGCAGCTATGAGTGGATCTGTCATTGAAATATAAAGCATTCACCTGCTGCAGTCCCCTTCCACAAAAAATAATATAAGCCCTTTGATTGGCTTCAAAGTTTGTTTAGGCAGAGGAAAGGAGCTCTGGCTCCTGGAGGGGTTTAGGCAGGAACGATTGACTTTGCTCTCCACTCAACCACGTCAAATGTAGAGAGAGACAGAATGAAGGAGAGTTACCATGAGAAAAAGATACATAACGAGGGAGAGTAATAGAGAGAAATATAGCTGGAGTGCGATGGAAAGAAATAGATTAGGAGCTGAGGAAATGTGACAGGAATAAGAGAGGGTGATAAAAGAGAACAGATGGAAAAGGGCAGAGAGGGGAAGAAAATGATGGGTGGTGGAGGGAAGCAGAAGAGAGAAAGTGAAAGTTGGATCAACCCGTGCTTTGGAAGGTTAAATTTGAGTAAAGTTTTGGTTGCTGCATCTGCAGCAGACGAGATGAAAGGATGACATTGACTGTGCGACCGCTTCCTGAGCTTGACCCCTGCGACCCCGGCCCAGCTGTCCACCATGTTGATCCCCTTCTATCTTTCTCCCTCTCACCCTGCTCACATCTCTCCTTGTACTATTTGTTGTCCTTGCTTTTATACTCTCTCTCATCCGTCCCTCCCTCTCTTATCTTCCTGCCGCTGTCTTTCATCCCTCACTTTCTCTGCTCGTCCTCCCCTCCTCTCTGCTCGCTATTCTACGCATCGCACACATTCTTGCTTATCCCTCCCTAATGCTCATCTATGTTACTGGATATAGCTGAGTGCACACAATATTAGTGCGAGCAAAATAAGCACCCGAGGCTGCTTTCGTTTATGAAGAACATTTTTCCTGTCCTCTTTGTTTGACATGTGTTCATTGATGTGTTCGCCTTTCTTTTGTGCTGTGGATTCACTCACAGCTGACAGTTACGACAAAGTTTTTTGAATTATCAATTATTTATCTGTGGAAGTGGAGCAGCAACAAGTTTCTTAAATCTAATCGGGGCTTTTTGCAAAAATGCTCTTGAATATAAAATGTCTTTGAATTTATAATACATCCAGTAATTAAGAACACATTCTCATATTTGGCCTCATTGCAAAATGAGCAATTTTTTCCGCGCTAGCTCTGTGGCTCGAGGAATGGCAATGTCGGTCACTTTGTACGGACATCCCTGCTCCCCTAATTATTAATCCTCTCGACTTTGTTTATCCCCTGTTTTCTCCTCTAGTGCCACCGTGAGGTTTATGATGAAATGTCATTAAATTTGAAGACATTTATGATCCCCAGTAGATTAACTGTAATAACTTTCCCTCTAGCACCAACATCAGGTCAGCTGGTGCAGATAAGCAAATGGTCGCATCCTGAAAGCACCACTATGCCAAAATAGACGTTCAGACCAAAGTCAGCCCTGCTTTAAAACAATCAAAGGGGTTTTGCTGGTTGGGGTGTGTTATTTCAGGTGCCAGTGAGACAATGAAATACAGGGCCAGTTTGGTGATAGGCCAATAATTTTGGAGGCTTATCAGATGCCCAAAACACTGCAGGATTATACAACTCTAGAAAGTTGGCACAACAGCAATCATTTTATCTTTTGTTGCAACGATCGCAAGGTAAACAGTAGAAATACGGCATTCATGTTACAAAGTAATCAACCAGGAATGTGTGCTTGCATGTATTTGCCGGTGCAGTTCCTCGCCAGATGACACTGTTTGCCAGAGACCTCTGCGTTGGTACCCCCACTGACCCAATGGAGCGGTTCCATTCAAATGAATGAGGAGGCTGTTTTATTTTTTTACGCAGTTCTGTTTGTCTGAACACCGAGCCGGTAGTGTGGCTGTGGACAAGTCTATCGTCCTCTTTGAGGCCTGACACAGTATTCAGTTTCCCTTGGGGGTGAAGTGCAGGATTGTGATTTTAAATACAGCAAACAAAAGGCAAATGTAAAGTATTATTACAAAGTTCACTAAAATTTAGAGGACCCCTAAACAATACACTTTTATTGAGCAAAGTTATATCATTTTTTGTTTCTGCTCAATTGTTGGTTGAATGTCTTGCACAGTAGTTGAATTTTCGCTTCTTATTCATTTTTCCTGTGAATTTTATTTTGGCCAGCTCAGGAATAACACTTCCAACTGTGCAGTCATAAGCAAAAACCTTTTTCTTTTTATACTTTATCTTCAGTAAACGTTATCTTCACGGATTCCAGGATTTAGCCATCAGTCAACTTAATCTAATGTAGGACCTGAGGCAATGCATTTATTTTGCAAAGAATAATATAGATACAGTAGGCTACTGAGCTCGTAGCCTTTCAACCAGCCTGCCCGTCCTCCAGAATGAAGATTAAGTTTGCTGAGGAGGAAGTCTCTGTGGTATGCAAGCAGTTCAGAAGGCTTGCTTTCTTTGGTTCATTGGTCAACTCCTCTATCTCCTGCACCTTTCATTAGAGTATCACAACACATGAAGTTTGATATATTACAGCTTTCAATTTGTTTGCACTCTAGCACGTTTTTAGCTTGTTTTAAGGTATACATTTGAAAGTGAACAGACATAGTGAGGTATAGCCAGCTCATCTGCCTGACCAGAATTGACCTCAAGGCTGATTGTATCCTCTGTGTGCTTGCGTCAGGGAAGCAAGGTAAAAAAAAAAAAAAGCAGGCATCAGTTACACCCGGCCACGTCACTGTCACCGTCCCAGGACACAGAGGGCAGTGAGATAAATCTAGCTGCTGCCCCCAAAATAGAGCACGGGCCTCCATTAGAACAGGACGCAGGCTGTGTGGGAACAAGCAGAGGTCACTGTGGTCAGCAGAGTTATTTCTGTAGCGCCACCGGACCTCCAGGAGTTGACGCCCATTCATTCATCCGACTGCCTGCCAGCAGGGTAGGGGACACACACAGAGACACAAAAAAATGTGTACACACCTACATGCTCTGCCAATGGACGATCAGTAGGAGTGGGACGTGTTCCATTTGGTGAAAGTTACAGTGATGGTGTCCAAGTCCAAGTTGCTAATGTTTTTGTCACCTGAGGCTATTTGTGTCTTTTTCTTTGTATATGAGGGTATTTATATGAAAGCTGCCTGCTGGTGTTTGAGCTGAAGGACGATGGAAACACACCTGGTTCTGAGTGACCTCATGTCTCAGACACACTGTCTCTCTGTCTGTCTCTGTTTCCTTGGCTGGCAGTACAGCACTTCATAGCTAATGGATCACGCTTGTGCTTTATTTCTGCTGCTTTTGCTTAGCTTATATAGATGATCTACAGTAGCTTACAGACATGGATGCACACTTTGCAAAAACATAGACGACACACAAAAGGAAAACACACCGGCACGCCAACAGAATGATTTCTTACAGTCTCCTGTTCCTTCCTTTGTTCTTTGAGCCTCTCTCCCTCTCTTTCTTCGTCTTCCTCTCATACACACAAATACACACACATCAATAGTCCATTAGGAGTGTGTTGCTTTCATTACCTCCAGCTTGGCCCTGAGACAGCCTTCAGAGTGGAGTACAGCAGAGCAGAGCTGGCCAGGATTGCAGTATATATAGAGAGAAGTCTGGTAATTGCCAGCTCTCTGTTCTCTCTATCCTGTGCGTCAGGTGGAAACTATGAATCTGTGGTATCTGGGGACCACCCCTGCTGCGCTGCACCGCATCTCGCTACAACTGTCTGTCCCCCCATCGGGCACAAGTAATAGGGGAAAACAAAGAGCTTAAAGGCCTCAGAGAGTCCAACAACTGCCACTCTAACAATACACACCACCATGGGAATAAAAAAAAACCAGGCAGCCCACACTTACAGCGCAGAGGCGCCTAAAGATATACCCTTCCTCGAAGTCTCACTTTTCATTTCTTGCTTTCTACACAGAAGTAAGTGCTGTTACTGTCGTACAGCTTCCTTGTTGAAGTGGAATATTTTGTTTGTTTTGTTTCACCTGCCTGAAGGCAGAAGGAAGGGTCATGTAGCAAAACATTTCAGAGGTCCTAAAACATTTTAAAATGCTGTTTTTTTGTTGAAGTCACTTCGCAAATAAACGGCAGGCTCTATAAGATAACTAATCAGAATCAAACAAAGCAGATTGCATTTTTTTCCTCGTACTGTAACGCTGTGGAGAGTGAAATACTTTGACTAGAAATTAAAGCTATCAGTTGCCAGGCTCTTGTTGACCTTGAATATCTGTTTAGATACAAGAAAGACAAGCACAGGCCATCGAGCTCAGTGATCGAAACCCCATATTGGCAGTATTATTGTATTGTTGCAAGGTTAGTTACTTGTGTAACAGCTCTTGGGAAGCATTGCATCCACAAGCTATACTGTTAGCATCAACTATTGCAATGGATGCATCTGAGTGAAGTGTAGATGTCTTTTGTTTTTTACCTCTTTACCATTTTACTGTTATCTTTTATTCACAGTTTTATAACATTGGCTAAATGTTGGATTTTTTACCTTTTACTTATATTGTACACGGGGCGCTCCATGCAAGAGACAGCGAACTATTCTCATTCAGCACACCCTGCACAAATATCGGCAAAATTAATTAATGGAAAATTAATTCCAGAAGACAAACGTTAAGCAAACATGGCCATCATAAAATGGATTAAGTAAATTTGGATGTTCCTTCCATTAAAACCCGGCTCCAAAAGGTTGGATGCTGAGTGATAATTTACAAAACAGCCAGTGCTTACAACTGTAATGTGATGATATGATAAAATAACTGAATTGATTTTTGAAGGTACAAAACAGTCAAGAGTTGACAGTCAAAAAGATGCAACAGACTAATTTCCAGATGTGGTTGAACAGTACAGTTCTACTCTACTCTATTCTATTTTATTCCTTTCTTTTCTACTCAAGTCATTCATCACAGAAATGTTATTATACTACAAAGGGCGTTGTTGCTTACAGGCGAAATAAACAAAGATGACTTATTTTCCACACGTCCTCGTTAATCATACCTGCAGTATGTGCTATATAGAAATACTGTATATAATAGTGTTTTTCAATGTGTGGCCTTTACCAGCTCTTAGCATTTATAGAGGTGTTGACTTAATGGCCTCTTTACTGCCGCAGTCTTCCAGATAACAGTGATGTGGTTATGATAATGCTACCACGAGGTTTTTCCCATTCACCAGGCCCTGCCCTGATCCTCTTACACATAGACACACAGATTTATGAATTACCTTGAGCTAGTCATATCTCTCTTTTAGCCCTAGACGTAATCTTGCCACAGATGCATCCAGATCAATTTTTCAGGATGTCTTATTTGTGGAGTGAGCGGCGGGCTCGACGCAGCGGGGGTGAGTGTTGCGGGGGATGCAGTCAGAGTGTATCCAATTTCAGGCTGCAAAGCAAATGGCCTTGGAGATCAAGGATTATACAGCAGATTTCTAAGTCGAGCTGATATTGATTCGCTGTGCCCCTGGTGAACTCCGCGTTGTACCTTGTCCATGTAAGCTTTTAAATGTTGCTACCTTAATGGCCCCCCGCGTCAGTATAGCCCCCTGATCTATAAGGCCACAACAACTGACCTTTATGAATATGGCCTTTTTTTTGTGGATATTCCATGAACCAGTAATTCAGTGGAAAGTGTGTATGTTTTTTTTTTTTCAAGATAACACTTTTAGTTACAGGGTTGTAGTTGGTGTGTTAAAATATCAGAATTAGATTCCCTGAACACTTCCAAAGAGGAAAATTACTGTAAGCACTTTTGTGTTTCATTGTAATGCCCTTTCTGGCAGACAAAGAGCTGGGAAAGCAAGCTCTCACACACTATGCAAAGAGAGATTTCAATGCATACATTAGACAATACATCTATACTTTATGTAGTCAGAATTTGAGTCTGTGTTTTACAGAACTGTGACTACTTCTTTTATATCTGCTCACGAGAATATTTCCCATCATTTTTTCTGGCTGTCCTCATCTCAGTAAATTTGTATTGTTGGAGCCTCTCCACACTACAGCTGGTATTGATGAATGACGGCCCAGATGCTGAATTTTTCCATAGAAAGTTTACGTTTGAAACTCAGATCCTTTTCATTTCTGTGCAGCAGAGGCATTAATCAGAAGAATCTTCATCAGTTGTAATGCGTTTTGATGTGCTGTCCCACACTGAGCGGCACTCTTGGCACCCCTCTGTGACTCCACGGTCTCCATCTCCTTCGCCTCACAGAATTAAAAGTTTGTTTTCCTGCCATTTATCCATCAGTTCTGCAACTTCCGCTTCTCCCTTTTCACTCACACATAGACAGACAGTGTAAACCAGTGAACACTGTACAGTCAGATATTTGAAGTTTGGTAATTGCTTTTGGAGAAGCTGAGAAAAGAAAAAAGAACGTCGTCTAAGTCTAATTATTCAACCCCCCCCCCAAAAAAAAAAAAATATATATATATATATATATATATAAGAGAAAGACCAGCAAAAGGGGGTTGAGCTATGTGTTGGGATCTGGTTAACTCATCAAATAAGCCCATTATGGGGTAAAATCAACAGTGGAAGTGTTAGATGTGTGCTAGCGAGGGGAGAGTGTGTCCAAATCCCCTCAGTTCGCACAGCCATTACAAACAAGAGTGGATTAGCCAGCAGCCCCCTGCTGGGACAGTGAATGGATGAGAATGGGAAAAATGACGGAGTCCGCTCCTCTCCAGCATTATCTAAATAACAGGCCGGGGAATTCAATAAGTACCGGCCTCATCAGACCTCATCAGCTCCCCAATTAGGCTGCACATCATGGCGGCTGGCGGGCTGGTTGCCGTTGGTGACAGATGAGAGCCGGCGTGGTGGTGCGCCTGCCTCTGCAGCAGTGCTGTGCTGCCTCACATTCCTGACATTGTTTAAGTGAAAGCATTGCTGTGTGTGTGTGTGTGTGTGTGTGTGTGTGGGACAGGTGGGTTCTTTTCAAGGAGAATCATAAGTGCTGATGAATGGCATCAGTGTAACAACAGTGTTTGTTTTTGTCTCTATCTACTCATTTACGGTCCACGCTGACACTCAGGCCCACTTACGCTGTTCTTCTTCTGTCCTTGATGCTGCAGTGATGAGTACCTGATAGCCGGCCTCAACTTCAAGTAAGAAGGAGTTACCTTCACAGCGCTGGTGCTTGTGAACCCTAGTGATATCGATGTTGTGTGTGTCAATATCTCTCCCCTCCCACATTACCTCCCTGTGTTTCCCCAAGGGTCAGGACATGTGGAGAAAAAACACGGCTCTCCCGCATCGATTGGGGCCCATTAAGGCAGGCGAGAAAAACAAAGCCTTTTCATCACTTCTGAGATGTTTAGGCAAGGACTTACTCAAAGTTGCTATCAACAGGTCAACTGGTCCCTCTGGTTATCTGGATATCGCTCTGGGATGAAGGGGCAGTATAAATAGTGCTGAAGAGTTTGCTAAGTGTGTATTTTTTTTTCCCAAGAGAGGAATGTGCTATCAAACTGCCTTCTCCCAAACAGTGGGAGGACTGAGAGGGAAACAGTAGTGCGCTGACACAGGAAGGAAGTGGGGTCAGATTTTGGCCAGAGATTGCTTTGTTTCAAGGATTTGAACCTTTATCTTTCAAATTATTATTGTAGGGCATTCCTGCGTCAAGAATTTACACCCTATTGACCTGTTCAAACTTGAAACTTGATTGAATATGAAGGAGTCAGGGTAAACCCTCTTGCGTTGATGATACATGCCAGAAGCAGGAGACATATACATTGCAGACACGTAATGATGCTGTGCCGACAAATTGCAGAAGATTGGCTTCCTTGCTATGTTTTTAATTCACTTTATTACTCTGACGAGATAAGCCAGGAAATATTGCAATTTCCTTGGAAAACAGTTGATATATTCAGTGTGCACAAAAAAAATATGCCACTTTGTTGTCAGCAACTTTTTTTTTGAAAGACAGAGGAAAATTTGTGTCAATGCTGCTCGAGAACAAAGAGAATACCTAAGAAATGAATGAATTATGAGCCTTGGGAATGTCTGATGCACTGTTTGAAGTTCAGAAGTACAAGGGTCTGTCAGACAAAGCGCAGATGAGCAGGTTAGCCATCTAACTTTGTACCTAACTTTGCCTTTTTAGTCTTCTGAAGCTGGCTACACGGCTAATTTTAAATGAGCCAGCCAGGTCATAACCACGTCTGTGCCTGCTCGTGTTAGCGGTGTTTATCAGAGTACCAGAAGACTATAGAGATTAAGTATAATATTGTGCAGACATTTTAGTCATATGTCTTCCACAATGTCTTGATGAAGGTTGATTCACCAAAACATAGCTCTAAATACTGTTGCGTGTTGACGCTGTGCAGGAGTTTACACCTGTTTGTCTCATACAGGTGTGAGATTCATTTTCAGTTGAGCAAGAACAAGCATCATGAAATGTTTCAATGTGTCAGTTTGCAATCTGTTGACAGCAACACTTTTAACACATTATGTCCAACAATGACACCAAGATCATTTTGGTTAGTAGCAGGAAACCAATAAGTGGTAATGGTAATGTCGTAAAATAGCTGAAGACTGTGAGAAAATAAGGTAAAAGAGACGGATGTTGATGAGAGTGATAGATATGATTTTTATGAGGTAAGATGGCAGACCTTCCTGTGCTGGTTTTGTGATTATGTCTGTGAGTGCGTTTGTGTGTAAAAGACTGTGTGTGTGTGTGTGTGTGTGTGTGTGTGTGTGTGTGTGTGTGTGTGTGTGTCTGTGCACGGCTGCTCTTTTGAAAGTGAAAGAGCAAAGAGAGCTGCACCTGCAGCTTCTATCAACCAGTGGAAAGCTCCTTTCAGCACAGCATTAATTACAGTGTCTGCAGCTTTGCTTGGCTCAGACAGGCTGGTCTCCACGCAGCCAACCAAATCCTCTCACACATAGCTGCCTTCCTCTGCCACAGAGTCGCCTGATCCCTAATCAGCCACGGTGCCACTCTTCATCGATCCCCAATCAGTTACAGTAAAGGGGACGCTATAGAACCCCCCTCTCGCACACCCCCTCCACCCCTTCTCCCCTTATTAGTCAGGTGCCCCGCTTTCATTGATCATAAATCAACGTCACTGGCAGCATTGATCATCAATCACCCCCAGTGACATTATTGATCTGGCTGGTCCCTCAGCTATAGGCCTGCCCTCAGCTCTCGGCCCACATTGCGGCCCGGCTGTGGCGTATTGATCCCCCTCAGATACAGTATTGAGGGCTCTTTATTGATAATTCATTTATTGTGCTGTAATTTCATTTTCTTTCCTGTCCATACCGTTGTTACTGGAAGCCCCTGCGGTGGAAACCTCGTTAACAAACACAGCCTTTTGTATGCTTCACCGTGCTGCTCCAACTGATGTGGCTTTCTTCTATTTGCAGCTTGAAGCATATTTTCCGCCTCTGTTCAAATGTCATTATCAATTTGCAGCCAATGGTAGCCTAAAGGTTAGATAACCCTACTTATAACAAGAAAATCTTATGTTTGAAACCCTGGACCATCTGGGAAATTCTATGAGAGGCAAAGTACCATTTAGCAAGACGCCTAACATCCAATTTTTCTTTCAAGGTTCTGGCCAACAATAGAGGAGTTTGTAATGCGCTCTGAGTGTGAATTTGTGTAACTCTATGAATGTCAAGCAGTGTGGTGCTGAAAAACATCATGCATGCTCAGCAAAATCTCTTCTTGATAAATAAACCTAAATGATTTAGCTGTAACATTATGTGGAGGCGGTGTAAAGCTGAGTAAGAGGTTAAAATATGTATACAAGTCCAAATGCTTGATGTAAATAATGAAGCCTTCACAATATACTAAAACCACGCTTATAGAACATGGACTACATAGCATCCTCTAAGGTGTACTTTCAGAGCTCAAAACGGATTTATTCGGATTCTCATATAGTGTCATATATACCGAGTAATATTTGCTGTAGGTCTGGTGGATGGGCAGTTGAATTAGAAAGCGCCCATCTGTATGATTCATCTCTATAGATGGGAGGTTTCACGGGTCACTGGAGGCGTTGGCACTGTTATAATACTCTGCTAACAGGGACAGAGCTAGCTTCACTGTCTGCCCACACAGGCAGTGACACAGACGGAGGCAGCAGAGGTCAACCCCCACAGGCAAAGTACAGCAACAGCTGCTCTTAAGTCCGTCTGCCACAGCCAAAACAGTTTGCCATGAAAAGAGATCTCCGCAGGCAAGGACCAGTTTTATGCCATAAGGCCAAAGATAACCGACGAAGGCTTATTAATCATTGTTAGTTTATCTTGTTGCTGTCTGAGTGAGGTCTCTTTCCTTTAAAGTTTGCTCATTTCATAGGAGAATTTGTTATTGCAACATTACTCCAATGCAGATGCTCTGCATTGCATAATGTTCATACATTTTTGTTACTTTAGTATTGATAATGGAATGGCAGTATCAGCAACAAAAAAAGCCTTTTGTCTGCTGGCTGTCCAACTTTGAGTGATGGACAGAAAGGGGGTCTCATTTGCCCATTGTTGGCAGCAACATAAATTCAATGTGTTTAGATTTGTGTGCTCATCCAAAGCAGCATACTTGAGTTAGTGCGATGGGAACTTGAATCGGAGACTGTGTCATGGCTGAGAACCACTGAAAATTTCATGAGCTTTGTAATTGCCCTGTTTTGAAAAAGAATGTTCTACTCTCTCCAGTCCAATCAGGCAGCTACGTTTTATTTGTTGCTTTTACAAACTATGAAACTTGAGAAATAAGACAAATCAACAATATAGCATAATGGAACGTAACATGTGTCTGCATTACCAGCTTATCCTCAAAAATGTGTTTAGGCTTGTGTATGTGATGTTTCGTACTGCATCAGCCGGGTCATATTATAAGTGTTACTGCAAGCCAAAGACAGCTGAACTTGTTTCATCATTTCAGTGATGAAGAAGTGATGAAGACCTTAAGATGAGTCTCCAAACCAGACGGCAGGCCTACTTGGCTCGCCGCTTGTACAGTACATTTGTCTGTGACGAATTTGACTCACATCGTCTACTGCACATTGTAGTGTTTTCTTAGCTGGGATCTTATTTCGAAATCCACTCTACAAATAGTGTTTTCAGTCTTAAACTATACTCTTACAATTTTGAAGCAACCACAATGTGGCCGCTTGTAATTGCCACCCTGGCCAGCTGCGTAAAGCAGACACTGATACTGAGACCTACTGCAGCAACAAAGATGTTGGCAGTGTGGAGCAGCATGTGTGGGTTTAGCATTAGAAACATCTGCCACCACCACTTTAAAATTGCAGCTGGAACCAGCGACACTCAGATATGCCACTTGGAATGAATGCGGTGAGGACTGTCTGCTTGTATAAATGTTTAAATCTTTTAATATATGGATGGAGGATTGTGAGTCGTTTATTAGAGTTGGCAAACACGCATACACCAACTTCTACTCACTGGCACACCTCTGTCTACTCTGTTGTTCTTTAGTTATTTGTTTACTCACCATGGCAACGCTAACGTCGGGAATGGCAAGTGGAATTAGCTGATTAAGCTAAAATGAAGTTCTCGTTTAACTGGTACCTCAGAGCTTGTCTCACAGGAGTTGGCTAGCAGCTGGAAACCCACCGTCTGTTTGGCGCTGCACTTGCTACTCTCACATTTACTGTAAGAGCATATTAATTCAGAGTCAGTACTCGAAGGCCCAATCACGTTCACCCATATTCTCATCTGCTAAAATAATTATAGCTCTGTATTTATGCAGACTCTTCTCCACCTTTTCTGTTAGATCATTTCACATCGACGTCTACACGTTCCCGGACTACCTCTTAGATATAAAGACATGCACACATCGCTTTTCCCAAGTATTCCCATAAGATGGTCTCAGGCTATTGTAGTTATCTGCTGCGTTTTAGACTGACTGTGTGCCAGACACATGAAGCTCATCTCATCCATCAGCTTTGTTTGTCTGAATCTTGTCTGGGATCAGTGTGAAAGACAGAGAGATAGATAGATAGATAGATAGATAGATAGATAGATAGATAGATAGATAGATAGATAGATAGATAGATAGATAAATAGATGGATAGATAGATAGATAGATAGATAGATAGATAGATAGATAGATAGATAGATAGATAGATAGAAAAAGCAAGGAAGAACGAAATGCAGAGAGAGGCAGGCAGACAGGAGGTAACCACGACAGAGAGAGATGCGATCGAGGGAGATGGACGGAGAGAGTGAGAGATGGATTAGCATGTCAGAGACTCCCTACATAACATTACTCTTGTTAAGTGTGCAATAGCTCATCGATCAGGCTTCTACCACCCGCATCCAGGGCTCTTCCCTCCACTTCCCTTCCCGTAATCCATAATATCATCTCAGGCCTGTACCGGCTGCCGTGCTGCAGGAGCCCTGGGAAAGTCTGAGCAGGGGCTGATCAATAGCCATAGAGCATGTGTAGCGGATGCAGGGTGAGAAGCAAGGCGTTGTTGACATCCTTCTCCCTATACTAATCTCAGTCACTCATCTATATAGTATGGATCGGAAGAGGGAAAACTGGACTGTGCCTGTCACTTCCACGATCGCTGACTCTCTCTCTCTCTCCTCTGTCTCTTTCTGTCACTGTCGCCCCATGTCTTTTTGTCTCTCTATGACACTGTATCTGTCTTTCCATCTATCTCCCTCTCCCTTTCCTCTTTGTCTCGCTCTCCTCTCAGCGCCCGCTCCATTTATCAGGCCCGTGTCATTGAGCCATGTGTGCCGTCCCTGTCAGCAAAACGGCTGGCAGACTGTCTTCATTTCCACGCTGAAGGATGCGAGGCCAGCGTGGCAGTTGTGAGAGCTATCGACTGGGATCCGTCAAAGCCCTCCCTGTAGGGAAGCTGCTGCTGCGTGCCTGCCTGCCTTCCTGGTTGGCGGCCATTCTGAGCTTGTCTGGTTTACTCTGAAAATGGCGACATATATGCTGTATTTTTGGTCCACGTCCCCTCTCGTTTATCCTGCACACCTGCCGTATGTTTTTCTATCATAACTACTCCTCTGTTTTTATCCGTTGTTATCTATTTCTTGAACACCGTCCCTTTCGCTTCATGTGTCTGTCTGTGTCTCTCCATGTTTCTCTCTCTCTCCCTCCCACTCTTTCTCTCTCTCTCTCTCTTTCCCATAAGACACAGCTTCCTCGGTCCGGGCAGACAGGTCAAGCTGGCTGATGGGAATCAGACAGTTGTTGATCCAATTAGAGATCCCCTCGAGCAGCATCAGAGTACAGCTGAATTCCAATAAAATACTGTCCTCTTTCTTCCTTTTCCCTGTTCTCTCCAAACATGTCCTTACAGTAAAACACAGCAAGCCATCCAAATGACTTTTCAGAGATGCTTAGCTCATGGAACTTCAAGCCAAGAACCTGTAGGAACCCTGAACCAAAGTTGTTATTGAGAAGTGGAAAGCTTCCTTTCACTGAAGCCTTTCAGAGTGACATATTTTGGTACAAGTGGCTGAACAGTTCCCTCTGTTCGCACTCTTTAGGGCTTTGCACACACCAAGAGGAAAGCAAGGCTGGCCCAGTTTGACTCCAAGCCCTTGTAAGAGGCCTCTTTTGTAACTGTCTTGATGGTGAAAAGCTGGCTGTTTCACTGAGCAAAACCTTTTACCAAGCCCTTCTGCAGCTCGGGGGCATTCCTGCATTGATTTCACCATTCAGGCCAAACAGATGTACAGTCCAATTCTGAGCAGAGAATGAATGTATGATGTGCTGACATTGATGTATTATAATGCATGTGCATTCATGTATCAAGATGTTACTCAGTTGGCCTTGCGAGACCATCCGGAGCACGCAAGCTCTCTTTGTCCACAGATACCAGAAAGAAAAGGAATGGTGAGATTTGATGTTCTCGCTGCGCTGGCTCTTATTCTGCAGACAAAGGGCTGATTTCCCCCAGATGTCGGCCCATAGGAAACAGCAATAATTACTTATGCACGCAGCGCTAATAAGTGAAACTTGCAACAAGCTTCAGTTTAATTGGCTATTGTAATTGCACCGTCTTGTACAGAAGTACATGTGCATGCACTTATTGGTTCATTTTACTGGGTTGTAATGTGTTTATTGATGAGCAAAAAGCCATGACTATCTCCTCATAACCAAATGCACAGTGTGAAGTATGATTGAGCCGAGCCTGTGATCAAATGAGGCTGGCAGCACATCTTACTCTCACTAAACTGTGTTGTACTGCCCCTCTTGCTTTTGTGTGTATGTGTGTACATGAGTGTGATTGGTCTTTGGTGTGCACACTCCAAGGCACACATGTATGCGCGTATGTGTGCGGTCACCCCTCGTTAACGTGTTTACCAGTTCCCACGGCAACCCACATAAAAAACAATTAGGGGTTCCCATGGAGCACCTTGTTAGCGGTAGTTGTTGACCTCTGACTAAAAGCACTTTATGTCTTTTTCCCATGATTTAGATGATCATTAAAGGGCAGCAAATTGGTTCATAACTGAACTTTTTTTTTTCAAGCGGACCCCCTACAACACATGTTCTGGAGCTGGAGCCAGCGTGAAATGTGTTGTACTTGGAGCCTGTGACCTAAAGACGCAGCATCAGCAAGCTAGCATGTACAGCCAGTGGCCTAGTTTATTCTAGGCTGTGCCAGTGATGACGGTGTGTGGTGAGAGGTCTAAGAAAGGTTTTTAGGCTGGCAGCAGTTTGTATTGTGTGTGTATGTGTCTGGGTATTTCTGTGCGTTTTCAAGGGTTATAGCAGAGAGCCTTTAAGGGCAGAAGGAGGGTGTGTGTGTCAGGGCTACAGAGGGGTGAGTGTGATCACAGGGTGGGTGGGGTGGTGTGAGGCTGTTGATCTTGGGCTGGAGTCTTAAACAAATTGGATAGTTCGCTGTGGGAACTGGGGATGTAGTCACAGGGGTAACGTCAGCATGCTCTGTGTCAGATTCTCCAAATCTCTCCGATAGCTAATTATCTCCCAGCGTGCCAGAGGAGAGGTTTGGAAGAGCTTTTGTTGTTTTTTTTCTGCAGCGTCTCTCTCACTCTCCCTTCCCGGCAACACTCTCCTGGGCAGACTGTGAGAAGTTTGGTCCCATAGTAGAGCCTAAAGCCACATAAACACACTCACACAAATGTTTTTTGGGGGGGGGGGTTTCTAGAGAAGTTTGTTTGCATATGTTTGGCCCTATAGTAGCCCTTGAGCAGCATAAATGCACTCACACACACCCTTTTTGTTGTTGTTGTCTCAGACACTTACTGTATCTACAAAATAATTCTCTCAAAATGTGGCGGCATTTACAGTAGCGACATGTCAGAAAATGGAAACGAACAGACAAATCATCATGTTAGCTCATTAACACCCAAATCCTTTCATTCAGCTGGAGAACTCCCTCGTCATAAGTTCACTTCACATCAGGTTATTTTATTGCTGTCACCGCCCTGTCAATCCCGACAGCATTTCTTTCTCTCCTGTCTTGTGATGCTGCATTATTATCAAGGCCCAAGCACCTCTAACATCTGGGAGCGGAGATTAAAGCATCAACAATTCTCTCGGTGGGTGTCATATCTGGCACGGCGTGATGAAAGGTCCCGTTGCTCACCTTCCTGCAGACAGCCCCGTCGTTGGCCTGTGTCGTCACAGAGCGGCCGTGTCACGAGCTGCCAGGCCTGTAATGCGAATGCGATGACAGGTCCCATCTAAGCCACCAGGTGCAGGGCAGCAGTGGTGCAGTGTTTGGACAAGCTCGCTGCCTCAGTGTGTACTGTACTGTTGCTGAACTGTACAACCTTCCCGGGGAACGAGTGTTTGATCCTGGTTTAGATCCTCACTCTACCTCTGTTTTCCACCCATCTGTTTCTCTTATCTGTTTCACTCTCTTCCCATTTTTTGTGTCTTGTTTCTCTTACTCTCTCTGTGCTATCCAACTGTCTGCATTCCCCTCTCTCATCTCCAGTCTGCTTCCAAGGAGATTCCGATCTCGCTGACGCAGACTGAAAAGGGGACAGACACTGTTAAGACCCCCAGATCCCCAGCCAAGAGAGCCACCCGTTTCTCACGAGAAAAAGCTCACTAAGAACTTTCTCTGCTTTTTTTTTTACATATCCCTCTCTTCCTTCATTGAGGCTGTCTTTCTTCAGTTTTTTTCCCTCTCCTTCCACAGGATCTCATCAGAAGCGTCCTCTACCTGAATCCATATTTGTCTCTTTTGGTGCTCACCTGCAGCTCAAGTGTGAGAAAGTGCCCTTTGAGAAGTTATCTTTATAGCAACGTAGGTCATCACAACACTTTCATCAACCTTTTATCGGCAATTATGCACACAAAAGGTTGTTGATACAGAGACAGCTTAGATGAGGGCGCAGTACAGGGGGCTTTTTTTATTTTTAATTGGATTAATAACAGCTACTTCGTGTCATGTTTCCCTGCTGGTTGAAATGGTCAGAGTTCCCCCAGTGTTCACTCTGAGAACAACAGCATTAATATCAATGACAGCCTCTACTCAAACAGTACAGCCCAGTGAGACGCTTGCACTCGTAGCTGGGAAGTGGAAAAAGGCATAACATTTCAAATAAAAGACAAGATGGCTGTTAAAGTAAAACACAGAGGGATAACGTGTCAGGAACAGGAACGCCTTCTAGAAATAAGCTTTGGCTGACAGAGCGGTCCATTACCATCTCAGAGGTATTTACAAGAGCGATTACTGTGATTATTATTTCAACAATACCCTGCAATGGTCTTTCATGGGCTGCCAGCCTGGGCCGGGGTAGGGAGAACCTGCCAACATCGCTGGTCTGGGAATTTATCTAGAAGCTCCATAGGAGGGCAGAGAGGAGGAAGGGTGGAGGGAGGGACAGAGATATGATGGTAGAAGAAGAGAAATGCGACACAGTTCAAAAGGACTTCTGTCCTTCTGAGGGGTCGCAGTATGTAGTCCTCCTAACATGATTTTGTCCTCTCTCTGTGCAGCTCCCACGGAGCCTTTGCTGTGCAAATTTGCCGACGGAGGACAGAAGAAACGCCAGAGCCAGAGCAAGTACCCTCAGAACGGGAGGCCGTGGCACAGAGAAGGCGAGGTAAGATGTAACACCAATGCAGAGGCTGTCCTCCCTCAACATGTCCCACAAGAATAAAGAGTCTTTCATAGGGTGCTGGTAGAGTGCAGAAGAAATCAGTGTTGTAGTGCAGATCTCAACGCAAACTAGATTTCAATTTCTGCATGAGAAATTCTACAAACAATGCACTTTGCATCCAGCTTCCTCAGCTTTGCTCATCAAGCTGCAAGGTGCCACATGTAGAACAATGGGATTTCGCAAAATTTAGTCCATTTACTTGGTTTGTACTGACCAGGAGTCAGTGGAAAGAGACTGCTGTTACAATCCAGCATCACCTTTTTTATGTTCCAACTACACTTGAAGGATTGCATGCTTCTTTCATTGCCAATTCCTTAATTCTGGCTTTGACAAATTCAGTCAATATGCAATATACGTTCACATTTTTACATAATTTCCTTGAAATTAGAGACCCTTATATGGCCAAAAATTATAAGCCAACTCAGTTAAACTCTTTCCATTCCAACATGTTGACGTTCTAAACAAGAAGTTTACCTCTGAGGTAATGGTTTTTCTAATAGCAGGCCCCACCCTGCTCACAAGGCCCCTTGAGAAGTTGGCTACAACATCTGGCTTTATGTAAACCACTGCTGCCTGTCATTTGTATTTACTCTAAGGTATGGAGCTGTTATAAAAAAGAAAGAAAAATACCCCAGATATCGATCAAACTGCCCCCGGATGTATAGGCGCTGTCACCTAAATTGCATCTCAAACCGAACGCCCCACTGAACACGTATATTCCCGCCATACATCAGAATGCCGGGAAAACAGAAATTGGATACAGGGCTATGGTAACGTATTCATCAGCAACATGTGGAGACAAGGTTAAAGTGTCTTCATGGGCTACCAACCTGCTATACTGGGAAGGACACACGAAGGAGACAGGCAGAGGAGTGCTTCAGACTGGACTATATAGAATAGAGTGAATACACACACACACACACATTCAATGGGGCTGACAGTTGTGCTGAAACGGCAAGGTAGGGGAGACCAGGAGAGATGAAATGTTTGTCCTTCAGAAAACACACGCTCTCTGTGTGTCTGTGTGTGTCTGTGTGTGTCTGTGTGTGTGTGTGTGTTAGGAAGGGTATGTGTGTTTGTGTCTGTCCATCATATGTTCAGCAGCCCTAACGCCTATAAGCCAGTGGAGCGTGTTTAACCTAAATCACATTGCTACATCCCCTCACAGGCCCACACATTGACGGGGGTCAGCTCAGTTGACTTGAGGTAGAGTGAGATGACTGTGTATGTGTGTGTGTGTGTGTGTGTACTTCATCTTGAAGGGTATAATAAGGATCAAGACAAAGTCCTACACTGCCAAAATAGAGGAAACATCCCTTTTGTCCTTTTGCTGTATTTATTCCCCACCCTTTGCCTCCTCTACATTAAAGACACATTATCTTTGACCTGAGTTTAAAACAGCAGCTTACTGTGTCTCACCGATCCTACCTCCTGTAAAATATGTTTATTTACTACTAATTTGCATTTCCGAATACGTTCTGGAGGAAACATAATTGCGGCCTGGATAACATCCACCGGCAACATTTTTCTCATCCAGGAAGAGTGACGTCTTTATACTGCTTAGAAGTCAAATACAAGAGTCATACAAAGCAGAGGACTTTAAGACCTGGGTTTGTCCCTCCATGTTGTTGGGTTAAAGTAACTAAGACATTTTCTAAAGTTGTGGAAAGGTTGTGGTTTTGGATTAATATTTAAAAAGTAGATGCATCCCGTCTCGAGCTGTAAGTCATCATTGACTTTTCTGATATTTAATATAGACTGCAAAACTTTAACCAAGTGCTTTGAGTTGCCTAAATGTAACATAATATAACATAAAAGGCATATACGTTTAAGCAGACGGGGTTGGTGTCACACACATAGACACACTGGATATCGATATGACTGAAAAAAGACATTAAACTACAAGCTAACCTTCAAAAGGCAGCGACGCACAGTTACTGTGTGTTCAGACAGAATGCAAAGCTAGCTGACGCAGCTTTATGAATCCACTTCATAAACCTACAGAGACAATAATAAAATAATAAAAAATAATAAATAACGTTCTGAGTTTCTGGAGAGTTCAGTCAGAGGCTGAGCTGAACACAAACAGACAGGAACAATCTGCGTCCTTTGCTAGCTACAGCTAACGTCTGTCTGCGTTGGTGCGGAAAAAAATCGTCTGTTTGCGGCAAATAAATGCAGATATAGGCAAACATTTGCTTTGCTTTCTGTCTGAACACACCTTTAAACTCAAAGGCTGCGTGCTCCTCCTTGTGTTTTCATCTGAATTTAAAGTTCTTCTTATTGTCTCAGTAAGCGAAGAAATCCCTCCTCTGTATCACCCCCCTCTCCTTCCCTCCACCCCCCCCCCCCCCCCCCTCTCTCTGCCCCCTCCCTCCTGCCATGTTTCACATTAAGGCACGGCGGCGTGACTGAGAGGTCGAGGTTTAACAGCCTGAGTTCAAGGCAGTGTGTGTGTGTGAACGTGTAAATCTGTAGCTGAACACTGAATGTGCTTGAGTGTGTGGCCATTTATTTGTTAATGTGTGTCTTTATGTGCTGTTGTTTTGCTCTCCTTGAGGGAGCCGATCTGAGATTTAGACCTTCAGCCAGAGGATGTGTTTTACATATTGAGGTAATTTTAGCTCCCTAACTTCACAGAGAAATATTTGAATTAAGTGTTAGGATTTAAATTGAGGCTCGGGTTAGATTTAGGACCTCAGTTTAGTTTCAAGATTAGAATTAGAGTTCCAACTCTGTTGCATGTACTTTTCTGTAACACAAAGTACTTTTCCGTACACTTAGTACTTTTGAAATATCACCACACTCAAGACATAATACCAAGGTTCAAGGAGGCTGAAAAATCAAACACAGACAAAAGGAGGCTCTCTGCACACTTCAGTTGCTTTTCTGTATTGATTCATCATCACTTTTTTTAAATTGCATCTCCCTCGTGTACTTGCATTAAAAAGCACAGGCTCTATTTGATGTCATTATGAGCTCTGGGATTTGTACTGATAGTGACTGAAAGCTTTGCTGTATCATCTTATCCTGAACCTAAATGTGCAGAGTCTTGTTATCTCAAATTTCTCTCAACGTATAAAAAAGAAATACATAAAATAGATAAACAAATACTATCAAACAAATTTGTCTATCTTATCTATAATAGTGATCATCAGTTGAAGAAAAGAAAGAAAGGGTTTCAGAATAAGGTTAGGGTGAGATTTAATGCTCAGCATGTAGCGGAGAATGTTAAGGTTATGGTTAAAGGACTAATACATACTGTGGACCTCATTTACACCTGGTATTAACATGCAGTCTGATACGTTATCTGGATATTGATATCTGATCATGCAGTAGGCCTTTGCATTCACACCATTAATAAACATTCTCATTATCTCGATTCTGCCCACAGTGTGATCGGATCTCAATATGCAAATTGGGTAGATGGTGCTCGTGGACTACTTACTGTCTTTTGCTGTGGACGGGGTCATCTGTAGCTCTTTGCCTGGCTTGCTTGAGAGAGAGAGTTACGAGACCTTTCAACAGATTATTTTCTTACACCTTACATCTACACCTGGCTGAGTGCCGATCACAATGCAAGTCAGACCACCTCCAGATATGGTCTGGCTGGTCCGACATCATTCAGATAGCAATGCATTCTGCGTGCATTTAAGCCTCTAGGGTCAATAGAAAGGCCCTAGTATGCCATGCATGCATGTGTGTGTGTGTGTGTGTGTGTGTGTGTGCGCGCGTCCTTATGGTCATTGATCAGCTGTACAGGCAGGGCATGGGGAGATGGGAGATAGGCATCACATGTTAGTCTGTTTATCAGAGCTGAGGCCATTCCTCACTTCGCTCCCTGTGGCAGCAGCCCACACCATTCACCACAACTCTCTCTCTCTTCTCTTTCTTTATGTCTCTCTACCTTCTCCCTCTCTGCAGTATGTCTCACTCGGCTCGTATCTCTTTCCCTCACTCTCTTCTTCTCTGTCTTTTTTTTTCTATCTTGAAGCGCTCTCTCCTTCTCGCCATCTCTTTCTCTCCTACTTTGTCTCTCTGTCTCTTCTTCCCTGTATTTGAAGTCTTCCCAGATCCCACAGCAACATATGGAGAGAGAGAGAGAGAGAGAGAGAGAGTGGGTGACTCACTGAGACTAAGGGAAAGAAAGAGAGAGGGAACACATTGCATGATCAGTCAGGAGTTACAAGGGGTTGAGTGCTGCAGGGTGGCTGGTGGTGAGGATTGAGAAATATATGACAGATTTTCTTGTAAACTACCCAAAGTGGGAGTCTAGAAAGTGCTGTCTCTCGCTGTCTCATGCTGACAAACATATTAGTCACTGCATATACGGCGCACACACACACACACACACACACACACAGACACAAGCGCCATGGGTGCTCATTCTTTTCTCTCTCTCGCTCTCTCTTTTCACTTCCTCACTCTCTTTCACCAACACACACACTCCTACACACAAAAACTTTCAAAGTCACACTTCTCAAGCACCTACTCTGGGGGAATGAGTGTAGATGAAAAAAACATCCGGCTTTCCACTCTGTGTGAAAGCCTGACAGATGTCCGTGTGTGTGTGTGGCCACGAGGCGGGGAGAAAAAATAGAGAGCAAATCTGTGTATGGAAGGCAAAAATACAAGGAGGGAGTGTGTGTGTGTGTGTGTGTGTGTGTGTGTGTGTGTGTGTGTGTGTGTGTGAGGACACAGAGACGATGGCTTGGCTCAGTTTTCCTGTATAAGAACAGTGCAGCACAGGTGTCCTTACAGCTAGTGAGGATAGGCTGTCCTCAACACTGTGTTAAACGCATGGATGCTTACACACACACACACACACACACACACACACACACACACTTTTTAAAGCTGTATTATTGGTATGGTAAAATGCATTTACATTCGCTTTGAAAATGCATTAGTAAGCCAAAATGCATTTTGTACACAAAAGAGCAAAAGAAGATAATTATTCACAACTTGCTAAACTTGAATTAATGATTGACTACAAGAAGCACCAACTAAGTCATTCTCTACTTCTTTTTAGTAAGTTTGGATCCAACTGTCATTATGCCACATTTTGGCATTTTCCCATATCTATAGTGGGAGACTTTTTTGTGTATGATCATTTTGGAAGAACTTTTCTGTTAAATCATCATATTTGCTGCCTGAGGTGAGGAAGTATAACTCGATTTCGACCCAATTTAGGATGCAAATTTAAGGCAGATAGCTGCTCTCTCTTTGAATGCCAGGTCTGTCTGTGGCAGGGCCAAGCTTTCTTCAGAGGGTCCTCACAGTAAAAAGTCAAGGTTTTTTTTTTCAGTCTTGGATCCAGCTCAGACAAAAACATGTACACATACACAAACCGTCTCTGTCTTTTCCTCTCTCCTTGTTGCGGAAGAGCCAAGAGCTGACTGCATCAGTAATCAGTCATTGGCCATGCAGGGTTCCCGGTCAGGAGATTCTCTGCTGTGGAATTCATCAGCACATGGAACCAAGGGCAGCACTTAGGGGAGTTATCAGCCTCACCAGACAGCTGGCCATGTCTGCCACTGCTATTAACGCGCATGTGAACACACACTCACACACACACACACACACACACACACAAACATGCAGACAGGCATGCAGCGGGACTCTCTTCATCTCACATTTAGCATAAAGAGAGTGTATAAATACATACACAGAGACCTTTTGCACATATGGACACACGAATAAAGTAGAATATATATAGATATAAAAATACTGGGGCTGATGCAAGTCCCTTCATCCACCCTTTACAGCTTCATATAAAATGTCTCTGAAAGTCTTTTTAATTAGTTGTGCAAATACACTCTCACACAAATTGAAAACAAAGACCGACCACCACCACTCACACATGCGTCCACACATCTCTAGTGCCATCAAGTTCTTACTCATTTGGTGGAGATTCTCTGTTTTTGCTGCCTCTCGTGGGTTTGGTGTAGGCTCACTGACAACACCCCCCCCCCCCCCCCCCCACCCTGCTCCTCAGAGCCTCTATTCCCTTAACGGTGTAGCTCAGTGTAGGTAGCCCTCTGGAGGAACAAGGTCAAAGAAGTGGTACAGAAAGACGGGAGGAGGGTAGATTAAGAGGTGAGGGATGAAGAGAGAAAGGAAGAGAACACAAGATGATGGAGAAAGAAAGGAGAGGGAGGGAGAGTAAAGTGAGAGAGGAAGGGCAAGAAAAGGGAGTGTGTGTGTGTGTGTATGTGTGTGTGTGTGTGTGTGTGTGTGTGTGTGTGTGTGTATGTGTGTGTGTGTATGCTGATGAAATCTGCCGTCCTCAGCAGACTCCCGTTAAAAGAAATCGGATTAGCTCTCCTCCGGGAGAGAACCTTCAGGAATGCAGATGACGGATTGTGGCGCACAGGTTTCTCTCCTGGACTCTAAGAGGGCCTCACACACACACACACAGTTAAACACACACACACACAGTTAAACACACGCGCGCGGACACACCATCAGCAGACAAAGAACTCAGTTTTCCGCTCACTCCTTTTCTCTCCAAAGGGCATTTCTTCATTTCCTCTCATTCATAAAAACATGATTGTACGTGATTGAAATAGAAAGAGGCGTCTTCAATACCAATTCACTTTGTCCTATTGACTAAGCTTTTTCACACATTGGTTTTGTCACTTGTCAGTTTTTCCAATTTGAAATGAGTTGATTTTGATTTGATTTAATTTATTTTGAACAAAAAGAATCGGGGTGTAGATTAAGTTATTCCCCAAGTACAATGAAGGTACAGCAAATTATCTTGGTGACATTGGTGCAGGAACATATTGACAGATTTCCCAGAGACAATCAGAACATAGCAGCACAAAGTAACACACAGTAGACAGTGACAGAATGTGGTCCAATGTATATATACTATACAATTTAGAAGATATTAATCTTACCTGACAAAGGACTACCGACTGAAATGTTGTGATATGCATAAAATAACCGATAGTGTGAAGGATTTCTGGTTCCTTCACAGGTTTTGCCCCGACGCACCAGTCATTAAGACTGAACGTCTTAGTAGTTGGACATTGTGGGAGATACACTTATTTGCTTTATTGCAGAGATGTACTTAGATGACAAGATTGATACCACTCTCATGTCTGCACACTATATATTAAGGTACAGCCAGCAGGAGGTTATCCTAGCTTTGCATAAACATTTGAAACAGGGGGAAACCGCTAGTATGGCTCTGCCCAAAGGTAGAAAAAAGCTGCCAGCACCTCTATGGCTTATTAGGGTTAGGGTTAGTAACACGTCATAATAACACGTCATTAACACGTTTTGTTTGTTAAATCTGTACAAAAAACTAAATGTAAAAACATGCAACGTTCTCGTCTAACTCTCAGCAAAAAAGCAAATAAGCACATTTCCCAAAATGTGATATAAAGAAAAATACAGACAGCGAAAAAGAAAAAAGTTGTTGTTTCTTGACCAACTTTGTTATCTGTAATGTCTTTTCAATTGTTGCAATTTCTCTTATTGCAGTTTAATGTCATTTTGTGTTTCTTTCTGATCCTACTCTCTTAATTTGGGATTAATCCTGCATGTTTATTGTTTTTTCTCTTTCAGACTGGCATGGCGTTAACATATGATCCCGCCGCAATGCAGAATGGGTAAGAGCTTGACAGTCAATCCATCCTTGGCACCATCTAATACACTCACCTCTTGGCTCATAGGACCCCAGTCAATAATACTGCCATACATAAAGATTAATGTAGTGTCTGCACTTTGTTACTGTTTGATTAAGGAAATCTATATGGACTTCAAATATTGGTTTTCATTGTTTGGGTCGGGTGAAAAATGGCAAAGGGTGGCTGAGTGAGCCCGTGTGTTTACGTGTGCTCGGGACTTCATGTAGGTGTGTGTTCCTGTGTGTTTCTGTGTCTTTATGTCATGACTTAATGGTGCTGTGGAAATAAATGACCCGGCAACGTGTTTTATTTTCCCCCGCAGTACTGAGACAGGAAGGAGAGTGCTGAGGTTCCCCTCTATCTCCCTCTGGCCTCAATCATTTACAGGAAGCTCCTCATTCCCCACTTCCACTTATCCCTCAGTGACTCTGAGTCAATCTCAACCAAAAAAAACTGGATGAATAGCATCACTCATTATACACAGCCTGCCATGTAAAAAAATTATAATCCCACAGATATTTGTGTTAAGCAACAGACCTGCTGGCAAAGGAATGATTCATTCTTAATACATTCGACCAGAAGTTTAGCCTAATGATCATATTCCAGAAAAAAGGGAAATAGGGTGAATTAAGTAGCAAAGAATGTAAAAGTAGTCAGCTTTATTCAAGTGTAAATCTAATGTAGAAAAAAATAAATAAAGGGAATCAGCTAGCAAAGAATGAAGTATATAGTCAGTTTAATTCTTACGTTAATGCAAAGTAGAAAATGAAAATGCAGTTGAACTGAATCTGAAAATGTAAAACAGAAATGCTACTTCACATTTGTCAGACTGTGCTTACTGGTACATCAAAATTCAAGTGCAAATTGGATTATCCGTCCATCCATCTATTTTCTGCTGCTTATCCGGGGCCAGGACGCCGTGGCAGCGTGCTAAGCAAGGTAGTCCCGACGTTCCTTCTCCCCAGTAACATTTTCCAGCTCCTCCTGGGGAATCCCGAGGCATCCCAAACCAGATGAGATATTTAATCTCTCCCAGCGTGTTCTGGGTCTACCCCGAATCATCAAACTCTGCCTCCCACACAGAGGATGTGTTGGTTGGGTTCAGGAGTTCCTCGAAGTGCTCTTTCCTCCGCTCAACAAAATCCCCAGTCAGGGTCAAAATTCTCCTCCCTTGCTGAACACAGCCCGAGCCAAGCCCTGCTTTCCCTTCCTGAGTTGTCTGACTGTTTGCAACTTCCTTGAGGCCAACCAAGAGTCCTTCTCCATAGTATCCCCAAACCCAGGTTTTTGCGTTGGCGACGAGCAAAGCCACAGCCCTTCTGGCCTCCCGATACCTGTACCTGTACGATAGCTGCTTCACAGGACCCTTGACCCAACCAAGCCCGAAAGGCCTCCATAGTGAAGTTACCCCAGAGACGTCTCACTTCCTGTTTGACCTCTTATGAATAAACGATTGTAAAACTCCAATAAGCCAAATTCAGACAGATATATTTGGGATTTGTAGAGCTATGTAAAAAGAACTGTAAGCATCAATCACAGATGTAGAGCATAATGAAAATCCGTTGAATTGAATAATGTTTTACAGCTGGGGTCTGTGAGACCCCAAACAGAAGTAATTGTAATATTTTCTGTAGTGTACTTGTCACTTCAACATCAGTTCAAAATCAACGCAATTCAAGCAAGTACAAAGGAAAAGTCATGAAGTGTCAAGCTGATAACAATGTTATGTATGGTTTTTGAGTCAGTCAGGGGTCTCCAGGACTCCAAACAAAACATTTGGGTTAAAATATAATGTAATACACAACATCAAGAGCAGATACTGTATCTTGAAATTGAATGCGAGGTCGCCAGACCTAGTACATAACTAATATCCTCGGCCAGTAATATGATCTTCTGCTCGGGTGACAGACTATTGGACATTCCTCTTAGCCTCCCAGGGGATCACAGAGACATTAGGTTGCTATAAACCTTCAGAAATTAGATGAAGTAGCGTAGCCGACCACTCTGCTTCTCTGCAGCTCATCAAATCTTAGCTTCTTGAAATGCATTGAGTTTTCTCCAAGCTCAGCCTACAAGCGTGCTACTTAAGGCATACAGCCGGCACGATACAGTATAGCCTTAATACTAGAATCCACGGTGGGAAAAAAAATACAGACAACCTCCTACTTTATATGACGACAAAGCTCAATTTGATGTGATAAAACCCGACTTTTCAATTGAGAACGCTATAAGACACTTCATGAAACTTTTATGTGGCGTTCGAAATATAATATATGGCCAAGTGTTTGCTCTGAACAAGCTACCGGATAAATCCACAGTGTGTTTGTGTGTGTGTGTGTTCTTCTTTGAGAGCGTGTTGTTCTCTCTTATATAGACAGAGAGACCTTTGTAGATCTGTCAGTTAACACACCATTTTTGTATTAAGGTAACAGAATTTCACATTTACGTTATGTCCTATATACCTATTATATATAATATGAATTTGACAAACTAATTCTGCTGTCTTCTCCTCTTTCTGTTCTCTCTACCTTCCACTACTCTTCACCTCCTTTCCATTTCTCTCTTCTCCACCCTCCTTCCTCTCTTTCTCTCTCCCCCTCTTCCTCCCTCTCTGTCCCTTCTCAGGTTCTACTCCTCGCCTTACAGCATCGCCACCAACCGCATGATTGCACAGACCTCCATCACGCCCTTCATCGCTGCTTCCCCCGTTTCCACATATCAGGTGGGCCATAATGCACTGCATTATGGGTAGATTGCTGTCTGTGTATGTGTAATGTGAGGGTTTGCTTTGTGTAGGGGGATGGAAGAGAGGGGGCGGGCTGCAAAACAGCGTGAGGTTCTCTCTTCTTCTTCTTCTCTCATCGTTTCTTCGCTGCTCCAGCTGTGCTCGATGACATCTGTTTCGTAGGCGGCAAACACAACAGGCATCAGAAAACAAGCAACAAAAAAAGGGGGGGATTAAAATAAAAAGGCTGACAGGGTAGAAAAAAATAAAATCACCCATCAAGAATGAAAGTGTCTAGGAAAAACAAACACTTTCCTCCCTGCCAGCTTCCTGACCTCTTTTGTGCTCCCTCAGCTGCTAATGCAATGAAGGCGTCTTTTTTTTTTTTTTTTTTTTTTACTAACTTCGATGCACTCGCTTCCTCTTCCAAAGTGAATTTCCACATTCCTCATGGCTGTGATCTGTGGAGTAATGAAACAGTACAGAACAGTAACGTGAAAATTGGCTGCGTGAGATGTCAAGAGCGTTAACCGTTTTCCGTCACTGCGCATTTCACGCAGCACCCTCTGCTGAATCTAAACATCAAGAGGCACTGCCACTGTGCCCTCTCGCTCTGACACTATCGTTTAACATCGGCTCTGTTTGGTATGCAGAGACAGACAGACGAGGATAGTGAGCAAGAGAAAGGAGATGAAGGATAGATGGGGAAATAGAAGGGACAGATGGAGAGAAAGACAACTAGGGAGAGGAGGAAAGATAGCACGGGTGGTGGCGATGGCGATGGCTCGGATGGGGGGGGGGCTGTGCAGAGGAGGGGTGTTGCTGAAGGTTGCCGTGCCCGTCTTTGAGGCACGCTTGATTAAAACTCTGGTCCAGTACCTGCGGTGGAAGGGTAGGGGAAAGAGGAGGAGGGAGAAAAGTGGGCCAGGGCGTGTCTCTAATCCGCTCTCGGAAGGCTTCCCAAATTGATTTATCAAAAACAATGGCCAGGCTTTTGAGGAATATTAATCCTCACAGTTTCAATATCGGGCAGCTCTGCCACTGCTTCCTGTAATATTGCCCTTCAGCCAGTCACGGCAGGAAGGTGAGTCCTTCATCTTCTGTTCAAGTACAAAGAGACAGAGGAAAAAGAAAGAGAGAAGACAAGCCAGGCAGCCACATATGCCAGACAAAAGGAAATCACTTCCTTTTATGATGGAAACTATCGCCTTTGTAATGAAAATCTCATGGTGCATAGAAGTGGCCGTATATGCCATTCCTTCTTTTATGTTTATGTTAAGTGGATATTTTTTTTGAGCTACTAGTTTGATGGCAAAGATTTATCAAATCTGCAAATGACCCATGCCAACAGCAGTGTTCTGGTGTTCTTTTAAGCCTGGCTCCGGTGAGCTTGAATGATGATTGGCTTTGTTTCCTGGAAAGAGCTTTGATGATCCACATGACAGGAGCCAGTCCAGGCCAGATCACTACCAAGATCTCAGCTAGTGCCGCCAGCCAGCCGTGGCCTGGTTTACATCACTGGCTCTACAGACTGGCTCACTGGCTGACTAAATATGTTGCTGGCTGGTTGGATGTGAGGCTGGCTGGCTTACTAACCAGCTTAACTGGCTGGCTGTTTGGCTTTACATGTGACTGATTGGATGGACGGCCAACTGGCTGACCGTGCGGCTGAACGACTGACTGACCGGCCTTTTGGCTTATTGGCTGACAGGATGTTTTAAATGGTAACACAAGCTGTGAAGTTCAGCCAGAGGTAGGGCGCTTCTTAGGTCATGAACATTATATCGTTCACTCACACTGAAGATACTGTAGCTATAGAATAACTGCACTTTTACTAATTGTTGTAATGTAGAATAAGCAAAACCACTCTGTCAGAGCTGTTTCTAGGTCCTTTGGGGAAAATCCAAGTCAAGTCAGGACAAGTGCAAAGCAAGTCCTTCCAAGCTTTCCGAATTCAAGTCCCAATGAAGGCTCAAATTCTTATTATTGTAATTTAAAGGCACCTATAGGCTGTGTGATGACAACAATCTTACAAGTTCAATGCGTGACTCACAGGACTTTCACAACAGAAGTACAAGTTTGACATTGCGCAAAGCAAGGCCGCCATTTCCATCAGAGAGAGAGGCAGCTGCATGAGCCATAGTGGTACACACTGCACTGTTTTCCTGCCAAGCAAAAGTTCGACTACATTGAACTTTGAACCCAAATACGCTGACCTCCACAACACACGTGCAATCGCATTCTGGCACTGGGTGAAGGCAGAAGTTGAAATTTTACAGCACAGAAGAGAGTGGATCTGTGTGGATGTGGATATCTCAAGTCCCAAGACTACAGCTCTGCACTATTAAATAAATCACATGATGGTCATGCAGTGTCTTAGTTAGAAAATGCTGAGGATAAGTGATTAAAGATGAGCTTTTTTCTGTGTCTATCTGCTGTCCCATTCAGCTGGGGAAAACAAATACTGCCATGTATAAACAAACAGACTTGGCTTCATGTTATAGAATATCAAGCTTGTTTAGGTGTGGATCCAAATCACAGGGTTTGGGTTGGCTCAGAGGATTGATTGCTCTTATAGCAGATTATTCCATGTTTGTCTTTGTTTAATCTAATCATTTTACCAGGATCAGTGGCCAGCCTGCGTGTTTGTCTGCTACAAGCTGTCTAATTCCTCTCTCCAGCACATCTAAAAGCTCTGTTTGTTCCTCCATTCCCAGAGTCTCTTGATCATTGTCCCTGTCACTGTTTCACCATCTCTTTAACTTTCTCATCCACATTTGTAAATATGCATGTCTGTATATGTTTTCCTCTGGTAATATTCTGGTCACAAAATAAGGAAAAGTTCTGTCCACCACTCTCAAATTCCTTCATTTTTTTCTTTTCTTTTTTACTTTTAAATAATAAGCTGCCTGTCCCTTAAATTTTCACAATGTTTCACCCCTCTTGCAACAGCGCTGGGTATGGCATTAATATTATTATTATAGAGAAGGAACCTAATTTATGGGCTCTATGCACAAGTCATACTGTTGGCAATAATGAGAAGGCAGGAGGGAGATTTGCTGCCTCCAGACTTTCAAATTCTTTTTGTAATTCTTTGGCACGACTTAATCTCTGTAAAGTTCAGCCATTTTGGTGCATTAAAACCAATGCAATCATTTTAAAACCTCCAGACTCCAGAGTATTTGAACATATTGTGAATATTTGAACAGCGTTTATTGCTTTATGTGGGTTGCTACTTGGATCTGACTAAGATTGAGTAAAATTTATATTGTCACCATCATTTTACATTTTATGTGTTTCTCCTCAGGTCCAGAGTACGTCATGGATGCCTCATCAACAATATGTTATGCAACCTACAGTAAGTACTCTACCATTCACCTGCAGTAGCTGCCCTTGACTCCCCATTGGGGCCCACCCTTACTTGAAAATATATGGTTTGCCTCCAGTTTGTCCTTTCTGCACAGTGTTTAGCCAGAGTTGTTGAAAGGTTTTAGGAGGAACTCGTTAAAAGAAGTTTATTTCACGTTCGTGCTGAAAATAGTTTAGAACATGGAGGACTTTTTTATATTTATAGCAATACGAGTGATCAGAAAAAAAGATTCTGTCTGGAAAAACGTTTAAGCCGCATTCCTCCTCTGTTGCAGGTCAAATGTTAAACCAACTCAATTTCATACATGCACATGCCATTACAGTACCACATGAAAACTTGTGATAGCTAAATGATTACACCACTTTTGTCCTGCAGTTACTATACACAGCTCTATAAAAGCATATTATCCCATTCTGATAACCACATGTTTTCATCTTTCCTAAGTATACAAACACATTTTTATTTTTTTGGTTGGGAGTTTATAGGTGTTGGATGTGCCAGGAAGAGATTCAGCATCATTTACCAGACCACAGCACAATACAGACAGACTGTTGCTCTGGGTTACCAGACAGCAGACAGGGAAAAATTAATATTAATTAGATTTAGTTCACCATCAACACAGTCTGCCACAGCACAGCTGAGGTAGTCACATTGCATCCAGTAGTACTCAGTCATCCTAGTTGAGGAGGACAGAACATTAGTTTTCTGAGAGTCCAACATTTTGTTTTTTTAGGTCACCCAGTCTGCTCAGAATATCCGCGCTAATGAGTTTTTTAATATTTTCTTCGCTGGTAAAATCATGTTTCACTTCTTTCTAGTGAAGTTTGATGGACTTTTTGATTGCAAGTCAAACAACAAATACGTATGTTTCAAGGAATGTTTTTAGAGAGGGAAATAGCCCAGCATCTATATTCACTTTTTGGATCCATGTTTTCTGTAACGTACCAACAGTACTGTGGGGAATAAATTCCAGATTTGCCTCCATAATGTTGTAGCAACAAAGAGCACAAGTAGTTTGGTAAATTGTTGTAATGTTGAGCTTTAATTGATCCTTGCACTGTGAGTGTGTTGTTGCTTTGAGGTTTTAAATCATTCTGCCCGTGGCTTTAATGTTTGCTTGAGGCTTTTTGTGGCCCCTGAAGCACATTCAGGGTACGTTGTTCTTCATTGCTCTAAACCAAGAGGGTTCAGAGCTCATGTATTTGATTCTTTACAGTCGTGAAACGGTTTCATTGTACCACGGACAAAAATGAGCAAAACTGACTTCTTACTTAAAGTCTGTTACAGCATAGTGCCCTGCAGTACAGAGTGTGCTTGAGTATTTCATACAGTAGAGTAAAACATATTGTTGTAAACTTGTCCTATAATACAATGAAGGGCATTATAGTCCAGTACATAATAAGCATGTAAATATTAGTTCTTTAATTATGTAAATATATAATTTCATTATTGCAGGAAGTTATTTTGTCTTTGGAAGAGAAAGTGTCACCCTGAGGGTAACGCAAGTTATTTTTTGCTGAAGTTGAACCTGTAATGAATCACACAGCCGCATAATTTAACTCATGCTTTAGTATCAAATTTTACTATTCAGTACGAATGAGTAAATTAATATGCATGCAGGTAAAAAGGTAACGCCTCACTGTTAGAATTTATGAAAGATTATTAATGAAGATGTTTGGGAAATATCTTGCAGTGCAGTAAAGTTATATGGTGAAACACACAGTTGAGAAACTACAAAACTGCAGATGTCACTCGCTGTGTTGTTGGGAAATATCAACCTGAATGTTGCATGTTTTTATGAATTATTATCCCTGGTGAATGTAACATGTAGAGCAGAGTTTTAGATTAATCAATTGAGTTTCTCTTAGCAGTTAGTCAGTTTTGTTGTTATCGTTGATTTCACTCAAAAAAAATAATAAATTGTCCAGAGCTGTTTATGTTTTTACCTAATTGAAAAATGATGTTTGCCTCAAGCAACCCATGAAAGTGTCAATAGCATTGTTAGCCTGAGTCAGAAAGACATCTGCTTGCGAGTCCCTGTGACTCAACAAATTGGGAAAGACTGGACTCTGCAGCTGATGGTCCAACACTCACTCACTGGAGGAGAGCTCAACCAGCCGCGTGGCTCCCCACTGTGGCCATTTACCACTCAGTCCTACCCATCTCACTTCCACTCCTGCTGTGGGACAGTGAACATGTAATCTGGTCGCAGCAGGCCACCAGCCAGGCGGACACACACACACCACACCCAGCTGCAGCTGCCCTCCAAGCCTCTCTGTTTGCCTTTCAGCCACGCAACCTCCTGCCTGTCCTACAAGTATCTTAACTCACCCAGCCTTCTCATCCCTGCTGTAGATTGCTACCTTTGCAGTTCACTTTCCCGGTGCCATTTGATTCACACAGGATTAAAGCTAGCTTGCTAACAAGCTAACTATTTTTGCTGCTGCTGCTGCTGAGTTTGCCCGTTGCGAGAGTGAAGATGTCATAGGTGGTAGACAGTATTACAAGGTGAATGACATTTCTAATAATGTAACTGCTCAGCATGTGCAGTGCTGTGTATGGGTGTGCTTCTGGATACATGTGCACATAGGTCTATTTGTATGCATCTAGACTACACCAATGCATGTGTTTATTTAAATGTGCATACCATTTTCTTCATCTTCTGGCATCTTCTCCAGTCATGTGTTGTTATGGTTTGTCTGTCTGCAGGCAGACAAAACACACACAGCTTTGTCATGTTTGTGTGTTAGCCTGATACATGTTTGTGTGCACTGTATGTGTTATGTAGTGCCATATGTGTGGTCCATGCTGGTTATTCCCAACCAGCCTGACGGCCATCCATCTCCCAGCCTTATGTCATAAGGCCTCTTGTAGCCATTGGCAGTAGCCACTCACCAGTAGCCACATTGTACTGTGGCATACATCTCATGATGCCTTCATGCCAGCAGTAGCCATGTGGCCATATCTGTCCCCATGGCCCCGTCCCCATTGTGTTCCAATGGCTCTCTCTGTCACCAAACGGCTGGTAGGTGCTAACCCCAGCTGTCACCGCCGTCAGTGGATAGCTACCAATCTGTCTCCCTTTATGACCCACGCTCATATCCGCTACCAGCTACATACACAGCAGACCGCCTCTTACACACACACAGCCTGCCACCAGCTCAGTGAATCACATCAAATTAGCCAAGCATGCTAGCATCAAGAGCTCGGGGGCCTACTCAAAGCATTAAAAACCAATTGATTGTGCGGCAGTTTGGCGGCTCCCACCACGTGTCGCGTGTTAAACCAATGGAGCGTTGTGCAATGGCACTCCTGGTGTCCCGGCAATATGGAGGCAGCCAAGCATGGAAGGGGAAGGGGTCACAGCTAGCCAGTCAGACTGTGTAGAATAGAATAGAATAGAATAGAATACAAGAAACACAGTCTCTGTCTAATTGTAATTAGTCTGCATAAGAAGTACAGTAATTAAACCAGAAAATATATACAAAGAGTCCACAAGAGTAAAAGTAAAAACAGTAAAACATATAGCAGTTTGCTCAACAGTAATTACAATTATGTAGAAAGTCTATTAGCAACACGTTAGCCTCAGACAGTTAATGGCTAGCATGGTTAGCAGTAAACTGATCACAGCAAAACTGAATTAACAAATCACAAATTAGCAATCACTAAACAACTGTAAATGAAGATGTAAATGAGACTATGTTGAAGTTGAGAAAACTTGACCGGGAGTTTGCTTATTGCACAGTAAACAGAGAACATTGCAGCATGTGTTGCTTCAGCAAAGGTGTTTGTTTTTTTCTGACTAGATTAAGTTTGACAAGTCCATCCATATGAAACTAGACTTCATCCCGCAGAGGAGCCGGCACTTTGTTAGCAGTAAGAGAGAGGGAGTGAGGAGAGAACAGTTTTCAAAATTTGTTTATCCCCAATTAATGGACGAGATGCAGTCGGCGTGGAACTTGATAGAAAGTGACAGTGTTTTTAAAAGTGGACAGCTAATTGAGGTTGCAGCTTGTTCTTCCAGGCGTTGTTCTTCTTTCTTTTTTTTACTCTGTTTATCATTTGTCTGCCCCCTTTCTCTTCGTCTCTCACGCTGTCTCTCAGATCTTCTAATGCTGTGCTCTGTTTGGCAGTTAGGCGTGGGATGTCAGAACAGCATGACCGCTTGCCTTTTGTACTGTTCTTCTTTCTCCACACAAGTCAGCAGACCTTGTAGAAGAGGAGAAAACTGAAGAACTAAAGGCCCCAAAAGACAAATACACACATGCAGCTGCAAAACACAGATGCACAACTTCCTAAACACACATATTGTTTTAGTGCAGGAACACATTTTTAATGGTAAATCTCACTTACGTGCAGATCATCAATCACGCACACAGACTCTCATATTCACTTCATGCTGCCAAAGAGCGCTGGAGTAGCTGCATTGCCAGCCAAGCGCAGCATTGCTGTCTTTCCCCATGACTTATCCATCCTCTATTTTTTTCCTTTTCCTCACTGTGAACTGTATGTGCTTCGTGTGTGTGTGTTTACTGGAGTGCATTGGCCCTTACATACTGGAGGTGAATTATTGAATTCCTCTCCGTTGCACCCCAGCCAGCTCTCCCCGGCTTCGTCTTTGAATTGACGCTTGCTGGGCCTCTTAGAATTGAACCATAACTATCTGCCCTCATCGGATGAAGGTGAATCTGTGTGCACTGTGTGATACCCATCTCCCTGGTTGACATGAAAAACGCTTCGCGGATTCAGAGGGGGAACATTATGTTGGTCTCATGGATTTGACTGGCGAGGCAGAATTTGAGACGGGGCTACAGTCGTCCTTGAGTTGCTCTCACTGCACTTTCTCTCCCCTCTCTATCTTTTCATCCCTCTCTACTTCTTTCTATACATCTCCCTCTCACTTCCCCCTGTTTTTGTCTCCCTCCATCCCTCCTGCCTCTCTTTCTCTCTCTTCCCTACTGCCCTTTCAGAGCACAACTGCAGCTACTGTGCTAGTGCCAGCAAAAAATCGTCTGTTCAGGGTTAAAGTTTCATTCATATAAGAGAGATATTGTTGCAGTGCCACAGGGTGACTGACAGAGAGATTGAGCGGCTGCATTTTCACTATAAGCTTTTGGATATTACCAAGACATTTTTTTGCAATAGTTGCAAAAAACATTTTTGAGACAAAAGCTGATATGCTTTGGTGGTCAGGCTTTATTAACTTGCTGTGTTTTTAATTGCATTTCTAATCTTTTTGGCTTTTGTAAATATTCTGGAGAGATCCTTGTGTCTGAAATGATCCATTTGTCAACAAAAGGCAGTCGGAGAATGGTTGATCCGAGCGTGGAGAGGAAAGGACCTCCCATGAAGACATGACAAATACTGTTACATGCTTCATCTAGCACCCTTATCCTCTTTCATACGCCCACCATATGCACACAAACACACACACACACACACACTACAAATCCATCCAAATATCTTGTCCTCCTCAATGGGGTACAAGGTAGTGGTTTCTTTTTGATAATAGCCTTATTACATACACTTATTTGTGCGCAACAAAGCCAGTTCATAAGATATGTCCCCATATTTTGACCTGATTTCAAGGGTTTTATTGTAATTCAATCTGCATCCTCTGAGATATTGCACATGATTGACAGACAGATGAATCGATAAGTGGAAGGAGACTGATCCACCATCCCTCTTGTTTTCATTTCACTGTGGAGGACAAACAGACACAGTAGATAAACATCTTCGCCAGAGGTGAGAAATCCTTCATCTGTATCTGGCTCCCCATGTTAATCTGTTAACATACATTGTTGTCGCCCCTCAGCTGCTTCGTCTGCACAGTAACGGTCTCCTTTTCCCTGTAGGTTCTTGTTATGTTTGAAATTAAGCTTTTCAAGACATTTAAAAAATGAGATTTCAAATTTAAACATGATTGCGAAGGCCAAGATAAGCTGCTATCTGCATCAATGTCAACTTGTGAGGCTTCACGCATTACTGTTCCACCAGTGTGCACTACTGCATCTCTGCTACTTCAGTTGGGCAAAATGAGCAGTTCACCTTTCTACCTTAATCTATGGCACGCTGCGTCTTGTAGACAGGCTGTGTTGGTAGTAGTGGGGCAGCCCAGGTAGTCTGTTAGCCCCAAGGAGGGATTCATGCTGTGGATTAGAGTGAAAGACCCAGGATGCTGCCTCCCTTTTTTGTGCTTACCCGAATAGAAAGGTGCCTGAGGGCATCTGGAAACTGTGGTCGCAGTCGAGGTAGGTGAAGGCAAAGTTACGGGCTATTGTAAACCTCAATAGAGCACAAACACAGAACAAGGTAAATAAGAGCACACACATTCAGATCAAGCTGGAACATATAAATTAAGATGAAAGACAAAGGCACATATACACAGTCATGTTTTTGTTTCTTTGGGTTTCAAGCCTGCAGTATTAGGGGTCCCTGGCATATAGTACTGTATATAGTTACCAGTCAATCATCAGCAGATGTTCACCAGGCTTTCCAGACCAATAACGACTGAGTGAACAAGCTTAGTCTGTGTGTGTCTTTGACTGGGGATGGAGAAATGTCTATGCAGTACTAAAGCTGTAGCAGAATTACTCAAACCCTGTGGCTTGGAGCCGCAGCACGTCTGCAAGTATCCTGCAGTGTGCGCGTCACATTTACCCCAACACAAAACACACTAACATACGCACACACCAGCATCAGTATCCAAACCACAGAACCTCACATGGAGAAACCAACTGTCAAATACAGCGAGGAATGTGTTGAGTAAAGCACGGGTCCTCTTTCATGTGGACGACACAAGTGATGCTTTGTTTGAGTGGAAGACTCGGGAATACAGCCTCGGCCATTGTTTGACATTCTTGAGGCTTTTTTCCCCCCGACTTTCGAATTTCACCTGTCGGACTTTGAAAACTTTTCATTGTTCATGCTCCATTCTTACTTCTTACCAGGCTATTAGTGATTTTGTGTACAATGTGGGAACAGCAAAGTCCGCTAGTTTCAATAACCAGACGCCTTTTTGCCAGCAGTGAAACATCAGGGCCTACAAGGTGAGGATCGGCGTGTGAGCTTGTCTTTGTGGCCTCAGGCTGTTTCCAGTCAGAGCGGGGACAGTGCTGCCGCCTGAAGGTAGTGATATATCAGCACCGGATTGAAGCAAGGCAATAATGTTGGATATTATAACCTGCAGCAGCAATAGAGGCGAGCAAAATGGCTGGCTTTAGGGATGCTCTGATCAGGTTTTTTTAGGGCTGATACTAATCGCAGTTTTAAAGTCATCAGAATCAGCCAATCTGATACCGATCTTTACAGGATTTTATAGGGAGCAAAACATGATGTTTTCCTCATTTGTAAGGTTCCAGGATTTTCTTTTTTCATTCTAAAATGGTACACTGCCAGTTCATTACATGTTCTAATACTCTAATACTGTTACACCTTCCAAAATTAGCAATTTTGTCCAGAGCAGAATTTTAAAAATCACAAAAGGCAGTTTTACATCTCACTCAGTCAAACAAAAAGGCAGTATCTCCAAACTGGATGAAATTCTGTGCAGGAAGAAACCAAATTCTCAGTTCCTTAAGCTCGATACTTGCAACTCAAACATACTGTCCACCTGACTGCATCTTGAGTCTACGTAGGGCAAGACAGGAATGTAAACCACTTCATGAGATCTTTTAGCTGTAATGGATCAGGCAGTAAACACACTCACTATCTGTGTGACATTTATGTATTTGCCGTACCCATTTTACAATAGTTATTTCTGATCAGCAGCTCTAAAGACCAAGTAATGAATATCAGCTGATACCGATCAGCACTCCATCAGTCGGAGTGTTGCTGTTTACTTGTAATGAGCGGCCATTAAAAAACACTGCTGGCTGTAAGATTTTTTACAAGATTTCTTATTTACTGTACATTGTCTCTGGTCGTCGAGCGTATATCAGCGTATTTAACAACGGGCTGATATCATCTGTCTCCTGTCCAGAGCCAGATCAATACCGTCTTAGGCAAGATGGGCTTTTCACAGATGCACACACACACACACACCAAAACATGTGCATACATTGAGGAGATCTGTAAACATCATCTCATACATTTGTAACAGATATGTCTGCAGCATCCATTATCTTGCTCTTTCTCTGTCTCCCTCTCTCTCACACACACACAGAGGACAAATCAAAAACATATCTTGTCTATTTGTGTCAGTCTCTTTCTCATTTTCCTTCCTCTCTAGTCTGTCCGTGGACAGACACACAACACGACACGACAGACACCCACACACACACACACTAAAACCTCCTCTCTCACAGACACTCAGTCTCACAAACACAGAAAATCGAAATCACAAATCGGCTTAACTCTCCCTGACACGTCTGTGAATTAAGCCTTTCCGTTGCTCTCCCTTTCCCATTATAAAGGCATTGTCAGAGGCTGAATCAGTAACAGGTAGCCCACAGCTCCTGCTGCTTCCCTCTCGCTCCTGTCTTTCTCTTTCTTTCTCTCTTCCTCGCCTTCTCTATTCTTCTTTCTTTTTCTTTGTCTTCTCTCGCTTTCTCCCTGTGTGTCCCTCAGCCTTTCTCTTTAATTCTCCCTCCTCCCTTTCCCCGTCCGTCTCCTCTCGCTCCCGTCTTCCTCATGACCTCCATCAGCTCTCTCCTTAATCATCCCGCTCCTGTCCCCACACAGTCTTTCCGTCTGTCTCCTCGTTTCCCCTCTCCTTTTCTTATTTCATCCGTCACAGCCAGTGATGAAACGGAACTAAGTACTAGGTATTTTCATTATTTGCTCCTTTAAACTTCAACTTCACCACATTCTAGAGAGAAATATTGTGCCTTTTTACTCCACTACATTTCCTTGACAGCTATGGACACTAGTTACTTTGCAAGGTTCAGACTTTCCACACAAAACGGATAAGAGATGCAATCAGTTTATATCTTTGTATTGCTTAAGTCAAGGATCTGCATTGGGTTGCACCAGCTATTCATTAAGCCATCACTAAGTCTGTATGTAGTCCTTCCTATGTTCTCAGTTAGTAGTAGCTAGTTTCAAACTAGTGATTTACTAAATTACTTAATTACCATTAAAACCTACTGTAGTAACGATTTAAGCAATGTTTTAATCGTTACTAAACATCTGTAGTGCTGTTCAATCAAAAGAAAAGACACCAAGTATGCAAACAGAAAGTCAGTGTAGCATCTGAGCTGTAAAATTGTAAATTGTGAAAATCTGATAAAAAAAAATACATTCGGGGAAACAATATATTAAAGTTGCTAATCCTTTACTTTGTTTTATTTGTATAATGTGCATACATGCAGAAATGTGTTTCAGAATTAATAATATTTGTGCAGTTTAGAATGCGACGGAAATACGCTAATCAGAATCTGAATCAGAAATACTTTATTGATCCCCCGGGGGGAAATTATACAATATATATATATTATAATGACACCATTTTGTCATTTAGCCTGCCGTTATTAGCATAACATTTTTTAACTTAATTTTTCCAGTTTACATCATTATTAAACATCATTTTGATCAAGCATGGAGTCATACATATCGACCATATTTCATATTACCTCTTATATTAGCAAGCTAATGTAAGTTTTATCAGTTTATTTATTTAGCTACACAGCAGTTACACCTTGGTTACTGTTACTGCGTGTAAATATTTAGTTTAACAACTAATCTCTACATAAGATCTAATTTATGTAAGGACAAAGGTTTGTGTATATGTGTGTATACTTCAACCATCTCAGCATTCCACCCAGTTTCTTTCTTGCTTTTCTTTTAGAGTATTTTTGGGGGATTTTTCACCTTTCACCTTTATGACGTGCAGCGTGCTCCGTAACCATTCTGCTACCAAGGAGCTCCCAGTTTCTTTCTTTTTGTGCTGAGGCGAAACTCCGGGAAGGGTCCCATGAAGCTTGCATATGGAGTGGGAGAGGGAGGAGAGAGGAAGTTAGCTGACTGTGTTGTGAATGCAGGGAGTAGACAAGCAGAGCGATTCTGACAGGCTGTGTCTGCACAGTTTGTTCTCCAATAGGCCCACACAGAGTCACCAGTGGAGTGCACACATGCACGCGCACACTCGCAAACATACCTTATTGGAGTTGCACGCTCACATATACACACACATAGACACTGTCAGTCTTTTTCACACTCGTGCACAAATGCTGTTACACACAGTGTGTTGCAGGCTTACCTACAAACACACATAGACACTTACAGTACAGACAGACAAAGTGAGAGGAGAGGCGAGCCGAGCAGAGGAAAAGGGCTTGGTTTTGAACGCGTTCCTCCCGGGGCTTCAGTGCTGGGTAAATGGAGCTATCATGACAAGGGATGAAAGAGCAACAATGGTTTCATCACTTTCCCTCATGTTCCACTGCACCGTGAAAAAGAAGCTTCTAGCGCTCTCATCCGCCCGTTAGGGAAAACATGCCGCGCATTATACCAACAGGGGAGGCTCGAGAACAACACAAACCCATATTGTTGATACATCAGCAGCAGTTATTGATGATTTTGATGGACCAAAGACAATAGTGTGTATTGATCTTGAAAATGTCCCTGTGTTCTGTTGCTGTTTATTGACGCTGTCCCTCTTCCCTTCTTCTTTTCTGGCTGAGTTGTCCTCATGTCACCTCTGCCTGGGACCCACCCTTCTCTCTCTTCCATCTCTTCCTCAACTTTTCACTTTCCTGTCTTCTTCTCTTTTCAAACCCCCAACTTCCTGCCTGGCCTCCTTTAGCCCTTACCACCGTAATCCCAAGTGTCCCTCCTCCATGTCCTTTTATACACCAGTATTTATACCTCCTTTACCTTGTGAAATCTGTTAGCTTATTTTCTGATATTCACGTTTGGTTAACTCTACCTTTTTGTTTTTAATATTTTACATGGACTCCAGGAGGACTATAAACCACTTTGTGGAAGCTAATATGAATCAAAATAAGCAATAAAAGAATATGCACAATCTTCATCATTTCTTCAGTTCCTCCGTTCATCTTACCTTCTCCTTGTCTCGTCTCCAGGGTGCAGTGATCACGCCAGCCATGGACCACACTATGTCCATGCAGCCTGCCAGCATGATGGGCCCTATCACCCAGCAGATGAACCATCTGTCCCTGGGCACTACAGGAAGTGTGAGTAGTCCTCGCTGTGCTACAATGAACCACGCACATAACCATAACACCCAAACACAAGCTTGTCTTGTTGCCATATTCCAGATGATACATGCCGATACACTCAACGAGGCCGTCTTCAGTTATTGCTGTGCGATAACAGCAGTAAGCTTTACAAGCACCGAGGAGCACTTGGTGGACTTTTTCCCCTGGGTTTTGCTTTCTACGCTATATACAAGCTGCACTGTCGGATACAGTCGGTGGATACACTACTCAGGGCTGAAAAGAAACAACTTCACCCTCTTAGGCATGTATTTTGGGAAATTTCAATATTTTCCTAAAACAGGCGTATTCTGCAACCAGTGGTTGGTTTCTGTTGACATTGTTTATCCACCATTTTGTCAGATACGTGACCAAGAAAATATTCACAGGCATCTTTTATCTACTTCTTAAATGTCCTGTCGTGAATTAAAAATTCAGCAATTTACAAAGCATTACTGAATCTTACTACACGCTAACCAGTTTCATCATGATGAAGGTTTATAAATGCAGGAAGTAGCATGTATACAGTTTCACTTTTTTGGGGGGGGTCAGTAAACCCATTACTTTATTGTGTCCCCTATTTCTGAAACCAAACCTATGCCCAAGCGATGAATGCCCAAAGACTACAAATCCATTCATAGAAAGGTACACTTTAAATGTATGTAGGACTCCCTTGAAAAAGATATTTTTAATCTCCTGGTTAATTAAAGGTTAAATAAAATGTGTGGCTAGCTGTTTTGCTGTTATCCTTTTTCATCATATCCAGAAATGCAATTCATCTAAAAATCTACATCTGCTCTTAAAAGTTGAGACGGAAAATTTGAAATGTTGAGAAAGAAAACGGCAGGTGTCCATTACGTCGTTGGTATGTGTCAGGAGGACCAAGCGGAGGTCTTTCATCTGTAGGAAACATTGTTCATTTTGTTCAAAAACAAAGTACACATTGAGTAAGAGATGGATTTTACTTTTCCATTCAAGAAAGCCAAACCTTCTCAGGCTGTCGCCACATGTGCTCTGTCATGGAGCTGCCATATCATTTGTTTTACACTGCATGCATTCACTGCCAGATATTGAGAGAGCGTATTTCCTCCCTGATCTTCCACATTAAATAGATTTCCTGTGAAGCTAAACAGTGTGACAGAGCTCTCTGTTCTCCACCTTCCTCACTTTCACCCTCTAATTTCTGTTTCTTTCTCACACTTCCCTCTCCCTCACTCTCTAAATCACACATGAGATCTATCACTCCATCAGTTTTCTTTATTCCACACACACACACACTCTCGCTTACAGTCACCGCCCCCCTAAACCAGGAACCCCCCCCCCTTTCAGGATCAAGTCGACTTAGAGGTGTCACACAGTTCTGAAGCCTGACTTCCTGCCCTAACCCTGCTGCCCCGGGGGCAAGCAAGCAGGCAGCTTTGCTCCGGCACTATGTTTGATCTCTGTGTGTGTTTGTGTGTGTGTGTGTATGATTGAAACAGTGCTGTATTGTACAGTTACCCATGTGTTTCCAGGTGAGCTGTCAGCGACTGTGACGCCATGTTGGCTCTGTCAGGAATGCCCCCACCCTAATCTGCCCCAGCTGTGCTAACAGCCAGGATTAGAGACAGGCTAATCTATGATGATGGCTTCTGATGTTTGATGGGTTGTATTATAGTAGAAAGTGGGTTAGGGCACTCTCTCCTTTTTTCATGTCTGGTTTACTCTCTCTGCCTCTCCCCTTTCTGCCTGCTTAGCTTTCCTGAGGCGATGTGCTGTGTAGCATAACTTCTCTATGGCTGAGCGGCACACACGGCATGCCACACTTGATCATCTATGGGAATTGAGACGTATTTCCTATAGAGCTTATTCTTAAGCCAGATGTGAAGGCCCCTCCATACTGCCTGATTGAGAAAGCATGTTAAAAGAGGGGTTAGGAACCAAGATCTCTAACTATCCGTGTAGTAAACTGGACTTGACACCACATTCTCTTAGAGCACATTCCTCAAGCGTACACGCATGTGGTGAGGTTGTTTTGATTGCCCCCACTGGTCACGTGACGTAACCTTCGCCACAGAAGAGCACCTGCCATGAGTAGCGTCCTCCAAAGTCAACAACTTATCACGACTGCCTCTGGCCGCTGAAGGAGAAGCCACACCTCAGAATACTCTTGGCTGTTCCAGCGACTCTGCGGCTGTTTGTGTATGGCTGCAGCTTTCTTCTTCTCTCCAAGAAAAGAACCAAATGTTCCCGGTCCGCCCAAGCTGTGACACTGGTGTGGTGACCATAGCTTTCCGAGAACGCCGTGTTATTTTGCAGCGAGGATCGGCACGGAGGGTTAGGCCTGTTAAAAAGGAGTGGCAGGGAAAACCTCACCTCGTAATGAGGAAGCATGGATCGGTGCCGTCTGATGGTCACCGCTTTGGAATTTAGCTGCTTCACCAGAAAATGTTCTGTTTTCAATAACTTCTATAGTCACCCAGCTCAGTTTGGTGAGTGTCTTTCTTGAACAACTTGATTACAGAATGCTAAAGAACCTCAGGCTTACTGTTTATGGATGGCACACATAAACATGCCATCCGTGCTCCTCTCTGATTTATTTGACCATGTTTGGTGCATATTGCTCTGTTACTGATTTATTCACTATCTTCCAGCTCTCACCACTTAACAAGAGTCCATCTGTCATTCCTTGTGCTTGCTCGTGCCCGTTAGTTGCTGTGGATGTGCACATGCGCTGTCATTTTAGTATTTGTGTGTGTGTGTGTGTGTTTGCACGCATGTCAGAGTCTGCGTTTGTGTGTGTGCGACATAGTGTTTGACATGACAAGAGGTGACCTTCCCTCTGTGTTCTCCATCCTATTCCTGTCATGACATGTAGAACCCAGGTCTCTGTTGTCATGGTGACAGTGGTGATTGACAGCTTCTCTGTCCCTGGAAGACAGATTTGTGTGAAGCACTTTCCTCTATTATCTGGGCTGTTTCCCTTGGTTTTCTGTGGGGAAGTCTAAGTACAGTATGTTATTCTACATGCATGGCTATATTTAACCTGTACTCAACCGGTGGAAGTTGACTGCACTCTCTTCTCTTGTAGCTTCACATTCAACCAGTAACACGTTAACACCTGGGTGATTCCCAGTACCACTGAGCAGTTAGGTCCTTGCAGGACCTTGAAGGTAATTGTTAAGGGAGGAACAACCTTTTATGGCATTTTAAAATTTTACAATGCTTTTTTAATGTGTTTAAGGGCTCGGAGCCAAGTACTATGGTGCAAGAGTTGTGCCACTCTTGAATGGATTCAGTGTCTTTCGTTTTGGTTTTACGGCCCACAACTGTAGTGTTTGGTTCAGTCTCATCACTCTGATCAACCTTGTTTCCAGTTGCAGGCAGCTGTTTACTGCTAACACATTCACCATATCAACTTTATAAGGTGATTACATGTGAATGTTAATATGTAATTAACATTTCTTGTTAAAAGCTTGTCCCTCTGCCCTTAAGTGGCCACTAAAATCTATTAATACTGCTTTAAAAATAAAATAATAAACTTTCATTTGCCTTGCACTTTTAAATATGCAAAAAAAGCACATTTACAAAAATAAAACTGACTCTTAGACTAAGAGAGCACAACTAGATAACGGCTATATTAAATGTGCCTTGAGGAGTTTTCTTCTAAACAAACAAAAGTTTATATTCAGTGTTCCACACCAAAACACATCTTCTTGGACATTTTGAAACTTGCATTGTTTACATCCATGTTTACTTGCTAGCCTTTTGATGGTGCATTGCTGCATTTTTTGGCGCATTATTGCCACTTGAAGATCAGTGGAATAATGTGAGGCCATTGGCAGGACCGTGTACTGTGTCACCCACGTCTGCGCCACTCAGGGTTAAAAACTCCACAGGTTACCTTTAATACTGAAATAATAAATATTAAAATAGTAGAACTATATACTGTAAAAGCCTGCTGATAAGAATGTGTTTAAAGAAGTGATTAAAAAGATGACACTGATTTTGCCAGTATAAATCTCCGCGGGCGGGATGTTAACAAAGCCTGGGGGCCAAGATATGCAGGGCTTTTCATGGTGAAGTGGTACAGCACTGTGATTCACAGCCGCTGGTGTGTAGCTCCAATAGTTCCCGTCGTGTCGGAGCCCAACAGCTAAGATCAATAGTCATCAGAGCCCATCCCCACGCTGCTCCGCCATTAATAACCTACACTCAGTAGCTGGATGCTCTTTCCTTGACCAACTGTTATCCTCCACCTTGCAGACGATGCAACAGAACAGCATGTCAACACAGAGGGGAGAGATAGATGTGGAGACTGAGTGACAGACAGAGAGGTGGATGATTTATTTGAACATTTAAACATGCTAACGTGTTGTGCTACATTCCACCAGTGCAAGAACTACAATTTCTCGAGGAATTCTTGTTCATGTTGAAAGCTGAAAGCAGAAAATAAACTTCCCTATCATCCTTGTACCTACTAAACATAAATTGCACTGTCCTACACGGTGCAGAGGTCCAAATCACTGTGGTACCAGAGTGGTATATGGTATAGATTTTCATCCTGGTGTTGCTGCATTGCGGTCTGACTTTATACTGTAGTTATAGGTGTATGTCATGGAGATAGATGGTGGAGAAGAAACTTAAGGAATCTACTCACACCAGCCTCGTTAAGGAACTATTCAGGCCTCCCGTTCATCAAACATACGCACATGCCATCTGTTCCAGGCGCAGGTGTATGTGTGTGTGTGCATGTTCATAGATATGCGTGGCTGTGTGTGTGACTGTAAGAGTGAAACACCATTTATTGCCAATTAGGGATGCTTTATATTGCCCAAACCTGTCCCCTGACTATGGACTGGGAAGTATTAAAAGAGTTGAAATTGGACAAAAATCATCTTTATCACCATAGCAACCCAATTCACTGTAGCCAGGCTTGACATCCCCCTGACTTGCCACAGCAGCGACTGCAGAAATATGCCCTGCTCAACCTGCCACATTAAATAGGTTAACTAATGGTTATGGTAGAAGAAGAAATCTTATCTTATTAAATTTTCTTGTTAAATCTAATTTAAATTCCTTTTGCAGTCCTGCAGAGAAATATAACATTTCAAATGGACATCCTCCCTTTGACAGGGGGATTTTGATATTGCTAATTATCTCCTGCTTCCCTTCATTTGCTTTCATGCAGCCCTCACAGGTGAGTTGGCTGAATAAGTTAATGGGAAGCAGAGGCGAAGACAAAAAGTCCCGAGGAAAATTGGTATGCATGGTTTCGATTCACCGGGGAGAAGGTCACTTCAACAATCTGATAGGCCCTTTTAGACGATAGCAGGTTGAGAGAGTGAGAGAGAGAGAGAGAGAGAGAGAGAGAGAGAGCACGAGTGACAGGAAGGTGAGAGGGAAGAAGGCATGACACAGAGAGGTAATGTGGTAATGTGTTAGGAAGTCTGGATATGCCATCTCACCCCGTCCTGAGTGTGACAGCCCTGAAGGTGTGATAACCTTAAATTCACACGCACAGACCCACACAGTCATACGAACGCACGCTAACATCCATCCCAGGGCATCCTCCTGGCCATGTGTAGCGACGGTGGGGGAGTTAATCACCCATGTCCATGGCCTTTAGCTGCTCTCATTAGCAGTGAGCGGTGGAGCCGTACCCGATCCATTAGCAACGCTGCCGGTAATGACACTTCACCAGCACCGCCGGGCCCACGGCCAAGAAAGGCTCCGCAGCCCGGTACAGCCCCTCCATTACTGCCTCCTACTGCATACTGCCGCCACGCTTTTTAGCACTGGCAGGGGGACTGAGAGGCGAAGTAAAAAATAAGACGGAAAGAAAGGGATTGTACTTCCTTTTTTTCCTTGGTCCGGAAAAGCAGCAGGAAGAGGAGGAGAGGCGGAGAGGCAGCCTGGTGGCTTTTATCTGGGATCACATCCGTTGGCGCTGTACTGCAGCATTATCATTCCAAGCCTCTTTGTCTTTGTCTGTGTCTCACAGGCACACACACACACACAGAGACACACACATTCACACAGACACGCATGTATGTTCCCAACACACAGCTGGAGAACACATACATCCACGCGCACAGTTGGGCAGACAAATAGTGATAAGTCATCTTTTATGCACAGGCATGCGCTAATTAAAAAGGAGCACACACACACACACACACACACACACTGGCAAATCAGGCTTACACTGGCCGCGTGTACGCCACCACACACACACACACACACACACAACATGCATTCACAGCAAGTCCTGTAGAAAGCCTCACACAAAGTGCCGTGTCCTCATTCATTTTGCATGTGAAAGCCCTGTGGCTGTCATGTAACCGAACTTGTGTCACGTCTGTAAAATGGCCATCGTGGAGCGAGCTAGCACCCAGTTAAAAGCCAGGGCAGGCATGACTAAAGGAATATAGGCCACAGGCAACAGACCTCCTGCTTCCTCTGTCCTCTCTCTGTCTCACTCTCCCTTCATTCCCATACCAGCTTTCTTTCTTTTTTCTTTTTTACCCTCCTCTCAGCTGTGGCCTGGTGCATTTGCCTGCCTGTGAAGTTTTGGTGGAACAGCAGGACATCTCTTCCTCCTCTGTCTACCTCACATACTCTCTTCTGCTCTGTTGAGAGTGCACACATTCTTTTAGCGCCCTCCAAAGGACGCTGAGAGCACAGCAAGCTCCCGCTCCCAGTTGTTACGGGAATAATTGCAGTGAATGAGACTTTCAGGGAATTGTTGGATATCTGAAAAGTCTTTCTCGTCCCATTTTGGTATATAATGTCACAAATGTGTGTGTTGCACGTAATATCTGTGTATTGTGATGTGTGTGCAAGGGTTTTGATATGTTTTGTGTCTTTTGTTTGTGTTTCAGTACATGACTGCTGCAGCTGCCGCGGCGCCTATGCAAGGGACCTACATTCCCCAGTACACTCCTGTGCCTCCAACAGCCGTCCCTGTCGAAGTAAGACCCACACGCACGCACACATTATTTACCAATAAAGGAATCTGTTGATGTTTGCCCAAAGGAGGACATCATTATGCCTGACAGCCCACTCTCTTACACCCACAAGCGCTCACTTCACCATTTCTAAAAACCTGCTCACCGCATCAACAGATCAAAACAGTCATTAAATAGACAGATTACATTGCAAACAGGCTGTAAATTGCTCTTACTCTCTCTAAACAAATGGCCTCGCGCCACCAGCAAATAACGAGGATGAAAACTGCAAGCAAAGCAAGATGAGTCAGAAGTTTTATAGTATTTGGGAAAGACATTTGAAGTGCAGTGCAGACTTTGTCACTCCTCCGGGCGGCTGTCTGAGCTCCTGGCAGGTCCGGGCCGTCCAGTCCTGAGGAATGATGAACGTGGAAAGCGGGCAGGCAGGCAGGCTGGCAGGCCGGCGAGGAGAACGGGCCGGCTGTCTGGCGGCTGACAGTGCGGTCGTATTCAGATGGACTATCAGTCGTGTATCAGATGACAGGAGCTGAAGTGAGACACAGTGCCGGCGGTGCTGTCTCTCTCTCCTGCCTCACAGCCGGTCCGGGCTGGTAGGTAGCTGGAACACACACACACACATCCGTCAGCCACGGAGCTCTGGTTAGCCCACCAGCAACGGACAATGACAGTTTCCCCTGACAGACCCATTAGTCGCACCCCCCACCCCCACCCCCACTTATATCCCCCCTTCCAAGCTCTCCCTCCTCAGAAAGTTCCTCATGAAGGAGCGGGACGGAGGAGAGAGATGTAGTTGTAGTGTAGCCCCTGGCGCCTCTTACCTATTTCATCCGCACCGTCGTCCTCTCAATGCCAGCGTCAGCAGCGGGGTGTATATCACTGTATCAGCCAGCGTCTGGAGGGCTGATGTATGGACAGGACGCAGTATCCTTGAGAGCTTGTTAAAGGTGATTGAGATGACTCAATGATGGGGCGCTATCGGTAAAGCTAGACACATAAAAAGGCTAAGAGGTTGTTGTGATGAATTCAGTGCCCGTGGTCATCTTTTACTTCAAATGTAGATGTAAATCTGCAACAATTTAACACAGTTTGTACATATTTTACTTCTATTCACTAATCCCAATGTCAGCAATACTTCTGTATTCTTTGTTGTGTATTTTATTTAACCACTTTGTTCTCGATATTCCTCTAACTTTTCCATTTAAGTAGCTTCATTGGTATATAACAGACAAATATTCTTCAGATTTTCCTTACAGGGCTTTACTGAAGCTGCATCACACTTGAGCGAAATGTTAAAATGCATTTGTTGTATGGCTGCTCCTTAACTGTGCATAAATAGAAAACTCTCCACCTGCATTAATATGCATTTCTGACATTCTACATTATATTGACATCTTTGGATGGAAAAGTTTCATATTTTAAATGAAGTTCTGTGGTTGTGTTCAGAGTTCAGAGTGATGAATCTGTCAGTCTCAGAGGGTAATAATCACAATCACAAGAGCCCAGAATTGCTAGTTTGTCTACAACACCCTCTATAGTTGATAGTTGATTCAGGTCAGAAAAAAATATACAACAACAACAGAGGTCATTTCCCTCCTCCAGGACAGAAGGAGAACAGTACAGATGTACGTACGGAGTAGGCAGACGTATTTAGCAGAATTTTACGCTAGTTCAGTCACATACTTCACTAGGAAGTGCCAAGCGTGGCAGAGAGATGCTTGTTAAAGTTCAGAGCTGACACATTTCCTCCCGTGCGTGTCCTCAGGGAGTGGTGACGGACGCCTCCCCCCAGACAGTGGCTCCCTCGTCACAGGAGGTGGCTGGCCAGCAGCAACAGATCCAGGTGGACAGTGCTGCCGACCATGTTCCTGCTTACTCATACCAGTCCAAGTAAGTCGAGCAGTGAAGCGGGGCCATTGCTGTCAACCATTTTAACATGGTATTCTGTCCTTTCAGGGTAGTTTTTATTGTTTATTGCGAATACTTTTTTAATTGTAAGCATTCAGGGTGGGCGATATGATTTTTGTCTACCATCAGAGATTTTGCCATACTGTTTATATAAAGGTATTTATCCCACTGATATTTCTGTGTGCATTAGGTTTTATATTATTTTTATATATGATGAGGTGCTTTGATTTGTCAGGTATTTTATCCATATTGCCCTTACTTTACTTTTACATTTTTGTGGTTTACCACATAAATTCTGTCAGAAACATGTTTTTCACTCCCTTAGTAAGATCTAACTTGTATAGAAAAGCTTCCTGACTGTGAAGTATTTGGTTAACTAAAAGAATATTATCATACATTACAACTATTTTTTGAGATGTTTTGTACTTTGTAACAACAACAGCAGTAAAATTGCAAGGAAGCTGCACAAAATACTAATCTCGAGAGTAAGGAAGATGAGAGTGCGCAGTCGTGCTGTTATAAAATGACTCAAATGATTCCTGGCTGCTGTTGTCATTTGCTCGTCACTTTTTGCTTTTCTGACCCGATCAGTTTAACGTGCTTCATTTTGCTTCAGTCTTCTGACTGGGTCGTCAGCTGTCAGCTGTCAGCTCTATTGCTTTTCTGTGTTTGTAATATTGTGCTTTGATTACAACTGCGCACACCCTCCTCCCCTTCTCTCTCTCTATTTTCTCCTCTTTCATCAGATAGCAACGGCCTGAGCGAATGTTCCTGTGACAGCGTTGCCTTGAGACAGAAGGTGGCTGCACTGTGAATGTGAGGAAAAAGAGAAAAGAAAGAGATTGCTTCCAGATTGCCCAGGCACCAAAAAAGAGACACTTTTTTCATTTCCTACCTGGTCTACGAGAAAAAATAAAACGCAAGAAGGAGGTAAAGAGTGCTGAGGAAGGGGATGGGAAAATTGCTGGGCACAGTGCAAAGAAGTGAAGTTGTTTAGTCTGGGAACCTGCCTGAAGGGCTGGGCTGAAGCTTGAAAAGTTTCTCAAAGAAAAATCTCAACCAATTTAAAAAAAAAAAAGAAGAAAAAAACGAATAAAAACTGACAAAAAAAAAAAGGTTGAATGCGCAGGTAGGTGATGAAGTTTATTTTGTAATTAGAAAAGGGGAGTCAAGTTTGAGATACACACAGAGATTGTCTTCCTCAGATATTAAGCTACAATTTCTTTTCACTCTTTTTTATGTTCTAGTGTTAAATTTTAGTTTTCTAGATATATTCAAAAACAAAGTGTTTTTTTCTTTCTTGAATCTTCATGGCCTTAATTTGAAGGGCGCCAGAAACTTTTTACAGAGTTAAAGTCTGACGTCTGGTTAGGAACAAAAAAAAAAAAAAAAAGCAAACGAAATCAGTCTCTTGGACCACTTGGAGGGTACAAGATACTGGATGAGTTGTCCTAAAGAGGAAAAAAGAATCTATCACATAAGCTGTACAGATTTAATAGAGAAGAGCTTTTTTTCGTTTCTTCATTAGAAGAAAACTTTGATAATTATTATGTCAGAGGTAACTAAGTGTCAGAAGAAAACAAAATGTCTGTTGGGGGAAAAAGACTCGAGGGTGGGGGTGGGAAGGAGGGGGAGAGGAGAAGCTTTGAAGAGATTTTTCACAATGAGGAAAAAATGAAAACATAAGAAAACATGCTGCATTGTGGATGCAGTCTGTTGCAAATGCTGAACTTGTTTTTTATTATCATAATTATTATTTTACATGGCAAAGTTGCTGTCGATGACATTAGTGCTTTTTATCTGCCACATTTTACCTTTTTTATGAGCTTTAAGATGTTTTTAGCCCGCTTTGCTTGTCACACTGCAAAAACAAACAAAAAAAAAAACAAAAGAAGAAGAAAAAAAATTACAAAATGAACACAAAAAAAAAAACTACGGAAAAAATTCTGGCAGTGAAATAAAAACAGTAGATTCAGTAGGAGCTTACGGTTTAAACCAATCAGTGCAAAAGCAATAGAAGAAATTGTTGACAATTTCTGTAGTCTTTCCTAGTTGTGGATCAAATGCAGCCCATGGATGGCCATTTTTATACCAAAGATGAAGAGACACTCTGAACCAGAGTTTTGTTTTTGTTTTTTTCCTTCATTTTTCAGTTTGATTTTGTTGTTGTTGTTGATGTTGTTGATGATGATGTTAATGTTGATATTGCTGTTGTTGATGTTGCTGTTGTCGTTGTTTTTTATTTGACCTTGATGGCCGGACCAGTCCTTACTATCCTTCTTAACGTCTTCTTTTCACCGGGTTTAAGCTAGTTTTCCACGGTTGTCCAAGCTGTTACACAAATGCGCGCACGCACACACACACACACACACACACACACACACACACACATACACACACATATCTAAACATGCACACACGTACTGTACAAACTCATACACACACATCAAACAGTATTTAAAGTGTGACGCAACCAGTGGCAGTCCTACCAAAAGTCCTTTTTCTTCACCTCCTCTTCTTGTCTTTTCATTTCTTTTTGTGTCTCATCACTTTTTCCATGCTTTCACACACCGTGGGTGCATTCCACCTCTCTCTCTCTCTCTCTCTCTCTCTCTCTCTCTCTCTCTCTCTCTCTCTCTCTCAGATCCTGCAGGGAAAACTTTAGGAAACAGATTGGGGAATGTTGCTTGCTGCGCTCTGTGGTCGTCAACACATTGCTTCCCGCTTCAGTCTCTTTTTCTCTTTAATTCAACCATAACTAACTCAACCATTTCTCAGCATACTGAGCTTCAGTGTTGAACTGGGAATCTCCCTGCTGCTGTTTGATCTCATCTTAATCTCTGTCATGTAGATATCACCAAACCTAGGTCACTTATTTACTTGCCCAGAATGCCAGATGAGTGGTGTTTGCTGCATGTTGTACAACATGTAGGTTGTAATCTGACTTTGATTTTTAGCAATGATTGCATAAACTTTATGGCGTTTAATGGTACTGACTAGACCTATTTGGCAGCCAAAGCATATTCAAGTAACAGAAAGGCTTAAAAGAATAGTTTGACATTTTTCAGAAATATGATTATTCGCTTTCTTCCCAAGAGTTAGATGACAAGATTGATTTCACGCTCTTGTTTTTATGGTAAATAGGAAGCTACCACCAGCAGCTGGTTGGCTTAGCTTGGCACAAAGACTGGAAACAGGGAAACAGCTAGCCTGGCTCTGACCCGAAAGACAAAACAAAATCCGCCTACCAGCACCTCTAAATCTCACTAATAAACACGTTATATCTCGTATGTTTAAGTGTAGGTTTAAAAACGACACTTCACACTATTCCTTGGCCAGGCGCAGTAATGTACTGGAGTCTTGTCATCACTATGAGGTTGACATGCAACCAGCAGGGACTCTAAGAAATTGCTGTGAAGAAATGTTGCACAATCTCTTAAAATCAGAGCAGAAGCAAAATGGAGAGCGAAAAGGTGTGTTTAAAGGGTAGACAAGGACTGTCTGTCTTGAACACCCCCCTGAACATTTGCCCAACACAAGCAGGGGAGGTCAGCACACCTGTGGGAACTAACTAGGCTCCTCACCAGCCATAACAAGATGTTGATGGCAGCTCCTTCCTCGACCCCGCTACTGAGTGTCAGTTACACCCCTGGTTGTCCCAATTTGTTGCACAAACAACCCTGTCTCATCTTATCCTGTCTTTCCATCCCAGAGCTGTGTGAGGTTTTCAATGATTCCATCTCTGAGGATTGTCCCTGAAGAAATTGCCTGTGGGACAGCGGCCATTTCTGCCCCCATTACAGCAGCCTTTGTGTGTCGGGAGTGGTGTGTGTCTGCTCTGTTCGCCCATGTCCGCCCACGCTGCCCCACTGTGGTGCTACAGCGCTAAAAAGACCCCGTTTTCTCCGTGCTTCGCTGGCACCTTTAATGTGCCATGGCCAAGCCAGGCTCCTTTTGCTCTCATTTCCCCTCATTCTCTCCCTCTTTCCCCTCTCTCGCGCTCTCTCTGAGGTTTCTTCTCTTTATTGGATGGTGCAGGAGCAGAACCACAAACCAATTTCAGTCACTCTGGCAATGAGGCTTGACGGGCCCAATTTGTCTCCCTCCGGGGCAATAGGATCCACTCCAGTGTCCCTCAAAAGACCCCTTTCTTCCAGAGAGAGAGGGAGCTTTTTGTTTGGTGACAATTGCAATTGAGCTCTTGCAGTTCATGTGACTCATTCAAATCAAAGTCCAGCGCTGCATTTTGGGACATGGTGGCGTGTTGCGCACATTACAGGCAAGCTGTGTCATCGATGCGTGGCGATGTTTGTAACTAACAATCAAATTGTGCCTTTAAACGAAGCTTCCAAATGATTCCAAATTATCTGCGTGATAGTTAAAAAAAAAGAAAAAGCGAAGCACATGAAAGAGCTTGTTTGATTCAGTTGTGCTAAAGAAATGCTACACAATATCGAAGCCACTCTATGGTGCTAAAGAGGAAGCAGTCTCGGGCTTGTGCCTTCATTGTGTTCACTGAGCTGGCCACTGTTGATCATTTGGCCGTGAACTCACTCTTAAAGGGCCACCTGTCCACTTGACGACACACAAAAGAAACAGGCACACTCGTTCCTGAAGTGAAGTACACAGTTAAAGCCATATGTACATTTTCTTTTTCCTCTGTCACAATGTAAATGCTGTAATGCTGTACCTTTTCTTCCATCCACCAGTGGAGGTCAAAAGCTAAATGTGTAATTCAAACAGTCTTTCAATGACCATTCAGCTGTTTATTGTCCAATCAAATCAACACCTGCCCACTTCCTTTCATCTGATCTGCCATTCAACATCTGCTTTCGCTTGCCTCGAAGCTATGATTTCCTCTTATCTCCCCATGAACACGTCTCTGCCACATTACAGTCTTTAACGGCTAACAACTGACAAATGTGGGGTTTTGGAGCTTCCTGGACTTTCCCCACGTCGCTCATCTGTTCGTCATTGTTGCATGAACTCACTGTATTCCCTGTCTGAGTCATTTTAAGTGTCCTAATTAGACAACAGAGCTGCTAAACTATAACTTTACCAGTTTTAAGCTAGTGTGTGTGTGTGTCTGTGTGCGTGTGTGAAGAGTTGTTCTACTCAACAGTTCAACTTTTAGCGAGGTTCTGAATACAGCATAGCTATAACCGTGTTGTCTAGACTTTTACAGCTGCTGTTTTATAGAGTACAGAAGACATTTTTGAAGCTTAATAGGACTCATAACGCAGGAGTTGCACATCGGAGAGCAGAGCGTCCTACAAATGGCCTGAGATTCGATAGTAATGGCATTATGGGAAATAGGATTACAAATAGCCAAGAGATCATGGAAAAACCGCACAACAAAGACTATCAGCTCTATTTTGCTAATGGAGATTCAAGAAAGAAAAAGACGTTAAGGCAGGTGTTTGCGTTTGGCGTGCAGCACCAATATTTCACAGATCTGAAAGATTACCCGACTGAACAAACAGAAATGGCTTTTTCTTAATAGCACAATGGCATAATGTACCTTTTCAGAATACCAATACCTTTGTGGGCGCGTACAGAAGGCATGCCTGCAATTTTAAGGAGGCTGTAGCAGAAACGCTCTGCTCCCAGTCAGCCCATGTGTCAGCACAAACCAGGAGCCAGCAGAGAAAGTGCATGTGTGTGAGAGAGAAAGAAAGAGAGGGAGATTATTAGCTCTTGTTGCCGGGCAGAAGTGGTCATAGCCTGGAGTTTCTTCGTTCTCATGCGGCAGTATGTCCCCTGTACAGGATTCCAGGAGGCGACGAGCTTGACCCATCACTAATTAGCAACACATACTCTTCCTTTCCTACTCCATCACCAAGACAGACTCTTTCTTTTCTCTATTTCTACACAGTCGCTCATAATTTTCGACCTCTTCTATTCTTCAGTTTTGTATTTGGCGTAATTTACCACCATCAGTTGCATTCCCTTCCTTCCCCTTCCTACAAGTCCAAATCCGCATCCTTCTCAGTTTCACAAAAAAAACATCAAAAGTCAAAAACTCAGATCTGCTGCTCTCTCGTCTTAGCAACATGCACGCTGCTGATTTGCAGCAAACAAACGGCATATTTGCGACCCATGCATGAGCATGCGAGAGCCCTCCAGGACTCACAGAAACTTGCAAGCAACGATCATTTGTGAAACGTGATGCAGCCACCAGTTGCAATCTGTGTCCAAGCACTGCTCGCAAATCGCTTTTGTGAAACGGGCTCATGGATTATGGAATGTAGGCCAAATCGCCACCGTCGCATTCATTGTTTTTTATTAGCAGGGACAGCAGGTTGGAGCTGTAATGTCTTTGTTGGCATTACATATTGCTTAGTAAACCTGGGCCCCACCGGTGATCTACCACCCTCTTCTATAACACTTTGTCTTTTTAAGTGTCAGGATGATATTGTTTGCTGCCATAGAGCCAAAAAGTCAAAACAAAGTTTATGCAATCAAATATTAAGTATTTAAAATATTGTTATGTGTATTTTTGTGAGATTAACCATTTATCTGACAATATCTAAATTACCACAATGCAGTGAATCCCACTCATCTAGTGTCATCAGAATTGTTTTCAAATTACTATTTGATGCAGGAAGGAGGAAGAATACTGTTCATTTATAGCGAATGTGGGGAAATGCAACATTTCATTCCCCGTCGGTCCTCTTTGGATAGCACACACACTCTCTACAAGGTAGATCTGATCTTCTGTGAGCTTACCTTCTCTGAGATACCTGATAAATTCAGATCATGAGATTGTACCTACATCCAGGTTTTCTCCGGTGTCTCTCTAGTTTCTCCAGTTTTTCAAGGCAAGGTGCTTACTTCACCGCCTTTTTTAAAATAACTGTTTTCTCAATCCGTCCCTATCTCACCGTTTCTCACAATCACTGCCGCCATCCCTAAATCTGACACGATCCGCAAAGTCATTTATGTGGCTTCCCCACTGTGACAGGAGTAAACTCATTAGATGTATTACATGTCATACTCAGTTGTCGCGAGGCTCTTGCGGAGTTTGTAGCCATTCCACATTGATTCTCGTGTGTTAGGAAAACAGTAGTTCAGAGTTACTCTCACAGACTGTCTCCCACAGAGTGTAAAGGAGAACCGTGGCTCAATAACTCATCACAGAGAAGCACACACACACATTCACACACATCCTACACACACATAATGCAGTGGGAAAATTGCTCAAACTACCCCCCACAAGAGCGAGGCCCTGTGCTTTTTAATTGATGCTTCGGTCCACCTTTGATGAGAGCTATCGATTGGCCACACAACCCCAGGAGCGCAGCCAGTCAGCCAGCCAGCACACACCTCATGGAGTTCAAACGGCTCCCCGAGAAATACAAAATCCAACAATGACTAGGAAATTGCAGACCCAAATTGAAATAGCCAGCACAGAAAGTGCGTTAGGCATGGGATTAACTTAGCAGATAAAAAGAGGAACTATTTATTTGGACAGCAGAGCGGTTTTTAATTTTTTTTTTTTTTTGTTAGAATTCTCTCTTTGTTGGTTTTGTTTGTTTTTCACTTTTCTTTGTTTCAGCGCCGAGGAGGACATGGTCACGCCTCACACACGCTGCTCAGTGTGTGTGATCTTTGAGAAACTATCTGTACATCTGTGGATGTTAGGATTTGACTTGGGTTTTATGAGTTGTTTTTTTTCTCTCTCTCTGATGAAGCTTTCAATAAAAAAATGTGGAAAAAAGCACCAAGGAGCGCTGTTGTCTTTTAATCTGCATCGCAAATGATTGTGTTTCATCGCAGCTTGCTGTTTTTCCCGTCCTCAAGCCATTATTATGGACACGTTTATTATGCACCAAGCATCCTCTGAGGAACGCACACACACAGAACACACCATCTTCCCCATAGCCTATTATCTATATGACTAGATTGCAGTGGGAAGCAAGAGGAAGCCCTATTATTATTATCATCCATCCTGATGGCACCTGCTGCGTGTTGACCTTGGTCCCTCACATCCTCTCATAATTACAGCCTTCGCAAATGGAGCTAATACCTCTCGATGGGATTTCCCCCATCACAGCTCACACACACTTGATTGGGCGTAAAGTGGTCATAATCAAAGATGGAGGAGCCTGCTCGAAGAAGAAGTGGATCGATGGCAATCAATCTTCCTCTTCACTCTCATTTAGGCCCAATCAATTGCTGTCCTTGTCACCTCCTAGGGACGCCTGTTCTGTCAATACCACGGCTGCACAGTAGCCAAGTTTCCACTGCCTGAGATGTCTGGAAGATCAAGGCAACAAGGCCAGCTCTCCAAGACAAAGGACATCTTAATAGAGAACAATTGACTTGTTGGATTAGACTGAGTGTGTGTGCATGTGCACTCGAATGTGCATGATTGGACCGTCAGGAGTCACAGCTTGCTTTTTTTTGTTTTTTTTGCATCTGCCGGTCTGAGAATACACAGAAGAACCTCAGTGCTTGACAGAGATAACTGTCTGTGTGGTACATTTGCAGCAATTTAAAACATTTTACTGCTCTGGGAGACTTCTCCATGGTGCCATGGTTTTCTCCACTACGCACTCTATGGCTGTTACATCTGGGAAAATGCAGTGGGATCCTTTATCGACTGAAATGCTACAGATTCAATCTCACTCCCTTGGAGCCAGGCAGCCTCTTTATCTGGACTTATAGAGATGTAGCAGCTGAGCACCACAAGGGTGCAGCATACCAACACAGATGTTATCTGGTGTGTTTATTTCACAGAGGAGTGAGAGCCCCTCCATACACACACACATACATACACACACCACCACTGGATACAGATCAAGGACATCTCCACTGGGTGAAACTCAACACGAAAATACAACAATCCTTCCCATTAAGCCATCTGCTGAATATATACGAAGATTATAGGAAAGAAAAGCCTGGATGTGCATATAAATATATCTCTCCTACGTGCAGTACAAATTGTCTGATGTGCATTTATATAGGATGAACATGCTCTTTGAGGGGTCCCTGGATGCAGCATTTGGTATTGACAAGGGAGCTGCTGACATATCCTGGCAGCCACTTCACTGTGACAACTGTGAATTATATAGAAACAGATAAATCCCATGTGTATTTAAAGGTGCAGACCAAAAAGAGAGAGTCAATTTGAAACTGTTTGATTTTACACGACAATGAATGCTAAGATGATTGTTATGATGATGTCATAAACATGACCCACGTGGTACAAAACAAGCACCAGTAATTAGTTGTCACCATTATTTCGGTTGTGAAGGATATCTTTCTGCCTAGAACAAATGATGTCTGTGCGGACCCCTGGGGTAACAAGGTTTCAGGTTCCAGCTACACAATTGATTCTATTCCAGACCAATCTAAACAGAGGATTCAGTATAAATTGGGTTGATTGGACCTGGGACCTTTAACGACCCTGAGCTTCCAGGTGCAGTCCAAGCGGTTTTGCATCCAATCAAGAATCTGTGATCGTCAGCAACCGCAAACACACCTGGTGCTCCCTTATTAGCTCATACTCCACTAAGAGAGACATAATTAACCAAAGGAGGGATCTGCACTGCTGAGCTAAAATCTAAATAATGCCCAGGAGGGGTTTGGTGTGTTTTGAGGGGGAATTCATTATTCGCTTAATCTAGGAATATGTGAATGCAACATTAGGCCAGTAAACCTCATTACAAGAAGCTAAATGTGGATATCTCATTAGTGGGGAAATGCACAATTCATATTTACGCACTATCCAGGGCTGTTAGATTCAGGGAGAAATATTGCTTAAGTAATATGTCTATAATCTTGGCATCAATCTGAAATTGTAAAAGTATGATTCCAGTTAACAACTGGGATCTTATTTTGGTAATTCATGGCCATGATAACCAGGTTCGCTAAACTTATTTGGAAGAGAAAATGAAGGTAAACAGCTAAATATTATCCAACTGTCTGTTGTAATCATCGGTCGCAGGTTGTAGACAGACTTCCAGGTTCAGCTTTGACCCACAGTGCACTCGCGTTAGGTTTTTACCTCCACATAAAGTGGTTTAGATCATCTGGCTAAACTTTTTGTTGTTTTGTTGGACTTCAATGTTGTGATGTTGCCACATTCTCAGATCTCAGCAATTACTTTGGTGAGTATAAGTATCCCAGCTGATAGAAATTATGCTAAAACTGCAAAAATAAGGCCCACGTGTTATAAAGTACAGTTATCCTTGAATGATTTGAGGAAAGTTTAAAGCTGCATTAATCAATCATCTTTATATGAGCAACTGGTCAAAGTACTTTGTGTAAAACGACAGAATTATTGCCCCAAAATGATGTTTATGCTCAAGTGAAGCAAAGGAGGAAGTCTGGTAACGTTATTACAGAGCGTGAAGACGTCCATAACCTTAACCATAGCGTTGTCACATCATAAAACAGATTCATTTTTCAATGATTTTTTTTCCGTGATTTGTAAAGGCTTTGGAAGGCACAGACAATGATGTCGTCTGGTAAGTATATTTTGTCACTTAATTCTGAGGACCAAAACGGGTCATTCATAGTGATATACCCACCTCACTCCCTCTCACTGCTCTCATCAGCAGACAGCTGATGCTCTTATAGCCTGCACTGTACCTAAACAGCAGACAGACAAAGTTAGCAACTAGCTGGTGAACATAGTGTTAGCATTTAGCAGCCAAATAGCCAGATATTTCCTTCAGAAGAGTGAATATTGGACAGAAACACGACACCAATTGAATGCTAATGTGTCTGCTGGATGTTTTAAAGGGAAATTGCTTGCTAATATGTTAGCCATGCCAACTCTGTGTGTGTGTGTGTGTGTGTGTGATTTTTAGCTTTTTGTGGAAGTTCTGCCCCCAAGTGGCCAAATTAACAGATTAATGCAGCCTTGAATCTGTCCGGTTACTGTTCCACCGGCTTAAAGAGCTTTATCAAACGTAGCCCTTCAGCACGTATTGATGAACAAATCGTGAACATCTTCGCCAGATGTGCTCCTCAAGCCGACAGGAGAACAAATGAAGAACACGGATGTCTTGCCCTGCATCTACAATAGAATCCTTGTGGCAACACACTCAGTCAGACAGCAGCTCCATTTCAATATTCCCAAGATGAATTACTATCATTGTGTTGCAGGAATTGGGAGCGCAGCCAAAGCCTATTGAAGTTTACAATGACATTAGTGGAACAATTGTATCCCAGGAGATCCATGGGGCTGTAGCCACAGAAGGCATTGTTCCCCAGGTGGCACGGCAGTGGGTCTGTGCCAGGGGCCCAGCTCTGTTCTCAATATGCTCATGACAATAGGTGTTAATTGAGGATGTGAAGAAAGCCGGTGACTTTTGCAATGCGCCACTTCCTGTCTTTAACCATTATGTAACCAATCAGTTTGATTCAATACAGGTTGTTTTTAATTTGAGTCGCCCGGTGAAGTTGTCATACATGGCGGGTAAGACACATTCACACATCTGTGCTCATGTTTAATCAGATTTGGATGCTCTGGCTTGTTTACAACCTGTCTGATCATCTGACTGCTTGTATGTATTACAGTTACTTTAGTGAGTACAATGACTGATTAATATTATAAGCCAAAAATTGATGGTAATAAACCAAAATGATCGTTTTAAGGTAATTAACAGTCAAAGGGCAACTTTAAGGCTTAAAGCAGATGTTTCCTCAGACAGCGTAGATGCAGAAGACAGTAAGGGAATGGTTTTTAAATCTCATGATTGAATTAGATGTTCAGGTTACACGTCTGGTTATTTGATTAGGTTATTTTAGAACAACGTAAGGATTTCTTTTTATGTGCTACTACTTTTAAAGTGTGGCATACGGGTCAAGTCATTCCCCAAAATCTACAATTGACTACAGTCGCACTTGTCTATGAGCTGTGCTGCTGGTCCCACCTGTATGAAGTAAAACTTCCCCCCCGGGATCAATAAAGTATTTCTGATTCTGATTCTGATGATTTGGATCTGGTTTTGAGGAGTTATGCCAGTATCATCATGGCACTGAGACCATTATCTGACTGGGAGAGCCCAGACCACAATATTCAGCCGACAGATAGGTGCAAGTGCTGCAGCACAAAAAATCTAGATATCCAATCTAATTCCAGTTATGGAAAAAAATAGTGTGTGTGTGTGTCAGGGAATATGTTTGGACAGGAGCTTCCCAGCAGGACGAACACAAGAGCTGACCTTTACTCCCCTTCCCACTGAAGCTGAATTGGTAACAGAAAACAATAACAACAGTTTTAACTGTGTGTTTGTGTGTAAGAGACCGAGAGAGAGTTAATTATTGTAACTGTAGAGGCTGACAATAACACGACTTCTCCCAGATGTTCCTAAAATATAAACATGTTCTCCTACCTTAGACCTTTGAGAGGCAAATATTATTAGACCTGTATATTCTATACCGTGTGACTTTGGAGTATATCGTCCAAAAAGGGGAAAGTATATTGGGAAGTCTATAATACTTTAATCAATCAATTTAATGATCTATAGCCTCCTATTTTACATAAACATTTTCAAGCACAGCCACACTGAAACTCAACTGATGTTGCAGGTTTCTAACTTACAGAAAGTCAACATCAAACACTTTCTGTAGCTACTTTACAGTAAATCAGAGTGCAAATTTAGTTCCCCCTACTCTAAGAGATCACAGAGATCCTATAGGACACAGAGTCCTTCTCCACTTGGGGATAGCGTCTTTCTTCCTAACCAGCCGCTGAATGAAATAAACTATCCAAATGGGCATTTTAAGTCGTGAATTGCTAATCAGAATGAATGAATGTGCCGTTTTGAGCGTGTCCAGTGTGTGATATGATTGTGAGCATTCAGTACGTTTGCATGTGAGTGAAGAGGACAGGGGTAAGAATGGAGATAAAGAGGGGGAGAGGGGAGGGGAACATGGGAGGTCGGGGATGAAAATGGAGTTGGCAGCAGTGAAAGTGAGAGAATAGAAAGGTGATGAGAAGGGTTGCAATGTAAAAACGAAGTCGGGAGAGAAATGGGGGCATAGAGAAGCAGGGAAAAGACGTATTAAGGAATAAAAAGACGAGGGAACGCATTAAAGGGGACAGACAGAAAGAGACATACGGAGAGAGAGAGCAAGAGAAGGATGAAGAGAAAGAAAGAAGAGAAATTCATCGTTCACCTCCTCTCTTCCCCCTGCGGCCCGTCGGACCTTGAGGGCTGCAGGATGAGACCGTAATAGCTCACTATCGCCTCCAGGCCAAGTGATGTGATCTGCAGCAACAGAGTGCAGGTGGATAAACAGTCCTCCCGGTAACAAGAGGAGGACCACACATGCTCCAGGGGCTGACCCGGCGCCGCAGATTTGTGGGACCGTAATGGGAACATGTGTAAGCTACTGACACGTGGGGCCGTAAAACACAGCTCCAGGCTCCACAACACCTCAGTCTGTCCAGATGTGACCCTGATGTGTTCGGAAATATATAATGGGGAGAAACGGGAGGTTTACTTTAGCTATTGATTGATTGATTGATTGATTGATTGATTGATTAAGTTCATTCTTGATCTTGGAAATAGTAGTTAGACCAAAATGATAATGATAATAATAATTTAAACTCAAAGCTTTTTTCCAGAGCTTTCAACCACATCTCTCAGTCCTTCTCAGCAGACTGAGTTCACTCACTTATTTCATCATCATGAAGAATGGAACTTTGATCACTTGAGCACTCTGAGGAATATCACCAGATGCAGTCGAAAGCCCTGCAAAAAATAAGTGGCCCTTGAGTGAAGTTTTTCTTTTGTTTGTTGTTTTTTACATCAAGGTGCATTTTGTGTAATCCAGAAAAATTTGCTTGTATCAAACAAAAATCAAAACACTATCTGACTTGATGGTTCGACATTTTGGCAAATGCGATTATTTACTATATAATGCTTTCTTGCTGAGAGTTAAATGAGAAGATCAATACCACTGTCATGTCTGTGCACTAAATACGAAGCTGGATCCAGGAGGTCATTAGCTTAGCTTAGCATAAAGAATAGAAACAGGGAGATGCAGCATGGCGAGGAAAGTGAACAAGCGTATTTGCCAATACGAACTATGAACTATTCCTTTGAAAATAGTAAAAAAAAGACTTGAAACTTCAGAAATTTAAGGTAAAGGTGCTTGAAACTAGAACGTGTTTTAATGCAGCAGTTAATAAGATGTGAATTCTGCTTCTTGATGTAGAGCCAGTAGTTAGCTACTGAATAGTTTGAATAGTTGAAATGAACTGTAAAAAAGTGTTTATAGTGTTGCTCAGTTCTAGTTTTAAGATTGGTCTGAAAACATGATGTCACCAGGCAGATCGCGGGCTTGTGACTTAGCGTTTTTACCAGAAGGCAGGTATTCAGGGAGGAAGGACACTATTGTGTTGCATCATGGGAATTGTTGGATCCGGTATTTTTGTTTGACACATACTAGGGACTAAAAGCCAGGATGCCTCTGCTGCTCTTAAATTGGCCCTTTTTCCAGTGCGGTTTCTAATACTGATTACTGTGTAAACTGACACGACAATATTTTGAGCAACACAAGCTTCAAAATGCACAATATGTGTAATAATAGTTTTGTTTTAGTCGTATCCTTTATTGTAATAAACTGTAATGCTGCGGATGTCATTGTTGGTCCTCCTGTTTTTCGGTTTATCTGTCAACTGGATAACCCTTTGCCCTCGTCAGGCTGCGTGTTATGGGAGCGTAGTGAAAGAATGGTGCATATACCACAAATGTCATGCCCTCTGCAGAAGGAATAACAATGGAAGGTGGACTTGGTTAAGGACAACAAGCGGGGGAAATACCACGCTATAAATACGTTAGAAGTGCTGTGTCTGAGTCTGTGAAAGGTCGGCGTTGACTGACTGCGGCGGTTCTGGATTTAAGGCGCTGCAGAGGGGTGTAGACTGTAAGCAGAGGAAAGAAATGAGTGCTGCTTATTCTGGGTCAGTGGCCCATACCCTACTCACACACAGAGACTTACACCATGCACCCATACACCCCACTCAGCTTAAGCTGATATATTGCAAAGGCTTATTTTCTCTCTGTCATACACACACACATTCTCATACACACTGTTCACCAAACTCAATACTGCGTTTCCTGCAGAATGTTTTCTAATCTCTGCAGAGTTACGGTACATTACACATGTTATGGCTGCGGCAGACTAACCCTCTGCTGAACTACAAAGAAACTCGACATAGGTGAGGCTGAAGTCGGGTGGGGGGGGGCCACACTCTCTTAAGTACTCCCACATGTGTTGTATTTAACTCTGTATGTGTACATGTGCCAACTTTTGGTCAGGTCTGTGTGTCTACGTTTCACTGTGCAATTCATTTTAAATTTTTGGGAATTCAGTCGACCCACATGGATGAGTGCATGTATATATGACATCATTCTTGCATTTGTCTGTGCATGTGTCTGTATGTGTGTGAGTCACTGTTCAGGCCTGAGGACAAAACTGAGCAACACAGCCGTTAGCAGAGATAAGCTGTCTCAAAATCTTGGCCTCAGAACTGTCCTGTCTGGTTTTCCTCTCTGTGAATCAACTTCATACACTTGTTGGAGTAGATTGGCACAGTGTCACAGGATTGATCCCCAAACGCAGTCACCATTATTTAAAGCGACTGCAATTACACATGTTGGAGCTTTTTAGTCTCTTTCAGCTCATTGTTTCATTTTCCAGCCCGCAACTTTACAGTTTTCCATAGCACACAAAGTTAATGACTAGCTGGTGAACATGGCATTGAGCTGAGCCGGATAAAAAAAAAAAAAATTTATTTAAATTTTTTATTTTCAATTTTTTTTAAAACCTGTTTTTGTAGTTTTGGTCATGATTCATACCAGTTATAACTTTTTACTCAATTAATTTTTAATTGCTCAGGTTTAGAGATGTGGTGACTTCGTACCCACAACTTTAAAGCCAAGTAACCAACCCAGTTATTTGGACGTAAAAACAAAAGTGAACACACCTGAAATGACTTATTTCTGCAGCAAGATCAAGTGGAACTTCAATTATCGGCATTTTCACTTCCTAACAAGCAATTTTGATAATATTGTTCAACTGGTGACCTTTCCGGTTGCTTGTGAGCTGTCTCTCAGAGAGCATAGCAACAAAGCTGAAATGATGATGGTCAAAACTACGAAAATGAAACCCAAATTGTAAGAGTTGTTGCTGAACCCCTTCCTGCTTCCTTGACACCGCAATTGATGGACCCAGTGTTGACATCACACTACTTTTATTTTGTCTGTGATTCAGTATGACATCGCTTTTTAATTTCATGTGTCCTTGCAGTATGAAAGAATACAGAACAGTGCATGACTTCACTTTGCAAAGGAATCCATTTTAAATAGAAACGTCCTGTTACTGTTACTTTTACTTTTATAGCAAATGGAGCTCTACCAAGGACCTTTCTGAATGCACAAAAGCTCAGAATCTGCATGTTTTTAAAGTCCTGACGTCCAGATAAATAATGAATGGATGTGAGGGTTAAGCAATGTAAACCAGGTCACATTTATCTGTCACTGCCCATTGTGTAGCTGTCTTATTCCATATGTTTTGATATCTGCCCATTCATGTTGCCATAACTGTATTAACTGTAACATATTTCATAATTTAAGCAGGTCTGGGTCTATTTTCTGACATGTGGCACATCCCCTGGTTAAGATAATAAATGGCTAATGATGAGAGCTAAAGGCCAGCCAGCGCAGTAAGAGGAAAACTAGCCAACACCAACAGAGCAATGCAGAAGTGCCTCACCTTCCCTCCTGTTGGTATTTCACTGCTCTGCTTTGGGAGCTGGGCTGGCATTTTAATGCTCACTCTTTATTGCTTTTCCTCCTGTTGGTCTGTCTTCCTGCCCAAATGTGTGTGTGTGTGTGTGTGTGTGTGTGTGTGTGTGTGTGTGTGTGTGTGTGTGTGTCTCTTAACTCCAGATATCATAGCAAAGTTCTAGAGGAACGCAGCCCTGTTGCCATAGCACCAGCTGGACAACAAGCGTACACAGTGGTGAAGATTAAGACGTGCAGGAGGGGGCTGGCAGTAAGCAGGCAAAGGGCTCTGCTGTGGCTAATGATGCTGTATTAGAGTGCCAGGGCATTCCTTACTGCCTTTCCATGAAAGTACAGAAGGATTTCAAGAGGAATTGAAAGCGACAGATAGAAAGAGAAAAGAGAGAGCGATGGGAAAGGCATGAAAAGCGTGGTGGTTATATACAGTATGCTTGATGGATACAGCTGGCAGCTGCTTTGGTCAGAACATCTGGAGTTAGGGGCCTCATTAGCTGAAAGATGAGTGCTGGATGAGTTTGAGTGTCTCTAGTTAAAATAAGTTAAAATAAATACAGTCTCTCTGGAGGCTTCATGTGTCACTGCTGACGGGAAGACAGGAAAATGACTTACTGACGCTTGAATGTGTGTTTATGCTTGAAAACAAATGAGTTCTTGTGGTGTGTCATCCTAAAAGAATAGTTTGACATATTGCAAAATACAATTATTAGCTTACTTGCAGAGAGTTGGATAACATCAGTCTCATCTTTGTCCAATAACTATGAAGCTACAGCCAGCAGTCGGTTAGCTTAGTTTAGCTTAGCATAAAGACTGGAAACAGCTAGCCTGACTCTGTCCGGTAAAATCCACCTACAAGCTCCCCTATAGCTCACTAATTAACAGGCTATATGCTGTTTGTTTTAATCCATACAAAAACTGTAAAGTGTAAAAATGACCAGGTGTGGTTAATGAGGGGTTACAAAAGTCACAAAAAATGTCAGATGCACCTGCTTGACAAACATAGTTTCGGCATTGCTTGAGCTAGCCATTAATACCAACTCCAGGTAAGTCCCAAACAATTCACTGCCAGCCCGCTTTTACGTTCTTTCCTTTAGTCATTCGTATTTTCTTTATCATACACACAAGCACACTTGATGTTAGAGGGTGACGCCTAGACACAATATAAAGAGCCAATTGCCATAACACTCCCCCAATTCCAAGCGAAAGGTGTGCGTGGAGGGGGTTTCAGACGATGTCCGACTATCCAGCATGCACTTGTTTACTGATGCCTTAACAGTAACGGTGCTCCAGACCTTTCAGTACACTTCCTGACAGAATGTACCACTCCATGTCTTATTTTCTGTGTATCTAACAGCACTAAACGTCATCTGAAAGAACATCCACTATTTGAGCAGTGAAACTCAAAAAGTGGCTTAAAGGGCGCAGCCATGGCATTGTTGAAGTGAGTTTATCATTTAATGATATTTATCATTTAATGACATTTTATGTGGAAGTGCAGGTCCTGCCTTTTTGACCTATAAAACAAATAAAAAAACTGTCTCTTCCGTTTTGCTCTGTGTGTAGTCTTATAACCACAGGACCATGCCCCTTTATGTGTAACTGATTGGCTCCAAATTGAGGAAATTATAATTTACAGTCTTGCAAACTATTGTTTTGAAATATTTTGCATTCTTTGTTGCCACACTTTCCTTTTCCAGCACACCACAAATTGTCTCAGACACAATAGGCCCACTTGAAGAATCCGAGCCTTAAAAGTGAGCTGTAATTTTGTGGCTGATTTCAGGTGACCGCACTCTTTCCTCTGAACAGCAATGGCCAGCAGTAACAGCAGTGGTTTTTCCTTCGAGTACAATGCCACGATCCTGCAACTCACAGCCCCCACTATCATTGTAGCTGTTGTCTGGCCAGTGGTTGGATAACACAGACGGGGTTGGGTCAGTTGAAGAATCTCCACACGATAAAAACAGATTGACCAACACACATATACACACTCCCTCTTTTTTTCCGTCACCCTTATCAGATTGGAAATGTTCAACCTTTTCACCTCATGTGCCTCTAACAATGTGCTGAAGTTACCGCCATCCCACAGCGAAAGGAAAAATTCAGCTCACCTAGCAGCTGCACTTAAAACAAAGAGCTTAGGCAGCAAGTTGAGGTATAAATTGAGCCATAACGGCAATGCATTTTAATGAGGCTGGCTCAAGGAGGCTGTCCTGGAAATAGACGCAGTGTGGTCCATTTCCTCTGCAGAGTTTTAGGACAGGGCCAGCATGCATGAAAATGGGTTGCTGTGGAGAAAAAGGGCTTTTATGTAGAACACATTATGCCAGAATATACAGTCCTGAATGGATCACTGTGGACTGCTCTGCCTACTCCCACTCATAATTTAATCTTAGCACATTGAAAGCACATTTAAGGAAACCTTCCTTTGCTAATCTATTATGGCTGAGGGCTGGTCTGCTCCGCCGCCTGCAAGTATGAATGTTGCAAATTCAATGTAAGATATTGGTATCTTTGAATTCCACGTCTTCTAACCACAGATTTCTTAGTCTTGCATTTAAAAAGAACATCATGAATAGTCTTTCTTGTTCGACAAGCAAAATTTCAACACCCATCTGAAACATTTAAAGCACTTCAAGTTCTGATCTTTAAAGGCGAGGGGCTGAAAACAGCTTGAGAGAGCAGCTTTGACAAAGAAAAGACTGGCTGTGTTAACCGTGTCAACAGAGGCCAACACATCACTGACAGAGTTGGTATTGTGCGTGCAGCAGCTGATTATGCTGTAAGACCCATTTTGTTTTTACAATGTGATAAACAGTGTCTTTCTCTCCTCTGTATTCCTCATTCACTGATGCGACCAGATGTAACACTAAACAGGGAAGATGGGATTTTAAAGATAGACAAAGGTAAGTTTGGTTCTGCTTGATTTCCCAACATATTCCGTCAAACGCTGCACCTCTGCTTTGGTTTTGAGCTGCTTCTAACGTTTTAAGTCCCTGCAGCAATATAAAAATACTTGACACCAAGAAACTATTACTTAATGTTGCTTTGGGCAAATGAGATTTTGGTTGGAACAATTTAATAACTTGGCCAGATTTTCAGGGAGGGTCCTGCTCGTCTGAGAAACATCATATTTCAGATCAGACCTCATGATGAAATTCCAGCAAAAAACGAAATAAATAAATAAAGAAAAACTCTAGAGTCTCACAATTGCTCCAGAGCGGATCTGAGCAATAAAGTCGTACTTCCTGAAATATCTAAATCATCCCGGTGTCAGGAGAGGTGGTGGGAGTGCTCTGCGAGGAAATTCCTCACAGCAAGAGAGCTGGCAGTCGCTGTGTTTGGATAAGCACGCTGGGATCTGGCAAAGAGAAAGAGGTGGTTGGCTCCAGCAGCCAGAGTGAACTTCATTAGATCTGATGAGTAAATGTGAAATTGATGCCTTTGTCCAAATGGAAAAATCATTTTTATCTGGCAGCAGTATATTCAACAGGCGCAGACATCAGTATTCAGGCTTGGCATCTGTAAATCTGTGCAGCTTGTATTCAGGGGAGAATATTTTATGATATTCCATCAGCAGCTTGTTCTGAGCCTCATTACTGCACTATATGAAACTGCAATACAGTGGATGTGCTGAATGAAGCCTACAATGGCTCTATTAGGGGAGGGCCGTAATTTTCCTGTCATTTGCATGCTGTGTTGGTGCACAAGCTATGAGGGAACATACAGAGATTCAATCTCACTTCATGTCATGCACAGTTTGTTTAAAAGGAAGAAATTGCAAGCAGGGTTTTCTGTGATCAAAGTCATCCACAAGAGCTGAGCTTCACCTCCATTTCCATGGAGTGGCTGAGAATAAATGCATGTTCACAGTCACGGTAAATTTACAAACTGGGGAGGGAAAATGACTGCTTCGGCCGAGGAAAAGCTCATGGAATGAGGCGTTAAATTAAATCCATTTGGACTATTGACGTCACAGCAATGCATTTCAACTGCATCTTAAAATGTTTGACATATTTCTCACTGGGCCAAGAGAATGAACATGTTGGCTGAGCGCTCAGTTAGTGATATTAAACATATTTGAAGTATTACAAGAGTTTGAATATATTGTGCATTAACACTGGAATATAAAGTTTTTCATTACATTAACACTAACATTTTAACCCCCACTATATACCAACAATCAATAAGTGCTTTATAACGCTCTATACTGTTGTTGTTAGCACATATAAGAACATTTTAGGTGTATATTAATTTATTTGTCAATAACTTCCTCTCAGGATTTACAAAATAATATAACAGCTGTAATGAATATGACATATCAAGTAGTTATTTACCAGCCACGCCAGCTGTTTCCCCCTGTTTCTAGTCTTTATGCTAAGCTAAGCTAACTGCCTGCTGGCTGTAGCGTCATAGTTACGGTATGAGTGTGGTATCAATCTTCTCATCTAACTCTCGGCAAGAGAACGAATAAGTGCATTTCTTAAAATGTCTAACTATTCCTTTAATTAACATTTAAAAGTTCTTATGCTTACAACTGCATTATACAGTAGTGTGTTAGAGTTTGATACTTATTCAGCTTTTTGATAGATGTGGAGGAGTTAATAAGTAAGTACAGGGTTACCGCGATATCCACCTTGCATGCATACTATGATCTTGCAAAAACAAATCTCTTTCTCTTTCTCTCTCCCACACACACATAAACACAGAGTATACGGTTCCTCTATTGTCCAGCATTGTTTACCACGTGGCCACGGTTCAGCTCGTTGTCCTTATCAGTGTCGGGTCATGGTGGTATTTCCTGCCTGTAACAAGGGCAGAAGGTGGCACAGGATGAGTGCTGCTTCCTGTGCTGGCACACCCAGCATGTACCCACTGGCCTCGACCACTCTGCACTGCAGTCAGAGGATGTGTTATAGGGGGGCTTGTTAAGTTGCTCCCAATATACAGCACATGTTTTCAGCTAATAGCTCATGCATCTGTTTGCCTGAGATCAAAGATAGCTGCATGATGCTGACTCGTGGTTAGCTGAGAGCAGTTCATTTGCAATTCATTTGATCTTTACTGGGTTAATGGGTTATTTCAAAGGTGTTTCTGCGTAGTGGACAATATGCAATGGAGTGACAAAAAATGTGGGGAGGGGTCTGAGCCCTGAGGTGGACTCACAGTGAATTTACTTAAGATCAGTAAAGCTGCAGGCTGCCTCAGTCGTTAATGGAAAGAGTCAATAATTTCTGCTGATATTTCATCAAGTGAACATCCTTAAATCCCTTAAAAAATCAATTATTGCTGGTAGGGGGGAAAAAACTACTTAAACAGCATCTGAGATGTTAAAACTTTGCTTAAATCTATAATGATTCAGACACAGCTGTCATCATCAGATTAAGATTAAGAGAATGAGAACAATCAATTAGTTATTTGATAAATACGTAATCAAAATGCATCATCCATTCTTTCAGAGGGTTTAAGTTTGACTTGGACAAATAAACAAAAGGATAAATGTCAGTCTAACTTTGCCTGTGATATCTTTTAAATGTTGTTTTAATATCCTCCAATTAAGTGCTTGCTTCTCTGTGTACCAACCTCTCAAGGGTCCCTACGACTCCATGAGGGCCCCTCTGGGCAGAGAGGGCTCTTTGTGTGACATTAATATATTGTCTGCTACCATTTTTACTGCGGAAACCTTCTTTGCCTGGAATGCTGTTTCATCCCGATCTCGGTGGAGCCTTTCCCATGGGAAGCACACAGAAGAATCTTTGGTCTCATCGGGGGGAATCTGCAGATGTTTGTAAATACTCATGTGGCGGCTGAGACCAGGGAGGACTTGCCCTTCAAACATTCTGATGTTTAATGTTTATCAGAAGTGGGTTTCTTGGGAAACCATGATCACTGGGCTCGCTCGCTGAACGTATTTGGAGTGCGGCCTGTTGCATGTCATTGCGAATTGGGTTTTCTTTGCATACGCCCATCCCTCCATCTCCAAGCTGCATCCCACAATGGGCCAACTGTAAATCAGTGGATGCTGTTTGTGTATTACAACCTTCAGTGAACCACTGACATTTTCATTTCTAAAGCTTGATATTGGCAGCCCTTGCATTTACCAAGTAGAGGGCAGTAGTAGCTACAGAGGTGTAACCTAAAAATAATTGATTTTGCATGTACAGACATGTTATCTTTAGCACATACTCTTATGTATAAATCACTCAGGTATAGGCCTTTCTCACAGCAGACATTTTAACTTGTCCTAGCAGGCAAAACACAGGTGTTATTAATAACATTAAAAATGTCTTTCTTCTATTCAAGTGTCCCAGTAAGCCATGACAGTGTGACAGTGGGCCAGCATGCACAATAGCGGGACCCTGAAAGTGGGGAAGCTAAAAGAATTCAGCCATCACTTTGATATGTACACCTGTGCTTTTCCTACTGTGACATGTCAAAATGTCTTCCATAAAAAAGGCATATTACCAGTGACGGAGGAAGTATTCCTTTTTTGTCCACTTAGGGGAAGCACAACAAGCTGTATAACACTACACTAATTTAGAGCTGTGTTTGTATCCACCTGATTAACGTAAGTCCAATATTCACTCTCTTTTAAGCTCTGTTTGGGTCTCCACAAATTCCTGAGGGAAATATCTGGCTCTTTAGCTGCTAAAGGCTCCACTACGTTCACCAGCTAGTCGCTAACTGTTTCTTTGGTGCTGGGTAGGTAGCGTACAGTTGGTTTATCTGAGGTTTTTTGGAGGGTTTTTTTGTGAGAGTGAACCAAAACAGTAAAGTTGTAGACTGTAAAACCAAAACAATAAAATATGCTAAAACACTCAGTAGCTGAGTGGAACAGCAGAGTCGGATGATAAGTCTCTGTGGGTTTGTCAGTACAAGTCACACATAACACACAGCCATTTGACCCATTGTTCAAATAAAAGCATCAAAAGTACATGTATTTATTATGCAGAATGGCCCCTATCACAGTGTTTAATCAATATATATATACAGCATATTATTTGATCATTATAACTAATGCAGAAATATGTAAGCAGGATTTTAATGTTACACGTGGAACAAAAAAAGTCATATATTATAAGCTTTGTTGTATGATTTATGTAAACAAAAAAGCAAAAACAACTGCTAGCTGTAAAATAAAAATAAATAAAAATATGAAGTATTGTATTAAAGTATAATTTTTTTTCCAAATGTAGTGTATGTTTGCATAAAATTGAAATACTTAAGTTACCTGAAAACGTACTGTCCACCACTGGTCATTACTTTGTGACTGTATGACTGTGAACAGGTCTGCAAACATACAGTGTCAGAATTCACTTGGTTTTCATTAATGCAGGGATTATATGCAATGAATATGTTTCTTATTTAGTATGCACAAAATGTTTGATATACTGCATTTGCTCTCTCACAACACGAGACACTGCATGTGTGTGTAACTGTATCCTCGGCCACATTAGAGACTCATATTGAAACATTTTATTGGGGGCAGGGCAACTAAATCTTCCCCCCTCTTTGCTTAAATAGCCCATTCCCTGTAATCTCGGGTTGGTGAATGGCATGACCATCATCTTCAGCATGATCCCCCCTCGGAGCAATGAGATACTTTGGATGCATCTGTGGTAAAAGCCACTGAAATGGTTGATGTGCGGCATTATGCTCTAAGGAAAGAGATGGTTTTCAAACATTAACAGGAGAGGAAGGAAGATGTGGGTGTTTTTTTTTCTACTGTTTTTGCTAGCCTTTTTGTTTTCTGTTTGTTTCCTTTCCTCTTTTTGCTGCTTTGTGATCTTTTAAATTTAGCATGAGGGGTTACTTTCAGCTTCACAATGGATGCCAATTAATAGCACTGCCTTAAATGTATAAGATTTGTTTTTCAATCAGCTCTACAGAATGCCTGAATAATATGTTTTTAGCAAGAGTTTGGGTTTATGCAAGGCTTTTATAAATACATAATGTCTACAGATAAGAGTATCTCATCTGACCTTACGTCTGTCACTTCATCTCCACACATGAACCACATCAAGAAACAGGATGTTTCCTGTCACACAGAGATGGGAGTCACACGCTGCAGCGTTTGCTAACATGTTTGCTTCCCCCTGCAATGTGTTCTCTTTCTTAAAACAAACTTTGGCACGGTTTTGGACAACTATTGATGTTCTGCCAGAGAACAATAGCCCTAAAAGTGTCCTGATACCAAAGGTTGTAACCTTTGGAGCTTTTAAGATAAACTTTCCCTTCCTTCACAGTGTCTGACAGACGCTGGGGGACAAAGTCCGTTCTCATCGGTAGGAGAAGACAGAGAGAGGCTGTTGTTGTCAGAATGGGCCATTGCAACTTCCTTAGGTTTACCAATGGCATGAAGAAAACTGTGCCAATCCATTGTGTGGGAGTGTGTGTGTGTTATTGTGTATGACTGTGCATCTGTACCACTAAGAGTGCTGTTATGTGTGTCTGAAATGTGCACACAAACCCATGTGCGAGCCGCGTTGAGTCACTTTGCTTTTTCAGAGAATTTGTGGCAAAGTGCGTGCAATGAACTTAAAAGTGAGAGGTTGTTTAATAGTGCTGTTGTCCTTACCGTGCAAGGGCTTAATTCCTGCATGTGTCTATGGATTGAAAATGATTCAAGGGAGTTTGTTTGCATGCTATATTCAGTCATATCCCTCCACTTTGGTCCAGACTGAAATATTTTAACAACAAGCCCATTGGATGGACTAACATGAAATGTTATATGGACATTCGTGGTGCCCAGAGGATGAATCCTAATTACTTTGGTGATCCCCTGACTTTTCTTCTAGCACCATCAATAGTCCAATACAAAACACCTGCAATACTGCCCATCAGCCTCTCCTGTACTTTGTGTTTAGTGCTAATTAGCAAATGTTAGCATGCTAACACACTAAACTACAATAGAGTACTTAACATCAGCATGTTAGTATTGTTGTCGTGCAGCATTTTTTAGATAGATAGATAGATAGATAGATAGATAGATAGATAGATAGATAGATAGATAAATAGATAGATGCTCTTTTCTGTCTTTACCCTCTCTTTCTATCTTGAATTCACCTTTCACTTTCTGCCCCCATTTTATGATGGATGTGCATTCATCTTAAATCCTTAGAAGACACTTGAAAGCTACAGTTACTGTAATACTGTGAGAGGTGGTGTGAACTCTCGGGGGCGAAAGTGGTATCTGATTGAAGGATTGAAGAGGCACATTCACCTGACAGATTGACATTCAAAAGAAGCACCATAAGTGAGAAAAAAGAAGCCTCTGCAATCAGAAAAAAGATTTCATATTCCTGTTGCGTAGGCAGGGCCCTTAATCATGTGCAATGTAACTGAGGAAGGCAGTGATTTAAAATTACCTGATTGTTTTGTGCCACTATTCTCACAAGCAATTTGCAAGTTGTATTACATTTCCCTCTGCTGCCACACATGCCTGAGCTTCTGGGACAAAAGAGCCGTGTTTAAATATGTTTTTTCCTTTGGCATGAGCTGTATTTGTGCATTTTAACCTAGTAACAATGTCTTGATTGAAAGTGGCTCACAAAGACAGATGGCGGGTGGTGGCTGGCTGGCAGTGGATGCAATGATCCAGCAGTTTGCTTGCTTTTACAGCCAGTGGACCAACAACAGCATCAGCACATCAGTGATTAAACCTTCTCTCCTGAGTTGAGAGTGGACCCGTTTAGATAACTGTTGAAAACACCTACAATGGTACACTTCCTAACCTGGCGGAAAAACTGAATTATTAATCACATTTCACTGAACTGAATAAAACAAAATCTCATACAGTAGGAAGACCGTAGCTCCATGCAACTCTAAACTAAAACGATAATAATCTTTCTTCTATTCAGAACAATTTAACACAAAATATAAAATATGTAGTAACTTTCTCAAAAGGTTGAAATTAATCCTGGTCAATTTATTGTCGGGAGAAAATAACCGGTCTTACAGTAAGAGCCATAAATTCACTGTTTCTAACAGCAATTCAGCATCTTTCTAACTCTGCAATACTTGCTGTGCTTCAGCTTAGTACTGACTGATGATTCAATATTCCTGTTTGCCCTCTCCTTTTGTGGCATACCTCCAGTTGGCACTCAGTGCGGGGGAGAGATCTTATAAGAAATGTGCATATATATGCATCCAAATCCAGTGTGTGGGAGAGACACTGCACTTGTGTTACCACTTTTTTTCCTACCAAGACACAGAGAAAGGTGCAAAGAGACTGACACCTCCGAACGCGGCGCTTGTTTGCCATCGGTGTTATCTCAAGGCATGTGTCCAGAGATTTGTCATCAGGTTGCTCTGTTTACCTTTCCACTCGACCAAAGCAGTGTACAGGAACGCCAAGCACCTGCTATTGAGCATAATACCACTCAGGATGTTTGCCTGCCGCTTGTTTATCTGTGTTTGTGCGATGAGGTGGAAAAGAAATTGTTCAAAGGCAGGGGAACAGTGAGAAACTTGTGCAGGGGAAAGCTAAAAGTAACAGTGAAAGGGGCACATGAAGTAACACTAAAAAAGATCATGTTTAAATAAGCCTTTCTGGGCACACTGGACTGTTGTGTTTCCTGTTGAAATGAAGCAGATAAAGTAAAGTTATAAAGGAGTTTGTTTGGGTGTTGTGGTCAGTGAGCAGGATGTTGTGACCCTCTGGGAGCCCACATGTGCTGAGGTCAGTGGGGAATGGCCGTTTTGGGCTCACAGCGCTGTCGGATCTCCACCTTGTGGCTTGGACCCCATCTCGCAGTGCTGAACGGCTGCCTGGCATACAGGCTTGAACAAACATGCACGCACACACCCAACCGCCCACACCCACCCACAAGTAAAATAGGGTCAGAGCTAAACAAAATCTCTCCCAAACATTTGAACGTCTGACTGAGCTCCCTCTCAGAAAAATTTAGACAACTGAGCCCTGTTTTTAGCCTATATTTGTTTACATTTTAGCAAACTGTTACCATTAAAAGTATACCAAATTAAGTATTATCAATTTCTGTTTAAAACGTACTCATGGATGTACAGACAAGTATTGCTGGATTACAGACAACTTAAAAACGGGATGTTTCTCAGGCAAGTTCTGCAGTTATAAGAAGCTGTCTTTTCCTACCCTACACTACACCTACGCAGGCTCACCAAAAGCAATACAAGAGCTGTTGATAAAGCTCAGTGAGCCAGTGGCATAAGGAGGAGTAGACATCCTGTGTGGAGAGTTATAAGCTCCAGGGTCACGGGGTCAGGACTGAAACCTGACATCACGGCTCGAGTATGCAGAGCAAAAACACATGTCTGCAAAGCCCCAGCAATAACGGGTAATTTATGGGTGTTATAGTGGACTTAACCTCTGTGTCTTCAATAAAAACCAACACTATGAGATATGGAGTGACTCTCGCCACTTCTTATGTCACCCTTGATTAACTGAGAGCCTGGAACCTCTCCAGAAAAACATGTAGCAGAGGAATCTAATTTAGTGACTTGGAATGGACACCTAAATGAGTTTAGTGTATAAAAATTAAAATGAAATATGGGCAGAAGCCAGCAGTTCTCCTTTGAGCGTTGACAGCTCTAAATGAGATCTGAAAGGTGTGACCACTTTGAAGTAAATCAGGGGTGTTTGCATAAACTTGCAGCCTATAGGTGAAGCTTCTGGTTGAGCTATTATAGAGCATGTCATTTCAAGTCTTTGCTCTGCTGGGTTTCAGCCTCTTAATGACATGGTTCAAGACTTTGAGAGCCACATGAGCATGACTGAGAAGTAAGAGTAGAAGAAGAAGGAAAAGAAAGAAAAAAAAAAACTGTCCAACCCCTCTGAAGATTTCCTGTTTCATGAAAAGTGCACATACCGTGAGTCATATAGGGCAAGTCCTGCCTGGTGTGTTTACTCTGCTTCTTCTACCCGGAGCTGTGAAGGCGTTTGGGGGAGCAACAGGCGGAGTGAAGAAAGCCTGCTGGAAATTAATTGTCAAGGCTTCGCTAAATTAATGAGAAAGAGGGGAGTGTATAGTCCGTTTCTAAATGGAGCTACTTCGGTTTTCCGCTTTTTGGTGTGGAGCGATACTCTTTGGTAGTATTCTGCTCGAGGAGGCGGGTGAGTTGAACTTTATACTTCCAGAAAAGTTGTCAAAGCTGCGGCGAAGTTACTCTCAGTAGACTGTGAAGCGTTACGGACGCTGCAAAGTCACAAATTGACTCCTTTTATTAACATATGATCAACTATACTCGGGTTTTTTTTTACACGTGTGTTTGACACGATCCTGTTGTACATCGTTACATCGCTTTTCATTAAAAAAAGCCAAATTAATTTGATTAAGTGCGCAGTTTAATTAGCCTTAAATAACAAGCCTTTGTCTTACATGCTCGCACCATTATCTTCCTGATATGTAAATTAATTTGTGTTTACACTGTTAACCTGTAGTGTTTGTGAATGCTACATTAGCTCTTGGGAGGACGTCACCTGTTGTAAGCTGTCGCAGCCTTTAAAGCCCTCCTCAGACCTGTTATCTCCATCTTTGATGTGTAGCCACATTGCTAACAGATCTAGCAGCCCCCCCCCCCGAGGAAGACAGTGTTTTACCTTCATCTGTCTCAGACTCAGTCCCAGCGGCACCAAGTGGCTTTGGCTGCTCCTAATCCTCTTCCCCCCCCTCTCTGCAATTATATGTAGCCCTGGGTGACAATTACTAGCATTCATCCCCTCCATAGCCCGCCTCCTGGGTTTAAATGACATGCTCTTTCAGAGGAGTTGCTCTAATGATATAATTACTCTGGCTAAACCACCTTCCCACCACTAGCACTCAGGCATGGACTATCCCCTCAGTGCTGATTTACGTCAAAACACCTCACCAACCCGGCAGGTATAGCTTTAAATTGCTCTGCCAAGTAGTTTAGTCTGGAGTTCAAGTGTAATATTTTTATGTTTTTATTCGTGCGGGAGTCTCTCAGATAAGACAAGGCCTGAAAGCAATACCTGCCTGCAACACCCTGCTAGCTCCTTGTGAAGTTACCTCACTCTGAGAGGCAGCAGGAATAAGCATGCCGTCGACATAAAGCGCTTTAGATTTTGCTGCTCTGTCACGCTGCAGGTTGTACAGTATTTCTGTTGCTGCGAGCCGCAGGTCTAACCCCACCCTGCAGATTGGCTGAAATGACACAGTAGGCTTTTTGTACCAGGTTAAGAGCACACACACACACACACACACACAGCAGCGATTCCTCAAGTCAGTGTGAGTCAGATACCGAACAGACTTCTTCAGTCTCCTGTCAAGAAGTCTGCTTTTACTTACACTTCCCAGTCTAAAACATCTCTCTTTGTGGGTCATGTGATGAAGGTCTCGTCAGTGCCCTCTTTAGACACAGTGCCCTCTTTAGACACAGCTTCAGATACATCACTGGTGTTTGTTTGCAGTTAATCTTTAAACTGCAGTATGGCGGTAGAAATTAACCCACTTTCTCTCTTGGTTAGGTCTCGAGTTTGTATTCTGATGCAAGAAACAGGTTCAACTTCCTGTTCACATGGAGTCAGCATACTGAAGTGTGGTTCTGTGGTTTTACTGTAGCAGTGCTGTAGTCTCGTGTGTTTTCATTTCCCCTGTTTTTGTGATTAGACTGTTTTTTGATTTGAAGCTTTAGTGTGTTCAGTGTTATTTCTCAACATAAACTCTGGATTGAGTAAGGAGTCTTCATCATGTGGAAACTCAATAGACTCACAGCCAGTTCATCGTACCACTTGAGTCTAAGTTGTTTACACTTGAACAAACTAATCATGTACGAGCAAAGTCATGGGGGACATTCTTTCCTGATGATACTTCACCCACTGGTGCTAGATTGATCCTGGGAAATTTGGAATATCCTTTTTTAGGATAATTTCCAACTCTTAAAGCCACAAGATCAACTTTCCATCTACTTTTATGTGGTGGGGGAGTACTCCCTTTTAGGAAAAGGAAAATCGAAGAAGGGAGGAGAGAGTGTTCACCTTCCTTGTTGCTCCATATCTCCTTTCTTTGCCAAACAGAGGCATGTTGCCTGGCTGATGTTTATCGTTAATAGCCTCTCAATGCAAGGACAGACTGCAGTCGGAGAATTTCTGCACGAACACAAACACTCACCAACACGTACACACACGCACACACATATCTTTCCCTCTCCAAGCATTCATAGACACTCATACATTGCCCTCCCCCTTTTCTTGATATTCATGAACAGGGTTTGCGCTACACCTTTCTGGATGGGGAGCCAACTCATCGGCTTGACAAATTAGAGACTTCTCAGCAAGGAGATGCATCCGTGTTTCCTTTGTTTGTTGTTCTTGCCTGTCTGGCAGTTGTCTCCTCAGATGATTATCAAACCCACAAGCACTCATCACACAATCCTGTCTGTCTCAGTGATATGGGTCTGCCTGGCGGCAAAGTCAAGTCTGAACAAGACCAAAGGAGGTGGATGCCACTGCGAGCCGCTCTTATTGTTCAGACTTCACAGGGAAAAAATCTGTCCACCCCTCTAGGATGAAATAGTTTGGATTTTCTTGTGGTTATGTTGAATATCTGCTTCTACTTATTGGCAAATTCCAAACGACTCCCATCCTTTCATTAAATGTAATGTTTTTCTTGCTTTTCATGCTAATAAATATCACGTATACTCCTGATATTCATCATCATGGAAATGTTTTGCATCTCTCAGTAGTTTTAATCTCAAATGCTGCGTAGTCAATCCAATTGCATAGGCTTGAGTCTGTTTTTAAGTTTTTACAAAGTAGACTAGACCTTTTCTGTGTACCCAACTCACCATCTTTTCCTCTCTCTCTTTTTCCAGAAGCCACTATAATGAAGATAAAAAGGCTGTGCAAGTTCTGTGATGTGCAGGCAACCAGCTGCACAGGTAAAGGCAGCTGCAAGGTGGAGTGTGACATTACGTCCATCTGCCCAAACGAAACAGATGTGTGTGTCAGTATCTGGTAAGTGTCCACGCATTTAAACACAAAAGCTGGATTTTCCAAACCACATTTCTATATAAATAAAAGCCAGGGTTATGGTGCAAAATGCTTAGGTCATACTACACGGACAAACAAAGACGTGAGGAAATGAGGGCACAATGGATACTCTTTCCTTCCTTTTCCTTGAGGTGACCTTTTCCTTTGAGCACTTTGTCAGTCAGCATTCTGGTGAAGACAGTTAGCTGGATTATGACAGCACACAGCGCCTAAAGACCCATCAGCATCGAATCTGACTTTTGATGTGAGAAGCAGCAGGAAGCAGCTTTGTGTTGGTGTTAAAAGCTTAAGGCCGTGCTGCTGCTTCTCATTATATTAGCAGTGTTGCGGGCATGTTATGAACTGAGGTCAGCAGAAAGCTAATGGCGCATGGACAGCGCGACTTCTTTCAAATTTTTCTCGTAATGCTTCTCAGCAGGGAAGCAAAATTTAAATATGTATATTTGTGCAGGTTCAGGATGTTCCTTGTTTCCTGTTTGTAATGGTATTTCAAATTCTCGCTGTTTGTAAAAGTGACCTCCGTGTTGCCATAATTTACATAATGCTGAGACTGGACTGCTGAAAGAGACAAATATGACATTTACAGTTACCACTTTATCACTGTACGGCTGAAAAATAGTATTATTTGCACAACTGTAGACCTGCTATCATCGCCTTGTTACATGATGATACAGATCTCTGAAAAGGGAACTTCATTGCCAAAAGAGTTGCGGACACAGACTACAAATCAAACTCAATCCAGTAAATGGCAATATTTTCTGTGTGTTTTCTCTTCCCAAGGAGGAAGAAAGATGACAACGTCACCTTTGATACAGTGTGCCACAACCCGGCGCAGAAGCTGTACGGTCTGGTCCTGGAGGATTACAACAACAGCAAGTGTGAGATGAAAGAAAGAAAGGGCATGGGCTCACAGTTCTTTATCTGTTCCTGCTCTGAGGAGGAGTGCAATGAACACATCTTCTTTAACTCCAGTAAGTTAAGACACTATTACTTCACTTGTTAATCCTTTATTTTCATCCACTCTTGAGCCAAGTGAGTTTAACAGAATTACAGTCAACAGAAAGACCTGAGAGTGGTATCGATCTTCACGTCTAATACTGAGCAAAAAAAAAAAGCAAATACGTATTGTGACCAACTCCTTTAAGTAATACAGAGTTACATAAATTCCTTATTAGTCCATTTCTCTTGCATCGGTACTTTTCTTTCACAGTGGAGCAATAGTGCAGTAACACTGTTTTATGCATGTGGTTCTTACATCTGTACAACATAACATGGTAACGTCATTGTCATGGTCAGCCTCATATTATTATACCAGTTTCTATCAGCTTGTCATGTAAGGCGTCATGCATGAATGCTAACACGTGTGCACTGTAATGTTCTCCAGATACATGATTACAAACAGGTTTTGGAGACATTGGCTTGTAGACTCCAGTTACAGCATTGGCCCTGGAATCAGATGTATTTTGACTACAGCATCCAGGCAATAATAACACCGGGGTACATTTCCGAGACCTGGCTCTGCACAGAGAGCCAAATTGAAAGCATCTGCACAGTGCAAACCACATAATGGAAATACATTCGTTTTCTTTTGAGAATGTCTGTGCACTCTCAGTGACTAACATGAGACAGTGTTGTAATGAAGGAGCTCCAGCAGAAATAAAAACTACAAGGCGACAATACCAGTAAATCTACGAGCTAGTGACCAGTGTCCCTTTTGAACAAAGCATTTTTTTAATCGAACTTTCACTTGCGTTATTATTTTTCCCGTAACTCAAAAAAAAAAAATCTCAAAGCCATTACTTAAGTTAGAGGAAATACTAAGTTGTTTGTCACATACCAGCTGAAATACCTCAGAGTTGCCATGGTAACAGTAAACTCTCTTTCCACACCATTGTGCTGCTGCCCTGACAAGTGGGCCAATGGTGCATCAGAAATACATTTTACAAAAATGATTGGAAATGGCAAGAAGACCTCATTTGAGAGCAAGAAGCTTGAAATGCGAGACAAATAAGTAATAATAATAAAAACAAACAAAAAAGCAACTCTATTGAATATATGATTTAATGTACCAGTTCAGCTTCGTACAGCGAACAAGTGTGTTGCCCAAAATGTCAAATTATTGCTTTAAAGAATTCTTTCAGTTTCCAAACAAAGTGTTCAACTTAAGGAACCTCTTAAATTAAGGGATTTTAACCAGCTGGGCACAGAATCACAATCCCCCAAATTTTACATTACATTTTACTGTAATTCACAATTTTTGCCACTGACAGAAACTTTTCTCCTGAACATTCAATATTTCATACTTTCAGTGAAGGTTTTGGTCAAAGCTGAGCGAGTCCGGGAGGCACAGTGACAGGTTTGTTGTGAGAAATAGCTACTCACTCTATGAAAATAAAAACAAACTGGCTGGGGCCATGTTGAGGATTTCAGACATGCGGTTTCCTGTTTAGAAAAAAAAATTAGAGAGAACCAGAGGGCTTGACTGGGAAGTCAGCTAGATGCCTTCCCCATTCGTCCTCCTCCCTTATTTCAAACCGACTCTGCTCCTCACATCTACACTTGCCTCTAAAATTAGTTTCTTCAACTAGATAAACAAAATTAAGGTCTGTAAAAGCTGGTAATTTTAAAATGGAAAGTTGTGTGGCACTAGACAAGACAATGTATAAATGATTAAATTTAGAACTCGTCAAAATGTGGACCTTTCTCGTTTAGTATTTGTTGTCTGGTGTTATAGTTTTTATAGGTCTTCTTTTATGACAACAGCTTCAAAAACTGAACCAGCACAAGCATAAACTTTCACTGTTTGCCAAAACCGTAGCAGCTCCCAGACACACCACGTCCTAAATTATAAGAATCAGACATACACTATAAAGAGACACAATATGTGGTTGACTGGGTCAGGGTTTGGAGCAGTTTGCGTTTGTGGCCCAGACGCTAACTTTAGCTTTCTGATGCTTATAGACATTCCACAAGGACGGGCCAGGCTCCTCTGCTGTTCTGAGAATATTACTTTACTCTTAGCTCATTGCTGATACGATCTGCCAGGATTTGACTTTTATTTCTTTATATTGTGGGAAACAAATTGTTTTATGATCATTCCAAAGAAGTGTTATACAGTGTTTTGAAAGAGACTAAAATCCAAGAGAATAATAAAATATCCCACTTTTTAAATCTATTTTGGACCATGCAAATGTGGGTGACAAAATAATCTCCATGCAGCTGTTCTGGAGCAAAATATTATATATTAGTATAGTATATTAGTAATACAGAGTATTATATATATGAATTTAAGTCCAATATTCACTCTGTCGTTTGGTCAGGTAGTGTACAGTGGGTTTATCAGAGCGTTTTTTGGAAACGAGGTTGATGAGGGTGAACCAAACAGTGAAGTTGTCTTAAAACCAAAACAATGAGCTGAAAGACACTAAAACGCTCTGTTGAGCTGAGGAAAACTGCTCAGTTTGGGGATAATTCTCTGGGTTTGTCAATGCAAATGACACCTTCATATTACTCATCCTCATCATCTTAATCCCGTTGTTCCCTCAGACATGGATTCCCAGGTGGTGGCGGTCATCTTGGTGAGCCTGGTGCCTCTGCTGGTTATGGCGGTTGTCGTCATCACTTCCTTCTACTTTTATCGGGTCTACCGCCAGCGGCAAGCCAGCTCCAGACGCAAGAGGGGTCTTCCGCTGGACTTCAGTGACGCTCACGCCATCATGATAGACGACGAAGGTTCAGACAGTAGCTCCACACACGCCAACAACCTCAACCACAACACGGAGCTGCTGCCCATTGAACTGGATGTTCAGGTTGGAAAAGGACGCTTTGCAGAAGTTTACAAAGCCAAGCTTAAGCAGGGCTCCTCAGTCAGTGAGGAGCAGGGCTTTGAGACGGTGGCCATCAAGATTTTCCAGTATGAGGAGTATGCTTCTTGGAGGAATGAGAAGGAAATTTTCTCAGACGCAGACTTGAGACATGACAATGTGCTTCACTTCCTGACAGCAGAGGAAAGGAAGGTGCAGAGGCAGTACTGGCTGATCACAGCCTTCCAGCCAAGAGGGAACCTCCAAGAGTACTTGATTCACCATATTATCAGCTGGCACGACCTGTGGCTGCTGGGAGGTTCGCTAGCGCGTGGAGTGGCGCACCTTCACAGTGACCACACCCCCTGCGGTCGCTACAAGGTGCCTATCGCACACAGGGACATTAAGAGCTCCAACATACTTGTGAAAAGCGACCTGACCTGCTGCCTGTGTGACTTTGGCCTCGCCCTCCGCCTGGACAACACGCTGTCTGTGGATGAACTGGCCAACAGTGGGCAGGTAAAGCTTTCTAATCCTAACCTTTTTATTTGGTTTTTCTTTGGCTTTTGATCCCCTCAGCGATAAAAAAGAAAAATCCTCTCCTGTTATAATTTGAACTGGCATCCCAGACACAAGCCATTCCAAGCCCTGTCATATATTTCTTTGAAGATATTTATCAGACCCTGAAAAGAGCCGTGCTATCAATCAAACTTTTCATTTCGGATCCTCATCACTCAGGGACACCATCTCTAAATATTTGGCACTCTCTATATCTTGGCCCCAGATGGATAATGCTGATAGAAATAGTGTTGTAAGTGTTCTTAGGTTGCCGTTTTATTTCGCTCACAAGACAAACAGGCTTGATTGATTCTTAATGGACTCATTACACTGATGTAATAGGCCAGAGTCATATTAGACTCCGTTATGGAAATGACTCATTATGAAAATGCGTCAGCCTTTGCTGTGCAGGACACATAATGCATTGTAATGCCCTCAATGCATTTTCGGGGAAGCGTCAGTGAACACATTTTCCAAGGTTGTAATTATGTGAAGACAAGCAATGTGTTGTTGAGCTCAGAGCTACCTTTGTTTTTCCAATTATTTTATACATACAACATGTTTTGATTCAGATGAATGTGATATGACATCTAACTACATCACAAATGTACCACCTGTCACTTGATTAATGCAGGTAAACAACTCTTACTGCTAAGATGGTCTACTTAACTACGCTTTTTCAACTCAACAGCTCCTGTTTAGTCATAAAAATGTAGTCATTGGTTAAAAAATATGGCTTAATTTTGGTTTTCCAGCTCCCCTTACCTGTAGCACCCTGTTCAAGCCATACAAATCAATATTATACACCCCCTTACCTTTCACATCATCTGTGGTCTTTTTTCCTCCCTGTTTTTTCTCAGGTGGGTACAGCCAGGTACATGGCCCCGGAGGTCCTGGAGTCTAGAATCAACCTAGAAAACATTGAGTCTTTCAAACAGGCCGATGTTTATTCCATGGCTCTTGTACTGTGGGAGATCATCTCCAGGTGTAACGCAATTGGAGGTAAGATGTGATCACACACAGGTGATTTTAGGATGCTTGTATTTTGTCTAAAAGAGCAGTCAGACTGTATGATATCAAAACCTCCACTTAACCCAATCAAAATATTTTAGGTTGAGCAATTTCTGATAAACTGATAACTTAAATAACAATAAATACAATCTGCAAAGAAAGTAATAAAAACAAATGGAAACACAAGGGAAAATACTGGGGCACAGGCGTGGTCGTGACTTTTCTCCACTAATTGTCAACAAGAAAGCGAATTAACATATTTCCCAAAATGGCAAACTGTTTCTTTAATCAGTATTCCTCTTTGGTGCCCTCAGCGCCCACCTCTGGGTGTTTTCTTTTTGCGTGTTTATCATGATCAGTTGCATCTTTAAGCATGATATTTCTGACTGCCTAACTAATCGCATGGTGCCCCCACTGTACACACAGTAAACATCACTCGTGACCTTTACTGTAGTTAATCATAGAGATAGCCGTTATCCTTGGTAAATTAGAGATTAGCCTGGGCCGTTGAGCATAAAGGAAATCGATATAAGCACTGATTGATGAAATTCCCTTTGGGGTCTGTGTAAATATCCTCAGAAATACTGTAAAAAGAAAAATTGCCTCCACAGCTCACTTGACCTCTAAGGAATACGAGCACATTGACGACTTTACCAATTAGAAGCGCAGCGACCACCTCCACCTTGAGTTGCCTTACTAGTGTGTGACACTGTGTGACAGGGCCTACAGTATGTGTGTGTCGTCCACAATCCATTAATCACTGTGGGAACAAAATCTCAAAGCGTCAAGCACACAATCCATCTTGTAGGAGTCTCAAGGATCAGCCTCCACTTTACAAATGTACCGTTACACGTGTTTGTCATTCTTTAGCAAAAACAAGGCCAGGATATGTGCAAATAATAGAAATGGGTGATTATCTGAAGGCAAACCACAGGGTAGTATTTCATGTCGACACTTAGTCTTTGTTTTCACTTCCCTTTAGTGTCTCTGTGGTACAGCTAGTTTCTGTGACTGCTCCTGTCTCCTGTCATTGTGTCAGAGCAATGATTGAAAGCCGGGTTTGGGCATGAACACTTCTACTTTGGCATTTTCCTGTTTTGCCCCCACGATCTTCCCTCTGGGCCTCCTTGAAGTGTATCGCACAGTTTCGCTACCCAAGAGTCCTCTTATGAAAAAACATGGCCAAGTGACCCACAGTCCCCTTTGCTTTTCCAACAGTAAGAATATGTGTGCCCTGTGGGTACACCTTTGAAAAGAAAATAGACTATTTCCTGTTTTGCGCAGAGCACAGTCCCCAAGACGCACTGTTCTTAGAGTGAAGTTGTAAGTATGGATGTCTCCTTTTGTATGAGGATGTTTTGCAGCCAATGTCTCATGAGAGCAGGCCAGACAGGATACATGTTGGTAGAGATGGACTAAATGGGTATTGTGGCTTCACTCGGTTTCCTCTTGAGGGACAACAGCTTTATTCATCCCGTTCATCCTTTTCCATCCATTTAATTCTTTTCATCCCCGCATTTATTTAGATCTTGACAAACAGAAACACTGTACCGGGCAGCAAACGTTATTTTAGACCCAGTTTAAACACATTTTTCTTGCTGTCCTTGCACAGAAACTCTGTGTCTTCTAAACTTTCAGCTCACTTTATCTACATTTTCTCGCCCCCTCTCTCTGTCTGTCTTTTTCTTCCTACCCTTAGGCAGGTGAGGCAGCAGTTAATTACTCTCCCACTGCACCGCAACACTGTAGACAGCCATCCAGCAGACAGGGAGGACAGGCTTGCGTAGATTTACTGGCGAGAGGGGAAGCAGAGGGGTTCCCGTCCCACCCTGGGACCAGAATAGAGACTATAGATAGCAGCAGCTGGAATAATGTGTGTGTTTTCTGTATATCTCCATCCACTTTTTCTAGACTTGGCATCTCTCCGAGACAAGCAGCAGGATGAAATCTGTAGTTCATTAAGGCCAAAACCAGAGGAGACGTTCTCATGCAGGAAGGTTAAAACATTGCACAAACACAGCCAGCCTCCCACCTTGATAGACCCTCATGAAGGTGGAAAGAATAAGTTGCGTAAATGAGATGCAGTAATGTGGTTTTGCTTCACTGGCAGCTAAAAAATCTCCTTGCAGATTGTATGCTGGCAGAGGCCTGGTATTGATTCTGGAATCGGAGCACCATGAGAGTTAAAATGATGTGTTTGCAGGGTGCACTGAAAGAGTTTCGTGCTTTCACACTCCAAGTTGTCCCTGGAGGTTGGTGAGTCACTAATGACGCCCTGAGAACTCACCTCACTTGAGACAAAATATGAACACGTGCACAGAAATTGTGACACATCCCAGGGCATCATTATAATGACTGGGGTGAAGCTCTGGTTTCCTCTTGTTTCTATTGCCACCTTCCTGCGTGTGTGTCTGTGGAAGACAGATGTCTGATCAGCGCTCTGCGTCTCAGTGGCAGGCAGCCACATAGCCTCTCTGTCACAGATCCTCGGGCCGGGGTCTGATCTGAGATCTGCCAGTCGAGAAGAACACAGCCGTCTGTCGACAACGCCAGTCAGCCAGCCATGAGCCATCACTTTGCTTTCTTTATCTTCCAAGACTATAAAGACAGAGGAAGAGTTAGAGTGAGAGGGGAACAGAGAGATCAACACACCTCAGAGAGAAGGAAAAGCTGGATTCAAGGCTCAGGCCTTTTTATCTCTGCCTCTGTTCCCTAAAATGTCTCTCCTGTATAATTTAGCTGGTCCAGATTTAGGGCTTGGAAAGACTATGAGGGCGTTCCTCAGGCGGGTGGGGCTATGTAGAGGGATAATAGTGGAGTGGTGTTGAATGTGGAGCTTCAGACTGAGAAATGCCTTCAGTCCCTGGAGGGAGAGGTTGGGCTAGACTGGAGAGGAGGAGAGGTTAGGGCAGCTGCTCTCCAGATGTCAGACCATCAACTCCTCCAGGACTAGAGGGCCTGATGGTCTGGTGAAGATGGTGTGCATGTGGGGTCTGCCATAGTCCACATATGGGGACAAATTTTAGATTTCAAACCACTTGATTGTGGATGAATAGGGGACAAAATGCACGTGCCCAATTTGGTTTCACTGAAGTTGCATCCAGCGGGAGCTAAAATAGTTTTTTTTGGTCTTCTTTAATGGGTTTAGGTGAAGGTCAGGGCATGTATCAGCTATAGTTAATGGTAGGGTAAGCCTCCAGGGTAAGTCGGTGCCATATGTCCAAAAGTAAGCTCTGCTAACGTGTAATGTGCATGCATACATCTGTACTAAATGACTTTAACAACCTGTGAGGAACACAAACAAGTGTCACAGCCACCGCGGCCTAATGAAAACCAGCAGAGACGGCTGGGAGTGGATTAGTCAAGCTTTTGTTGTAGACTCAGTCAGACTTTGGGAAGCAGACGATGTTATTGTGATCACATTACTCATTTATTTCCCAGCACATGTTGAAACTCTATGTGGATCTGTTTTTCTGCATTATTTATGTGTTTAGGTGACAGGTTTTCTGTTCTTTATTTCAATATTTATGCTTTGTTGAGCACAATTAGACTGAAATATTAACTTGGAAGGGCAGTAGAACAAGAATATCAAACAAAACATAAAATGCTGGTATGGATTATGTTTGCTTTCAGCTTTGCTGTAATAATTTAGGATGGTTTGTGTTTCTCTCTCCGTTTCATTTTGGTCCTGTTTGGCTTGCTACTGCAGTTTGACTATTGATATCTAAACGAGTCAGTGCGCTAAATACATCAATGTGCTAGAGCCATAATCAAACAGGTTAATGAATGACAAAGCTATACGTAGTTGGGATGGTTGAAGTGCAACACCTGGTCATGAAAGAGGCCATATAGTCATTATCTATGGAAACATACCTAAGACTGCACTGTCATGGACGTACATCACAAAGCTCCTGAAGGTGACATTCGCTGAGAAGTTTCCCCACTCTGCTGTTGTAGCTAAATTAAACTGAATTTCTCTTGGCTGCAGATTCCCAGACAGTTTCTACAGGCGTGCCTGACAACTGGCATGGAAAATAGACATTAAGGATGAAATATGTGCTAGCATTGCAAAATTCACATCACTACATGTCAGCTGTCGTAGGAGACATAGTGTAAGTTCCTCATTGTTACTGTGCTGAACTTCGCTTTGCAGAAATCTTGTCAATATGCAGTGTGTGACTTTTGCAAACCACAGCATTCCTCCCTCGACCTGTGTTGTGTTTTCAATAGCTTTTGCTAGTTCAGAGTTTAATTTAAGGTTTGCCTGGAAAAACTATCTTTCCTTTTTAGAGCAGGACTGGCCAATCCTTCCGTCCTGGAATACATACTTTTGTTTACACTGCAAAGTGCTCAGTGGTATGAATCATGTATTTTGGACCCATTGTTTGGAGATGAACACATAAACATGTTTGCCCAACAGTTTACAAAGTGGATTTGCAGTGTAGAACACAGTTATATACTCCCACGGACCTGTCAAAACAAAAAGAAATATCAGACTCGTTGACTGATTGTTGGGTGGGGCTATGTTTAAGCTTCAGTACTAAGGAAAAGAAACTTCGCAAAAAAAATAGGACGTTTCAGCCTCAGAAAAGCACTCGTCAGTGTCTAATGGCTTCATAAGTTCCTGTGAGCTTCTTTTTAATATGTTTTGAGAGAGTGAAATGTGAAACCGTCATCTACTTTCATTCCAGTAGTTTACATAACAGTCTACATACAAGATGTGTCAATTCACTTGCAGAGATATGTTGGCCTTGTGACAGGGCGGGTTACTCCAGCTGGCACTGCTTTGTTCCAGTCATGTAAACTCTGTGGGACAGATTTACGCACTGTGCCTTTCATTCAGTTTATGTTTGCAGTGTGTGTGCATTTAGAGCCAGATATACTGTATTATAGCACCAGATAATTACGCAGTCAGTGACTGGGACTGCCTTGTAGGTGTATTCTGTCAGTAATTGAGAGCTCAAAAGGGGCAAGTCCAGCTATAGGTTTGTATTTTAACAAATGAATGATAACTGAAGAAACAAATACCCCTAAATTACCATAGATTAATCACAAGCAGTTATATAACAGCCTATACTTATATTTTACAGCTTAATGACGCTAGATAGCAGCCATAGCATGATGGTCAGAAATATCACTATTACACTGTATTTGTTTTTGATTAATGTCGCCATTGTCAGTAGCTATCGTTTCTTCTGTAAGTGATGCATTTCCTATTTCTTGAGTATTTACAGTAATTTAACATTATTGTGCAATAACACAGGCTTTCACTCAGTTAGGTTTAAGCTCGTAGTTGAAAACTGCAATAACAATGTATTGTATGTGCTCCAGAAGTACATATCTGTCTTTCTAGGTGAGGAGATTATAAAAGGTTTCCATTCTGGGGTAGTTATTGCAACATATGAGAGGGATCATTGTGTTCAACTGTCAACAGTGACAGTCGATTTAAAGCTTCTGTCTGTCTTCGTCAAGGCTGTGTGATTCTTAAACTGCTATGTCATCTCCTGGTCATCTTTCAATTATTGAAAATCCGCTTGAGCTAATTATTTACTTTAACATTCTTCGCACAGTCGTGTCTCATCAGGCTTTTCTTATCTCAATGGATTCTCTGAAACTTGTCTTTTCTTTATACAAGCCCTCCACGCTTCAAAGGAAATTGGAATTTGATTTGTTATTTTACTCCAAGGAAACATTAATTCATGTAAAGATAAATTGTCTCTGCAAACCTTTGACCCACAGTTTCCAGACTATATCCTCCATGTCAATGCTTTGAAATCTTGCCCTGAGTAAACTCTGGTAACTCGCCTTTGACGAGCACTCTGGGTTGTGTTGTGTAAGGGTGCTGACACAAAGCCAGAGCTGCGTTGGTGAGATTCTTTAAGCCCCTTGACGCTGAGGGTAAAAATGTGATAATAATAAGTGTTTCTCTTCAGCAAATCTCCCCCTCGGCCTCTCTATCAGCAGCACAGGATTCTTTAGTTGTTTTTGCTGCTTCAGTGCTATTTAAAGTTTGCAACCTGCAGTTTTAATTTAGAGCGCACAGTGAATCCTTTGAGAGGTGTTGTTGATGTGTGCGCTGTGGGGCACTGCCATCTGATCTAGTCCCTCTATTCAGCAGAGCTGTATCTTCCAATAGATGTGAAGCTGTTTCAAAGTTTATTGCTTGTCTAAAACAACCAAAGCTCCCCAGTTTGACATGGTCACAGGCTAATTCCTCTGTACCTATGTCTTGTTTTTGTGTGTGTGTGTGTGTGTGTGTGTGTGTGTGTGTGTGTGTGTGTGTGTGTGTGTGTGTGTGTGTGTGTGTGTGTGTGTGTGTGTGTGTGTGTGTGTGTGTGTGTGTGTGTGTGTGTGTGTGTGTGTGTACAGAGGTGAAAGAGTACGAGCCACCTTTTGGGAACCTGAGGGAACATCCATGTGTAGAGAGTATGAAGGACAGCGTTCTCCGAGACAGAGGAAGGCCTGAGATCCCTGACAGCTGGATCAACCACACAGTAAGACGCAAAACATACACACACACACACACACGCTGTACATGCTATGTGAAACTTTAACTTCATGATCTCCTGTAGGCTGAGGTGTCTCTATGAACATTCAGGATCTCAAAGCCCTTATATAGTATTTATACATGTCTGATTGTATTGTTGGTTTAAGAATGTTGTGATTCATTTCCTCCTTTCCTCTCCTTATTTTCTCTCATTTTCATTGCAACTTGTATTATTTTTAATAATTAATTAATTAATTTGGCCCAAGTAGGGTTTTATATATATATATCTATATATATATAGATATATATATATATTTACCTGTTTCATGACATCATGGCACAGATGAAAGTTAGTTGGCAATACTCGCCTGAAGCTCCTGTCTGCATTTGTTGTGTTAAAAGTCTAAGCCTGAATATCATTATTAATGGTTTGTGTGGACCGCAGGAAGATTAGTAACTGCTATGGCAGAAGCTAATGGGGATCCAATAAAATAAACACATTGCAACATTGGTTATCATTGCAATATTAAGATACAGTACGTATCTTGATGATTTTGGTAGAACAATACCTATTAACACAATTTAAAAAATAAATAAATAAATAAATAAATATTGGCTTAACAAATGTTTTATGAGAAAGGAAATTCACTTTTGTTAGACCTCCAGGATACACACAATGCGTTGAGTAACACTAAATGTAGACATAACTTTTGTTCGTTTACAAGAAAACTCCACCACTTTAAGCTTACTGGCATACTGTGCCATTTCGGTTTTGTATTGTGAAACATTTATTTTCTACTGAATTACTTCCATTTAAACAAATTTAATGTAAAATAGGCAGCACAATCTGTACCTCCTGATAGTCCTGAGATGTTCCACTCTGTTATTTTGTCCACCCCATTTATGAGGGAGGGCTAAATAACAGAAACACCTGTCAGTATAATGCAGTACAGTTCAGTATGACCACAGACGACAGCCTCCTAAATGTACAGAAAGTTGAACCAACAGCTCTCTAAAACAGTGTAAACAAGAACTGAACCTTACAACCTTCATGAAGGGAGGATTTATTGCACTTGTGTTAGTTTAGGTGTAAGTGTACCTAATAAACTGGCATCTGAGTGTATCATTCTGCTGTATTATGTGACTCCCTGTTATTTGTTTTCACTCATAGAAATCACACTGGTACACAGACACAGATCTACATACACATAACCACACATGAACATTCATAGTTTCAGCTTGAGGTGATGATATTCTGTCTCAGTCAGACTTGCCCCAAGTCAGTATCACTGACTGATTATATCTGTACTCCACCGCTCCCCCTGCAGGGCATCCAGATGGTGTGCGCCTCCATAGACGAGTGTTGGGACCACGACCCGGAGGCCCGTCTGACAGCCCAGTGTGTTGCTGAGCGCTTCTACGACATGGAGTACCTGGACAAGCTGTCGGATCGCTCTGACTCAGAGGAGAAGATCCCTGAAGAAATCATTGTGGTGGATGAGAAGTAGGGCTCAACAGAAACACTGCCCCCACCAGGGTGGCAGAGGAATTACAACCAAGGAGCTGGGAGAGAAAGAAATTCCAGTGGATGCAGGGTTTGCCGTGGCTTTGTCAGAAATGTGTGACGGAGGAGCAAACAGAACTGATACCAGAGATGGACTTCCATATACAGATCAGGACCAACATAAATATAAACAGCAGTGACCGACTTGATTTGTTTTCCTCTACATGCTTCAAAGACTGGATCAAGTTGTAAACAAACAGGGAAATTGCATTGTAAAGCTTTTTTAACCAAACACAATTTGCACTTTATCAATATCTATGCACACCAAATGATATCTATTCAGTCTTTTTTGTTCTGACAATACATTTCAGGTATAGGAAATAAAGGGACATTTAAAAAAGAGGTAGAAAGGGACCAGTGTTAAATATTAAGACAGTTAATAACACTAATATCCCCTTTATAGTTTATTCAACTGCATACTTAAACGTTTTCCTAGGTGGCCTTGGATAGATGTCAACAGGAATGGATGCAATGCGAGATTCAAGGTGCAAGTATAATTTCTTGCGGCATTAAATGGAAATTACCCACAGCAAAGAAATAGAAAACCCTTCCAAGGCAGTAATCCACTGGGACGGCTGATATCATATCTCAAGGACTATGAATTGTAAAATAAAGACAGCAAAATCAGCCTGAAAGGAACAGATATATACTATGTGTGGGTTTGTGTGTTTGTGTGTATTACTAGGACTCTGGTCCAAAAAAGAGAGTCTGTTTAATCAGACAAAGAGAATAAAAGAAGTAAAGATAAAGGACTCTAAACTGGAAGTTCCAGCCTGCCGCCTATATGCTATAAAACTTCTTTGTAGATATTTTGTTATAGAAAAGGGAATTCTGATACAGAAGCCAGAAAATATCTATATCAAAGTAATTTTTGTATAAAAGTGTAAAGCCATAATAAAAAGTGTTACAGTACTCAGTGTGTGTTTTCAATGCTATCATATTGCTTTATACTTTGACCTTTGGAACCACTTATGATGTGTATGTGAGATGATTGGAAATGACTGATTTTACTTTTTTGTGAACCACTTTCACAGAAAATATGAACTGATCTGAAATGCAATACCTAAAGCTCCATTATGCAATATGTTTGATATTTCAAACATTGAATCAACTGACTCCCTGTTTATGTTGCTGATCCTACTGAGAATCAACAGGTCTGCCCCCACCCCCCATATATATAACTGGGGGCATACATGCTCAATTGTCAGTATATATTTACTTCAGCAAAAAAAAAGTAAAAGCATTGATACAGCAATGTAAAAACTCTCCATTACAACTAAAAACTTACATTCTAAATCTTACCTTCTAATACAGCTAAGGAGTTGAGGCCAGTGGTTAACCAACTTGCCAACCCTCCCAAGGGTTCAATCTCAGGGGTCATGACAGAGGTCGTGAGATCTGGTCATCTTTCCACTGTTGGCAATAGTGGAGAGAGATGCCACCACCACTAATGGACCAAACCAAAGCAGTTTGATCCTTGTTTTTTTGTCTTCCTCCTTGATGGAGAATTTCTATTTAACAGCAATGAAAAAATACATTGCATGTATAATGTGATACATTTGAAATGTCCACATTTTAATATACCTTATCCACTGAAAATATGCTTTTAGTATGGAAAGATATATAACCTAATTTATTAATGGAGAACTCTGCTCCTCGCAGGATGACAAGCTCACTAAAATCATGACCGTGGTCGCCCATCAGCAGCTCTCAGGCTTTGAGTTTATGTTCCAGTCCTGGCACACTGCAACACAAACTTAAATCATATCAGTACGAACCATGCATGCCCATATGCATCATTCTGGCACGTAAAGCTGCATATTCCATCATGCATACTATACACACAGCGCGCTTGGATGCTATATTCACTCATTCATTCACTGAAAAACACTTTATCCTTCATGATAACGCTGAGGCCACCAAGATGCTTCAAATTTGTGGTGCTATCCAAAATATCTCAGACTAATCTCACACACCTTAATGGTGGTAAATCTCTATTGACTGACAGACAGAGCCTAATGCTTTTACACTGAGAGTGTGTTTGTGCTGGATGAGGCCAAGGTATGAGGTTCAGCAGGTCCACACAGTGTTTGGCACAGAGTGTGTCTGCAGTGTATGATGCTGACAGACCTTTCATTCTAAGCCCACAGCTGACTCAGACTGTCTGTGGCTCTCTGCCTACCTGTCTATGCCTGTCTGTCTGTGTCTTGCAGGCAGCTGCTTTTAATTCATCTACTGGCTCCCAGAATCTATTATGCAATGCTGCTAAAAAAAATTGGCAAAAACTGGCTACTTAGACTAAACTATAAGTCACTGCTTATGAGAATCTATAGGAAGAGAATTCGGTAGTATGTATGTGTATGTGATAATGTCAGTATGTCTGTTATATGTGATTCAGCTCTCTTCTGTCAAGCCATGTGAGAATATCTGCCCCCAACACTCATTCTATGATGTCAAAATTACCTTTCTTTTATTTAAAACACATCAACCTAGGCTGCAGCACCACGGAAAATGCATGAAATGTTAAACAAATGCGCTTGGGAATAGTAGGTCTGAGTTGTCATCTCATAGGAAGACTTCCATTGCCCTTCCTGCATGCTCTGTTTACTATGCCACAGGCACACTTGGTATGGGCTGCACTACAGACAAATTGGACACTACCACTTTGATATACATGCTGATGATAAATGATTTATAATTTTACATTATAGAAATGGATTTCTTAAAAGTAAGAAAAGTAATATTTCTCTTGATTTTTCAGAATCAAATAATGTGATGCCAATTTACCTCAGCAAAGGAGTCAAGTTCTCAAAAGGGAGATGCATATTTAAGACAGAGAGTGCCTCTAAATGCCTCCTGAAGCACTTCTTTTTTTACTGACACATTTGTTAGTGTCAGTAGAAGAAAACTTGTTCAGTAGAAAATTAAAATAAGCATTTACCCTTATATAGCAGGAGCCACAGAGCACCTAGGAAAGGTCTACACACTTAGGTGCAGTTTGGTTAACAGTGTGGGACAAGTGTAAAGCAATTACCCATGAATCATGTAGCACATAAGAGTCAGTCAACAATAATCCTGTTATGTTTAATCCTGTTATGCCAGTTTGTATTGCTGTACCTTGTAAATGAATTCACTCAGTTTTGGATTCAGCAATTGTATAATTATAAATCATAATAACAAACAAACAACATTGTATGCTGTGTCTTTCAGTTTTTGGTTTGTTATTTAAACTAATAAAACTCGTATCCTCTGTCAGTTGGTACAAATGCTACCGTCTGTGATACCACCCCAGTTTGTGTTTTAATTAAGGGCAACATGGGAGCTTGTGCACACTTATTTACTTCCTTGCCAGCAACACCACAGTAGAATATTGCCCCTGAACATGTGCATTTTGTCTTTAAACCAGTAGAGGGCGTAGTGGTTCTACTGGATGCTGCATACAAAGACATCATTTGTGCCTTCTGGAACCAACTGGGTTGAAGTGCTAGAGTGCAGGATCCAGAGAGCTGACGTTTGTGCTTTGAGGATAAAAAATGGAAGCGCTGCACTGTGAAAATGAAGGGGCTGAGCTCAAGATGTGACAGGTCTTTCCATTACTTCAGAGTCATACTGAGTCATACTAACCAGTCACCAAACACTGGAGTCATTTTGTATCTTGGTGGGACCTAATTGCATTTAAACAGCTGCTGTTGGCAAGCATAAATTAACAACCTGATTCACTCACTCTGTTGAGTCTCCCTCTCCTCATTTCTCACAGCACTTTCCATCACTCGTCTGTCACAATGCATCAGAAAGTATAGGCTCAAGACACCAGTGCACAGCCCTCCATTAGTACTGGTAAAACTCCATACCTGCGGCACCACATGTATTCTTGTCAGCAGCTCAATCATAATACTTTCTAACCCGATTAACCCTTCGAGTGGGAGGCAACGGCAGGCAGGAATGTTTAGCCAAGAACAGCTCGTCATTGCTTACACGTATACACAAAGAGGCAAACGCTCACACAACCCCTAGGTGGTCTTAATAATCCAGAAGGAGATATTCTCCTGCCAAAGTCACTTATGATTCCCACATGCTGGTTGCCATGGTGACGCCTCATACATCAATCAAAGTTGCTGAGGAGTGCGTTGGTTGGTGAGAGCTATAAACAATATTTTAAGCTCCAGCAAGGAAATGACAAGAAAGACAGATTACTCCACTATAACCTCCTCTCTCTCCTCTCCAGGTCCAGTTAATGTCAGGGGCCATCCCAGTCGTTTACAAAGCCTTTTTTTGGATTCCAAATACCCATATGATTTAGATGTTCGCTTGACATATTACAAAGCAGCACTCAGGGTGTGCAGCCTTGCTATTGGCAGCGATAGTGGCAGCAGCAGGAGTCACATTCTTGAAGAAACTTTAAGGCCCTGAGCCACAACTGCATGCAGCAATCGTCCAGGGGATGATGCGCCCGTTAAGATGAGAGCAGCAGGCAGCCGAGGCCACGAGACGGAGAGATGAGACTGGTGGTGTATTGGGAGCCATTAACCCCGCTGTCCTCTCAGACATCTTTGTCTGATGGCAGTCGACTTGATGTTGATTTCAGATATTACTTTAATTTCCTTATGCCTGAATGAACTATTGTATCATTATATTCTCAGCTAGCGAGTCACTCACAATAGAAAAAAAATTGCCTTTCAAGGACAAACACAGCTGTGTCACAAATGGCAGTATGTTTGATCTGAAGCTGTTTGTCTTGGGAGGATACATTAAAAGTGTTGTTTGCTTACTTTTAACAAGAGCAGTGCTTGGGTGTTATATTGCGGCGTTATTATTATTATATTTACCCTCCAACAAAAGCTGGAATGATTTGATCGTTTGAGCCAACAAGGACAATGCCATTCCACTTAATTCCCTACATCAATCATCCCCTAGTTGCATGTAGGGTGTGTTGATGATGATTTGGGACTAATTTGGCACAGTATATCCTTCAATCTGTGTCCCATATTAATTTGTCCATTTAGAAATAATTTACTGATTGCTGTGTCGTTCCAGTTAATGTTCCATGAGAGACTGCAGCAAGCCTGATGTTTATCTCCAGCCATCTCTGCTGCAGCATTGTTAAAACTTGTTTGGACTTCACAGACAGCTCATTATCAGACATAAGAGGCAGTGATGAAAAAGTAAATCAAAATGCAAATCCTTGGAATAACTAGTCATGTAAAAATATGATAATGATAATAATAATCCATCATCGTCAATAAAATTCCACAATGCAGCTGAAAATGTATGTATTTATGTAATATACAAGCACTGCATCTCAGCATCAAGGCTGCAAAAGAGCATTAACATATTATTAATGATGGCTGAATTCCATATAGTTGATCCAGTGCATGCTCACTCACCGAAATGGCTTATAGGGACACTCAATGGGATGAAGCCATCGTTAATGTTATTATTTACACCTGTGCTTTTCCTGCTTTGACAATTCAAAATGTCCTCTGTGAAAAGCGTTCATTCCCCTCAGAATGCTTTCTTGCTGATATTACATGAGGAGATTGATACTCTCATGTCTGTCCATTGAATATAAAGCTAAAGCCAGGAGAAGGTTAGCTTAGCTTAGCTTAGCTTAGCTTAGCATAAAAACTGGAAACAGGGGGAAAGAGTTAGCCTGGTGTTGTCTAGAGGTAAAAAAAAAAAAAAAACAGCACCTCTAAAGATCACTAATTAACTTTATGCCATGTTATTTAACCATCTCCTGGATGTAGCTTCATCTTTAACGAACATAGGAGTGATATCCCTCGTCTCTTGGCAAGAAACCACAAAATGTCAAAATATTCACACATTCATTAATAGAAAAGGCAAAGATTTTAAACTCTAATGTGTGTACTGTGTCCTTCTGGTGCTCAGTGGAGGCATTGTCAGCGATGGCATCACCAGCACTACACAGCCTACAGAAGGCTGGCAGTGTCTCTCTCTCCCCCTCCCTGTGTCTTTTATGCCCATCCTGCACACACACACACCCCTCTCCTCTCTTTCTCCACATCGCCCATCTCCCCCATATTCATTGGAGAGTCCAGCTAAGTTGAACTTTATTTTGGAGGCATGAATTGTGTTCTGTCAGATGACCGATCGAGGGCAACCAGGAGGAGAATCGATTGGACACGGGCTGAGCTCAGAGATGCATAGCCCTGACCGAGGGGCCACTTGGTATTGAACCACCTTCACAGAGTACTCTTAGGTCAGAAAAAAGAGCAGAGTTGGCCTTTAATTTAATGTATTTGCACATTATGCAAAGGGCTTTAAGACAAAAAAGCACAAGCGTCAATTTGGTGTTCATATAAGCAAATGAAAGCTTCACTAATACCCCAAATTTGTTGTCAATAACATCAAAAATATATTCAAGATGAGAGCAAGGCGAATGCAGTTAGGAGCTGTCTTGGAATTAAGGCAAAATATCCATTGCTTGTGAGAAACACATATGACAGGGGTCTTCATTCGTGCATGATCTGTATGAACTCAAAGAACTGGAGAGACGTGCTTTGTCACCACAGCAGAATAATATCAGCGAGGTGGGTCTGCTCCTCTTGTTTGGAATGCTGCTGCTGTAATTTTACCACAGGGGGTTCAGGGCTGTCATTGAAGCAATATCACATAAATCTGCTGTCTTCTGAATTGAGACAGCACATGTTGGCCACTCAGGAAAGTGAAAGAAACGGTCATTTGTCAAGCTGTGGCAGCTGGGAAATTGGGAAGCATACTTCAATCTTTGGCACGAGAGTCATGTTTTTTACCTCCCGCTGGGATAAAGTCAGACCAAGTTCAACTGTTGTCTACGAACTACATTTCTCATAACTGAAAGGCAAGCCCCCTCAAAAGACATCAACGCAGAGGCTGCTTGAACCATACCAAAGCAAGGGAAATGTTGATAAGGCAGCTGTTATTCTGAAGAGGTAGAAATGCATGCCAACTTTTCAGAGTCTGACATTCTGCCTGCAGACAGCTGATTTCTCTGTTGAGCTCAGGTTTGTGCCTCACTCCTCCTTATTTTCCCCCCGTCTCTCTCTCTCTCTTGCTTTTGGTCTACCAATTGAAACTTAGAAACTTTTTATGCAGCATGCCAATAGGATTTGAAGCATCACTGGAGGCACTTTCAGCAGTGTCGACAGGTCACAGTCAATCTTGATGAATGTGGTGAACTGTGAATGTTTACAGGCAATTTTCTGTGTTGATATGCTTTTGAGAGATGATCAAAAAAAACATTTATTTCCTTATTTTTGGTTATGGCCTGCTGTATGCAGTCAGATGCAAGAGGATTTCTTTTTCAATTCCATAATTGCATAATTATTGTATCATTTCATGGGATAATTATTGTGATTAAAAGCCGGATTAAAAATGAAAACGACAGATACCGTGACCGTGTTATTATTTTAAATTATGATTTCGGGTAAAATTAACATGCAAGAATGTGACTTTTATCAAAAGCAGTGATACATTCTCATTTATTTTGTATTTAAATTGTCAAAAAAATGGAGGCTTTCATTGACAAGATTATTGAATTGATTGCTTTGTTCCCTTCTTGGAGAGTGGTAGATGAAAGTATTTTTGTAATCATATAAAAAATGAAAATACATTTTCAATCGAAACTGTCATTGCCTCTGCAGCTCACAGCCTGTTGGGGAGAAATAACTTTTCATATGCTTTGGAAAATGACAGATGAATGCAATGAATGCAATGGCAACTGAGGCAAATGCAGGCTTATAAATTGAGCAAAAGCTCTCTGATCTCCAGGATGACAGATCACGCCATATTCTGTTACAAAATATAGGAGCTTATCGTACTATTTCATACTCTATCACAACAAGCAATTTTGTTTAAAGGAGGAGTCTGAGCTTGACTGTGCATTGTGCATATGAATAGCGAAGTAATGCAGCGTTATAGACAATCAGTGGATCGTTCATGACATTATCAAGATTAACAGTCCTGTCGTACAAGGTGACACCCATGGCCAAGCCCGTGCCGGCACACCTTCCATCAAAGTCAAGATTAAGATGTTGTGCAGTTGTATCATCCACACTGATGCCTGGGACTGAGTGGGTCATGTTCACATCTAGTAGATTTAACTGCCTCTCTGTGCCCCTTTAGCTATTGGAGAAATGAGGCATGCTCAGTGTGAAATGGTGTGTCACTGATGAGGCCACACGGGCAACCCCATGCACTCGGTGAAAGACCCTGCATCCTCAAGTAGAAGTTACCTCAGGTCATTACTTGTGCTTTTGTGTTATTTCTTTCATCCTCTACCTCATCCTTGCACTCAAGATGTCATTAAACACTGTTGTCACAGAAACCTATTCAAACCCGAACACACTGTTTTCTGAATTAAATAAGGAATTATGACATATGTAACTTGACCTTGAGCCAATTATCATGATGCTGTACAGCTTCTGAGTCTGACTCTCTGTTGGCAACAGGTAAATAAATAGTTCATAACAGTTGGGTACAACACCTCATTGGGATGCTAAGTGGTTTTCTTTAAGTGCTCTCATTTCTGTTAATGATTGCGGTGCAGATTGGTGTGTGCAGTGGCGATCCCCAGGCACTGGCTAATCATCCTCTTACACTGGATCACACAGACAGACTCTATGGAGTCTTTAAAGCTGTCTGCGCTCACAATGAGCAAACATCCTGTTCTGCCATGCTTTTTGATCGAATATACTGAGTGGATTCGCCCCCCTGTTAGGTTGCACATGTAAATAATGCACAAGGCAATTAGAGGAATGAAGTGAATTACAGGACAATGACAAACACAACAATAAGATCCCGGTCTCAGATTTCTTTTCTACGTATAGTTTGTTAGACAGGAAGCTGGTGAACTGAAGACTACATAGGTGTGTGGATGTGTTCAACTCTGTGTGTTATCCCTAGGATGGATTAGTAATCAATTTAGTGTTCTCCTGCCTTACACCCACTGCATGCTGGGAAAGGCTCCAGCCCCTATAAATGACCCTCAATATGACAGAGTGGGCATAGATAAAACATGGATCTATAATTCCCATTTAGGATTTTTTTTCCCCACCACTTCCTCTGATGTGTGTTGCAAGGATGTCAAGAATCTGGGAACATGATGTGCCTGCTTCTCGGACATCTGTCACACTGCAGTCTTAGCTTTAAAAACAAATTACAGTATCAGATTCCTTCCTGTAACATCTACATTATATTGAAGGCTTCCTTCAAAAGTATACAGCAACTTTCTTTCATCAGAGGCAGTATATTCACAGAAGATTATTTGCTTTGTCCCACATGCTTACATAACACCATGCACAATTGATTGAGAGATTTGAGATTATTATGCAACTTGAGACAAATTGCTGAAGCCAGTCAATACTGCACCTAGATGATACCGTAGCTGTTTGTAGCTTTCAGGATTTGCTGTTTGCACCATTTTCAATGACATCAGCTTACTTTAAAGTTTATAAAAAAAATTAAATAAAATTGTGCCATAATGAATTTGAATCATCTTGACCAGTTGTGGCACCTCTCTCTCTCTCTCTCTCTCTCTCTCTCTCTCTCTCGCTCTCTCGCTTTCTAACTCCCTCACACATGCAGTCAAAGCAGAGAAAGATGACAGAGAGGAAGGTGCAAAGAGTGTTTCATGCCAGGCATCTTAAGCTTTTTTTTATATTTTATTTTTTGCACGAATGGCCTTTGGCAAAGTAAAGAAGTGTAGACACCGAAGAATGCCAAGCACAAACCCAGCAAGTCTGTAATGTTCTTCGGGAGAAAAAACAGAAAAGAAAGACAGAGCAAACACAAACATTCAAGTCTGCCTCTGGAGACGGAGGAAAGCAAAGCTGCCCTGCCTGGCAACAGCACTCATTTTGGCTGGCTTTCATCTGGGCTTGGCCTTTTGACAATAGATGCGATTGAAGCAATCTTCACAGCCTGCATTTCTATTTGTCTCAAAGGTCATCCATTCAGAATTTGAAGGTAGAGGGGAAAAGGTGAAGGGGTAGAGTGGCATAAACAGGCCTTGATGAATGATTGAGGAACTGTGTGCATGGTTGTGTGTTTGCTTGTGTGTACATAAAGATGTATTCATCATCAGTATGCATGTGCTGATGTGTATGGGATTACATGTGTTTGTATGCATTGTATCTTCACACAGTGTTTGCATGTTGTGCGTGGGTGTGTATGCATGCATGTATTCTTTTTGGTATTGACTTTCAGCAGCAGCATATGCCTGTAATACAGTCTGTGATACTGTCAGCTTTGGTGTCTGTGATCTGCACATGAACTCAAAACTCTTATCCACTCCTGCCACTTCATCTACTCTCTATGATGACCCCCATCAATTTTCATAATCATCCTTTTACTCTCCTTTATTATCGGCCTTCCATCTCCCCGTCTCTCCAACGCTGTATTCTCATCTCCCTCTTATCTCCTCCCTGCCTCTTCAGAAGATAGCCTCGATCCAAAGCTGTGCTAAGCCTTCTCAAACTTCAGTCCAATTCTTCTACATGAATATTTCATTTACATTTTTTAAATCATGATCATATGGATGACAGGGTAGCTGTAAACACTGTTGATGGAAAGAAAAAATGGGAATTTGGGCCAATTTGTGAAATTTTCAAACCAGCAAATGGGCTACTCTCAAATCAAAGGTACTAAAAGTGGATATAATTAACAATTATTGTAAACAGAAAAGCATGCATTCCCTTTAATACTCTGATAAGTAGCTATTGCCCTAGTATGCAGCATCTGTTTAAACATTCCCATAAATTACCCAAAAGTAATGGGTATTAAAATACAACACATAAACACTACAAATTCATAATTTAAATGTATAATAATGTTTTGGAGGACATTGATTCAATTTAATTGCTGCTTGTTTGAAAACAGGCTCCTCTGATTATACAATGCTCCAAGGCTAACCTCAGTGTAAGATCACTGTGCAGTAGGTTATATTCACAGCATTACATGCAACAAATGTTAGAGATGAGAAAAAGATGTTTTGTCCACTCTGATTTCAGAACAATGTTGTCTCTATCTCTGATATTACACAGAAGAGGACTATTGTTTTCCCCCTTTGGGAGTGAATCACATCTCAGATAAATCAATAATACTTCCTGCCTCTGTCTCATGGTTATATGAAACAGTGCAAGCACAAAATGAATGTATACGATCAATCAAAAACTTGAGCATTTATTTGAAATGTTCAAAAAAGGTGTCCTATTCCAGTATAGCCTTTCAAGGCTTCGGGGGAAGTTGTGAAAGTACATCCTGAGTTTAAGAGAATGATGAATGCTGTGTTCTTGTCTTTGCTGGGGGACATAATAATGATGAGACACATCAATCTGTATTACCACTCCACCATCCAGTCTAGAACATCCAAGGGCAACAGAAATATTGCACTCATAGAGAACATTTATCTTCACACACACACCTGCCTATAGCTTTTAGCTACAAGGAAACAGTTTCTCTCTAGATTTTGGGCAATATGCCCATTATTTACTCTTTGTTATTCACGATGAAAAATTACTAATTCACCTCTATATAGCCAACTTTAAGCCGAGTAATACGGATTTTATTTATAGTGAGCACCAGAATGACTCAATTTTATATATAACAGGGGATAATCCTTATTTCAATCAGTCGCAGCTATAATTTACTGTGTTTCCATTGGGGGACTCATCTGTCTATCTAGCCAGTGTTGCACTCTGATTGGCGTAATGACGTAAACCCCCGCCCTCTCGTACCTGTCGATCTGTGAGAGGCCGCCAGAGCTTTCTAACGCCCCGCCTATCGCATCCCTCCCGCCCCTTTCCACCGGCGTTCGATCGTGAGGCGAGTTGACTGTTGCAGACTCGGTATGTGGCGCATGAGCATGCGTTTCGGGATGCAACGGCTGTCTGTCGGAGTAGCGACACTGAATTAAAACATATATATATACCGGGGGAACTCAGGAGAGAGAATACCTAAGGAGAGACCGCACAAACTAAGGGAGTTTACGACAGTACGGAGTGGAGGGAGACACGGGAGCGTGGCAGGAGGGACGCTCTAGCAAATCCGACCGACACCGCACGCAGAAATGGCGGAGCACCACGCAGCCAGCGACGGCAAGCACAAAGCGTCCACCAATGCCGGCGGCTCGGTGCACGGGAACAGCAGACCCGGCGCCGCGGGTGGAGGAGGGGGCAAAGGAGGCCTGTCTGGCGGACTGACACAGCCAGCAGGGTGGCAGTCTTTACTCTCGTTTAGCATTCTTTTTCTGGCCTGCCTGGCCGGATTCAGCTCCAGACTTTTCGCGGTGATCCGGTTCGAGAGCATCATCCACGAGTTTGATCCATGGTAAGCTAGCTAACGTTTGTCAGGTCAGCTTGAGTCCCTGGTTAACAGTTGCTTGTAGTGGCAATGAAACACAGCTTAAGATCCAAATTGCTCCAGTGGGTCATTTTTAAGAAAATAAACAAAACAAAGAAAGATAACGTATATTAATGTCGCTATATTATTTTACTCTTCAGAAGTCAGGACAATGACAGCGACTGTTTTGAACACAGCTTTAACTACTTTGACGTTCTCTTAACGTTAGCTCCTCACATTCAAGATAAACCGTTGCTTTCCTGTTATGACTAACGACAGGATTTTTTTTACTCTTACGTCGTTGGGAAACAACACTTTGGTGATCGGGTCAGTGGCCTGATGTGTAAGTCAGTCTCAGAGAGCTTGACATTTAAATGTGATGATCCGAGTGGTCACGCAGCTAGCTAGTCTGGATCTACAACTCTCATGTAGGTTTGGCATTCACCTAAATTAACACTAGGTTAAATAATATCTGATGTGGAGGCGTAACATGCAGGCACAACTTTTTTCAGACTGTAGAAAAACGTGTGAATAACCGGGAGGAAGACTTGCATGATTTCTCTGTACTGTGCTCGCGTTTTGATTCATTGAAAACTCAATTCATTGTGAGCGGGTGAAGTTGAAATTGTCACGATTGCTTATGTGGGGATTATCGCTTCAGCGGTGGTCGAAGTGATTGATTCAGGGCAGTTTTACTTCTGGGAAGATTCTGTTTTTTTAGATTAACATAACTTGCTGTTGGTGTTTTTATAAATGGTGAATAGAAATGAAAATACATACTGCACTACCAGGCTTTCACGCAAATTACAGCCGGTGTTCATCATAAAAGCAGACCGTTTATAAACCCGGAAGCCAACTGATCCGGTCTGGTGTGTCTGTCATCACAATGCAGGATTATTCCGCTTTATAACAGTGTCACATGGGCCCACAAGAGTCCGCCTGGTTGCACTGCACTGTCATTCCCTTGCTGCTCTCATACACACTCTGTGGCATTCAGAGACAGCACGACTGATGCATTCATTTATTAATTTTCAAGGACAGGTGCTCCATCTTGTTCAGGGTGACACTTGCCTCTTCAATTACTTTGATAACTTGATTGCATTTTATAGCCTAGGGGCCATGGCTTAGGGCTATGAGAGGGTCCACATGGTTCAGAAGAGCGTGATCCTGCTTTGAGACTGGAATTTGCACCAAGGACTGACCTTAGCACTGTTAATGAGTACTCTCATTTGACGCTGCATTCTTTCGTTACAGCCTTCATATATCCGATTAATGTCCCGGGTGGTCACACAGTTGGTATATTTCCTGTAGTCTTTTGCTGCGCTTCACAATGAAAGTGGGAGTTGTTTTGCGTCAGTATAAGGCTATAAAGCAGCATCAGTTTCCACAGTTACAGACTTAAGACTGCACAATTCTTTGGCAACATGTCACAGAAAAGAAAGCAAAGGCACCCTTTGATATTCAAAAGTTTAAAAGCCCTTGCAGCTATGAGTAGTCTACATCTGTTGTTCTTAAAAATGTTCTCTTGGCCCACGAAAACAAAGCAATGCTTGGATGAAACCGTCTGTTACAGGCTTAAATGTGCAAAATGGTGAATTCAGCCACAAGGTAATGGTTTTTATATTTTTAGGATGGTCCACTTAATTATCAGAGGAAGCATTAGAGACTGCAAACAATCATGATTTTTCATGGAAAATAAATTTATCAAAACAGAGATTTAAACCAGAAATATATCTGTAGTAAGTAGACTATTTAACAAAACTTTCAACAACTCCCCCTCCCAGTCATCCTTTGACCCCATGTGTAATCCTGATCAGCTTGCTGAGGACCATTGCCCTACATTTATACAATCGTTAACTCTCTCGGGAATCCTTCAGTGTATATAGAGGCCATAACACTAGAGTTTTTGTATAGATTAACACATAAACCTGACCCCAGTGAGTACTGTATTTACCAAGAATACGAAATAGAACATTATTTAAAGATTTATTCTATTGTCTTCTGTTGACTCTTAGAAATGAGATCGACCTGTATCGCTCTGAAAAACGATTTCAGGTTTTTACGATTATTATGAATTACGCATTATACCTTCCTCACCTTTTTTGACAGTGAGAAAAGAAAATGTATTTTACAACTGCAGGAACATATGATGCTGATTGGAAGTGGCTGTCACTCCCAGACACACGTAATTAGTGCCGTTGTCATCTGAATGCTTGGATGCTGTTATTGATTTTTCCCTTTGCGAAGAGCTTCAAATTGTCTGCACCTAACCATTACGTTAAACAAGCTGGCAATTTGAAGAATCCAGATTGGATTTACAAACACCAAAATGTCAAGCTTATTCTGCAGTATGCAAACACCACATACTGTACTGTTGCCATTTTGCTTTCCTAATATTTGTTGATTAATTTAAGACCTGGCGGGCTTTTGTTTTGACATGTGTGACGTTTTTTTGTCTTGTCCATTCATCTCAAAATTAATGTTCAATCTTCTTAATTGGCAACGAGTTAGTGGATGATTTGTGCTAAGAATATTGTTATGACAGCCTACTAGACTTTACCACATGGAGGTGTAACTTGTCAAAGTGGCTCATACAAATATATCACGTTTTTTTAAGTACCAGCATTTGCCGAGCTGTCACTGGTGCTCTTCAGAAGAGAAGGATTTGTTCCTGCTCCCAGAATTGACTTTTATACAAATTCTCTCTCCGGTTTATTGAGTTACTGGAAGGAAAATTTAACTAGACTGAAAGCTGCATGGTGAGGCACATACATGTGTGTATGGGAGGGAAGCTTTCCTTGGTAGCAGTCAGGTTTTTTTCCCACCTTGGTTATGTCAGGAAATAAAGACCGACCTGACAGTAGAGTGAGGGGAAAAGAAGCGTTTCTGTCAAGCAAATAATGAGCTGGAAACTCAGGTATGGCAGCACAGACATACACATCCACCCTCACACACTTGCACTCTTACTCCCTCTTCGACCGGTCGGCATCAGAACTGCTGTTGCTTCGCATGACTGGAGCTTTGTTCAAGGTCTAGATGGATGCTCACAGTATGTCACATGGGATGTTAGCTTTTACTAGCTAAGTCCACTAAAGCGGTGTGTTTTGACTTGTGATGCTAAATGTAGAAATACCAAACATTTTCAGGGCACTGTTAGTTGAACTGTTTGTCACAAAAGTAAGTTGGATCCAGCTTTTTCCTCTCTCTTTCTCTCCCAATATTCGATATCTCAACTGCCGATACCAAGTACTGATGAATACCAGTGCTGCTTTTTCCCAAATTAAAAAAACAGCATGAAACTCATTTGAATCCTTCTTATGTAAAGTAACGTGAGGCCAGGGATCTGTGGCATTGACAGCTGAGTTGGTGACAAAGAAACTGTATTTAATGTGGATTGGTCACGTTACGGCCGACCCAATCTGCTTAATGATGCCAGTATCAGTGATTTTAAGGCATAATGTGGGGGTTTGGTAACTTGCATTTTCAATTATTTTTAACTTTATATAAACTAAACAAATACTCAATTAAGTAACTGTAAATTACTTGCAGTCCTAGTCAGCATTGCTGCTGATTATGATGGCTAAAGTGCTAAAATGGTTGCAATGCAAAATGGGTTGTGCATAAGCCTGTCAAATCGGAAATCTGGGTTTAGTTCTGTTAGAAATAGATACAAGTCTTGAAGTTGTTTAAGTTGAAAAGGTTATGTTCAGGTTTAAGGCAAGAGACGGTTGGGATTGTAGTATTTGTGCCATCTGCTGCTGTGGCGTTTGTGTGCCATCTGCGTGCACACTCCAGCAGCGTTACCAGGTTAAGAGAAGATTTTCAGCCCAAGAGCCATTTGGAAAACTGCCTAACATGCTCTAAAACTATCAGAACACATCGCCTTACTTCTGCTCTTTCTTTTAGCTGATCCTGCTTGCCTGCATGCCTCTCCTCTTGTACCCTGGAAAAATTTGTGTGCAGCAGATTTGAATTTTTCTTGGGAAACACAAATATAAAAATTGTAACACTTTCATCGGCTCTGTTAATATCCTAATTACCTGAGAAAGCTGTAAAACTTGGAGCTCTAACACCAGATGGAAAGTGATACAGAATCTCATACCTTTTTAGAGGCAGAAACATCCAGCGATATCCACCTGCTTTTGATTGTTAATCCCAAAACAAAAGAAGTGATTTAACACCTGAAATGTCAGTAGTTTCACATATGCCTTGAACAATCTTCCACTATCTCAAACAGCACTTTGATATCGGTCAACACCGCAGAAAGTGTTTCTGGAAGTTGTTAAATGCTGTGAAAATGAAATCTCAACTCAGCAAAATTAGTGAGGGTAGCAGCTTTTGTGTGCGTTCTCTCTCCCCCTCTCTCACAAAAAAACATGACGTCTATCTCAAAGTAGATTGGGCCATCCCAGGAGTGGCTGCTGGCACAGCAACACGCTAGCTAGTGCAGCAGTGTGGGAAAATGGAGAATAAGTTGTGATTGATCTTCCTACCAGACTCTTGGCTGGAGCTGTGATCCCTGCCTAAACCCCCGACCGACTGTCCAACAGCTTATGAAATATTCAGCGTCAAGACGGTGTCCAGTTACCTGCAGCAGAAAAAGTTTTAGTGAGTGCCCATCCTCGGTCATTATAGGCTGGTTTCCTAGGCTTACATTATTCTTTGTTTAATAGATTGGAGTTACCACGGCAACCTATTAGCCATTTCACAGCATACCTCTGTGCCAAAGGTAATGACTATTTTGGCTCCCGGCTCTTTTGTCTCTACTCCAGCCTTGCAGCCAGGCCTCCTTGCACTCAAGTCATATCACAACACTCACAGGACATGAGAAAGCTAACACACTCAGTTTTTTATTCTCCCTTGCAGAACTTTTTTTATTTGTTGTTTTCTCCTCAGCCAGGAGACTCTATGTCAAGTCCCTGATGATTAAGTGCTATTTCCCAGGCCGGGCCTCCCAGAGGACTAGTGTCAGGCATAGCAGAGGAGTCTGTGAATCCGAGGTGTGCTGCATTCGTGTGTGTGTGACACATAGAGCGACGGATCTGTTCCAGGGCACCGGGAGCACCTGGGGCATGTGTAGATGAGCTGAGATGGGAAGGAGCATCAGGCACACCACCGGCTAGCACAATGAAAGGCATACAAACAACCCAATTTCATACTAGATTCATTTTGTTTTTTAACATTTAATTTAAATGTAGGCTTATTTATAATACCTACCTGAGGTGTGCTAATTATACAGCAAGACCATTTTTTGTCACTTGGCTGCTTCGTTGAATATCCTTCTGTTGTCATAACCTCTGTTCTGAGGTTATCCTCTTGGCTGTGGATAATGTGCAACAATTTGTGTATTAAGCTTTTTGCGAGCTATTCCAGGATGCTATTCGGGACAATAACAATGGGCAATATACAGTATAAAGGTGACAGGTGCCAGTCGATTCATTCACACTGAATTGAGGTAGCTGATGCCCTAGTTTTTAGCCCACAATTTGCCTGTCAGCCAATTTGGTCAGGCCATTCTGAAAGCGTTTGCAAGATTGCCACCTAACAAGAGGTGCTTGTCAGCAGCCCGGAGGCCACGCGAGTCACAGATGCCTTGATGGAGGATAATGGCACTGAGAGGTTGCCCAATTTGTTTGCATGATGAATTGTCTCTGCTGCACAGTCAGAGCAATATTTGTGTTTGTGTGTTCACCAGCACATTGTAAGCTTCACAGGATGTTTGCCAGTTTAAGTGTTTGTTTAATTTTACATTTAATTACATGGGGGTGGGAGAGGCTCGTGCATAACCTGCTGCTTGCATAAGCTACAGTACAATGAAGCCATGGCTGCTATTCATTGCAAATTGCTTTGAGTTGGTCCTCTGCCCCACCTTTGTGAACCACAGTATAGTCTCACTAGTTCTGGCAGTCGTTCGCTAGTGAGATTGAGCATTGTCCTCCAAAAGCTTTGAGCTTTGTGTTCCATCTCTTCACTCTTATTGAAGGCTAAATAGTGCGATCTTGTTCTCCTATAACTTTCAGACATTGCAGCAATACAACATAAGTATCTCATTACACCCAAGCCGCACGCTTGATGTGAAAATGTGAACCCACATGACACGGCAGTGAAATAAAGTAGTACTTTGGTTGAGTGGCAACGTTTTAGATAGAGAAGATAATGCAGGTTACTTACAATTTCTTTGCAAGTTCTTTTCTTTTACTTGTTGTGACAGCTCAGGACAGTCTGCAGTAATCATTGAAACACTAGTTGTGTGGGTGGTCACCTCACAGCTGCTGATAGTTTTAACACCGTTATTGTTTACACAGGACTGAACCACTGCACTTGAAACTGGATTTTTGTCCATACAACAAGTTTACATGTTTGGCTTTGAAAATGTTACTTCAGAGGTTGCAATGAAAGGTGATATTTTGAGGAAAAATAAGACTTGCTAATAACGGGATTATCTAAGTAAATTTAAGTTGTTTATGTTATGTTGTTCACATGGATATTGTCATATCACAGGCTGTATTGTTGCACTGTTTTGTGCAAACCTCATGTCTTGATATAAATGTCCAAAAAGTATTGTATCTAATACTGTATCCTCTACTGGAACTGATCTTGGAGCGGGCCCAGAAACAAATCTGGGTAGCAGAACTAAATTTATCCCCTGTGTTCTCATCTACAGAAAATGCTACAGGAAGCACTGGACAAACTGCACACACACACACACACACACACACACACACACACACACACACACTCAGGCATCAGTGTGTGTCACGCAGAGTGGAGATGCGTGGTTGATGCAGCTTTTGTCGAGCTGTTTGTTCTGTGTTGTCATGTGCACTTTGATGTGATTGTTGTTCCATGACCACCCAGCCTGCAGAACTTCTTCGTCCTTGGAAAAACAGAAGGAGCGACGTGTCCGCTTAACAAATGCAAGGGTGTAATTGATGGCACTCCTCTTTGAATGCCTGTGCGAGTGCGTTCTCTTGTATGTGACTGGTCAGCAGTCTTCATGCTTTGAGTTTCCCCCGAACCACCACCACCACAGACATTCCTTCACTCTTCCATCTCAGTGAACTGAAACATGTTGGACAATATTGGAGAGTTTATAGGGTGTAGTCAAACTTTGCATGTGTCCTTAAAGGATGAGAATCGCTGTGAAAGATTGACGACGATGATGATGATGATGATGCACGTGCAGACTCAAACAACAACTCAACAAGTGGAGTTATACTTGCATGAGAAAACCCAATATCTGCTTGTTTGACAGTCTTGTGACTTTGTCTGTGGTCACTGTAGATCATTGTTAGTTAGACAATTCTTGAATATTGGCCTTAGTGTTTTCCCTTTCTCCTTCATGTTGGCTCGAAAAACAGAAAAGATCTGTGCGTATCACACATCCTTGTCCTCTTACTGACGGGTCAGCATTAGGGCTCTAAGAAAACATGGATTCACTTGAGTATTTAACTCAATTTTTAATAGCTTACATGCACTCTTATTTTATATACTGATTTAGGCAAATGTTAATTCCTTTGTTGAGATTGCACAAAAAGTAGTGCTATGATGTTGGATATTACAGTGACTGTGGTAAATACAAATGCAGATCCCACTGTAGTGATTGCATAAAAATGTTTTTAACTTGGATTTTATGTATATGGTTTTGACATTTTTTCTAAAATTTTATTTAAAAAAATCGCAACACTTACAATACAGTATCGTAATATATTGAATCGTAACCCCTGTATCGTGATAGGCTACATATTGTATAGCCAGATTCTTGCCCATACACAGCCCTAGTCAGCATGTAGCTCTGTGGGCGAGTGCACCTGCATACAGAGAGGAGAAGAAAGGAGGAGTGAGAGAAACAGTGGTAAGATGGTAGGAGGTGGAGAGGGAGAGAAGAAATTAATGCCTGCCAGGCATCCAATCTGAGGGAGGTTTTGGTGGTGAAGCCAAAGAGATTTCATTGTTCCAAACACTGCTTCATCAGTTTGTTTGTGTGTACATGTACATGTGTAATGTCGATGCTTTATGTTTTTATGCAGGGAGAGGATAGGGTTGATTTATTATTTTGTCTGCCTCAGGTTAAATTGAATGTCTTCTGTAGCTGATAGACTACTTACAGCAGAGCCCATTTAATAAGATCAGCTGCTTAAAGCATCTCTAAAGCATTACTGAATAGTTAAAATAGCTCAACTCAGCTTATTCTTGAGTAGTTTTCTCCTTTCAATATAATCCCTCCAACATTTAGCAGAAATTCCCTAGGAATGCAGCAGCAGGTAGATGGCTAAGAGCTGGTTTAATCAAATAAATCCCAGAGTAGAGGTTGTTATGAAGGTCAGGTAGTTGTAGCCACACTGTGGTGCTTGGTGTAATAATTTAGTCGATTGGGTTCTCTACTCAGTGAGCTGATTATCTGTTATATTAAGTTGCCACTGCATGTTTCACATTGAGATTTGTCTGCTTAATTCTGCCTGCTGTGTTGATATGCCCATTGGCCGCAACCGTGGTTACCAATCATTTTAGCACCTCTTTGTGTGTTGTCATTTTGATTCTGTTATGTCTTCATTGGAAGTCTTTTATTCATTTTCCTTGTTTCAAGGTGAGATTTCTGTAAGCCTCTTGCATGTTAGTTACTTCGTTTTCAAATTGTTGATGAAATTATTGCAATTTAACACAGTCCGTTTCAGTCTTATCACTATGCAAATAAATGAAACCCATAACTAAATCTCAGATATGATGTTATTACATTTCCTACAAAAGGTTGCATGGCTTCTGCCTCTTCTCCCACCACTGCAACAGTAAATCCACAACATCCTCTTGTAAGAATATTGATAAACTCTGGAACTGTCATCCCTCCTGTTTTGTATGTACATGTTGTCCCTTGGGATTACACGTGTTTGTTCTGAGTGCTTTATTTTCCTCCTACACCAATCTAGAAGTGTTAGGAATTAAACATACTCCTGCTATTGCCCTCGACTAAGGCACTGGCCTCAGAACTTAAGTTGGTCCCTCAGGGCCCACGCTGCGCCTACTCATAGCTCTTAAAAAATTAGGATGTGTCAAATGCAGAGGATGATTTTCTAATGGGACTCATGTAACTAGGACTGTTTTTTTTAAGAGGAGTAGATATGTTTGGGGCTGCTACTTCTTATTGATTAATCAGACATTTATTTCTTCGAGTTAATGGTGAAAAATGTCCATCACAATGTCCATTCACAATGTCTTATTTTGTCTAACAATCCAAAAGCCAAAGATGTTCAGTTTCCTATCACACAAGACTTTTTAGCAGAAAATGTTTCTTACAATTTTAGGTTCCAACACAGTTAAACGTGATCTGCAACAAGAGGGCAGTGTTCAATACAGTTTACAACACGGTCCTCTTGTGGGTGAGACGGATGTCTACCGTAATAGAAAGTGAAGAGAAAATTGAATAAAAACTTAAAAGAGCTGCTGATAATGCTTTTGTTCATATGTTAATAGTTTTTGTCCAGGTTTTTGTAGCATTGCAGTTTTAATGTGATTGTCACTGGTTTTCAAATCCTGATTATTTCCTGGATTTGCTAAGTGTTTTTGCTTTTGTTTTGAAAATAATGATTAAGTTTAACTTTTACTCTGCCTATTATGTCTGCCAATGGCCATCTCTCCATTTTGGCAACACAGTTTCTTGTTTCTCTGGTGCAGATGTGTCCATTGTTCAGCTGTTGTGTTTGTGTTCATTGACAGGGAATGACTTTATTGTCACTGCCTAGCCACGGGCAAGCCCACCTGGTGTGACATTACGGAGCATTGTGGTCTGAGGCCACGGCTTTGTTTCAGGTCGCCAGAACAGCTGACTGCCAGGCAAGGGCGTAACTGCCCAGGGTTGCTTTCTTTTCTTGTAGGGCACAGACGAATGGAGGAGTAGCTGAGGGGAGGGGTGGGTGGAAGTAGGCTCAGGGCGGAGGATGTGAAATGACAGATGGACGAATGGAGTGGTGTCAAGCTGGACAGAATGACAGCTGGAATAGGTTGTCAATCTGTGACTGGCCGAGAAAGACGAGGCTGTCAGGCGGCTGTCATATCATCTTGGTTATCAAGTAGAGCAGCTGGCAGGTAGTCTGGGAGAGCCACACCAGTTATGAAACAAGGTGGAGTAAAGAGTCCAGGTTGGATCCACTGAGAGGCTGAAATGGCCCTGATACAACGACCACGCTGGACAGTTGTAGATTGCATGTAAGTTGCAAATTAATGGAGGCTTTTGGAGCATGTAGTGTCTTAAAAGCAAGAACAAACTGAAAGCCAATGTTTTATGACCAATAAATACAACATTTGAACGTAAAAATGTGAAATTATTGGCACTGAATTACCCATGTATTTGATTTGGCAAATCTCTGTTCTATTGTCCAAATGTACAGATGTTAACTTTATTCATGGACAGTTTGTCTCTCTTGCGTACCTCTTTTCTGATGACGGTTCTGGATCTCTGCATGGCAAAGGTGAAATTTCTGCTGAACAGGAATGGGGGAGGGAAATCAAGATCGAAATTAATCATCTGCAACAAATTAATCAAGAAAGTTAAAAGCCCCTAAAAATCCATTTTAGACTTTTTAATTCCTGGTTGTGAGGATACACCTATGGGTGTTTGCATAAGCTGGCATCAATGTTCAGCCACAACTTGCAGAATAAACATTTTTTGGACATAGTTTGTAGTAAACTCTCATCGCCAATAATATGGAAAGAAGCATTTTTTGTCATAATTTTACATGAAAGGCCTCACTCAAATCGCTGGGATACTGGGCTAGCTTTCATTTCTGCCGAAACCCTTTAGGTCAGTGTCATTATTTAAACACCTGCCTTCCACTATCATCTCCATGCCAGTCAGAGTGACAGAAGGCACAATGTAATGTGAGTGCTGGCTGAGAACAGGTTTCCCTCATGGAAACTGTGGGCATTGTTGGCATGCAGCTAACCTGCTGCTATAAAAAGTCTAAGGAGTGCTTTGAGAATAGCATGACTCATTGTGGCTCCAGGCAACCCGCAGCAGGCATCAGTGCACTTGCAGGCCATTAGATAAACAGTTTGTTTCGGCCTTAAGACATCTCCGATTTAAAAAAGCAACTCTTTCAAACTCTAGTGAAAGATTATAGGCGTATTGCAGATTGCTTTTTAACCCTATTTGACAGATAAATATAGCAACAGCTCTTTATAAATGGCAGTATAAGAAAGAGAAAAGGAGCCTCTTGATCAGAGTCGGGGTATAGTTTACAAAGCCAAAAAAAGATGTGTGTGAAACTCCTTCTCTTCAGCGGCGTGCAAAAAAAAAGGAAATTGTACTATTCTCCTGTATCAATGGCCACACCTGAAAGCTCTTTAAGTAGTTTCACAATGTGTTGTCTGACCCCGTCTGAAAGCAAAAGTATTTGTAGCTGTTCCGAATGGTCTTATTCAAAGGTGGAATGAAAAGCCTGCCATCATAGAGAAGGATGAGACGAGATAATTGTTCAGAAGTAGATAACGGCCCACACTTCTATTCTTGCAGACGTTCATGGTGTTGCGGTTGTTTGTACATATGGGAAGTGACAGAAGTAAATGGGTGAAGAATTAAAAAAAGAGAGCTTGAGAGAGACGTTCAAGTCTTGCTGATTTCTCTCCTTTGCACAGCTGGCCGATCGCTGCATGAAGAAGATTTTCAGATACAGCCCCGCCAATGCGACTTTTGATGGGTGTCGGGGGTTTCAGATGCTGTATCGACTTTATTTGAAGCATACTGAGACCCCAACATGTCCAGTACTCTAGTACATTACAGATACTGTATGTCACAACTAAACTATAACATTTAAGCTATATTACGACTTTAATTCTTACAGATGCAACAAGATGAGGCCTATATGAAATGCTTTCTCATTCCACTTGCAGTCTCATCTTGCAGCATTTCAGTCTGCAGAGACACAACTCTGCCTACTCACTTTGCCTTTTATGATGCTTCCTCCTGATCTAGCCAAGTCTTCAGAACAGATTTGCTGAAATTAATAAATAAAATGATTCCCCCCCCCAGCCAACTCTTCAATTTAATGTGTCCTTGAGACATGTAGCACCACAGGAGTAGAAGAGCTTTTCCAAATGCTAATCATTGTCCCGTGTGCCACACTCCCTCGTCTGCCTTGGTTCTTCTACAATACCCAACCACAGGGTGGACTGACCCACTTGATTTGGAGGCTTAGTCTTTGCCTTCCACTGATATCCTGGAAACTTGCTGCTTTCCACTGATATCCTGGAAACTTGCAGTTATCCTTAAAAGCTCTCTGTTTCATTGTTCGCAGTTTTGTCAAGCTGATTTTGCTTGGTGCGAGAGATGTAAGGCAACCATTCTTGGAGTCTTGAGTCACAGCAGCAGTTTGGCAGACTAATCCAATACTTCTTCCCTGAGTCAGCCTCCATATGGATGTCATGGTGATGCCAACGTATCCCTCACATTTTCTCAGGAGAAAACATGGTGAAGATGCAGTGTCGTTGTAGGTTGTATATACTCAGAAACGGACATGGACAGCAGACATGTTCATGCGACATTGTTTGCATACACGGATGTTGAGCCTGATGTTGAGGCTGATGTATGGGCTTGATCAGGGTGTAGAAACTGTAGCCTGGTCTTGGTTGACATCCATGGATGTTAAGCCACCACTGCCAAGTCCTTGTAAAATTGAATGTATCAATAGACTTAAGGCTCCTAGGGCTGCACTGCGTATCTGCTCTGACTCCTGAGGAGTTTTTGGTCTTGTCCAGCACAATGCACCATTTCAGTGGTTCCTCCCTACTATCCCATTCTACCTTGGCTGTGCTTCAGTAAAAACCAATATCTGTTACTTTGTTGAGGGGCTCCTGTAGCATGAAATATGAGATGATGGATGCTTTTTTGAGAGTACTCTTTTAGAGTGCATATCTTGTTAAATAACATCTGGCTCCATGGAAATTCCCCAGTGTCCATTAAAAATAGAGCTCGGTAAAATATCTGTATTGGTCTTGACCCTTAACTAAACTCCTCAGTCTAATTATGTCACATAATGAATTCTCAACTCTATGTAAATGTTTTAGTTATAGATCTGCTGGTGGTATTTTACTTTCATCCTCTTGTTGCTGTTCTTTTTGTGTACTGCCTTCCTGCTTTTCCCTCCCTGTCCCCTTTTTTGACTTTGACACTAAAATCAAAGACTGTGAAGTTAATGTAGGCCTGTAATGGTGTCATCCTCTCTCCCATCTCTTTCATCTCAACCTGTGACCTTCAAAGCATGTTTCCTTTTAAACAGATGCACCCTAGTTAGTGAGATCAAGGAGGATATTTCAGACACTTAAGGAATGAATCCAGCTCTGATGATGGCACCTCTCCATTAAAAATGCTCCCAAAGCTTCATTGGAATATGTGAAGGAGATCATTAGGCACCTGATATGATTTCACTCAGGAGAGATAAGTGACCTCAGACTTCGACATTTCCCTTGCAATATAGCTCCAGCAATTTGGCAATTACCACAGTCATTAGAATTTCATTTACCATGACTGCTTATCTTGACCTTGAAACATACTTTTTCAATCCAAGTGGCAAACTGACAGAGGTACTCTTCTCTCTGTCACTCTCCGTTTCTTATTTGCCAGTTTCCTTGGTTTCTTTTATGTGTCTCTGTTCTCATCCCATGAGCATGTCTTTGTAACTTAGCAGGCAAGTCTTGTTCTCAAACTGTGATCTAACTCCCATCTGGTCCTCCCAGTTTCATTTCAAAGCAAGATGAACTTGTAGAGGCCCTTGATAGCTCTGTCACCTGTCATCCCAGTTGCTCCGGAATTCATAAACCTGGACCCCTGCCTCAGTGATAAATGACACTGTCTTAAACCTCTGTGTATTGTAACAAGCACGGTTACGTTTTGCGTTTCAGCATATTTCTTCCTGACTTTGATTGCATGGTAACCCCCCCCACAGTCCGTGTGCCAGTGAGGTTTGTAAAGGAATATTATTTTTTCGATAATGCTCTTATTGCCATCTGGCACATCATGTGATGTGAATTCCTGTGGAAAAGGCTGCCAGAATTAAATCTATTTTCTTCTTTATTAGGGGGTTTATGCTATTTAGCTTTAGCTTTTAAAAACCATTGGCATTTTGAAATGTATGAAGAGAATGTAGAGAAATTATGTATTTTGTTTTTGGATATTGTGGATTTGGATATTGAAGTATTTTTCACCTTTATCTGAAGCTGACATTATTGGTCAATTAATCAATTAGTAGACAGGCAGAAAATTACAAGTCAGCAAGTCATTTTCAAGCAAAAATGCCACACATTACCATCTTCCAGCCCCTCAGTTGTTAAGATTTGCTGCTTTTCTTTGTCTTATGTGACAGTTAACTGAATATCTATAATACACATAGAATATGGTACAATATCATATGGACTGCTTGTGAACTTAAACAATCGTCACCTTGAGCTGTAGGAAGTTGTGATGGGTTTCTTTTTTTTTAGATTTTTTTTTAACCATTTTCTGACATTTAATAGACTGAATGATTATTAGATTTTTCGATTTCTCAAGAAAAATAATTGGCAGATTAATTCACAATGGAAAAACAACAGTTCAGGCCTTCCCTTTTTTACCTTTTTATAGTAAATCCTGCCGTTCCACAGGCAAAATACATTACAGATGAAGAATGGCTCAATAGCATTTCTTAATTTTAAGCACATATAATAGTGTGCATATATTTTTTTGAATGGGTTTTATTGAATCACTCCAGGCATAGTCCTTGATTTTGAAGATATTATATAAATAGCAAATAGCTGGTGCACAAGGGTGCATTGTGGTGAGACCAATAGGTGGCCATTAGCCAGATGTTCTTCCATTGAGTGAATTCCTCTGAGGGAACGTTTTAGGGATGGTTGGTTCAACCCGATTAACATTTTTATTCAGGCTGGGACAAGTCAGGCTGCTCTAGTCCAGCTGAGGTGTTAATAAGTTCATTTCATCCAGAATAAGAGTAAATGAGCCCTATCACCAGAGCTGTTACTGCGAGTTGCTGAAGGTACAGTGTATAACTGTGATTTTACCACTTTACCATGTCATTTCTTTGAATGCTAGGGATATTGATAAAAGGTGGATAGCACTCTAATTTTTAAATAAGGATGTCTCTTTCTTTGACTCAATATTGGACACTCTGAAACTGGCACAAAGCATGTCTCTTTTTAGAGGTGCTGGCTGTACAGCTTGTGACATTAGTCTTGCTGTCTGCATCAGCATTATTCACTTGCAGAGGGAAATCAGAGGGACGAATTCCCCCTTCTGTGTTTCTGGGCTACAGTTCAATCAGGAGTCGGGCTGAGAGAGTCATCCGTTTCTTTCTCTTTCTCCATTAACCTCTCTTCATATAACTTGCACACACACACACACACACACCTTACCTGCAGTTGCTGCAGCTAGAGCTGGCATAATGTCATTATCACACTCCCAGTGAAGGTTGTGCCATATTTGATGGGGCCCACAAGACAAAAGCTGCATTTGGCTGCAAATGAACTGCAGTCCCATCTCTCAGGCTCTCTGTAATAGGGTGCTGGGTCTGTTTCCCCCCCTGGCTGGGATTTGGAGATTTGCTACCCAGACAAGAGCGAGAGAAGAAGCCCTTGCTCTCGTTCACCTCTCGGAATCTATCGAGTGTGGAGTTTTCATCCAGGATGAGCTCATTGTTGCCTTTTATGTATTCTCTTTGCCCGGGGGCCCGTTTTCTACTAAGATGCTATCACTGCGCATTTCACACAGATACATTATCTGTGAGTGCTTGTGCTGCTTGATTTTTATCTTTGCTGAAGTTTCAAAGTCGGATTAGGGCAACTGTGTGTTTTCAGTGTGGAATAAGTGATTACATTTCTGTTCATATGGAGTTTGTAGACACCATGTTCATATCATTGCAGCGCTTAAGCTGAGGCAGCAGGGCAGCTGTAGCAGTAATAGTACACTAATGGGAAGAAGTTTAAAAAATTAAAATGTATCCACATTACAGTAACTTGGAAAGGTATTTGGTTTAGTTTGCATTCGTGCAGGAGGTTTCTCACAGTCACACAGTTCTTCTTATGCCATGAGACCAAATAGGTCACACAGCTGTTTTAGCAGGCACCACATGTCGAGAGGTGTGTAAAATTGTGTTTACTTGGAGTGCAGTTACTCAGTTTGGACCTTTTTAAAAGCTCTTGCTACACTGTCTCAGACACTGAACAAAACTTATCCCCGTGCTGAGATGCATTTGGGATGCCGTGGCCTGAGCGATGAGTAGCAGCGCATACAGCTACAGTACTCTCCATTTAGCCAAGTGCAATCCTTCATCCTTGGCCCTGAAAGCCCTAAAGCGTGGAAGCTTCACCATGTCTGGTGACATTTAATTGGAGGAATAACAAAAGGCTCATTTTCTTTCCTCTACTGGAAATTACCACAGCTATTTTGCCCCCCACCAAACAAATTAATGTCCTCTTCCTCCAGTGCAATTATGCATGCAGAGTCGCAGTTATGACGGAGTAGCCTTTTCTGTGTTTTACAAAGTCGGGAAGCCCCCGTGGTGATATCTGTATTCGGCATGGTTGCTCATTAAATTGCGTGGATCATTAAAGGCTGCTACATCAAACAAGAGTTCTTTGGGTTGCATGCACTGAGCTCATGTTGCCTGTGTTGTCTAGGTTCCTATCCAGCTTCTACAAAGGAGACCTGATCTGACAGTGGATCTTTGAGGCAGTCATTTCATTTTTTTTTTTCTACCGTGGAGTATATGAGCAATTGATATGATGTGATTTGTTTTCAATGCTTAGAATGCATAACAGAGTCAACATCAGTCCATCTAAGTAACTGAGAAGAAAGCTTGTAATTGCTTAAATTGTTGTTTACTGAGTCGCTCACCAAATTACTGAAGATCTGGCGGCACCTTTTGTAAGCGTGAGCAATGTACTCTGTCACACTAGTTCACTCAGCTTAAATAAAATCTAAATGGAAGTTAAGGTGGGCCCTAAAATGACTAAATGGCTCAGTATGCAGAGAGTGTTTGCACAGTCTGTCAACAGAGCGGTTTAGTCTTAACACCTCCTATTTCTCCAAACACGATTTAACACTGCATACATAGTGTCATATTGGAGAAAATGGACCACATATTCAGTGTCTGAAATAAGAGCTTTACATGTGCAGGTAAGATTTGTAGCTGTTCTTAGTGCTGCAGTTGACTAAGCAATCTTGCCTAAAGATCTTTTAAAGAGAGCTTTTTGGCCTTGGGAGTTTGTTTGCTAGCTTGTTCATTAAGCCAAGGCGCAATGCAAAATCGTGGCAATGCTTGTAGGGAAGAAAGAGACGGAGACATTGTGGGTAGAAAGCTAATGTTTGCACACTTAGTCTATGGCTCCTTTTTGTTTGTCGTAGGCGGCTGTCTGGCTGTCAGTCAATGTCACTGTCATACTAATGATAGAGGACTTGCCTTTGCTGCTTTATGCAAAGGTGGTTTAAAATAAAATGTTTTGATTGGCTGTATATGCAGAGTTTCTTCATCAACACAGAAGGATAACAATGGCATGCTGACTGGTACATGCACAGACAAGATTCTATTCCTATCTTTTCTCTGCTGATTTTTTTTTTCCTTCAAGAAGACACAGGACAACCAATGTACAGAGTAGATCTATATGCTGTAACTACATGGGCCATTTTACATTCCGGGTCCATTTAAATTGGACTTGGAATTGCATCCTATTTATCATTATGTTAGTATGGTGTCAAATCAGATGAAAACCTAAATAATCATGCCTTGATTGAAAAAACAACGCGACCGTTCATGTTCCTGTGTTCATGTACACTAGTCAGAAGCCTGTTGGATGAGTGGAAAAATTAAAACTAAATTGTGTGCATGAAGAACTCACTTGATTTTTCAGCGGGACAACGCTGAGCCCTGCTTATCATTAAAGTGCGTTCAAGTCTCAGAGGGCTGACATCTTATTGCTATTCAAAGAGCAGAGTGCCTTTCCCTGGAAAGTTAATTCTGAAGTAACCAGCTTCTCGCTGCTGTTAACTCTTCATTTTGATGCAAGTAAAAAAACAAAAAGCTCATACCCCACGCTAGCTAGTTAGTTGGATAGCTTCAGTAGGAGACACAGACTTAGTGTGTTGGGTCTCTATGTGTGCTTAAGACACTATAAGATTTTGGAATTTATACCTCCTCAAAGACTCCCCTGTGGAAGAATGAAACATTTCTTTGTCACCACTGTAGGAAAAGAGAGTAGGAAAAGAGAGGGAGACAGAAGCTCTCCCCTCTGTTCTCTTCCATTATCACATTGCCATAGAATATGAAACAGCAGAGGCAGCCATGTGTTAGGAAATAATGATGAAGGGACCACAGTGGTACAGAAGACAGTGTATAATTACTCAGCCCTGGCAGTAAAATTTGACCCTTCAGGATTTTGGAACCACAGCGGCAAGCCCATTCATGCAGATATGGCAGCTTTGGGGCACCAATAACTTGTGTTATGATGTAGGCGCACTGTATTAATGATTGTCGAGTTTGCAGAGAGACGTTGCGTAAAGTGCTCAGTATCTTCTTGACTGGAGTGTTATTGAGCGCCTTGCACTGATGTTTAAGCCAATGAGGCGTAAATGTCTTACTGGCTTTCTCTACTGTCTCTTAGTGACTCTACAGCTCATAGCAAAGCCGTTGTGCTCAAAGGCAGAGCAATAACAACTTTTTGTCCAGGGGAATCAATTGTATGTAGACTGCGTAATTGTCCACAGCTGTGTTTTTAACTTCCAGTTTTATGGTTTCATTTGTGGCCATTGTGGTGAGTCTTAATAGAGCTTCCTCCCAGTTTCCCGCTTTCCCCCAGCAGGTGGATGTTTGGATGAAGAGAAGATGATTTTAAGCTGTAGATGGCTGTGGCCAGCTGCCCTCAGTTTACCCTCACTGCAGGATTTTCAGCCTAGAGCCTCACACTGGGGGATTTAGTACATGCCTGTTTGTAGCTCCAAAATGTACTGGTGTTTTTACAGCCTTTGAGTTGAGTTTTCTTCACATTCATAACAAGGACATTTTGAGGGCTAACACAAGTACATCATTAGGAGTTGTACAGTTGTGTGTTAATTGCCTTCCTCATTACCCCTTAATAGTTAGACAATAAACTTTAGAGTAAACCCGTGCTGTTCTTTTTCCAAATCATGATGAAGGATTCAGACCTGAGTTCTTTTGAGAATGCCTTCAATAGAGATCTCAGCCTGTGATGATTAGGCGGGTAATTATTGCTGCTGTTTGTCCTCGGTGTTTGTGTTTGTGATATCCAATTGATTAGCTGCCCGTTATGACAGCAAGGCTCTTTGTGTGCCAGCAATTACTCCCTATCTCTGGGATTCACTTCTGCCTGCTGTTTCTGCCTGGCTCTCCCAGTGCATTCCCTATTTTTGGTCGATGGGTAACAGTGGGTTTTGATAAAAGAGAAGCCTCTGCCCCAGTGGACTCCTTGGCTAAATGTGGAATTGGCATGCCTTTCATCCATTTCCTTTGATTCACACACCGCAGTTTGAAATTCAGTGACTTGGTGCTTTTGGGAATGTCACATTTCTTATCCCCCTCCTTACCTTTTTAAATGGACTCAAAGTACAAATCTTTAGTTGTTTGAATCACTCAAATAACTTTTAACAAAACTCTAAATCCAGCATTATGTATATCTTGGCTTATTGGTCCTGCAGCATCTAACAAAGAGTTTAGGGGAGGAGAGTTTGTGACCAGAAGGACTGGCACTTACAGTAGGTGCCCTCAAACAAAATTATAATTCACTGTGTCCAATGGTCTTTAATGCACTAATGTACATCCTTTTATCATTGATTTTTTTTGGCCACTTGGAGGCAGCAGAAGTTAAACCTTTTATGTTGATATGGCGAACTCGTTGGCAAACAGTTGCTTATTTACACATCCAGTAGTCATGGAGCAACGTTATCATTCATTTGGCATTGTGTTTCTGGCCACCAGATGAGTTTAAGTCCAATATTGACACTCTTTTAGCTCTGTTTTTGGTCTCTACCAACACCTGAGGGAAATATCAGGCTCTTTAGCTGCTAAATGCTTCATTAAGTTCACCATCTAGTCTCTAAATGTGTCTGCCTGCCGCTTGTTGCTGAGCAGATAGTGTACAGTGGGTTTTAGAGCTCTTGCCAAAACGATGCTACGGCGAGAGTGAACCAAAACAGTGAGCTAAACAATAAGCTGAAACTCGCCATAAAGCTGAGCTGCAGATTCGGATGATAATTCTCTGTAGGTTCATCACAACCGCTTTCACATTGTCATTTGACACGTTATAAAAACATTGATGATAGCTGCTTTAAGAGTCAAGGCTTCCCTGATGTACTGATACAGCGTTTAGTGACAAATATCATAGTTAACTTCTTGTATTACCTTTAGTTCATCTGTGTTTGGTATGTTTAATTTTAGCAATGCATGCAGTTGAACATATTTTATGGTGCTGGGTCTCTTTTAACCATTATTTTCCATCTTGAGAGTTCTTGATACCTCTTATGCCTGCAGAAACTTAATGGTAGCCATTTTTCATAATAAGCTTAAAACATAAATTAATTAAACAGTGAAAAGCATCAAGTACCTCAACATTAAAAGGGCTCAGGCTACTGTAAATATTTATTTATGGAATTTTCAATATTATCTGTTTCTCCCCTACATGTGTGGAACAATTAGTTTAACACCGAGTTGCTTCTGTTTGGTCTCTCAGAGGTATTGACTTAGTAAAGTGAACTGCTGTGGACTTGAGCTATACAGTGTTTCAATGGCTTTCACCATCAGTCCCTTTTCAGACAAAATAGTTATGAATTTAATGGCATTCAATGTACATACCCCTCAGGTGTACTCTACACTGGCATTATATGTGGTAAAATCTATAATACACTGATCTTAAAATGTTGTAGCCACCCACTTTGTCCACATTGCAGTTAGTAACACTCATCATTGTGCTTGCTCTTAATCTCCAGTGCTAAGAACCACGCTTCTGATTTCCCATCAGACATCCATATAGTGTGCAGAGACTGTCACAGGAACATCTGCTGCAATTGAAGTCCACTCATCAGTTGTCAACCCAATATATATTCATCAGACAGGATTTTTCAGAGCTTTGCTTTGGAGGAGTCTGATGTGGATGGCTGGCTGCATGTCTTGAAACTTTAGTATTTTGCCTCAATATTATGGATTTATTCCAGAATTCGTAGTCCCTGTGTAATGTTAATAGGCTGCAAGTTTTTGCAATTAAAATGCACCAATTCATCAGTTATATCAGGCAGTTAAACAGCTGACATTTTGTTTTTTAGTTGGGCAAAAGTATTATAGTTATTAGTAATGTGGTATTGTTTACTGGCTAAAAGCTCAGTCTGCAAGTAGGTAAGTATTTTTGAAAATTGGTTATAATATTAGTTGTTGTGGAGTGATATTTCACAGTCGCTCTTAGTAGTAGTTTACAGCATTTTTCTGCTGAATCCTGCTTTTTACTTACTTAGGGGAATACAAAGATGACCCAAATATGTTAAGTAAATTAGAGGACAATTTATTGCTGCAGGTAGGTTTATAGTTTTATTCTTGACCATCCGGGGGGGGGGCGGGTTATGTACCAACTGCTCCAAATTTCATGTCCTGTCCACGTTCAGTCAGGGATGTTCATGGGAGATGGGAAGCTAAGCTTTGTGGGGAATTGATTACAGCCCACACTAAGAGGAGCTTAACCTTTTTAAAAGACGATCAGTTTGCTTTGAACTCTGACAGATTCAGCTGTGTTTCTCTAATCACACAGACAATGGAATATTAAGTGTATGATAAGAGCTACTTTGAGACTGATCAAGGTAATATTGGTCAAACCTTCTCTTTTAGTTGTAGTTTACATTTTGCACACCATCTACTTAATAAGGCTATAGTTGTGTAAGGGAGGCTGACTCATCTTGTTATACTCATACCAAGAATGCATTCTGCTCAGTAATTGCTATGGTGTTAAACCAATACTTGTTGAGGTTCAGATTTCTCTTTCGACTTCTCTAATTACTAATCAATACTAACCCAGCTCCAGTTGGTTAATTGTATGCCACATGGCCACCTCTGTACAGTGTTATTGCACACAGAAAGCACAGTTGCCTAATGGTTTTGTCATTGATGGATTTCTTGCACATCAGCCTACAGTTTTGCATGTGCTGATAATCTCGACCTTGCCTATTAGGGCTGACCCCCAGTCTCAGTTTGCTCCCTTTCTTATTACAACCCAATTTTTAGGGTGCTTTTTAAGATTAAGCCTTTTACACTCAACGCATGCTTAGTTACTTTAAAAAATAGACTAACGTTCTCTCTCCATTCTCTTTAACATACTGAATAACCCAAATAGAATAGAACTCCCTGTACAATTAATGAAATGCACCTTTGTGAAAGCTATAATGTTCAAGTTTTGTAGAGACAGAAAGAAGATGTGAGGGAGGAGTGGTGAATTCCCTGGCTGTAGTTTGTATTGAAGTTGTACTGTATTATGTTTTGTCCACCTCCATTTACATGTAAGGGAGGTACAGAAAATATAGGCATCAAAAAAAGTTTTATTTTGTATTGTACATTAGAAAAAAAAACACATACATAGAAAAGCTAGCACAAGAGTTTTCCCAGGAAAGTTTGGTCCCACCGCATCTCCCACTGCATTACTAACACAAGACTAAATTTGAGCCATTTCTGCTGTTTTGTATAACTTTTGCGTTTTCACTGTGACGTTAATCTTCCTTTGGTGTCATTCCTGCATAGGAAGTAGAAATGTTTGGATTGTAGGATTGTCTTAGTTGGCCTCACTGGACTCAGTTGTTCAGACACCTTCTTCTTCTTCTTCTTCTTCGTCATCCTATCATGGAGAACCATTATACCACACTGCAACTGCTTTGTTTAGATCACTAATCTCTTTGTAGGTGTTAAGTTCAAAATACAAAAAGCAATGGAGTGTGAAATGATTCTGTGTACCATCCCCCTCTTGAAGAAGACCTCCACTGGCAGCAGTAGCAGCAGGCCTCCATCTGATGTCAGAAGGTTAAATGCTCACCATTTTCTCTTTCCTCCAAGTTTTGTACACACTTGTTTAAAGTTTAATCATTTGCTGCTGAGCAAGCACTGTGCTGTTTCCAGCTTTCCTAGTCAGTATCTAAACTTTTCTTTTATTGGATTAGGGTATAGCTGTTTTCTGTCTACATATAACCATGCCTGTAATTACATTTATATAGCATGAGTAATCTAATCTGAGCTTTTTGTCAAAAGGTTGTTGCTACATCTTATTAGAAAGCACTTAACTATATTTCATGTACTCCAGACCTCATCGCTCCAGGCCTATCACAAGGGATCAGTGAAGGTCTTTGGCTGACCAACAGCCAATGGGGATTCAAGATTTAATTTCATAATAATGTGAACAAAGAAAAACAAGCAAATTTGAATGTATAGACAACAAATGTTTTGTATTTTTAACTAACTTCACCAGTCCTGTCCGGCCATGTGTGTTCAGCCACCTCCATAAATCATACAATGTTTTGCATTATTGCTTCAGTCTCGTTCTGTTTCAGAACTACTACTACTGCATGCATGATCACTGTGCATTCTTGACCCTGTTTGGATACTTTATTATTCATTGCCTCTCCCTGACTGCTTATAGCTTGTGTAAGCATCTCGTCTTGCTTGGCTAAGAAAATAGCCTAATTCAAGATCGATTGTTCTGTTAGACCCACAAGGCATTATAAGTCTGTGTCATTGTGATAGGTATTGCCAAGCTGTTTTCACACAGGTGTGAATAAGAGCCTGTGTGTCTGTGAAAAGATAATTAGGCAGTCAATAGCAGTGATTCTGCTCTCTATAAATCTGTTGTCAGGAAAACATAGAGCTCATTGGCCAATTGCCTTCAAATAACTCAGACTTAGTATTTTACACAAAAAGCAGCAAGTTCCAAGTCTGAACAAATCGCACAGTGTAAGAAACACAGAATAGCACATAGGCAAGTCTTTATCAGACTGTGCTCCATTTCGGAATTGAATAACTCTGCTCCCAACAGCCTTTTTTTCCAGCCCAAACTGTTTTATGTGTGAATCTTTATCTCGACTGTCAAACTGTGGAGGTACTGAAGCAAATAAACAATGCTAGTTTATAGCTATTCTGTGTCTAATGGGTAGTCTCAGTTAGAGCTGGAGCACAGTAATGTGTATTGAAGTTATTCCCCTAGGCCAGTCAATATGTATGCCATTATGTCTCCTTACCTCAAGAAGCAATGTCATTTTTCAATTTTCTTTCATAAGTTTCAACAGGCAGTAGTTTAGCTGTTTGCATATTGACATGAAGATCTCACACCCCACCAAGCCACAAAAACAGAAACCATCTGGTTGTGTTACTGCTGCCAGCTGGTTCGTTCAGAAAAGTTTAGATTAGAGGGGCAATTTTTCTATTTTCTTTTTTTCTATCAACCCAATGGTAAACACTGATTCAAATACATATTTAATCAGTCCAATATCAATGTTCATAGGTCATACGCAGTGTAAAGGGTATAGCTGGCTATATGCTACCTCTGTGACATGATGTCGCTATCCACTTCTTTTGACATGCTTTTATCCACGCAGGCACCGTCACCCACTGGTAGGACAGGAATCCCCAATGGGCCTCCCCCCGTGAACAGAGGGCCAATCTCGTTCTCTTCAGTGGTGGCTGAAATTGTACCTCATTTTTATTATGACAAACTTGTTGCTATTGAACTTTATTGTAACCAAATGATTCACGGTGAAGACAGCCACTGTATTTGTGAATGAGTTTTTAATATTAAACAAATCTTATGGGAGCAGTTGAATTTTAATATAATGCCTATTTTCCAATATCATTGGAAATAGGATTAAATGGCTCTTCCTGGACCTCTTTATCTCAAAAGATGAGCTCTGCACTCCAGATTCAATTACAAGAATGCTCACTGCCATGTCAGCAAGTGTTCACATATTGAAATTAGGATAATTTTTTTTGCCTGTTTGGGATTTTTGAAAGTGGTTGACCTGGGAGAATAATTTGCTGCATTTTGGTATTCATCCCCTAATGATCATTCGTTCATGTTTTTTCTGCTGCGGTTTCTATAAACAACTCAACATCAACTGAGACAGTGCCTCATTGAACCTACTGCACGATCTCACAGGCTAGTAATTACAGCCAATATTTAATTTCAGATTTACCAAGTCATGTCTTGTCGCATGTGAACAATATTGCCATCACACTTCCACAGAATGCAATTACCTTACTGGGTCATTGAGCAAGCAGGAACACACACACACACACACACACACACACCACCATTCGAATGGCGTGATACAGCTGCTTGATGATATGCCAGGATGCCTCATCTTGTCAGGTGATGGCAGGCATGCTGGACACTCATTGCTATTAAAGCTTTGGCAGCTGTCCATTGTACCAGTTAGTGTGACCCTTAACACCAGCATGGAGGTATTGGTTTTTGGGCAGGATGGGGAAGTGTGCAGTGTGACTGAAAACGAACTATCATGCAATTCTCAGGTAATCCAACCAGAAAATCCTATTGTGAGACTATTAAATTCTGTAGGCTGCAGATAGTTGTAATCCTATTCAGGTGCTTGTAAGACCATTAGTAAGGGGCTTGTCTAAAAGCGTAATCAGAGTACCAGATTTATAGTTGGAGTTGCAGGTAGGTCTAGTGATTCATGCTAGTTTATACGCTGTCCCAGCTGTCCTGCCACAGTGTCCATAAGCCTGACCCTGAATCTGCTAGCTACCAGCCCTCTACTGCCTTTTATACAGCGACCATAGGTTGTGGCCGCGACATTGAAATAGTTTGCAAATAAAGCTCAGTTGTGGTTCAGTTTCTCTAGCTTGCCCGTCCACTGTCTTCATCTTACAAGTTAAAACAAATTAAAAAGTAAGATTAAACATCAACTTTCTCATCCTCCAGAAATTCCTGTTATTCCAATTTATATATATATATATATATATATATATATATATATATATATATATGTATGTATATATATATATAAGATGTACATCCAACATGATGGATGAATGACGAGCGTAACAAATCACATTTTGACAAAGTGTCCTTTGCATCTGTCTTACCTTAAATAGTGTCTTGCACCTCATATTGTGATATTAACTACTTTACTAATTGACTTGTGATTGCGTGTTAGGGTGCAGGCACCAATATCCTTCACCACCTTCTTTCATGGCAAACTGTTTGAGTCATGTGTTCTGCTGCTTTCATTATAAAAAAACAAAACAAAAACGTAATAACATGACACCTTGGCGATGCTCAAACGGGTCCATCTGATTGGTGTCTTGTTGTGTGAGGCTTATGTTGTATGTGTTCACTTGTTTTCTGAGTCCCCAAGCAGGCTCCCATTTACAGGTTATTCATTTAGAGTTTGACAAAGGTGGCAGATTAGTCAAGGTGGTGATTACACCCCTGGAACCGAAAAGTCGATTTAGACATTCACCATATTGTGAACCAGTGGGGAAAAGGCAATGATGCATCTGATTATGAAGTCGATACTGAATGAGGCATTACTGGCTTGTAAACAGCAATGGAGCCCACTTAGTCATGCTGATGATGATGGCCCTTGTCTCAACAGGAAACTGGTAATCAGTGGAACGGACCTTGATTAAAATGAATTATGATGCCTGCAGGGGGCCCCGAGTGATCTAAAGTGCACAATATGCCACTCCTAATTTTCATTTTTGCTTTGAGGTATTATCTAAGGAGATGATATAGGGGCCCATTTTCCCCTTCATCCTCCTAGCTATCAATCCAGGAGTTTTTTTTATGGTGTTGCTCAGCTTTAAGCTTACTTGCTGGTGGTTGGAGGTGCTGCAGTGGTATCACTAGTCGTCATGTGCTCTGTGGCCCGAGACCATATTGGCAGCTATGCATTAAATTGCTAATGTGCCTGGCAGAGCTACATTATCCTCCCCATCAAAGTGACAAGGGCAGGGATAAAGCACTCCGCTCGGCTGTCCATGAGATCATTGGAAAATGGGTTTTGTGGATACGGCTTGGCAGCATAAAAAGTTGTCTTTGAGAATGCTTTCTTTGAATTTGCTTTGTTTCTGCCTCGCTAATTTGACAGCTGCAGAACAATGAGGCAGAAGTAGCTGGCCAGTTCCATCAGCATTCAAAGTCCCAGTCCCGTGGTAGAACTCTCCCACACCTGGCTGCCTCTGTACCTCTGCACTTTGTCACATTGCGGTTCTTTGCACGCCTCAGTATGTAAAGAAATAGACTCACAGAATGTAAGAACAAAAGTATTCTCTAGACCACCATGTAACTTTGAAAGAGCAGTTTGGTTAGCCACTGCAAATTGTGTGCAGTAAAATGAGCTATAGAGGATGAAAGTTGTGATGGACTCAATCTTCAATGGTAAAATTGAGATGAATTTTACTTGCCAAAAAACTGAGATGCAAGTACAATGGCAGTGTTTTCTTTTCTGTGTTAGCTCTTGCTTTCCAGCTGGATGGCTTGTTCGTCTTGGTCTGTAGTGTGCCCATAGTCAGGTCCTCAGCTCTCAGGTTGTTGAGTAACATGATATAATTGCCTAAGGAGCCACGAGAATAAACACTCATGTCAGCTACTCAATAGCTTTTTTTTAAGATCACTTTAAGAGGCACAATGCCTGTTCTAGTTTTCTATTTTTTTCCCCATATTTTCATCCAAGGCATAAAGAATATTGCGCATCTAATTTCCAATCACTTTGCTCCCATTGACTCGTAAATGTACTGATTAACTGCTGTCATTGGGGATTTAAAAAGTCACTCATTTTGTGTTATAGTGTTACACCAACTGGGGTAGGCATGTGTATGATTTGAAGATGTACATAAATGGAAATTCATGGAATCAAAGGCTCCTCAGTCTGCTATTACTGCGACACAACAGCCACGCCTGCATGTGTGGTCTTGGGGAAAGCTGTTGGAGTGAAGATGAACACAAAAATTAAGGTTGTTAAAACTAAATCACACATGAACATACTTTGCATTGTTCTGTAGCATTTTAGGCTCCCCATTGTAACCTCGTTTGTTGGCTGTTGATATTGTTATACTTGATATAGTCTGAATCAAAGAACCTCTCTAGTGTGTAAAAGAGCTGATTAGTCATAAAGATGTTATCTTCTGTTCTCTCTGGTATACATCTCTATTAGAGACGTTCAGAACAGGTAATTGTCTCTGTCTCTGCCTTGCTATAGGTTCTCTATGCCTGAAGTGTCTTACATGAGGTATATAGACCTCTGAACATACCATAAAGCAGCCCACATTAATGAGCTGTACAGCGAAGAAGGTGCCTCTGAAAATGCACTGAACACTTGCTTCGTTCTTTTTGGCAGCTGTCTTCTCAACAGTGTCAGCTCTTTCGTTCTGCTGCTTGACAATTTTCCAACCCCCTCGCCTCACCACAGCTGCTACAATGTGAATCAAGGCTTGTTTGCACTGATATTCCTTATATTGTCTTTTTGTTTGTTTTATTTCTTTGGTCGCCCAACACAAGACCCATTTTATGCCTTTGTCACCCCAGCACATGCCAGTGGTTGCAGTTGGAATTATCTGTAATATAAGCAGGCTTTGTTCTGAAAAATGTCACAGTATATGAGAGAGCCCTTCATCTCTGCATTTCTTAACCGAGGGCTGACCTGAGAGTTGTTGGCATCAGCACAAAGGCTCACATAGTGAATGGAGGCTTTATCTTCCCTATTCTAACCAGGCAAAGTCTCTGCAGCTTACCCATTCAGCCCGCCTTCACAATATCTGGAAATAAAATAACCTATTCTTTCCTAGAGTTAAGTGTTTTTTGGTCTGTCAACAGCTGTAACATTTTGGCAAAATATAGCCTATAAATGGAAATAGATGTTCCTTCTCTGTGTGTGGTTGCTATTTTGCATTATACTCAGCCAGCCCTCTTCTGTTTTTTTCTGTTGCTTCAGGTTCAACTACAGATCAACGCACCATCTCACCACAAATGGCTTCTACGAGTTCCTCAACTGGTTTGATGAAAGGGCCTGGTACCCCTTGGGCAGGATTGTTGGTGGCACAGTAAGTTCCTCCTCAAATTGATGCAGTCAAGCTCCATGTTTTACACGTTTGCTCATTTGTTTCATTATTTATCGATTCTAGGTTGTTTTTTTTGTTTTTTTTAGAGGAATGCACATTTACTTACAGACAATGTTCTTGTGAAGTAAAGGCAAATAAATGATTGAAATGACATACCCTTAAAGATTTCTTAAGTTGGAATAGGCTGGTAGGAACACACACAGACGTGTGTCCTGGTGCAGGCGTTGAGGAGGCGCTGCATGGGGCCTCATATTCATGTGGGAGATGACAATGCCTATGGAATGGGAGACAGTGAGTGGTGGGTTGCAAATCTGAAAAAAAGGGGGGAAAGCTGTGCTCAGCTCTTTGGGTATCGCACTCTTCAGGGGGGCTTATGCAAGGATACTGGAAAGGATGCTCCAGCCAATTGATGAACCTCAAATTGAGGAGGAGCTGTTCAGCTTCCATCTTGGCAGGGAACCTTTTTATTATCTTTAATCATCTTGGAGGAATACTGGAGAGGTCATGGAGTTTGACCATTGATTTGTATTATATTTGTGTATTTGTGACAGTGTCCCACAGGGTGTTTTGTAGGGGAGCATTTCGGGAATACGAGATGCCGGGACCACTGATACAATACTTGTTTGCCAGAATGAGAGCTTTGTATGCATCTACAGGAATAAGTCAATGATATTGTGAGAAGACAATGTGCTTTGCCAAGGTTTTAATCTGATGATTTTCATCTAAAATCTAAAGCCACAGGTGGGGCGTAGAGAGTTTCCATTTTGTTATCTCAGGATTGCATCTCTACATTTTGCTGATGATGAAGCGCTGTTGGCTTAATCAGACTGTGACCTCTGGTGTGAACTGGCGTGCTTTGCATCAGACTATAAAGCAGTGGGGATGAGAGTCAGCAACTGGCAGTCTGAGGCCATGCTACTCTGCGAAATTGCCTCCCTCAGTTTGGGAGCAAGTTGCTGGCTCAGGTGAAGGAGTAGACTTGGGATCTTGTTCATGAGTGAGGGTAAGATGAGGCCTGAGATCGAGAGACACATTGGTACGGCATTGCCAGGGTGTTGTATTTGACTATAGTGAGCTAAGCTTGGATGAAAATCTCTGGATTTAGTAGATGATCTCTCACCTGTAGTCATGAGCTCTCGTAGTGATTGGAAGAATGAGATCACGGATTCAAGCTGCTTTAAGGAGTTTTTCTACGTAGAGTTTCTGGGCTCACAATTTAGGATGGGGTAAGGAGCTCAGACACAAAGAAGCATCTTGGCCTAAACCGCAGCTCTTTTGTGTTTTAAAAAGAGTGAGTTGAGGTGGTTTGGGAATCTGGTCAGAGGGGTAGCATGAGGTTATCTGGGGTTAGGCAAGGCAGTGCAGGGATACCATAGAGCTCTATAAGCCTCCGCCAGGCAGCATGGATTTAAGTCAGAATCCAATAGCAACAGTGAGCTGTTATCTTGACAGATTCCCCTCGGCTGCCGTGGCCTCCCTGTTTACCAGCAGGGGCAATTGTTGTGAAACATTGACCCTTTTCAGTGAAAAATACAAAGTGCAGATTCCATGCAATTTATCTTCCATTTCCCCCGCCTCCCCTCCTCTGTGCATTTCTTCTCCCAACCTCATCTTCTCAGCCCTGCATCCTGTGAACTGTTTGTCATGTGTGAGTAAAATACCTTTGGCCTATCCATCTCCCTCTCCTCTTTAACAACCCCACCCTCCTTTCTTTTGACCAAGCTTCATGGACCCACCAGGTTTTGCTCTCTGAGCTGTAAATGCATAAACCAGTGGTGCATCAGGACTACATAATCCAGGTCCTCGGTGCGAAATAAATGTAGAAATGTCTCCCAATGTGTTTCCATTATTGGGGCCAGCTGTGAAGTAGGGATAGAGCCTGGCCCTTGGTGCCTGTAGTGTGACTCTCTTTCTCCTCTCACTAATTCTTTCTTCCTGACTCTGTGCAGTGCAAACTCAGTCCTGTAGGCTGATTGGAGAGTTCCTCTGCACCGTTGAGACAGCGAGGCATGTTAATGTTGTGCACTGCTATCAGATGCCGTTATCATTACAGCACCAAGCAGATGGTGCAAGGCAGGAGCTATAGCCACGCTACATGCAGATGTTTGAGTATACTATTCACTACTGCACAAGAGGGATGAATTGGAATCCAAAACCCATCCATCAGCATTCATCTGTCATAGGCAATTACCATCAGCTACTGGTAATTGCATACAACAGGCCTATCTTGTAATAATGGATGTGCTGGTCTGTAACAGTACATGGATACGTGGGTTAGGCCTTGTAGCCATAGGGTGGAAACTGAAACTCATGATTAGACCGGTAATCAGAATTGGAAGGCATATAGTTTTATGTTAATTTTCATGTCATTTACAAGATGCCTGGACTCTGCACTGTACTGCACTGACAATGCATTGTCTTAGGATACAAATAAGCATACACAGCTCACATCTTTCCCCTGTACGCTGGTATTGACATTTCATGAACGTATGCGTAAAAAAACAACAAATAACTCAGTAATTCACACATGGTTCATTTGAAGAAGATTATAGCGACTTGGTCTGAGCTGTTCTCTGCTCAGATTTAGTTTGTCATTTCATTTTCCAGTTGAAAATTACTTTAAATATTTAAATGCTCAGCAGACTACCCTCAAGCTAGACCAATCTTCAAATAAGGACATAGAAGAGCTTCTGTTGTATCAGAGCTTGGGTTTTATATGAGGTGGGAAGACAATAGGTGCTGCGATGAGCATCAATGTAATGTATAATTTCCTCTCTAGCAAAACTGGCTTCTATTTGCAGATTGTTTCCCTTCATGAATATTAACTGTGTTGCTCTGAACATCCATTTTCTGCCAAAAGGTCTAACATTTATTTCAGATTAAACTTTCTGGTTCACTCAGTTAGACTGACAGTTTGCTTTGGTGTCAAACATCAATGTAGAACTAATAAAATGCCTTAAAAAACAGGTTAAAAAGTAAAGGCAGGTCTAGCCTATATGATTTCTGATGTCCTCTTAGTGTTGAGCTGTGCTGTTACAAAAAGTGTGATTTCTGTGAGTATAATTTGTGGATTGCTGATTGCTTGGTCAGGATATTTCTTGCACTGTCTCTTAGCAATTACAACGCAATTATGGTATTAATGTGTTTAGTATTTTAAACAGTGTCACTGAGACAAGTTACAATACACCTTTGTAAAATACAATTTGTCATTTTAAAAATGTCATGGGATGAGACAGTTAATATTGGAATTGACTAAAGTACAGTGTGCGTTGCATTACATGTCATGTTTGCGAGTAATTTGAGGCAGAATGAACAATGCTCACCAAATGTGTGTCAATTCACAGAGGAAAATAGTCCCCAAAAAAATGCATCATTTACTCTTGTTTAAGTAATGTTTGCTAAAAACTACAGTGCCCAGCTGTCTTAGGAAATCACTGTGGCTTTTTTTTTATTAAATTAAACTCTGTATTTGAGACTGTTTTTTAAAAGAGCCACAGACAGGGTAGGAAAGTCAGAGAGTATTGAGAGACAGACTAATGCATTGGTTTTGGTCTTTTCATGGGATTTGTTGACAATAGATTATATAGAATATTGCCAGCCTTGTCCTTTTTAGAGAAGTTTATTGCCAGATGGTAAGTCACGTTCTGCCATATCAGGTTCACCGGTGTTTCGATAGCAGGTGGGTGGGTCATTGTGTTGGCCACACTAAATGCAAATGTCTTCCTGCAACATGCAAATCTATGCAAAATGGAGCAAGATCTAGGAATTGATGCATAGAAGACATCTGATAGCTATGTCCATTTCACTTTTACCTGCTTTATGTTTATGTGAGAGGCTGACGTTGGATTGGTTACCAGAATAATCTGGTGCCTTGCTCAATGGCACCATCATGGTGGTTGCTGGAGTAACAGAAAGCCACTCATTTACTGTGTAGGCTAATTGTCAGAATTCCATTTGCATGACTTGAGCTTGATCATTTTCTGAACACAGACAGGCTTCAGGGATGAAGGGCATTTAGTTTACTCCCACACTGTATTCGAAATCATAAAATGAATGTGTGAGAGCTCTTATTTGCATCAAGCCTGTGCTTTTAAAACATGCAGGGGTGTGGACAAGTGCTGGGTTCATCTCAGATTGGCACAGTCTGTTTCGTAGCCCACAATACAGTCACAATCCACTGCCTTTTTGTTTTGAAAACTTAAAATACTTTATGAATTAATTTATAAAGTTACATTACCTCCTTGTTTTCAAAAACCCGTCTTGACATTTTATCAATGTCAGTCTCCTTTCTCATGGGGGGAGTAGTCTGTGACCCGTCTGGCTCCTGGTGGAATTCATAAAACCACCTTTGCTCTACCTGACCGAGGCTCTTGTCTGTTGCATTCAACCTTTTACCCACCTGCACTCTGTTTAACACCTTCTCTCTCCTTTCAGCTACTATGGTTCACTTTTCTTCTTAACTCTCTATAACATTTCTGTCTCTTTTATCTTTCATCCTCTCTCCTCCGCTGTCTGCCTCTGCCTCTCTAATGTCTCACTGTCTTTTCTCACCTCCACTATGCCTCCATTCTTTGCTCCCGCCCTTTCCCATACCCCTTCCCCTTGCTTGCTTTTTTAAATTCAAAATCAGACAGATGATCCTGACAGTCCTCATTAATTGTGTATGATAGCGTTAAGTCTCTAAGCACTCAGATGGGTCACACCGTTTGGAGGACAAAAGAGCTGATATCACTTAATGTGACACTTTAGTGCATTCCTGCCTGGACCAGTCCAGCTGCCCTCGCCCTGTTTATTTCCCTTTTCACTGCCACCCTCCCTCCATTCCCCAGAGGACGACTGTCAGTTGCTCTTTCTCCAGAGCCATAGATAAGGAAGGAAGGCTTCTCTAATGTGACAGTCCATAAAAACAGTGGGCCGTCAAGCTAATAAAACACTCTTTTGTTGCCATAAGGACAATGACCCAAGTGCATTTTTGGTAACTGCTTTTGACAGTTCTAGTTGATGATATTTTCATAATGAACAAGTTACAGTATGTAATGCATTCTTTAATGCTGATTTAGAGAAAAGTGTTGATTTTTATCCATCAAGTTAAAACTCAATACAGAATGTTCTTTGCTACAATGAACATCTCAATCATCTTTAATATTTTGGGGACCTGGGCCCTACCACAGTGTTCAAAATGGCTAACAATGACGAGAGTAGTTTGTCTAATGGAGCGGTATCCTGTCATTTACAAGAGTCCAATCCTCAGAGCTGTAAGGCAAGACATGGTTGATTTTCATTGAAGTAGATTGGTTGATGAAGCTTAGGTCTCCTAGGCACCGCCTAATTAGAGACATGAAGACCTGAGTTTATTAGCGGCAAGGCAAAGTGCATGGACTGCGGCTACAGTGAACATGCATCAGGGACATCACTCGCACGTTAAACACAACCTTGCTTTTTACTTCAGACAGCCAGTGTACTGCACAGGGACCTAATTGGATTTGCTCTCATGTATAGACGAGACAGGGCCATGAGGCCTCGCCTACTAACACCACAGCTTTGACTGGAGCTTTTTGAGTGGAGGGTTTAATTCATTATAACTTTCTGTTGAAGAACATCATACATGACAACAATTTTTGGCAATTGTTCAAGGCACTCATTAAGAAAAGATTTGCTGTGTTGGGCTGGTGGTCAGACAAAACAAACTATTCAAAGAGTTGTTTTTCACTATTTTCTAACATAACTTTACAAGCCAAATGATTAATCAATTAGCTGTACAAAATAATCCACAGATTAATTGATCATGTTAGAATGTGTTGCAGCACCACATGTCAGTGCCCAGTGTTGATCCAAGTCTCAAGGCAGACTTGGTTGACTTGAGTTCTGTCATATACATTAACAACTGGATGAGACGTGGAGCATTTGTTTTGTCCTCCATGTTTTTGTACTTGCTTAGAATGTAATCTGTTGGCTCTGAAGAAGTGCGTGTTGGCATAAATGAAAGCCTGAGTGTCAATCAATAAAGTGTATTAGTAATTAATGTACCTTATTATCTGCCATAGTCCTCTCGTTTGTAATGCTTTTTCCCCTCTTGGTACCTTTCATGTTTTCTCTCTCGTCTTGCACAGTCCCTTTCACTCACCTTCCAATTCTTATGTTTAGGGCTGCAACAAGAGATTTGATTCGTTTGGTTTATGAAACATCAGAAAACAATGAAGAAAACAATGAAACATTTCTAGAGCCCTTTTTTTAATCCAATATTCCAAACCCCAATTAATTTTAATTAAATCGACTTAGCGTTATACTCATTTCTCTACTCGTGTCTCACCTTCTTTGTATTTCTGTCCCTAACATCCATCCCAACCTTTATCGTTTTTTTTTGTTCTCACAACCTCTTTCTCTGCGCCCTCTCTCAGGTGTACCCGGGGTTAATGGTGACCGCCGGCCTCATCCACTACGTGCTCAACCTGCTCCACATCACGGTCCACATCCGTGACGTGTGTGTCTTTCTGGCGCCGGTGTTCAGCGGTCTGACCGCCATCTCCACCTTCCTGCTGACTCGGGAGCTGTGGAACCAGGGTGCAGGGCTGCTGGCGGCCTGCTTCATTGCCATCGTCCCAGGCTATATCTCCCGCTCCGTCGCTGGCTCTTTCGATAATGAGGGCATCGCCATCTTCGCCCTGCAGTTCACCTACTACCTCTGGGTATGTACACTGGTCATGTGATGAAATAAAACTTCCCCTTTGTGAGGAATCACAATAAAGGCTGATCATGTGCTCACTCATGGTCAGCTTTTAAATCTGTTTTAGCTGAAAAAGATATGTCAAATTCTCTACCACAGTAGTGAGGGCTCAGTCTTTTGTTTATTTTTGGGGCCAGGCTTTATGTAGCCAGAAGAGTAGTTGTTTTCAATCTTACTTGGCCTCAGATGTTATTTATCCAGAGCCTTGAAAGGCACAATGGGCGTCTTAGCTGAGCATGTGGAGCCCATGAAACGGCTTGCTGCACTGTAAAAACCTTCACAATAGGATGACCTTTAAGAGTAGAAATGAAAAGATCTCGGGTTAAAGGTTGCATAGCCCCCCTCCCAATTTACCTTCCTTTCCCAAAATACACAAAGCGAATGCAGCCTGTTGTGTTCTCCCCTACAGAGCAGCTGACCGTGTTGAATTTGCACCATCATTGTGTTAAACAAGTTCAGATTTATTTGTATGTTATAAAAAATATTTTTTCTTCAGTGATTAAAACTTGTATAGGTTTTACTTGTTCTGCAAGGTAGACCTTGACCGGATAAAGCAATTCCACAACGTTTGAATTCAGGTTGGATGTTTGCAGGAACTACAGTGCAAAGACCTATTTGAAATGGTTTTCCACAGCAGGTGGAAGGAAGGAGCTTTTCATGCTGAAAGATGTCAAACAGACTTTTCACTGTACCTTAGTCTGTCCACTCTTTTCAGTTGCATCAGCAGCTACCTTACAGCCCCGCAGCTATCTTACTATGAGTTCATCTAGTGTGTGTGTGAAAAAGAAGAGCTCTGCTTTGAAAACAATCTTATCTTCGTCTTCCCTGTTATTGGAGTTGACCTTGACAAGCATTGAGGAGTTTTTTAATTCTGTATTGAGCTGTATCTGTTCAGTGATGCTAATGCAAGAACAGGATTTATGTGAAAATGAAAATGTGGAAAGGAAACTTGAGATAGAAAAGAACTTAATATTTCTAGATAACCAGCTTAATGAAAATGGAAGTAATGAGCTTCTTGTGTTAAACCAGGTTTCTCCTGACATTTAAGAGGTGGGTTGAGATTGTAAAAACCATTTAAATGCCACTTCAACAGATTAAGAGCAGTGCAAAAGACATAGGATGAAAGTTGGCCTGCGGGAATAATGTTGTTGCAGTAAAGATGGAATTGAATGTAAAAGCACCAATAGATATGTAAAATAACACAGAAATAAAAAAATGAAAACAATGAGTATAAATGAATGAATGAATTATGTAGGTGTTGCTGTATGCTGCTAATATTTTCAATATATTCAATTGACAATTATTAATTTGCAGGTGCTTTTGTTCAAACAAGGTACTTTTTTTTTTGAGAAAGAGAGAGACATATAGAGAGAGAGAGCTTATAAGGCAAGTCCTCTCAGAAGAGGTAAGTAGATTTCTGAAGACAAAAAGTGATTCTACTGACCAAATCGAGTTTGGTAACTTGTTCCAAAACCGAGGGAACACACAGGAGAAGAGTTTGAATTGAGATTTCCTGCCTTGCAGTGATGGTAGGACTAGCTGTCGTTCATTTGCATATCATAGTGAATGAGAATGCTCATAAACCTGAATGAAGCCTGCGACATGGAGCCAGTGGAGAGAAATGATAAGTGGAGTGACATGAGCTGTTTTTGGCTGGTTGAAGACCAGACCAGCTGCCGCATTTTTGACCATTTGCAGACTTTACTTGCATGCTGGCAGCCAGAGACGTCTAACATTTATGTTCTTCTGTCTTGAAGAACATACGATTAAAATGAATGGATGTGGGCAGTACACGACATAACGGTTAAAAGTAATCTTGTTTTTGCTGCTGAGACTAGAGAGGATTGCTGGAGGAAAACTACTCTAAATGCATAAATACACTTCCTGTTATTAGAGCACTGTGGGCATGTCTTATTTATACAATGTAATTTCATGGAGTCTATAATTTAGTTTTTCTATCAACAAAATTGCCTCATGCTCCTGGAAACTGCAGCGATATAATATAAAAGTAACAGGTGACAGTGAAGCAATTGTAGTCATCACTGTGAAAGAATTTCAATGCTGCACAGTTAAGCTGCAGAGGAGCAGGTGTCAAATGAATATTGAAGTGAGTCCAAATGTAACACTGTAGATTTTATCAATGTAAATGTGATCAAGCATAAGACTAAATTGATTGCTGCGTGCACTGGCCTTAATTAATAAAACTGAACCTGCAAGAAGCCAACCACCACCACATGTAAGGCCTTCTCCCAAACATCCCTTAATGGCTGTAAATGTAAACCTATGTAGTTAACACTGCCATTAGCCATTATCTTTGGCTTTAAACGATGCATTAGACAGACAGTAAGAACAGAAATAACAAAATAGATTTAAATACCAATCACCTATTGCTTACTCCTTGCTAAAACTTTTGTCTTCTTCTTTGCATCGCTCCTGCTGCTCAGTTTACTTTGGCAAAGGACATAACTTTTTTTTTTAAGCTCTGAAGCTTTGGTATTATCTAGAAAAGATTATTACATGATATGATGCCACAATGTGTAATTTTGTGTAATAATTGTGTAATTTCCCCCCAGGGATCAATAAAGTATTTCTGATTCTGATTCTGATTCTGAATCCTGATGGAACCAGATGAACTCATGTAAATAAGCCACATGTCCGTTATTGACCAACTGTAGTTGTGTAGTTGAAGGGAGACGAATCACTCATGGCTGGTTCAAGTGTACCAGAGTTACAGAAATAAAACAGACAAATTAAACTCCAGTTTTATTTAAACTACATTGATTACTTTTCCATGATACCCTCAGCATTCAAATATGACCTGCAGCTGTAAAAAAAAAAAATAAAAAAATAAAAAAAATTACCTGCAGCAGTCCCACATTTATGCATGTGTATTTGAAGGCCATACAACGCTGCTCATCAGCATTCAGGATAAATGTTCCATCTTAGTTTAGTATTGTTTGATGAGTCAATTACTGCACAACACGCAGTAACAGTAAAGATTCAGGCTGCAGTTGAGTCTAAACTACCCACACAACAAATGCAAAGACATGATTGTGACAGATGTTTACTTGGAAAACGTGGAAATCGAGGTTTTGTTTCTTGGTGTTCACTTCGCCTGTGTGTGCATAAAGATGTTTCTTTTATAAGGAAACATATATTGTTGTAGATGCGGCAAAAGTCTTGCATACTGCTTGACAGTTAACAAATGGAAATGTCAGTTGTAAAAAGACAGTTGCAAGTGAGAAGCAGCGTAAACATTTTTGTACTTTTGTGCAGTTTAGTGTTTCTAGATTCACTATATATTTTTTGATATGATTATGCCATTTACATCTATAATTTAACTGTCATTTGAATTCTCAATGGAAAAGTCCTGCGGAGACACAAATTTGCGTAATGGCAGTGGCACCCCACATTAGACAGGCTGGTGAGCAGGAGAACTGGTACTCTAACTGTCCTCATCCAAGAGTGTTTCAGTAAGTCAACAGAAAAGAGATTTCATTATGCATGCCACAGGCAGTCAGCGATTGGTAATAGTAGCTCGTAAGCTATTTGTCCAATTCTTATTTTACCTTCAAGGCGTTGATCTCCCTTTAGGCTCAAGTGTAAAGACACGCTGCGTGGTGGAGGCTTTCATCCAGGTAGAAGTAGTGATGTGGGTGTTTCGTCATGCCATGCCTCGCTGCTGTTTGTCACAGCGTAACAAGCTTGGCAGTGCAGTTGCCACCGGGTTGGAAGGGACCTTTTTATCTGTCCAAGGATTCAGCCATCCCAGTTTATGTCACTTTGTCAAATCGTGCATGGATGCATCTCTACATGTGGTTTCAAGGTAGTATGACTCACTAGGCTCGAGTGTGCTTGGGGACAGCTATATGGCCCTTTTTTTGAACTTGCTCACTGTCACTGATCTGGCAATGACCTACAGTAGAGAGTCCAGGTGGCTGGCTGAGCACGGCCGTTGTGTCTACAATTTAAGTCCCGACACAACACGACTGGCTCTGTGTCTGTGTACCAGCTCAGCAGAGTGAAACCAAACAGCTGATAGTGCTTCTCACTGGGAGAGCTGGCATCCTCAGACGCACAATGCATATTTGGGAGCCAAACATACTTAGGAAACATATATTATGCACACATATATAAGCTTTTATATATCCATGTACAGAAAAATACAAACCACACAGAATTTGAATTGCTTTTAAGAGACACTGTATGTCACTGGCATTGCAGAAACTGTTTTGATCTGTATATCCTGTGTTTAATTGAAGCTAGGAACAGACCCTAAGATTATTGGGACACCCCACCCAACCATTTCCACCAACATGCAAAGATTTTTAGTCTCTAAAGAAGAAAGGAGCACATATTGAACATTTGAGTAAAAACAGAGGGTCAATACTTCTAGACTATAATTAGAGCGCAACTCTAGACAACTCACACGTGACTACACCAAAACAAGACAAGGCTGTTTGCCTTGCTAATTTATATTGGAATTAGCACAGAAAGAGCAAGGAAACAAAGGAAAGTCACAAGAACTTTTGTTGAGATGAGTCATATTGAGAGAGTTGGGCAATAAGGACTGCAAGTGAACTGTGTAAAAGGTGAACTTCAGGTGAACTCTGTCTCTGAACTCAAATCTGGATGAACTGCATTATGAAATACTATTCTCTACTCTCTAAAATAATACTCTGAAATACGGTTTCTTGCCGTTTTCAGTCATATTTTTAAATGATTACTCCCGCTCACACATGATTTTATGAATGTTTGGAATAATATGAATAAGAACGATGAGTAAATCATGGCAGATCAGTGCCATGACCCAAAATTATGAATATATATATATAAATTATGTTGTCAGCCTTTTATGTAGATGGTAGATGGGTTTCTTATTTTCACAGCAGGTACTACAAAACATTTCTGGGACATTTTGCACTTTAAAAGGATAACAAGAGAGTCTTCATCCTTCAAGTCTGACCCCATCCATTCCTAATACATCTGAGGTGTTTTCCTGCAGGTGTCTCCAAATTTCACCATCCAACTTTTCAGGACTCATCCAAAAACTGTCACCATAACCATTTGTCTCACACCAGGAAATGTGTGTTAGGGTGTGTTATGGACATTTTGTCTCCGCGCTATCATAATGGCCTCTTGTCTACTCTCGTGTATGATCAATACATCTCCAAATGAGGCAGGTGTTCTCGCAGCAGCCATCACTGCCTCTTAAGGTGATGTGTCATCAGCGAAGCAGTGCCATCGAAAAAAATCCCCCTCCGCTCACCTGCCACCTCTCACGTCCTCGGTTCTATTTGGCAAGGGCCCTGAAAAACAATCATCCTGGCCATGCACCACTGCTTCCCATTATCGGTCTCATTTACCCACATTTGTCTTTGCGTTTTCCTTTCCTCCTATCCATCTTTCCTCCATCTCGTCTCCCTTTAATTGTCTTCTTTTGTCCCTGCCATTGTTTTACTCTCGCCGTGTTCTGCTTCCTGCCTCTACTTTCTTGTTTTTACCTCCTTGCTTTCTCTTCCTGTATCTCTTCCTTGTCTCTTTCCTTTCTTCCGCTCTCTTCCTTGTCTCTTTACCCCCATCCTCTCCTCCACATGGCGAAAATGCACAAAGCCACTCTCTCAAGTCTCAGCCCCATCTTCATTATCCGACTCCTTCATTTTATCCGCTAATAACCCATTCAACTCCACTCGCTTAATCTCCGTGTTTACCCCCCCCCCCCCTTTGCAACACACACACCCTCCCATAATCTATAATTGAATCCCCTCACACCCAGGAGAGCTGCTCTTTTTAACACCATAGCTCTTGGTAACATGAATACACACACAGAGTTGCACTGCCTCCCTCCGTTGCCCTAACCCCCGTGCACCATGCCTACATTGTTTTATCAGTAATTCCACTCTTTTTCTTGGCTCACATTTAATTAGCTGGACTGGTATCACACTGTGGGACTTCTGTGTCTTCACAAAGAGAGTGGCGGCTGGGAGGGGGTTAAGGCACCAGTTGGCCATGGCTTGTACATGCCTCTGAATGGACGACACGAGGCTGCATGCTAGCTGTGGACCAGCTTGAGTGGCAATATTGTCTGAGGAGAACACAGCAGCTTGCACAGCAACTGAAGTCATCCTAATCTGTCATTGTGCTTGTTTTCGCTTTTAAACAAAAGAAGCAACAACAGAAGCAAAGACTCAACATGGATTTATGGGAAAAATGTTTTGGTGGCTGTGCCTTTGGCAGTATACACTAGCTAAAACTAATGCAGTATAATAAAACAGCCTTGCGATGAATCCTACCTTCATGACAGCTATAGTGTTCAGTTTTTGTTGAAAATGTTTTAGAGAGGTGTTGATTCAACTTCATGATCATTTTGGAGGCTGCAGTTTGTATCACATTAATCTGAGAGGTATTTCTACCATTTTGCCCTCACGTCATTTATATCAATGAAAAATATTGGAAACACCTCTCAGTATAACAACACAGTTCGGCAGCACCACAGACTACAGCCTCCACACTAGTCATGAAGTTGAATCAACACCTCTCTAAAACATCTTCAACCAAAACTGAACATTATAACCTGTATGAAGGTAGGAATTATTTAGTTTTAGCTAGGTGCACCTAATAAACTGGCAACTTAAGTGTAAGTTACAACTTAAGCCCCATTCGAACAGGATTAATATTAAAGGGGGAGGTGGATAAATATACTGTATATTTTCCCTCCTCACTCATAACAGATTCAGATTACATTTTCACCGCCTACGAACTGCAGGAGCTGATTCTCTAAGGCAATGATATGCCATGTGATTTTTATCACCAGTGGGCTTGTATTATTTTTGAAGTTACTATCATTTACCAGTGATTATTTAGATGTAATTTAATCATTAACACAGACAGTATTTAAATGTCTTCTCCTGAGGGCCGATTAGACTCTGCTTTTACAATAACAAATGGTATCCGCAACAGTATTACATACATTAAGCAAGCTCACTACACATAAAGTCAGTTCTGCAGTACTAAAGAAAGACCAACAGGGACAGAATCACCTGTAATATGACAATACAACAACCCATTTAATGAGCTTGATGACTGATGTTAACGAGACTGTGAAGTCATCAAAATCCTACTCTGAAAATCTCACATTTGATGGGATCAAAATCAGTCATCGGCAGATGTAATATAAAAATCGCCCCATCTCCTCTAGAGAAATAAGTCCTCTTCTGCCAACCCAAACAGAGCAACAAAGCCCCAACACATTATAATTTCCTTCTTCCACAAACACCTTCTTATAGGAGAAAATGATAATCAGGTCACCACAGACCTACTTACTGTGACCCATCTCAGCACATAGGGAAAGCACTGCTTGAGGACGGTTTATTTCTGCATGCTAAAATATGAAGCAGTGTCTGTGTGCCTTTCTATCTGTGAAGTTGATTGATTGGTTGCCGATCCAGGGGGCTGTCTGTGATGCTCTGCTGGGTATTTGGGCTAGGAGACCACCTTGGTCCAGCGATCATTGATTCCTCCTCATCAGGAAATCTCAAGCATTGTTGGACGCAATCAAGCTTCTTGACAAACCCTCCCCCTCCCCTGCCTGTCACTTGTACTCTCCCTGAGTTTGATCATTTGAAAGGTCACTGTTGAATGCATCTTTTTAGTATGTGTGTGTGCGTGTGCGTGTGCGTGGAAGTTTTTATTGTCTCAGTGTGTTTTTAAATGTTAATGTGTACACTTGTCTGATTTATCGGCCTGTGGCGGGGAAGGAGAGCTTGTTTACAAGATGTTTTCGTTGGTCTAGTCTGAGCCGCTCTTCGCTCATCCTCTCTCTCACCACAGCTGGCTGTTCCATATCTGCAATGATCATTAAGCTGTGATCATTAAACTACTTTTTAAAGATGCACAAAATATGCATTTGTCTCCTTTTAAGCCATTCAAAGTGTAAATACAAGTTGGATACACATTATCCATTTTCCATTACAGTTTTGAAAGAAAAGTCTTAACTTGCTCTTAAATCTGGGTCTAGTGTTCCAGCAGTGGGCGACCATAAAACAAATGGTGAACCTTTAGTAGAGAGGACAGCATGCACTCAGTCCAGATATTTCTACTGTAATTGAGAGAGTCATTATCAAAGACAAATGTGCTCCCTGTGGTGCTTTTTAGTTTCCAGTGTCCCTGAAACACAATGCATCACATGTATTATTTGACAGTGAAGTATATATGGCTACCATACTGCTGTGACTCTTGTATCATTTTGTGATCTCCTTTCTTTTCTCTCGTAGGTGAAATCAGTGAAGACAGGCTCGGTTTTCTGGACCATTGGCTGTTGTCTCTGCTATTTCTACATGGTAAGAATAGTTCACACACACACAAACACACTGGGTATGTGCTAACCATTGGCTGGATTCTACTTAATCATCCCTGGTTTATCTCAATGGGAATTATAAGTCAGGATCACATTATGACTGCCCTCAGAAGATGAGTAAAAGGTGACGAGTTCATATCCATTTAGGACCCAAATTCTAAATATTTTGCTATTTTATATTTTCTTTCATAATTTAATTTATTTTCGGACTCCTTTAACTTGTCTACTCTGCTTTTTACACATTTCTATTTTTATTTGTCATAAATATATAATGTGTTTATGTACTTTGTGTTTCTGTTTTCAATGCTGTGCAACCAACTGCCCCGTGGAGACAAAAAGAGTGATTGACTAAAATCACTGAGTAGAGTTCAGTATAATTTAGTTTTTTATTAATTCTGGTTCTGATTCTGCTTATTGATGTCCTGTTATTTGAGTCAAAGGAGACACCAAAATATATTCAAAGCAAAAAATCTCAGCACATTTGCGCTGTCATAAACAATCATCCGTCATAAGCAATAACAAGGGATTCCATGATTCTTTTCAGTGAATATGAAAAATTAAGAAAAATATGAATATTCTGTATTTTGCCATGCACAAAGAAAATTCACCGTTTTATACTTGTCTTTACTCGAGTTGAACTGATTCTGCAGCACTTTGATTACAAGAGTGGGCATCAAAAACGCTGCATTCTCATACAGTGCTGCAGGAAATGCTTTTCATGTTAGTCAGACTTCCTACTTACTGTGAAATTGTCATGTATTGTAACTGTATTCTAAGTGCTAGCTCTGCCATTTTTTAAAAACACTATAGCACTAAATTTAAACACTACATATGTGCGTTGACACAAGCTGCTCCTAACTCTGTCTTTAAGCATTGATAAGTGAAACTGAAAAGCATGTTTCTCAACAAATCCCATTTTATATGTATTTGGAGCTAGTTATAAATTCAGAACTGGTTCTTGATAATTAACCCTGCAATTTTCCTCTGCCCAGCTTGGACCTGGCAATGCATGGGAAAAGGGGAGGAGCAGTTCAGCCAGTGTTTTCTGCATCAATTATGAATTCGGGCACAGGCCATTGGGGGGTTGATGAGAGAGATGAGATAAAAAGACTCAGCGACAAATTGTTTGGCTGTGTGTGTGTGTGTGTGTGTGTGTGTGTGTGTGTGTGTGTGTGTGTGTGTGTGTGTGTGTGTGTGTGTGTGTGTGTGTGTGTGTGTGTGTGTGTGTGTGTGTGTGTGCGCCTATGAATATCTCCAGATTCTTGCTCATTCCAGGCTTAATCTCTGTGGCCGGCAGTGAGACAGATATCAAATGAAACAGATTACCGAAATCCAGCTTCATCGATCACACTGGGCCACAGCATCCGAGGGGGGGTGGGGTGGGGGGTGGGGGGGCGGGTAGAGAGGATTGGAGAGAGAGGAGTGATGGGAAGATGAATAGAATAGGAGACAAAACAGAGGATGAAGATAGGCAGAGACAAAGGAATAGAGGGAGGTGTGGAAAGATAAGGGGGTGGCAGGATAGAGGGGACAGAGAGATGGAGACAAATACAGAAGGATAAGACAGGAGAGAGGATACATTGTTATGTGATGTGCAACTTCCGCACTGTCCTAGTCAGCAGCAATGGGAACATTGAGTCTCCATGCTTCAGACCCCCCCCTCCTCTCCTCAGTGATGTGATGTTCCTCTGTACTGTATCTGCAGACCACCCACTGTTGCAGATGAGTCCTCTAGCAGTGAGCAACAAACTAGGTTTGTATGTCTCCATCAACACCCCCAACCTCCCGACCGCCCCCACTGTCTCCTTTTGGTCCTGCACACAAAGTGCCGCATACACTTGTTGACACCCCCCCCCTACTTTTTTACCACACCATCACCTTACGCTGTCAGTTTTATCAGGATACAGCCAAGGCTACCTTTTCCTGTGGGGCTTAATCGAATGTGACACTCGTAAAGCAGATATGAAGACAGACAGATCCCCTGCCTGGATATTGGCATAATCAGATAGGAGAGGACAGAGAAGGACGAGATTAAGAAGATGCATGGATAACTGCACTGCACTGTCCATCCCCAGCTTTGGGAGCTTTGACTTTTCTCTCTAAACCTTCCACAGTCCCCTCCAGCAGGGCAACCTGTAACTTCAGGGCTCTTTTGCTTAATCGAGTATTGATTAAATGCTCTGAAAACAAGGCTCCTCTGGTGATAGTTTAAAAGATATCACTTTGTTTGACTTGATAGCCATGCTAGCGGCGTTGCTCAAGGGATGTTAATGGTGGAGCCACCACTTTGGTCCTGACTGCAATATCTCAACAACCAATGGATGGATTGCCATGAAATTTTGGACAGGTGTCCACAGTCTCCAGAGGATGAAGCCTACTTGTAATGCCACCAGCCTGCCAAAGTGTTAACCTGTCCTGTGAAATATCTAACATCTATCTAAATCTAAACTAGAATATCATTGTGATAACAGTAAAATGTAAGCAGGAGTCTGGCCTATGCCCAAATTTTTAGCCTTGCAACGTTCACCATCTGACTCGTATGCAGGCTTACACATCACACATAAACAGAACTTCATATTCATTTTCACAAATGGACAGAATGACAACTAATAAGAGCACATAGGCAGCCTGCAAACGCTTGTGCACACAAATACAAATGTACACACCCACAGAGTAAACCCCCTTCTCCCTGTTGCATGCTGTGTTCTCTATATCCTCTTCAGAGTGGCCCCAAGATCATCAGATAAGCCCCGTATAAAATGCAGAGAGCGATAACGGCTAAAACACTTTGCTCCAAACATTTTCTGAGTCCTGCCCTCAGCTGTTAGCCTGTGGCTTGGACAGAGGTCTGGCTGTTAGAACCATAATTTCAAATAGAGCTTGTTTGTGCGCACACACACAAATATACACACAGAGCTTTGGTTTTTATCCTGGGCATTCATCTTTGCATGATCCCTGTAATATGACCAGAGGGCCAGTTTCTCCCCTTCTTTTTTCCTCCAGTTGATTGTGCACTCTGCTGGCATGACCGTTCATTCTAAAGACTCGAGAGGTGAATCTGCAGCAAAGTTGCATCGTAGAGTTTGCTGAGTAATAGACACTGTAAATACACTTCAGGCCAATATCTAAATGAGAATTATGAATGAGAATCTTATCCTTAGCCATGCTAGCGGTATGGCTCTAGGGATGGCAATGTCAGTCGGCAGTCGTCCGACCACTTTGGTCCAGGCTGAAATATGGGTTGGATTGGCATAAAATTTGGTAGAGATATCCACATTGCCCAGACGATGTGTCCTACTGAATTGGGAGATCCCCTGACTCCCTCTAGTGCTATCATCATGTCAAATGGTGTCAAGGTTTATAACCAAATACTTGCAAATGACATTCCAATCAGCCTCAGCTGTACTTTTTGTTAGAGCTAATCAGGAAATATTAGCATGCTAACACAAAAAAAAGCTAAGGTGGCTAACATGGTAAACATTATACCCACTAAACATCAACCTGTTAGCATTGTCATTGTGAGTATGTTAGCATGCTGACACTAGCATCTAGTTTAAAGCACTGCTGTGCCTAAGTACTGCCTCAAAGAGCCGCTGTCACGGCTACAGACTCTGTCTTGTTTAGAAATAGATGTAATCAACTTGGTGCCAAATTACACTAAAAAGCAAACAAACACGGATGCCTTGTGCCAGCTGAAGACCATTTCTAAACCCTGATTAAATGTCAGTTTGGTAAGTGAACTCTGTAGAACACAATGGTAGATGACTTATACCATTTAGTGTGCAAATTACACAAGTTATTAGACGTCCTGTTAATCTCCACTTTGAGTTGCCCTGAACACATGGGAATTTTTCCCTTCCCTCTGACATGACATTGAGCCTCCTACGCTTTTGCCCAGTTAAGTACCCAAAGGGAAAAACAAGCCTTAGAAATAATGTTGACTTTGACTTTGAGTCAATAATGCATTTCACGAATACCAGGGAGTCTAGCTCAGATGGATCAATATTAAAGAGGCTTTTTTTTATTAGGTTTACTCTGAGAAACACTGGTGGGTTGTCATGGTTTTTGTGAATTAACACATGCCATGATTTCACAAACATGCCTTTTGATTCTTAGACCTTCACAGTTAAGTGGCTGGGTGACTTATCCATCTAATGTATAATATCTTTTTGACTGAGTTAAACTGCTCGTTGTAGGCGTTAAGGAGCTGGTTTGTCTGACAATTTATTGCAGATGCAGCATGTTTGGTACCTTCGGTAGATTGCATTATTATAATTACGTGTTCTTAATGCACTGTTTCTATTTTCCTGACTGTATCCTACACACTCATTAGATACTGAAGAATACAGCCACAGAGCCAGTAGCCTTGCGCACTGTGTTTTGAGTGTTATGTTTTCAATTAGTTCCCAGCCAGTCACCAACAGAGACTCGATCAGCCGCCCCTGTGTCAACACTGAAAATGAGTCTTAAATTGAAGTCATTTCTGGTATTCATTCAAGTTACGGTTCACATGCTACTAATTGGCTGTCAGCATCTGAAACAACAGATGTAAACGACTGCCAAAAGATAATTGCACCCAACCATTCAGCGTGGAACTTATTTAGGAGTTTTCCTTTCACTGTCTGCCTTAATGTAGCATATTAATGTTTTTATCAATTAGGCATGATGTGCTCGTTTTTCCTGTGATTGCATAAGTGTAATGAATGCTCTTTTCATCGTACTTAGCAGGTGCAACGGGGCTCTTTCTGACAAGCTGCTGCGAGAAGGATCAAACAATTTGCATCTCTGCAACCTCTTTTCCTCTTTAATTCACTCTCCCTCTCTGCTGTTTCTCCCGCTTTCTCGGTTTCACTTTCTAGTACTTTACAACTCTCCTTTCTCTTTTCCTCTGTCTCACTTTCTTTCTCTCAACACTCTTGCTCTTTCACTCTTTCTCTAGGCTCTCGTCTTTGTCTAGTGCTCTCACCGTTTCCATTTGCCCTTTGCTGTAGTCAAGTACAGGCAATTGAAAACTTGTCAGTGATGTTTTTGTAGAGTCGTTTATTGCCCCCATATCCTGCGCTGTGATACTTGGCGGACCTAAAAAACGCTTGATGTATAATTTTAGTGGAGCTTTTAAAATTATTGGTGCATCTCACATTTTAACATCTAACATGTAAAGTATGATTGCTTAGTTTTATAGATTCTATATACGTCCTTTTTTTATAGCTGTGTGCTTGTGTCTAATAGCGAAGAGACAGTAAGAAGTTTTTACAACCGTTCTTGAACGATTCTATTCAAGGTGTGTGAGGTGATTTTTGTGCAGGGCTGCATGTGTGTAAGAAGGGCTGCTTGTATATATGGATTGATTTACTTTTTATTTAATTCAAATGGAGTCCATATGATGGTCACATATTCAGTTTTTGTTTTTAAGTATATATTGTATATTAGAGCTGTAATGGTCAACCAGCCAATTGACAAAAACTGCCTTGACCCTGACAAAAACAAATCTATTACCATTTTGATAACTGATTAATTGTTTCAATCATTTTTTAACTAAAAATGCCAAACATTTGATGGTTCAGCCTTGTGAAATGTGAAGATTTGCTGCTTTTCACTCTGTTTTAAATAATTGTAACCTGAATATCTTTCATAGACCAGACAAGTAATTGATCAATTGACAAAATATCAACAGAAAAATAATCGTTGGTTGCAGCCCTACCATGTATAAATTAAGTGGTTAAATTAGAAACTGTTGCAGTCCGATAACAGTAAACGCATTCAGTGTTGGCAGAGGGTTAAACATTGATTGTGGTGGCCGACCCTTTGGGAGTGTGTGGCTACAAACAGCTCTGAATTCACAAGCTTCAGTAACTTATGAATGCACCATTGTGGCAGACTTTTAAATCTGCACTTTGAATTGTATTCCCATGCAGACCTTTTAAAGCAAGAAATAATAAATGTAACAAAAACCTTTATGCATGGGCTTATTTTGCTGTCCCAACATATTAGACATATTGTCGCTGTTCTATGATAACCATTTATCTCCAAAACAGCAACTGTTCAGTTTCAGTTTTGTGACATGCATTTTCATGATAATCCAACCGGTTTTTAAACATTTTTTCTTAGCTTCAGAAGTAGGTCATGTAAAGGAACACTTCATCATTCAGTTTAGCTAAGAAAAAGAAAGAATGATTTTCTTTGGACAGCGACTATGTGGGAAACCCTTAGTGTTTTAACTGGACTTGGTTTCGATTAGTTCCCGTCATTGTGGCAAACCTGACGTCTTTCCTGCAAAGCTAATTTGTAGCATCTGAACAGGAAAGCCTCCGCTCAGCAGGGTTACCTCATTTGAAACAGAATGAAGAATAATTGATCTTATGGGCCTGTTGTTTCTAAATAAAGAATGTATTAGAGAACAGATGATGTCCTAGTCGACTGACTGACATGTTTTTATGTGTGTGTGTTCTAGGTGTCAGCATGGGGAGGTTATGTGTTTATTATCAACCTGATTCCTCTGCATGTGTTTGTGCTGCTGCTGATGCAACGCTACAGCAGAAGAGTCTACATCGGTAAGATGCGCACCCACACCCACACTCACAAGCATTTAAACCAGACAATAACTTTTACTGTGTGGCTTGATGTTTAAAACTCCCCCACATACAGTAGCTGAAATGTGTTTGCAGATCGTCTCCCATTAGAATAGAAATGTACGCGATAGACAGACAAACCACTACTCCTTCCTATGCGTCTCCAAACATCGTTGCTCAAGCATTTGACCCTGAAACGAGCTCAAATGCCCAGTCACGCCTGTGCTCATCTCTCACAACCGTAAGCATTCCATCATCGGCAGTGCAGACATCCACACACCCACGCACCACTTAACAGTAAATGCAGCCACCTGCTACCTGATCCTCTTTATTTCTTTTTTTTTTTTTACCATATACCAGAGGCAGAGCACTGGGGAAGAGGATAGGCTTGTTATTCCACAGAACACCCCAGTTTCACAGAGCACGTGGCAGCTCCGGCACATTATCCGTCAGCTCAGAGAAACTCCAGCTTCAAACCCTCCACCATCCACACATCCGTCGTCAGCTTAGCTACGAGCTTGCAGCAGGCACTTCTGTTGTGGTCAAGGAAAATGATACCATGTCAAGTATCATTTACACATGATTATATGTTGTACTCATTGTAACCACAAAGGATAGTCTTTGAGAGCTTTGAAAATAAATGATGGCCTCCTCACAGTGAGAGGGATTTGACCTACGTCTGCTGTATCTCCAGATGGTTCAACAATGCAAGGCTGTTAGATGAAGTGGAAAATTTCCCTCTGCCTTCAGTGTTCCTCAAGGATATGTGCAGCCAGAGCATAATCCAGCAACCTCATGCACCTTTTGAGATTATTTGTCAACGTATTCTGACAAAAAAGATAGTAGGTCTTCAAGCGCTTCCGATATTCCTCACCTTCCCTCCTCTTTACATCTTGCAGCTCCTCTTTTCAGCACAGGTGTCTCTCCATCACTACGAAGGAAAAAAGGAAAAAACATCCTGGTTTAATAAAATGCCTTGCAGTCTGTGTTCCCTCACAATTCATCTCTCTCTGTCTTGAGTCAATAGCAGATGTGTGAGAAAGAGATTGCTGAGGGCGGTCACAACTACTTCAAAAACGAGGCACACTCTTCAGGAAGAGTATGAAATCTTAATTAAGCTGGTGCGTCTGTGAATCGGTTCCCCCCAGCTACAAAGGTGGGAGTTGCACTGTTCTCAGCACCGTCGTCTCACTCCCGGCCTCCCCACCACACTGCACCGAGCCAGCTCCCATTTTCTCAGTAAATGACATTAGATTAGGTATTTTGTATTTACTCCCTCTGAGGTGCGACAGTGAAAATCGATAGACTTTAAATACTTCTATTGAGGTTGATTTCCCTTAGTGGGACCCAAATTGGAGTGGTGGAACAGAATAGAATGTTTTTAGTAGTGCAATAGTTTATTTTGATTGTTTGATTTCTCATTTGGTCTCCTCTCTCTCTCCCTGTGTCTCCACCCTGTTTACAGCTTACAGCACTTTCTACATTGTGGGTCTCGTACTGTCGATGCAGATCCCTTTCGTCGGCTTCCAGCCAATCAGGACCAGCGAGCACATGGCTGCTGCCGGTAAGTCCCTCCACCCTCTCTACCTCCAGAATTGGCTGATCCCCCGTTCTTCTTGGAAGATCCCTTCTAGAAAATTTCGACATGAATGATGAATTCAGCATTTTCTTGCTGCCTGATTTTCCAAGTTATGACTCGATCATACCTTTCTCACAAGTGCGTGATGGCACAGCCCTCGAATTTACTGTTTTAGTTCACTCTCACCTCTCTTGTCAGCCTCGTTTCCCACTGTACACTACTCACTAGTTGGTGAACATAATTATGTATTTAGCAGCTAAACAGCCAAATATATATATGCCAATATAAATAGAAACACAACTCAAAATGAATGCTAATGTTGCTCTGTGTCTTCTCAATGTCCAAATAGACCACTGTTTGCTAGCACGTTCGCTAAATCAACTTAATTAGGTGATAATGTGTCATCATAATAGGTGTATCAGTGTTGTATTTTAAGTCGATGCAGGATTAATGCTACGTAACACAGACTTGTGTTATAATTCATACCTTGAATCACAGTAAGATTGTTTGCACTATAAGGAACAAACCTGTTTAAAGGTACATAAAGTAACTGAACAGACCGTCTGTCTGGGTTTTATACAAGGACACATTGATACAGTGCAGAGATTTTATTTCAGAGCTTTCATGTCGACTTCCAACCCGCCCTGACCCTGCCAACAAATTTATTCCGCAAAACACAGGGGAAAGGCTCAGGCTGACTGCTGTAGTTCATGTATTAAAGGTGCGACTTTACATAAGCCACTTGCCTGTTATCCAAAGCACCTTACAGAACCGTGGATGCACACACTTTAAGATTGGTTGGCTGCAGCGGGAATTGAATCCCCTTGCACTGACAGCGTTAGTCATGCTCCGTGTGCAGAAGAACACAGGACCTTCTCAGCATACATTTACAAAATAGAAAATAAGTAAGCGGCTTCACATGCCACCCATATGGGTTTAGCACTTAAGCACTTTTCATTTATGGCATGTGGGTAGTTTATTAAACCGTATTCAGTTTTTCCTCTCAAGAGTGGGCCCATCTGCTGCCTGACAGCACGGATGGGTGCGTATGTATGTGCATGACTCTAGTGTTCGTTTACATCCAGATTGGGAGAGGACTGTCGCTGGCGGCTTTAGGAAGCTGAGCAGCACCTTTTTTTGGAGAGAGAGAATCCTCTCAACACGTACGTTGAAGTGTCCCTGTTTTCCTGGGTGTCTACAACACAAGCGGCATTATGAGAGGCTTTGAAGAATGCACCACCAAAAATCATCTCTGCCTCTCTCTGTTTTTGGCTCCCCACTCATTCTATCTCTCAAAGAGCGAGTGTGTTTTCATGTCGCCAGGGTAGCAGCTGCTCAGAACATCTGGTGGTAGCATTCAGGGAGCGCAGTGGGAGATGGGGAGAGAGTGACAGAGCCATGGTTGGTACCCTTGAGATGTCAGCCCCTGAGGCAGGCAGGCAGGGTGGCATGGAGTGACAAGCGTGTTAGCACCATGGCGGCTATCCAGGAGACAGGCGGGGGCTTAACCTTGGAAATGGGTGAGACCTGCTGTTGGCGGTCGTGGGCTAGCGGAGGAGTAAGGCGATATCACACAAGGTTTGTCAAAGGATGGGAGGTGACGAAAGGGAGGGAAACCAGGCCTCTTTTCAATTTTTTATATATATCGAATTCACCATACAAACAGAGGCACACTGGAGAAAACGGCACTGAGAAAGTGACAGAGCAAAGGAACTGTGACCGAAGGGGCCTTCGAAAAGAAAGGCAAGGCAAGGGGAAAGAGAAGGGCTTATTCACACAAATCTGTCTCATGCATTTGAAATATGTTGTCCCGCAGTATTTGTCTTTCACATCTGCATGAACAGCCAAAGGGGCTATCACGAACTGCTTTGTGGAGAATTCTGCCAAACTGACAACGGCGCCTCTTAACCACGGAAACCCACTTTGTACCCTACAGGAGGCAGCATGAATCAGGGCCTCCTCAAATATTCAGTGTGAGTTTCCTTTTGTATGTTTGCTCATTCTTTTGTTTCTGTCTGTGGCTTCTCTCAGGTGTGTTTGCACTTCTCCAAGCCTATGCCTTCCTGCAGTACCTGAAGGACAGGCTGACCAGACAGGAGTTCCAGACACTTTTCTTCCTCGGAGTCTCACTCGCTGCCGGCGTGGTCTTCCTCACCGTGATCTATCTCACATACACAGGTTTGTTTAGTCAAGACGTGCATGGTGCTTTCCATAGAAACCAGCTAACTTCTTGTATTGTCTGTGAAAGTACAGCAGAAACAATTGGTCGATAGAATATTACTCAGTGCGTAATGATCGATTAAGTCAATTACACTGGGGAACAATTTGAAAAACATTTTTTGTTGAGTTAGATTTTTATGCTGATTAAAACTAAAATTGGCATGCTGATTCCAAAATTGCAGTCAGTTTTTTTTCTAGCACGTCAAGTTTTTTCTCCACAGCTTACCCTCCAGATAAGCAAAATTCCACTGATTAGCTGTAGTAAGACTTGCCAGCTGATTACGATTGGACTCATCTACAGCTACGTGGCAACTTGTTTGTGCAGTCACAATTGAGACAGTGCGGTGAGAGGTGTGTGCAGCTCCCAATAGGTCAGTACTATCGCACACATATCTGTTAAGTACAGTATTTTTCATATTTTTTAAGGAAACGGGGATCCTATAGTTCAAAAACTTGACGTGATAGAGAAAAACTGAGATCAGTTTTGGATTCCGCACCCAAAAATTAGTTAAAAACAGCTGTCAGACCTAACTCAACAAAAATTGTGTTCCCCAGTGTTATCAAGGAAAAATGCCAAAAGAAATTTGGTTTCAGCTTCACACTTCTGGGAATTTGCTGCTTTTCTGTGTTTTGTGTAATTGTAAATCGAATGTCTTCAGGTTTTAGACATGTTAGTCGGACAAAACAAGCAAATTGAAGACATCACCTTGTGCCCTGAGAAACTGTGTCAATGTTCTGACGTATTATAAGCTAAATTGATTGAAAGATTATCAGTTTCAATCAATATCGTGGCTTGGCAAAGGGAAAGACTTGTCATTAATCAATATACATATTACTGAACAAAAACAAACAGCTAATCCAACAAGGATGAAGAAGAAAAAAAGAAAAGAGAACTTTGAAATTTGAAAAACTATTAATTAATGCTGTACTACTGAATGTCTTGCATATGTTTACATCGATCTGCTCTGAGAGAACTTGTTATAGTTTATCTGCCTGTAGCATTATTTTCTCATCAATACCCACAACTGCATACATAGCATACAATAAACAGCTTTCCGTGTAAGGTTGGTATATGAAGTTGTCTAGGCTATTGGCAACAGAAATATACCTGCCCAAACCAAGAAATATAAAATTTCTCTCAAATGCAGCCACATTATTCTTGCGAATGTCAGCACATTCAATGAAAACGAACAAAGATGGCTGATATATGAAGTGCTGTTATGTAGTAAAGTTGGTGAAGAAGCCAAACTATGGTCAACAAAAACCTTTTTTCCTGGTGCATAACTTATATGACTTTCTAATAATAGTTTTAAACTACAATATTGAAATAGAAGATGTTAATGTTTTCACCTCCATCTGTTTGTCTGTTTATTAGCACAATATATAAGAAATTACCCCGAATTTGGCTGAGATGTGGTGGACAGATAGCCTTTTGTGCAAGGATCAGTTAACTAGATGTTGATGGTGATCCAGATCTGGGATTTGAGCCATTTAAGATTTTATTTTTTTATTTTTTTGCCAAAAGTCACAGTGTGTTCTTACACTATCCCCCAATGGTCTGACCTCCAGGCCTCCCCAGCGGGCTGCTAATCAGCACTTGGTTTGTCAGAAAATGAAACCTGGAAGGCAAATGATAAACAAATATAAACTGATATGGATGCTGCAGCTTTGCTAGTTGGAGAACTGTTGAGCGTTGGAGGAGGATCGTGGTGGTTGGTGCTCTACTGAGTGCCTTTTTGTGAAATATTTATGTGTTGTTTTTGACTGGCCTGGTTGAACCCTGATGTGCACGGCCAGCTGGTTGAACTTTGTCCTTGTTAATGTTTTTCTCCATTATTTTCAGCTCTGGCCGGGTTTATGGTCACAGTGGAGGCCTCAACGTTTCAGACCTTTCAGATGTTGCCTCCTTTCTATTTATTGTTTTTTTATTTTTTATTATTTGTTTCCTGCTGAAGTTTTCAGATTTAAGATGTCGGAATCTTGACCTATTCATACAATACACATGGCATACCCTTTTATTTTGAAAGCACTGACGGTTGGAAGTTTTAGTGCACAAAAGCACACATTCCACCACAGCAGCCATTTTAAACACCTATTTACAGCATCACACACTAATGGTGTATTGCTGCAGACTGGTCCCAAGAAAGCTGATATAGTTTACTGTGTATGAAGAGAGCTCACTTATCCCCTCAGGTTCTGTATGCGCACCTTTTCTGCAGTGTGTAATGAGCCTTAATAAAGTATGTGACTGTTTTTTACCCAACGTCATATATTGGGTTTCTTACCTTGAGTAATGTAGCAGGTTATTTATTTGCCTTTACATAATCTGGAGTGACAGAAGTGTCAGATTGGTGGTCAACACTGCAGCCAGGCCTTTTGCCCAGTGCAAAGAGATGGTGGCACATTACATCTACAGTAAAATTGATGTCCTTAGATTGGTTGCCCGCCTGCTTTAGAAGTGATTGGCCACTCATGTGGATGCAGAAATCCAGTCTCGTGAGAATCCCGGCTTCAGCTGGACATCTGGTAAACGTTGTGATCTGTCAGCCATCTGAATTGAGCAGTGGGAGTGGACGACTGTTTAGTGATATGCCAGTGCTGCGGGTGAAACTGCGCATGTCCTTCTCTGGTCTGTCAGACTTTTTTTTTTTTTTTTCTGTAGCCGGATGGGTTTCCTCAGTATCTTGAACACGGAGCCAAGTATTGATTGGTTACATCTGTGTCATCCGTTAAATCACCTTTCAAAAGATCTCCTTCATCTCACTTTTACTGCTTTTTGTTCTTTTTTGTCTAGCCTGCTGTGGTTCAGCGCTTTGTAACATCTTATTTAAGAAGTGCTCCATTTTTTTTATGTCATTGTTATTATTAAATGCATTAAGCACAATATATTTTAAAGAGCATCAAAGGACATGATACAGCTATACGTTGGTGCAAATGCGCCATAAAATGTAAGAAATGGGGCTAATGCTTTTGTTTGTGTTGTCACACGTGAGTGTGTGAGAAGCTGCGAGAGCCTCCAGGCAACAGTTCAGAGCTGAAATGTATTCCAGATCAAAGCTTCACCAAAATAAGACATTTGTATGCGCACATAAAATGCCCTGTGCGGTCTAATTTGCAGCTTAAATGGTTTCAGTTACATTTGTAAACAAGTCAATTCCAGTAATTAAGGACCATCAATAGAATATATTTTCAGTATTGACACATTCTGAGGTTTTCTTGTTTTTGAATTGTAGTTGGTTGTTTAGTCGCTGGGCTTCATATGAATGAAGGATGAGGATAAGATTTTTCTCTTTAAGTCAGAACAGTTTTGTTATTTCAGATAATTTTCAGATTTCAGGGTATTTTTCTGTGCTCTTCACACTGGTTCAAAGTGGTCGGAGCTCAGTTTTGTTTTCTCTGTTTCTTCTTTCTGTTTTGCATTTGTTACGTTTCAAATCAAAACACAGCGTTTATACTTGAGGTCGAACAAACCAGTTGAATTAATTTCCTTCCTCATAAAACATTTGCAAAGCTGATTTATTTATTTTTGTATTATAAATCGTGATTTTTTTTTTTTTTTCTTAAACATCCACCTTTCTTTTTCTTCACCACTGTTGTCAGTGTATTGCTGCATTTATTACCGCCACCAACTGTTTAATAGATAATAGCGGGAGACTAAGCCTCGCACCCGTCACACAATACAAACAAAGGGAAGAGCATTACGTTACTCCATTGGGTTCCCAGTGTTTTTTCTGAGCTTCACCTTGGTTGTCGTTTATTTAGTCATAGATGTGTATTATAAAGACATTCTTAAGATCGGAGACAAAGTTTTCAGGGGCTTGCATATTATTATACAGCATATTTTTCCTCAAAATATTACATTTTGGTGTAACAAAGGACAATCTAACTAAAGTATTTTTGAAGTTGTTTTGATATATTTTCCTTTGCTTATCTTTACATTAACACAATTAAACCACCTTCCTGCAAACCTACCAGCTGTCCTTGTATTCCAACGCTCAAATGAAAGCATTAAAAGAACAAACGTTATATATTTCTTTATTGATTGGCTTTTCTTTCTCCAGGATACATTGCTCCGTGGAGTGGCCGTTTCTACTCTCTCTGGGACACTGGGTAAGCTCTGCTGACCTTCACACTCACTCTGTCGATGGAACACTTGTTCAATCGAGTGCATGTGTGTGTTTTCTAAGACGGCTATAAACCCCCCCCTGCACCATCCCAGAGGGGAAAACAGCACAGCACGGATTCTGTGGTGAACTGTCTTACTTCCAAATAGCACCAGGCACCCTGTGTTCTCCAAATGCACTGCAACGTGTTTGATATTTCAGCACACCCAATCAATCCCCCCCCCCCACACACACACACACACACACACACACACACACACACACGTTTGCTGACTGAAGCAGTTTGGGATAGATTTTTTTTCCCTCTTTCCTCTGGAGGCTGATACTAATTCCTTAATGTACTGTGTGTTTTCTCTTTCCCCAGCTGTAATCACACAACACTTTAGTGAGAAATATTTAAAATTGTATAGAAAGTGCTGTACAAAAGCCCATAACGAATAAAGAGGGAACACACAGATCAAAAAAAAGAACATTACTCATCTGTAGTGCTAAATGTGTTCATATTTTATCAGGAGGGTGCTGGGGAGGTAAATTATCTTTTTTCCCTCATAATTCTGGAGTTAATCAGGAGGATCTATTGTATAATTTGTCTCAACACTCCCAAGCGCTCAACCCAACATGAATTACACTGCCTCTCCCTCCCCTTCTTTCTGTCCTCCTCCCTTCACCCTCCCTCCATCCCCAGCTATGCTAAGATCCACATCCCCATCATAGCGTCGGTGTCAGAGCACCAGCCGACAACGTGGGTCTCCTTCTTCTTCGACCTCCACATCCTGGTCTGCACGTTCCCAGCAGGCCTCTGGTTCTGTATCAAGAACATCAACGATGAACGAGTGTTTGGTAAGAATCAGCTCTCCCATCAGCCTCTGCTGTACTCAGTGTTTAGTGCTATGTAGTAAATGTTAGCATGCTAACTGTTGAACAAGGTAAACATTAAACCTGCTTAACTTCAACATGTTAGCATGCTGACGTTGAGCATTTAGCTCAAAGCACCAACACTGTGCTTAAGTGCAGCCTCACAGAGCTGCTAGTGTGGCTGTAGCTTCTTCATTCAGCTCCTCCCGCTTCACAACTCTATTGTGTCATTCCTTATTTGTCAGTTTGAGTGGTACTGTCCTTTAATCAGTAATTGTTCTGTTGTTGCTGTCCTTTATCTGCTTAATTAAAAGTGAGCTATGATTAACATGAATGATGGTAAATAGTATATCACGAGTCAGATAAATCCGTGTGCCTGAAAGAAAAGCACTGAGTAGGACTGAACTTAAAAACCAACTCACACCAAACTGTTATGTTTATGGAGTAAGACAGCCAGGATCAAGGGCAGAGAACCTTTGAGCGCTACAAACGGTCCTTCAGCAGTCTGTTTCTCCCTCACACTTAATCAGCCTATTACAACTATTGATTAGCCATGCACCTGTTGAGCGGGTCGGCACTTTTCAAGGACGGAAAGCAGCCGGCGCTCTCTCCATTTAGGGTTTGACTTCTGCAGAGCCAACATAGACTGATTATGCTGCGTTACTTTTAACAACTCAATTTCTCTTTTTCATGTCTTTATCTCCTTCTCACACCCTCTGCTCCATTTCCTGTCTCTCCTTTACATTCACACCGTCTTTCTCCTCGTCTGACCTTTGTCTACTTTGTTTTCCCTCCTTCCCCACACCCCCCGCTCCTCTCACCCGCCACCTTCCTTTTCTATTTTCCTTGCAGTGGCCCTGTATGCCATCAGCGCCGTCTATTTTGCCGGTGTGATGGTGCGCCTGATGCTGACACTGACTCCGGTGGTGTGCATGCTGTCTGCGGTGGCTTTCTCCAGTGTCTTTGAGCATTACATGGGAGATGACACGAAGAGGGAGAAACCCCCAGCTGAAGACAGCAGCGACGAGGACGACAAGAGGAATTCTGGCAATCTTTATGACAAGGTCAAGACAAGACAGAATAATTCTTGAAATTCACACCAACATCTACAGAAATAATGTCACACAGTGTTGCTCTCCTTGAGGAAACTCTCCCATTCTTTGCACTCATAATCTGCGATCCTTGAATTTTGTCTATCAAATACCTAAAATGTAATACTATAATACCATGGCATACAAAAAAAGACAGTCACTGAAATATTTTGCAAAGTTCCCCATTGACTTTTTCACGGCTTTGCACAGGAGTTTTATCAGTTGCATGTTTGTCAACTTCCCTCCTCACTCCCCACCAGTTTTGCTCGACGGTTTCTGTAAACTGTGATTCAACTGTGATTCAGCTGCAACTGTTTGATGCTGTTGCCATAATTTCGCCGTCTCACATTGTCGAATTTTGATCTGACTGCTGCCACCCTTGAGCCAAACATAGACAAACTGTGGCGTTGTCTATTCCAGTCCACCCTGTAATCACATCAGTTCATGTGCTACCCGCACACATGCATCCTTTTAGAGGGGATGCAGAAATAACATTTTAGTTTGTACAATTGACAAATGCATCAAAAATGGTGTTTAAACCAGTTTTTGAACATCCCAATGGCAACATTGGATGCCTGCTTATGGGTGACAGTGCTTGTTACACATCTTTACTGCCCTGCATTGGTGGTAAAAATGCTGGACATTTTGACTATGCTTGAAGGCTTTTCCATTATACTTGCTGCCACCTCTGTCTTTTAACATAAAAATTACACACAATGTTTTTACCAGCGACTATCAGCAGAAATGTGTCAATAATAGAAGAAAAGCAAAAGGTTCTGAAAATGTTTTGAGGTTGGAAATACATTCAGCATTAAGAATACAATAACATTGAATGTAAACCACATTATTTAACAACATTATATACTGTGAAAACTCTACAGGGTACCTTTAAGAAAGACACTCAACCTTCTTACATGTATTTCTTCTATCGAGCAATTTATCAAATGTCAAGGCTTTGTTCGCTAATCCATTTGTCCTCTAAATTAGTTTTAGTTAGTTATGCACAGTACCTCACTTCTTACATCTCACTATTTGGCCGAAGTAAAGTGTTCTCTCTGTCCTCTTATCTACATCTATCTCCGCTCACCTTTAGCCACAGTTGAGGTGTCGGAGCAATTAATTGGAGGTGCAGGTGAAGCAAATTTCCTCCTCGCCAGAGTTTTCATCTCCTTAGCAATCCTCGGCTGCCGGTGTGAAATAATATTAACTTATCACACAGCATGAAAACTTGAGGATGCTCTAAGACACTTTGTTCAATTAGTTAATTCAATAATTTATTCCACTCAATAATTCATCTCCCCTGAATGCTGCAGACTTTGGCCGTCAGTCATAATAGTGTTTGTCTCCCCCTGCAGGCCGGCAAGGTGCGCAAACATGTGTCAGAGCAGGAGAAGGCAGAGGAGGGTCTGGGTCCAAACATCAAGTCCATCGTCACCATGCTCATGCTGATGCTGCTGATGATGTTCGCCGTCCACTGCACCTGGGTCACCAGCAACGCCTACTCCAGTCCCAGCGTGGTGCTCGCCTCGTACAACCACGACGGGTACAAATTATACATGCACACTTCAGTCGTAATGTGTTAATGGATGTTAAATAACCGCAAGGAGCCGAGCAAAGCCTCTTGTAATAGTTGCTCCACCTTGCATGCAAATGAGCACATACGTGTGAGTGAGCACGAACACACAGAGCAGCAGGATAGAGGGAACATATGTATATTTCATAAGAGGTTTGTGGAAATATTGATATTTGCACCTTTAAGTGTTAATATGATTGCTTAACTCAGTGTTTCTAGGTCACAGGAAACATCTGTGGACCATCTCTGAATTTACAAAAAGCTGATATATTATTCTCTCTGAGATTCTTTACAGGCATAATTATTCTCTTTAAGCATTAGGGAGGAAATATTGAAGGCCAAGACTAAATGCTAGACGCAACTTCTCATACATGTATTAATGATACCACGGCAGCTCTCAGACAATGGTTTAGCCGTGCTACTGGGAGCAGCATAGCTGTCACTCTGCTCTTTTTCTCTCGCACATACACACCCACACACTCCCGCACAAATACACACACAGACATAACATGATTACCATACCTACGGTTAATTGGTTGCCTGGCTTTATGGCAGCTCCAGCTCCTCGAGGTAAATTTAGGACATGAGCGTTCAAAGTGCGAGGTGTTTTTTAACCCTGAGATTATTATGCATGGATGCTCTATTTTCAGCTGTTGTTGCCCTTCTGATTCAAAGTCTTAACTGAAATATTAATAGCCTCCGCAGCCATATGCCTGTCAACGCAGTTACCTGTCAACCTTATTTTCCTTGTTAGGACGCGTAACATCCTGGATGACTTCAGGGAGGCCTACTACTGGTTGAGACAGAATACAGACGAGCATGCACGCGTCATGTCGTGGTGGGACTACGGCTACCAAATTGCCGGCATGGCCAACAGGACGACGCTGGTAGATAATAACACATGGAACAACAGTCATATAGCACTGGTGAGCCCTCTATCTGTTCCTCTCTTCTTTTTCTGTTTCTTGTCTTCATGTCTTTGCTCTCCTCCTGTTTTACTCTTTGGATTAATGCACATACAGAGAAATGAATGATTTCTTCTAGCAGCCACTGGATGATTAGCAAGCTCTCCACTGAATTTTTTATGTAATTGCCACATTGTATAAAACCGCTCCTTCCAACAAGCCAGATAATCTTGTTTGCTCAAACTTTTCCCATTGAATTTACACTGTAGGGGGATTTCAGTTAATTGCTGTCATATTCTGTGGGTTTGATTTTATTTTTTTTCTCTCGCTCTGCTGCCAAATGTTGAGGAATGTTTGTGTCTTTTTGTCGAGTCTCTTAAAGCCCCTCTAGCTTTCTTCTCTCTTGCTTTTCTATCTGCTGCCTGTTGTCTCTTCAGCATCAGTCCACAGGAAATGTAATTACAGAGAATGTAAAAAAATGTTTTTGACGTTGCTGTATTGAATCATCACGTCTTGTGAAACAGGAAACCCCAATTAAAGTACAACTTGTCATTCTTCATTCTTGTTATTAGGTGGGGAAAGCCATGTCTTCCAATGAGAGCGCAGCCTATGAAATCATGAGGTCACTGGATGTGGACTACGTGCTGATTATATTCGGAGGCGTGATTGGTTACTCGGGAGACGATATAAACAAGTTCCTGTGGATGGTGAGGATAGCGGAGGGAGAGCACCCCAAGGACATCAGGGTGAGTGTTAGACAGCGTTCTGTCACTGCAGCTATTCGCCAGGAAATCATGTTGCAAGCACTTCCACAGCAGTGAAATCAATGTTTCCTCTTCACTCTTACACGCTCACTCTTTATTATGATGCTCAAGGACAGACTCTGTTCAGCCCGTTGTGGTGCTTTCATGTTGTCCTCGAATCAGAGGCACATCCTGAACAGCAACCTTTTTTTTTTTTATGCAAGAAAGTACCAGATTGAGATTTTCAAGTTCATGATGTCCCTGTTTTTTCATTGTCTTGAATTGTCAACCTACTGCACCCGAATCTTCACCGGCACATGAATGCACCACACATAACTACAAGTAACAGACACAAAACCACATACAGTTGGTTGACCTCATCGTGGAAGCAATACGCTGCTTGCAGTCAAATGTTCAGTAGAAGAAACAGACTTGTTTAGACTTCCAGCGGCTGACGGGTTGTGTTCAGTTTTAAGTCTGACTGAAAATGTATCGCTGTATGCGTAATGATCTTTCCTGTCATCCCGCCACTCTGTTGTCACAGCGTTACTTTACCTGTTTGAAGTCTTTTGTCATACAGATGTGTAGAAGTAAAAAAAACAAAACTGTTTCTCTAGTCCCCTACCCCTACTCTGCAACCCGGTTGCTTAAAGCAGTAGTTTGGAAACCATTTTGGAAAATACGCTTATTTCCTTTCTTACCGAGAGTTACACTAGATGAGTCTGTACGGCAAATATGAAGCTACAGCCAGCAGATGGTTAGCTTAGCACAGTTCTGGAAACAGCTAGCCTGGCTCTGTTCAAATGTAGCAAAATCTGTACAAATCAAAATTGAATCTGTACAAAAACTGAAGAAAGCTTATAGGTGTATTTCCCCAAAATGTCCAACTGTTCCTGTACACACACACACACACACACAGGTTTCTGGTTTTGTGTGTAACAAGAGATTTACACATAATGTTGTAAAATAAGTCATTTTTAAACTAGTGTGGGACAAATTTTATGTTTATGTGAACATAGTAGTTTTTTATTGATATAAGTCATTATTTTCATCCACCATGACCTTATCTTACTTTCATCCTTTAGGAGAGTGACTACTTCACCCCTCAGGGAGAGTTCAGAGTGGACAAGGCCGGTTCACCAACTCTGCTCAACTGCCTCATGTACAAGATGTCCTATTATCGATTTGGTGAAATGCAGGTGAGGAGAGAAGTTCTAATTAAAGACTGGCCAATAACGTAGGCAAAAACTCTGCCTAAAAACTCTGTTTTTTTACACCTCTGCATGTCTTGGGTAATTGTTTTCATCTCCAGGTGAGGTCAGGTCGGGGCCACAGAGAAACTCCACTGAATTTAAAGATATGTTGTGGGGGTTATGATCCACTTCGGAGGTACAAATAATGAGTTACAGCTCTGTGCCAAGATCAGGAAGTAACAAGCAGCTGCCATCACCGATGAAGTGAAAAGTACGGCTACTATATATTATGCAGCATTCAGCTTTACCAGAGAATAACAAGCAGCTGCCACCACCAAAGGTGTAAAACTTCTTACTACTGTATGTTAAAAGCACAGCTGGCTGACAGACAGGCAGAACAGGATTTAAGGTGATGCCGTGGGGAGCTCCTGAGGTTCGGAGAGGGGGTTGTTGGAGGGGGAAAGAAAGGATGGAAGAGGAATATGAAGGATTGGTGGAAGCTTTGAAATGTGCCACGGCTACTTCTGGCAGGTAGCAGAGGGGAGATGAGAGGGATCCTTCTTGCCAGGTGCTTACATCCCCGCTGTAGATGCTGGCCGGGCCAACAGCTCAGCTGAGACGGGAGAATCAGTGCAACCGCCATCCGTAGACAGACAGCCAAAGCTCTGTGCAGTTCAAAGCGCTGTTTTGGGGGTAAAGAGATGGAGAGAAGGAGCTGGAGGACAGGAGCGAGTGAGCCTGGCGAGGGAAGGGAAGAGTTAGAGTGGGGAGGGGTAGATTAGGTTTACGGAAACAGGATGTGACAAGGGGAAATGGAGGCTTAGAGGACATCTGCAAAAGACAATAAGTAGAGTGGAGTGAACCATACAGCATAGGAGAGGATGCAGTTTGTAGCGGTGAGTGGAGATTAAAGGATGATACTGACAACAGTACAGAACAGAAAGTATGTAATGAATAGAATCAAGCCAGGGACTTCATATCTCCTCAAAAACCTACTCATTTATTTCCTCCTCTTAACATTTGAATGACAAGTTGAACAGTGATGCTGAATACACGTCAAGAGACGAAACTGTTGGGACTAATAATAATTTAATATTTCACACTCTGTGTCCTCTGAAGCTGCCTGAAGGCATAATGGAGATGCCAGGGTACCATAGATGGGAACGTGAGAGTGGAGACTGAAGAGAAAGGACGAAACAGGAGAAAAATAGAATAGAGGGAAGGTAGATCAAGATTGTAGCTTTGAGAATCGAGGTGACAAGGGCAAATCAAAAGTGAGAAGGACACAAAGAGAAGCAGTCGAGGGCTTTTGGAGCAGAATCAAGTGACTCACACAAAGTTTAATGAAATAGACGCCAAAGGGCAGACGCTGTAATCAAAGTGCTATCAATCTTTTTGTTTTTCTTTTATAATTGTGTTTGTCCTTGTCTTTATCTGTTGAGTGCTAACGTTTGAATTGGTAAAACTGGAGTGGGCTGAAATTTAATTAAAATGAAGGTACACTTCACTTGTCTTTCACAAGACGATTGTCAAATTTTGTTTAAAAAGTTTCCCCCTTTTCCCATTTCAGTTTTCTCTAAAGGAATAGCTCAACATTTGGAAAATATGCGTATTTGCTTTAGTTAGATGAGACGATTGACACCACACTCTTGTCTGTATGTTAAACTCCAGCCAGCAGCTTGTTAGATTATCTCAGCATAAAGACTGGAAACTGTTAGCCTGACTCTGTTCAGAGGTAATTAACACGTTCTTTAATTCGTATAAAAAAAACTGAAGTGTAAAAATGATGGGGGGGTTATGTGCCTAACTATTCTGGATTTTTTTCACCTTTAGACAGAGCCAGGCTAGCTATTCCCTCTGTTTCCAGTCTCTTTGTTAAGCTAAGCTAACCGCCTGGAGCTTCATATTCAACATACAGATATTTGAGTGGTATCGATCCTCTCATCGAAAGCTATTCATTTCCCAAAATGTTGAACTATTCCTTTAAACCAAGAGGCTTTTTGCAATTATTCCAATGACAAGCTTATCCGTCTCCCAGCTGGACTTCCGGACGCCTCCTGGCTTCGACCGAACACGTAACGCCGAGATCGGCAACAAAGATATCAAATTCAAGCACCTGGAGGAGGCGTTCACCTCAGAGCACTGGCTGGTCAGGATCTACAAGGTCAAGAACCTGGACAACCGAGAGCCGCTGGACCACAAGCTCCGCAGTGTTGTGCCCAAGCAGAAGTACACCTCTAAAAAGGTAGCAGGAGACATCTTGTTTTGTTGTATGTGAATTTACCAAAAAACACAATTACACTCATCAACACTTTAACTTAATAGCGTATTAGAAGTAGTAGTATTTCTACTACTACTGCTGTCAGTTACGTGCTCTTAATCTCTCTCTTGACAGTTGATTTCTGTATTCATATGTTGGGGTGTATGCAGGTGGGATGAAAGGTGAACGTGATGCTGCCTTGTAGTTTGGGGTTCACTGGATTTTCTTTGGAAAAAGACAAAAAAAATCATTATGTTATATTAATAAACACTATAGGTTGGGATCAGCGTAGGAAAGTGATTGTACATATAATGTACTAACTCAAAAGAGGGTTTTTTTTGTTAAGGTACTCTTTAATATGTATGATAATAAACACCATCACGAATAAACCAGATTACATTCTCCAATTTAAGTTTTTAAGACCAGGGTTATATTTTTTATATATGTATGTGTATATATATATATATATATATATATATTGTATATTGAAACAGAGTTGCTCTCCAAGTCACCAATTTCTGTGACACTAAATTCATCATATTCAGTTGTCATAGTCATTAGATCACATCAATAGTCTGTTTGACAGGCCGGAAGTGATATGTAAGTAATTTAAATCCCATTATATCCCGTAAATTCTACATGAAAAGGATTTTAGTTGGATGGTTTGTCATCTGATGGTTTTTTTTGTCCGTCCCTCCCACCAGACTGCCAAGAGGAAGCGAGGACACATCAAGAACAAGCTTGCCCTGAGGAAAGGCAAGAAACTACAAAAAAAGTAATGCTGACGATGAACTCTTCTAGGAAAACAAACAAATGCGAAGAAACCTCGAACAACCAATGAAGAAGAACACAGGGGGCCGTTCATCTGGCGCTTGGTCTCAAGCGCTTCTCATTAGAGCGCCCCCGTGTGTTGAGGAAGTTGAAGTGTGTTATCTGGCTAGCTCCAGAACTGTTGTCCGTTTTATCCTGAGGACAGTTCGTCTTGCTTTTTTTTCCTGTTGTTTTTTCTGTTTTGGTTTTTTTTTTACTTTGTACTTGAATGTGTGGAAAGGCATAGGGCTGCTCTACTTGGTTCGATGTCGATTAATTTGTTTTGGGGGTTTTTTGTGGTACGTTTAATTAACTGCTTATCAGTTTGGGGATCGGGGGTTGAGAGGAGGTGGAGGGGAAACGAGAGAAGACTAGGAACATTTGCACCAAAGACCCATCGACCTTGCTCCATGGCACATGTGAACTCATTACTGAGAGCGAGGAAGCGCAGGAGTGAAAGCTGAGGACTTGTTCCTGACACGTGTACAGAGGACAGTATGCGGTATGGAGGAACGTCACCGTCTAGGCCCATCTGTAATATTAACCTTTTTATCATCGTCATCATCTTGTCCTTTATGTCTGCTTGGCTCCCCGACCTTCTTTTTTTGACAAATTCTTTAGAAAGAAAATTGGCCTAATATGTAAATATGTTATGTAAAGAAAATGTCTAAAAGGATGATAATATATTGGATTATTGTGGTGATTTTTAAATATGCAGTTCCTGTTTTTTTTTGTTCTTAATTTCTTTGTGATTGTTTTGTAATAATTTTTTTGTATGACAGCAAATAGAACAGTGAATGCAATAATTCTTGTACAGAGGGGCTTGAGGTTTTGTTGAAAGGATGAATGTGAATTTTTACAATGTCCCCACCCCCCCCACCCCTGGCCCTTCTTTTTCATAAATTGCATAGATTGTACATTTCTGCTGCTAGGGTTTTAAAGACGGAAGCAAGCAAGTGTGTGTAAAAAGTAGTGATAATAAATTAGGCCTCCCTTCCTGCAGAGGGAGCTCTCTAGTTCAGTGTGCAAAGCCTAGTGCCTCATCGCTGGTCATCATCGCCTCATTAACTTGTGGCCGTCTACGTTTTGTTTTAGCTCATCATGTATCAATGCGGCGGGTTGGGTGCTTCGACCAGACTGAGGCATTTGGAAATTGGACATTTTCAAGATGTCAAGAAATGGACTGGTGAACTGTGAAGGGGGGTAGTTAGTACACAGGCACTGAAACTATAAAAAGACAACTGGGGTCAGGAAAGGATGGACCAACGACCATCTTCACGGTACTTTAGAGCTGTGTCCTAACCGCTATTCTCAAATATGTCAGTAAGCATCAGGGCTGCAACTGTAAGTCTTATTATAAGTTGTTTTGTCTATAAAATGTCAGAAAGTTTTCCCAGAGTTCTGTCTTTAAATATCAATGTTTGACCCAAAAATATTCCCTTTATAATTATATAAGAGAAAATCAGCAAATCATCACACTGGAGATGAGCAAATGTTTGTTTGATTATCAAAATACGATCGACTCATCAATTAATCGGTCTAGATAATGTCAGTAAGTGGATTGTTTTCTCACTTAGTTGTTTTGTCTATAAAATATTGCAAATTAAGTAAAAAGTCAGTTTCCAAAGGTAGCTTCTTCAAATGTCTTGTTTTGTCTCACCAACCATCCAAAACCCCCAAAATATCAAAATATTCAGTTTACACTGATATAAAATGGAGAAAAAGTAGCAAATCGAAGGTTTATTCCACCAGTTTTGTTCCATAAAGTCAGTTGACAGATTTTTAAAAAGGAGTGATCAAAATCAAAGCAGGTTTTAGTGCACAGTGAGAGTCCCAAAAATGCTGGATCCTACATTTCCCATGATGCAGTTACATTAGACCCCCCCCCCCCCCCCCGTCTTTCAAACTCCTCCTCCCCAGTTAGTAAGTAAGGTTTTTGTAAAAAGAGTTAAAAGAAAAAGAAAATCATAATCCCAGTTGTTATCAGTGAATTTGTTTTCTTCATTAATCGTTTGGTCTATAAAATATCACAAGATTATGACGGGGCATTTTCCCCAAAGTCCAAGCTGACATTTGCTGATATTTAGTTTGATGTAGAAAACAAAGGAAATAAGCAAATATTCACATTTGAGCTGCAGCCAGCCTTTCTGATTTAAAAAAAATAAAAAAATTAATTGATGAATTAAACATTAGTGATTAATTCTCTGTCAGTTGACTTATTTATTAATCGGCTGACAGTTTCAGCTCAGTTTACAGTTGGGACGCAGCTCTAATGAGCTGTAACCTTTGACTTGTTATTCTTCGGGCACTGCACTGTTCTCTGTGTGTCTGGGTTCCTCAGATGCCATGTCCAAACACTAAAGGAGTTTCTGTATGTGCACGCTTCAGTAACTTTTTTTTGTTTTAATAAGTGACACATCAAAAGACTAACACATCATACAGCTGTACTTGTTTTTTGTCACATCTCACAGAAAGTGACTTTTATTAGTTTCACTTGTTTTATTTCCTTTCTTTACACTTTCCTTAACGTTGTCTGAATCGCTTTGTTCTTTTTTGCTTTGATCGTGTTTGAAACCGAGTGTCACCTTTTCCGGCTTCAGACCTTCGACACAATGCCACATTATTATTCAGCCACACTACGCCTAAAACTGTGTCGTGTCCTTTGATTTGTCATTACGTCAGGAGAGGAGAGAGTTCAGACTAAGCCTTAATGTGATGTGCAGCGTGTTGCCCTCTTTGTTTTCATTTTTCTTAACATTTTGTGTCACTTAAGAGCGGCGGCGCGGTTCCTTCCTCTACTAAGTTTACTCATTTGTTAGTAGCTCAGTGCCGTCCCCAACACCACTTTTGTTTTAATGAAATCCCTCCCTCACCTTCAAAGTTTACATTTTTACATTGTTGTTCTGTTCAGCCATCTTTAAATATACACTTTAATGAAAACGTTTGTGTAAGTTGTTATTGACGTGTCGCCTCCCTTCCACTTTAAACCAAGGCATTATTCAGAATTATTAATGGACAGTACATTCAGTATATTCATGTTTCTCTAGGTGAACAGAAAGCCAACCACTTGATGGCAGCATTAGCCTTTGGATGAAGATTTACTTCTGAGTCTGCTACGATATGTGGAAAGAATGAAAACATGCTTGTGTGAGTGAATGGTGACGAGGTGGAATCCATTGGTGTGTGGGTAAATATTGGTTGCACAATATAAAGTCAAGCTTTCCTACAACAGATAACTTCCTTATGTACCTTTACTTGACCTGAGGAAGGCCCTTGAAACCTGTCACGAGGTGCACCTGGATGTGTGTGAAGCAGCACACGACCCTTAAAAAAATAAATGTGCTGAAGCAGGCGGAATAAAATATCCCTAATCGGCAATTATTATGAAATGTGGCCTGAGGCTGGCACTAGAGGAAACACCATATTGTTGCCAAAATCATCACATTGGCCATCGTAAACTTGTGTTGTCAGGCTCAGCTCTTCTTTGTCAGATGTGGCTCATCCTTGAGCTTTTTGTAGGCTTAGCTGTTATCATATTGTCATATTAGCACACACCTACAGATAGCGTGCTAACATGCTAGTCCTCAGCCATTTGTTTGAGCTTCATGATAATGCGTTACAGTTGAGGAAAGATGCTAACTTTTAGCATGTCAGGTTGAGCCTGTTAACGGGCATCCAGGTCTCCTGTGGATGCTTTTCAATGCACAGGTGGGATTAATAACCTTAATGACGGCTGCATTCCATTTAGGTGATCCAGTTCCAGGGCTCTGGTACTGTGCATGCTCGTGTTGCATGCGGTTTACTGGGACACTGACAATTCATGTTTGTCTATTGGACATCCACATTCTGTTTAGCTAGCATGTTGCCAGGTTTGCATGCTGATTGTTATCATGGTAACATGCTAATATTTGGTATGGAATGTTTAGCTTGTTAGCATGTAAATGCCCATGTTTAGCATGACAACATCTAGCTTTTTTGCTTATGCTAATGCTATGTTAGCATTAATCTTCAGCTGAGGTTGACTGGAAGTTGGTCATTAGTTTAAAAGTTGTCCTTCTGAGAACTGACTTCTTGGTTATCTGCTGGTGGCGTTGGCTGAAACGTTAGGGGACCACTAAAGTTATTAGCGTTCATCCTTTGAGTGCTGTGAATATTTGTACTAAATTCATGGTAATGGATCACGTCGTTCCATGTTAGAGCCACGCCAATAGCAGGGCTAAAAAGAGCGAGTCCATGATTGTCATGGCACATTTATTAGAACAAAATGATCTGAAACAGGACCTGCTTTGACCTTTTGTTATGACAAATGACATGTTGCATAGGTCCTCTACCTGTGGAGTGAATGAGCTGTATACACTTTATGATTTATCACTTGAATGCAGGACGTTATACATTCAGGACATCACGAGAAGACGTGTTTAATTAAAAAAAGGTAGAAGGTCTTTATTAATGGACAGTCCCTCCTTTATCCACAATCACCATCTATTTCAGTGAGTCTGGATCCTTTTTATATAAAAGAAAAAAACTAAACTCCTTATTAGTTTCACGTAAGGCGAGTGTCATAAATCAGTAATGAACAGTGGTTTGCTGTAGATGGTTGCAGGTTTGTTCTCTGTACTGTCATGGTATCAGCTACGAATAGGCATCTGGTAAACTCACCTGACTTAAAATACTATTTCAGGAACAACTGAAAGAGCAAGCAGTGGGGAGTTCATGTGAATGTCCTTCTGTGACAAAATAAATAACATAAGGCCATAAGAATGAGAAAAACATGAAGGGGATTTCCTGTTAATTGCTCTTATTTAATTTCTGCTTAACTTTGTTTAAAATTTAAAAATTGGCCACATAGTTTGTCAAATATGAAATCTGAGTACCACAGTAATATGACACAATATGACACATTTCCTTTTCTACCCAACAGGCTGGTTTCCACAGCTCCCAGTGATTGTTATTCTGGCAGATTATCCTCTCATCTTCACAGAGGCAACCTTCCAGCGACCCCCAGATGTGAGAACACGGTTGTGTGTTTCTGCAGGCCTCCTCATCCATATTCATCACCACGGGCGACCCGAGGAGGAGTATTAACTTCGGGAGACACGGGGCTGGGTGTGCGGCGGCTGCCTAATTACACAAGTGTCATTTTAGGGGCATCAATAGAAGAAAATAAAAAATAAAGATTAGAAGACCCAGGAGCATTTGGCCACAAACAAAACCAGTGTTTTGTTTAGGAAGTAAAAGTGGCTAATGGCTGGAATAGCTGGGTAAGAGAGGTAGTAATGGAAAGCGTCTGTTATGCAGAGGCGTCTCACTCGGAGGGTGAAATACTGTAAAATGGAGCGACGTGTCAAAACAAAAAGGTAATACACAAAAAGCATCTGTAGTAGCGAACAGTACAAGATGGAAAAGTAGCATACTATTAAAATGTGCCCAAATACATTCATAGTGCAGACAAAACAATCAGGACCTTTACTTTCTAGTAGCTCACTGTAATGTATAATAATATATACTAACACATAATCTAATGTAGTACATTTATTCCTTTTACCTCTTCGTTTTAAAGTCTGGTTGGTTCTTATTTTTCCCGTAAAGCTCTTAGAGACCACCCTGATTGGTAAAAGCCATAGATATTAAAATATTAAATTTATTTCTATGGTAAAAGTGCTTTTAAAAACAACTCATTTACAGCTACAGTATTATGTGTTACAAGGATCGATGTCATTCTAACGCTGCGTTACAAACTAAAAGCTTGGAACCAAACATTGACGATGTCTGAGAAAACATATTGATCATTTAAAAAACAAAAGCAAAACACCAGTGGCAAACGTCATTACTGTGCGTGTGCAAAAAAGGCCTTGGCAAGGTGAAAAATAGAAATACTCTACTTTGAATAGTAATATTATTAACTGTATATAAAAATTTGCTTTTGTCCCAAGAGCTCCAGCCACCGACAGTGGAGATCCCTTTGGCACCTTGCTTGTTTCCTGTTTGTGAGTCTATAGCTCAGGTCTGAAGGTCTCCGGAGGACACGGCTCCCTTCGCTTGACGTCCTGACCTCTGCCCTCAGAACTCAGAGTTTTTGTCCACGACAAGAGAGTGTTGTTCTGCTGTCAGGTCGACTTCCACAGTGGGCTGTTGTAGATCCAACCGTCTCCCTGTGAGCGTGACAAAGAAAAACAGGACGATTTAAAAAAGAAAAGTTGAAGAGAATAACAAACCTAAACTTCGATCATCTGTTACTGAAGCAGACACGAAAGGAAGGCTCACCAAAAGTACCATCTAGCCACGTTCTAGTTACGGTTTTGAGATATCATTTGACATTTTCGCCTCCATCCCAACACAACAGGACCCAGTAATGATTTCAGGAACCAACCAGGGACTAAATTTAGTTCCCAGTGCCAAAAAAAAGTCAGCGCTCTGGAGTTCGTACTTTGTGTTGGCACAGGAACCATTAGGTCGGGGTTAGCTGAATGCAAAACTGCTTCTGTACAGCTTTGAATTACAGTCGGGGTCGGGTTGTCATCGGACAGAACTAGATCGAACGACGTGGAAGGTGGAGTGAGAAGCCGGCCGTCATGGAGAGAGGGGAGACGTGATATTGTGACATTCACATGTTACACGTGGTTGTTCACGTGAGTGCAATTATCTTGTCTTGTTTTCTCAGAGCTCTCTGGAAGTTTGTTTCCAGCTGTGAGCTGCTCCTCCATTTCCTTTGTGCACTGCGTGGCAGGAGAACAGCAAGCAGTCCATCAAAAACAAAAAGATCTAACTTATTTGCATTATTATGCAAGTGTACTTTATTTTGTCACTTTTAGTGTGAACATACTAGACTCAAAATCTATGGTATGTAGTACTGATTTAGCTCTGCGCTGTGGTTACTCTGGATAATCCAGACTTTGCTGGATTCACCGTGAGGTCTGTGAGTTACCCAGAATAACAAGAACATTGTTTCTACAGAGAAATGCTACTGCTTAATTTTTTTAACACAAACAAAAATCCACTTACTGCAGAAATCTCGGACAGAAATCTCAAAACCCGGGAAAATGAGGCCAAAACTGTCCAAGTGGAATTTTTTTTTTCTATTTTCATTTAGGGTGAAGTAACCCTTTAAGAATGACCTTCAGTTGTTAGCTGTGTCTTAAATCACTATCTCATTCACTGCTCCCTCAGAGACACCTGATACTTTACTCTGTAGGGAGCAGTTTTCTCAAAGATTTGCATAATTCCTGACAGGTGTAGCCTCACATGAGTGTAACTTTCACATCTCGCTGTTTTGAGGGCACTACTGTATATAGAACATACATTACACACTCAGAAATGGGACACTACATAAAATGGCAGACAGTAAATATGATGCACTACGTAGTAAACAGGAAGTGATTTCCGACAGTTTTACGATCATGTCACAGTCTCTCTCCCTCCACTGTACCTCTTTAGTGAAGTATTTGGGTGTCCAGGGTTTGTTTCCAGCTGCTCTCTGCCTCTCCTCCCCCCTCTGTCGCTCCTCCAGCCTGTGTTTGTGCTCCGTGGCCTCGTCGATGTTCCCGTCCTTCAGCGACTTGGTGACATGTTGCCATAACCGCCTGCGATGCACATGTAAAACACACAACAACTACTTTTACAAACACTTCTGCCACATCTGGCTCCACCCTACCCAGTGGTAATGAGTCCTTCACCTGGACTCTGTCCTCCCCTGTCTCTCCACAGGCCGCAGCTTCTTCCTGGTGACGGGAAGTTTGGCCGTGTCGATCACTTTGGTTTCCCCGCTGCTGTAGGTGAACTCCAGAGTGCCGTTCCACTCGCCCTGAGCTTTGCACACGATGGTGTTTGTCGGGTTGTGTTTGACCTCTGCCGTCACTCTGAGTTCACCAAAGAGACAGATTGCTGTTAGGAATGTTTCTCGACTGCCTGTTATATTTATATGTGCATTTTACATTTCAGGAATAAGATCCCAATGGACTTAGGATCACTTAGAGCCACTATGTGAGAACTCTGTCTCCTACAAATCTTGTTTATAATCCCTTTTGAAGGAAAAGTAATTGTTACCTCGATTATGTTCAACACTGGAAACCAGGGTACACATGCAGTTCAGGCAACAGAAGCTCTTTAGTTAACGTTAGGAAAAGATTGTAGTTTCAGTTTAACGTTAAAAATAAATACGTCGTCTCTCCTGTTTCAAGATTTAGCCAAGACAACAATCTTCCTTAACGATCCCTAACCTTAACCTTAAGTGCTTTAAGTGCCTGAACATGACCATAAAAGGACATAATCCCCGTAAGTTAAGTTGCTTCCAGCAGATACAAATGAAATGTCAATGAACGTTTTGTGCTTTATGAATATTTGGCGACTGCATTATGTTAATTCAAAACAGGTGGCATTACGTTTCTCAAACGAACAGTATTTGCTGTTGCAAATTAGTACGAATACATAAACGTAACTTCTGGGAGACAGGGTTGTAATTATAGCATCTTATTCTAATAGCGTGGAGTGGTGTTTGTTTCTTGTAAAATGAAAACCCCTGTGGAAACTAGCAGAGTCTGTTTGTTGCTGTCAGACAAATTCTACACCAAGTGGCTTTTATATCATCAGTATTTTCACTTTGAGGAATTCTTTTCTCACAATAAACGCAGCCTTTTTACTGACTTGCATACTACATTCATACTGTGCCAAACGTGGCCCGTTTTATTGTGAAATCTGTTGGATTACTTTCCATCATCACAAAGGCGAACTGTCTGGAAGTGCTGATGTTTTGGGGTTTTTTTACATTGCAGATGGAATATCTGTTTGTTACAGTATGTGTATGTTGTTTGCGATAGAATAAAATAAAATAATTAAAATATTGTCTGTGTTTTATATCTATATTTAAATCTACATAAGATACAGGGAGGAGTAGGTGACACATATGTGCTGTAATTGTAGGCAAAACTTAAAAATATTAAGACTTTTAAATTGAATATATAACTTTAACTAAATGTGTGAATAAAGGTTTTACAAACTGTTTTATGCAGCTGTTTTTTTTTAATTTTATTTATTACCTTTATTACAAGGTTAATGAATGGCGTAATCTGCCTGATATCCAATATATAATAAATGGGCAACCTTTATCTTATTTATTATTCTAATCATAATGAGGAGCACTAAGCCACCGTCACACCAGACAATTTTATAAATGAATAAACGTAAATAAGGTGAAAGACGAACCAGGCCGTAATGTCTGCTGTCAAAGTGAGATGAATGTGTAACGGCAGGCAGGCAGTCAGTCACCCACCTGTGCACCTTCCCTCCATAGAAAGGCTTGGTGTGAAAGGTGACGGTGGCAGAGTAGCCGCTCTTGACACAGTTGATGGAGACTTTGCCCCCCAGCTCCACCCAGGGCACGGTGAGGATGGAGCGGGCGTAGGCGCAGGGCAGCGTGAAGACGTACTCCTCGTCGTGCTCCAGGAGACAAAGGACCCCTGAGAGGAAGGAAGGAGTGAGGAAGAGATGCATGATGGGGACACGAGAGCACAGACCAAAAAAAAAAAGGAAAGAAAGAAAAGTGTAAAACTTTGAGAGGAAAAACGTACGACTCAAATGTGATTCAGTAAGAACTTCCTCGAAAGTTCAAATCAGATGAGGCAGCTGATGCCCCTGCACACTGCCTGTCTTTGTCTAAACGTATGTTGGAGTAATAAACACTAACTTAATCTATGAGCCTGATATGTAGACGTGTTCTCCCAGCCAGTCATGTGCCTGTCACTGATTTTCATTGTGCACTTGTAAAACGCTAAAGCTAAATAATCTACATGAACATTAAATTAAATGTAATAACTAGGCTACACATTTTATGGTGTAAGCAGCTGCTTTAAATCTTAAGTAATGTTGTGATTAAACAACATTAAGCTCAGTGTGCTGGTGTTTTCATGTCCTGTGAGTACAGGCAATAAAAGAAAACCTGACTGCAGCAATAATTGTTTTCTATTACATATTCTATTATTATACACAACGTCATATAAACCGGATGATATCTCCTTAAAGCTGTTTGTGTTTGCATCTCTTGGGTGCATTTATACCCATAAGAGAGGCTATTATACTTTAAGCTCATGATCCACTCTCAGCATATGTAACTCGTCGTCATAAGTGGATTTGTTTTGTCGTAAACAACAACATCTTTCTGATTCCCCTCTGATACTCACATGTCCATGAATAGCGTTCTGTTCTTAAACCATAATCACATGTTTACACGAGATCATTTGTGCAGCTCTGTTTCACGGCAAAATGCCTAGAGGGGGGGAACAACTCTATGTGGCACCATTGTGGTCATATTATGACACAGAGAGTAGTGAGAGATAAACCTATTCAACAGTGCTAAACACATGGAAAGCCAGTGGTGGAGGAAGTATTCAGACCATTTACTTATCCTAAATCCTAAAAATTAAATACATTTTCAGGACGTCAGGAGCTCTTTGTCAAATATAGGATTTTTTGGATTATTTTTATTATTTTGTGTTACAATGCAAGCAGAATTTTAATGTAGCCCCCCGCCCCCCCCCCCTTTTTTTTACTTAATTGCCTGTAGTTAACTGCATGTTCGATTATCTATAATAGGGCAACATATTTCACAAGTTCATCATGTATTCATCTTGTATGTAAAAGAAAGCTCTGAAATAAATGTAACACTAGTGGAGTAAAAAGATATTAATATATTTCCCTACATACAGTGAAGTACAAGTAAAAATCAGCAGAGAGTAGAAATAGTTAAAGTATAAAATACTTCAAAATTGTCCTCAAAGAAAGTGTTCCCACTCTCTTGCCGGGAGAAGATTGATACCACTGACAGCTAGCAGCTGGCTAACTTAGTTTAGCACAAATGCTGTAAAAGTAGTTAGCCTTTTTGTAACATTAATAAAAACAACTACCTACTCAAAGTAACATAAATGCAACAGTGGTCACACTTATTTATAGCCACAGAATATGGTTTAATCTGACCCGATTTCCCTCTGATTTAATAATACTATGTATGTCATGCGTCCAGTAAGCCAGTGGGAGTCAGAACGACCTGAACCGCCGCTCATCACAAAGTCATACAGGTCAAATCCAGCTGGTCATGTCAAAACCTGTCTGGCTGCATCAGTTGCTGCACCTCTGTTCCCTTTCTGCTTCTCACTCACTGCCAATCAAGTCACGTCTGAGCCAGCCATTCATAAAAAATACAATATCAAGTGCTATCAGGAAAGCAGCCATTGCAAAAAAAACAAAACAAAAAAAAAAAAACCCTCCAGCAATCAATAGTTCCTGGGGTGAGGGTCACTATGTTCTCTGACGATGATGAACTGCTGCATCATAACCTGCCGACAGGTAGTCAGAGGTACAGTGAGCCTGAGAGAGATGTAAAGACTGAATCACCTCATGTATCCAGATTCAGTCGATCAGGCTCAAGGACTTCCTGTGTCTCCGCTCAGGGTGACTCATCTCAAACAGTCTACTGTACATGGTGTAACGGTGCTGACAGAGAGGAGCGGCTCATTGATTGCCACGTGAGAAGTCTCATACGCTTTCATTCAGGACCTTAAAAGTGATATTTTCAGAGAATATCTTGACCTTGTGCTCCTCCTCTTGTTCAGCTGACACACCTTCGTCAAAACAAGTAGAACTCATTTTGTCTTAATTTTGTATTTATTGTCGAGCTATCTTACTGTTCAGCGTTTCTGTTTTGTCCACCTCCTCTAGATTATAAAGCCAATATGTTTTACACAATATACAGAAAGACCTTAAATTGTCAAAGGTTATTATTCTCTGTGAATTAATATATATCAGAGTATTACCCATTATACAATGAGTACTTCTACTTTTGATACTTAAAGTACATTTTGCTGATAATGCTTGTGTACAGAACTTCTTTACATTGTAGTATTGCTACATTAGCACTCTTGGTACAGAGTATCAGTACTTCTTCCACCACTGTTCTTGTGTTGTGTGTGACAATTTTCTTGCCCTGCTTATGTTGTCTGTTTGTATTCATTATCTTAATGTTGTCTTTATGGCTCTCTTGAAAAATACATTTTAAATTCCATTAGAATTTGATTTATGATTGTTTTGTTGTGGATTAGCTCACCTTCTCCCACCATGGACACTCCTATAGACATTCCCATGAACTTGCTCTTGGTCCACACATGGGCGTTGACGCACATCCTCCTCTCCCGGCACTCGCAGTAAAACCCTGACACTGGTGGGTGATGGGACACCTGCTCGGCCACAAATCGGACTCTGTAGCAGCCTGCTGGTGAATCATCGCCCTGCTGTGTGTTGTTGGCGTCCCTGCTCGGGTCCCAAGAGGATCCCTGGTTCGATCGGACCAAAGGTTTGACTTTCTCCCGAGGCACCTCCCAGGAACAGTGGAAGGTCTCTCCCAGCACGGGGTTGTAGGGCTTCTTCGCCACGGCACCTTTCCGCCCCTCGTGGAAGGCGGTCAGGTAGTATTCGACAAAACGGACTATTCGGTCCTCGGCCGTGGCCCCGGCTGTGATCGACAGGAACATGTCAGGGTGGGCCATGAAGTTGGCGTACATCTCCAGTAGTGATCGCTTTTCCAAAATGAAGGTAGGCAACACCACCTAGGAAACCCAAAATGTTACAAGGAAAAGATTTATTTAAGGAAAAGGCTCAGAAAACAAAAAATACACACTGAAAACATCACTTTTATGACACTAAACTTAATTTAAAGTCTGTACTTTTTGTACTTTTAATGTAAAAGTGAGTGTTTCAGTGTCGTACCCGTGTGAGGTCCATGCCCAGTTTGAGCTGGGAGAGCAGGTGGAGAATGATGCTCCGCTGGTCGTCCAGGACACCCAGGTCCTCCTCTTCGTTATCCTCCGTATCTGTCACCTCTTCAGTGGGGCTGATGTCTTCCAGCCCTGTGTGGTGCTATGACAACAAGAAGAAAACCTAAATGTTATGATTTTCACCTCCACATAATGTTGAATTGAGCATTGTTGTTTGGGAGTATATGGAAGATTTTTCTTCTTTTGTGGAGCGTGTGCTGAAAACATATTAAAGTTTTGAACCCAAAAACAACTAACTGTCAGTCTCCTATTTTTCTATTCTAATATCAAAATACAACAAAATGAAAATACAACATTATGATAACAATTCCCCACCATTCAACCACTGTGACAAAAAAGATTTAATCAATCAAATAGCTTCTTAACTGGAAAGATTACCTTACAAAAATCATTCGAACTTTAATATTTATGTAAGGTATTTACTGATGTATCTGCTTTATTTTGCAACTCCCCCAAGGAGCTGCAAAATAAATCTGAGGGATCGCGAGGTGATTTAAGGAGTTGTCATTATTAACTGTCAATAAATCCCATGAAAAGACCAAAACCAACAATGTGTTAAACTGTCTTTCAATACTGTTCGACTTCTCTAATCTCAGCTCCAAGCTCACCAGTTCCTCCTGAGGACGAAACTCTTTAAAACCAGGTCACAAATACATAGTTTTGTTTTTAAAAAAGGCTCAGTTATTTCCTAAAAGAGCTGGGCATTGTAGTTTTTAGTAAATGTTACTCAAACTGGAGTAAATAGTGTTTTTGTTGGGGACTATTTTCAGCTGTGGATTAATACACATTTGGTGAGCTAGTGTGTATTTACAGCAGCAGAACACTGTATGTGGTTTGCCTCAAAATAAACGACAGTGACTAATCTCAGTATTAGTAATAGTTTTAGTCTTTCTATGGGATTTGTTGACAGTAATAATAATAAAAAATATAGACTATTTTTGACTTTTCACTGATCTGTTCTGAAATGCTAAAAAAGATTCAAATGAAACAAACTAAGACTCACAGCTCAGACATATATAACCTGTGACAAGAGTAAAAGGTTTGGGAACCGTTGACATAACTGCTATAAATATTCCACATTTTACCTGGAGTCTGGCTCACTATTCCACATATTACAGTGCTGTTCACTGTGACACCTGTCACTTGGAAAGGTCAAGAGGAAGAAGCAATTTTCTCCCATCAACATTCAACTATCAATATCAGTGATAAGGTCAGCTCATTTAGAGGCCAGAGAAGGACCTGTTACATATCAAAGGACACAACCTCATTTACTTTTCACTGCAGCCTATTCATACGCCATTCAGCCATGTCATCCCGCCTTTCAAGGCCCTTTCAAGTGTTTCATATGGCAATGGGTGCACTACATTACTTTGAGTACCCTGAGTGTTTGCTTTCGTACTTCGTGCCTTCAAGGGTGTATGATATTTGGCATTGGTCAAAGTGGACAGAAGTTGTGTCCTTCGTTTGTGTTCCAGCATTCGACTGGAAACGGATCTAGTCGAGGTTAAAGAAGAGCTGATGCCTTTGATATCTCCTGCGGTAACTTGGAGCAGGAAGGAAGAAAAAAAAAAAAACAAAGCAAGAAAGATGCTGATGTATAATGCAGAAAGTGCTCTCGAGCCTGTGGGCAACAGCAAGTCTTTGTACACCCCCTCCGCCCCACTGCTCTTTATCCTCCATTTCTATCTGTGTCTCTATGCAATAACAATCAATGCAAATGTGTCCCTTTTTTCCCAACTGGTAGATCACATTTTCGTCAAGCTGGTGCTGGGGAAAGAAAAGCAAAACAAGCAGGAATAATGTGCTCCTTCAGAAAGGCGGAGAAACACTGAATTTCCAGGACCAGAGTGCCTGCCTGTCACCTGAATATTTCATTCCATGCATGCATGCCAAAAGCTCCACACATCCACTCATGCATCCACACTGAGCACACACTCTGCACCAAAAAACATTTCACACAAAAGACACGAACACACACACACGGGCGAGGGAGCATGCTTGAACACACAATTACAGGAGTCCCTGGAGCTGGTCGGTTCTCGGAGCAGAGTGATATATATAGAAGTGAAGGGAAAAGAGAGGAGGTACTGTAGGGGGAGGTCTGTTATGATTCCAGTGGTTCTAACTAATTAAAAAGGCTCTTGACAGCAACAAGAAATTACTGCTGAGGAGGTCAGAGCATCTCTACAGAAGCCCTCAAGTGGATATATTGGTGGTTGTCATTAGCTAAGACTTTTTAATGCAGTTTAACTTGTCCAGAAGTGGGTAATAATGTGTCTCGAATAATAAATATGTACGTGTCTGGATTTATGCCTTAACAGTATCAAGAGGAGAAGAGAGTTACTAATGTTGGTCTTTGCAACATGAAATATTTTATTTTGACATTTGGTTGTAATGTATTCTGTGACAGTATGTCTCAAAACATCCTCAATATTACTCTGCAGGCAATTTCTATCCATCATATCTCATATTTGAACTTTTTACCACCCACTGTTTTGCCTGCAGCATGCTAGCACAGGATGCTAAACCTGTGTTTAACTTTGAAAGACTGCTAATGCCATGAAAAGTTATATGAATAGGAAGATGTAATATATGTACCGATAGACAAAGCAAAGGTTTTGACATTGTGGTCATTTTTAAAAAGAATGTCTGGTCCACCTATGTCTGGAACAACCAGTAAATTTGAGTGTTTGGACAGTTTGACCTCTCACTTGAACAATTATTATCAACAACTTATTAAAATTTACAACTGCAGACCTGATGGTTTATTAGAAAGTGAGAAACCCACGAGGGCTTACCAACTTTACTCAAAAGTAAAAGTAGCAATATGATAATGTAAAAATACTTGGTCCCACATTCAAATCTTACTTAAACCTGTAATAACAAATGTTTTTGGCCACTTGGGGGCAGCGGAAACAAGTTGTGAACACAACGTTTACATATTATCACCTTTTAAGTTGATATGGCGAACTTTACACATCCAGCAGATACAGAGCAACATTATCATTCATTTGGAGTCGTGTTTCTGGCCACCTGAATGATGAAGGCAAGTCCAACATTCACTTTCTTTTAGCTCTGATTTTGGTCTCCAACTCCTGAGAGAAATATTTATTAACAGCTTATAACTGACCTATAAAGCATCTCTTTATAAAGGGTGCTTTATTACAAAGTTGCACCCATTAATTCAATAATCTCAGTTAGACATCTTATTCATTAGAGCGGAAAGAGGTTTGGTATTTCACCTTTTTCCATTTCCAAATCCAATTTTGTAACTTTTAAGGATGCTGAACGTGTATATGTTTACCACCAGAACGAGCCCTGCTGGGTAGTTTGTTCTATAATTTATGAAGTCAACAAAGACTCTCAGTGTCGGAGGAAAATTATGCTTCCCATTTCAGATAAATTATGTTTACTGCTAAAATGCACCCGGCACACTCTGGGTAACCCCTTAGGCTGCTGCTTCACTATTCACCCTCATATCCAAAAACAGATGCAAAGACAAACAGCACACTAACACAAACAGCTTGCAAACACTCACGCTGCATTGCTGTGTAGCTACAGGCTTGACCTGCATAAAACTGGATCTCATCTCCAAAAAGGAAGAAAAGTAAGATGGCCTCAGGTAAACACAAGCAAGAGTAAAATCCAGCAAAAGGTAGAGAAGTTGAAGCTTCTTTCTCCACAAACAGGATAGCCACTGAACAAGGCTCGAGTCCAATTAAAGATGTGTGCTCTCAATGGAAAAACCTGTCAAAAACTGTATCTTTTGAAGAGTTTAAATCTCTGATAGGCACCGCAGACAAAAAACAAACTTCTTCCTCAGCTGAATTTGCCGACTGAGTGAGCAGCCTTCTTGGAGGAGTCCTGGGTCTTGTTAGAGAGACGTTCAATGTGGCTGAGTTAAGGTGGTGAGCCGCTGTTCGTGACTTGCAGAGAGAGTCTCTCTCCTCTCTGCCCACCACCCACTCTGAAAAAAATACGGGAGGAGGAGGGGAAAGGCACGCTCAGGGAAAGTCCCAGTGACGTTTCCCTCTGCATCCTCCCATAATATCCTCTGGCGTGTTCCCCTACATCTCTTTCCATTTTTACATCCTCCTCCCTTTCCTCATCACTTGTTCCTCCGCTCTCCTCCCTCCTGCCTTCCTCCGACATGGCTTCCCTCTGCCTTTATCCCTCCACCTTTCCTTCTTGCATCTAGTACATCTAATAGGGGTGTGTGTGTGTGTGTGTGTGTGTGTGTGTGTGTGTGTGTGTGTGTGTGTGTGTGTATCAGCTTGTTTAATAACCACTACTCTGGCAGCTCTGCAAACCTACAGGAGTCACCTCTTTCTCAGGAATTCATGGGCGATTCTCCAACACACTTTATCTCATGTTTGTGAAGTTCTTCTCTCGTCTATCTCACACTCTCCTTCCTGTTTCTATCTCTCTCTGTAACTGTCGTCTTCTCTAAATCCGTTCCAGCCTGACAGTCTTTCTTTTAATTGACTTCAATCTCATGTTTGATTCATTCTTCCTCTCTCTTCCTCCGCCCTCGCGCTGTCATCCCTGTCATTGTTTCTTCCATTCACCCTCCCCTTCGCTCGTCCCTTCATTCATGCCATCCGCTTATTCTGTTTCATCACCATCTTTCTCCTTTACTGTCTCCTCATTCATTCGCATTGGTTCCCCCCCCTCCTTCCTGTTCTCTTTTTTTTAATTCTCTCACTCTGAATAGTTTCTTTTTCTTTCCTGTCTACCTCTCTCTGTGTCTGTCTCTCTCTCTCACAAGTCATCAGGGGAGAGTGTGGGCGTCTACAGAAGGCTTAGATAGGGCATGCCTGCTAGTGCTCCCACTTCAAAAGACTCCTTTTCCTTCTCGGTTTGAACGGGCTAAACTTCGAGGGCTTGTCCTCCTTCACCATCCGTCCTCTTCATCCCCTATCATCATCACTTCCACCTTCATTTTCTTTTCCTTTTTTTTGTCAAAACTCCACCTGAGAACTGGGGGATGGTGTACTGTAGGAGTATGAGACTCAACTCCTGAACCTTCTGCTATGAAATCGTTTCCCAACAGTAGTGTCCTCTTTCTAGCTCTACCTTTGAAGTGTGTGTGTTAGAGTCAAGTGGATTTTTCCTCCTTTGACTCGACACAGCCAATAGAGAAAAAAAAATAAAATGATAACCTGCACTATTAGTCATCACCAGCACAGGGAGGACAGCAAATTAAATGTTGTCTCCAACCTGCTCAAACTAGATTTTAATTAGTCAGATGTATTTCCTGCTGTGTTTCCATCTGCTTAGATGCTAAACTTGACCATGAACCTGAAGTCTCAAGGGGCCAGTATACTTTTTGTCAGATGGTCGAATTGCTCCAGAACCAAAACAGTAAGAGTTAAATCCTGAGATATTTAGCTCTCTCTTTGTGAAGTTTAACTGGCATTGTCAAACAGCAAGTCGCTGTTTGATTGACATCCGACATTGCACGAAATGTATCATGTCATATAGTATGTTGATTTTTTTTTTATACCAAGAGCTAAAGAAGTACACCATGATAACTAATATGTAGTATATTGTATATAATTAGCATGTAGTATGGACTTGGGACATGTTGTAGGAAGTTAAAGTCTCTTTGCGCATTCCTGTCTGCGTTTCTGAGGCAGCAACACAACAAGAAATGACCCTCCCTCGTCCTACCTACATACCAGTGCCACCCAGTACTGCTTAAGGGGCCAGTGGGGCTTTGTCTGACAAATTCAGTAACTTCCCGAAGCCAATGATCCGACATTCAAATGTTCAAAATGACTTAAAGACACCTCCTGTCCAGACACTGTCTGTTATACTTATCCTTTATTTGAATAAGAATCACTGACTGGAGGAGTGAGATAATTTTAATAAATTGATGCTTTCACAACTTAAGTAACTAATGTGTATTTTTGTGCTGCACTTCCTCTGTTAAATGTCAGCTACATTTTAAATGTCAACTTCCAGGGAGATACTGAAAAGCTTCTAAAGGGTTTCCAGTTTGGGTCCCATTTGACATATATCTCAAAGCTACAGGTTATTTCTACCTTGCATCTGTCATTTTATATAAAGCATATAAAGTAAGTGTTTATACTATTTACTAATAACAGGCTTGCAAACTCTAGTGGGATGAAAAAGATGAGAAATAGAAAGCTCTTTGGAGGGTGCCATATCTTTCATTCAAAACTGTGAATTTCGCTGAAAGGCAACAAGTTTGCAGCTATGTAATAAGACCTGTAGTAATTTTACGTTGATTAGCAGCTTTAAATGCATTTAAATGGTGACAGCTGACTGGACCGACTGCACTGCATTTACTGCTTAGTCTGCAAATGATTACCAGCAGGTTTTAAAGCTATTTTAGCATTTTGGGCTACGGCCGGAGCTAAATCAGCCCCACATTTTCTGCCTGTACTGTACAAAAACACAAATAAAACTCAGAGTTACAGTAACATGTTAGTGAAGCAGAATGCACCGTCTACCAGACTGAAGCAAAAGCAAAAAAATGAAGGAATTAAAGCCATGAAAGGTGACAGAAGGAGTTAAGTGTCTTATCTCAGGTACCAAAAAAAGGAGAGACACTTGAATGGATATGAACAAGAAAGTGAATCAAGTAAATCAGGTCTGATTCTGGCACAGAAATCCCAAATCCCACTCCTTCAAAAAAAAAGAGTCAAGTGGGGCTGACATGCTGAGTTTCAGGGCTTCATGTATAAATTATAATGAGCAGTTTCATCAGCACAGCGTCTAATGAGAGGATATAAAATGCAGCTGGAGTAGACACAGTGGTTAGGTACTCACTCGCACACAGACACACACATGCTTACACAAAGATAAAAGAAACTGAACACCATTACACTTGGTGGTGAGTCATCCTGAGTTGAAGGTGGAGCAATTTAACAGTAAAACAACGTTACCACATAGATACATTTTGCGAAACTAAGCACAAAACAATAAGACAGAGCTGTTGTCCATTACAATGGTCTGCAGTCCCTCTGGAGCCTCTGGCTAAAGGCTACATTAGCCGCTACATTAGCTTAATGTCGTGTTCACATCATATCGTTTAAAGCATAATTACGAGCAGCCGAGGGGGAAAAAACGTTCACGACAGCATCTGACTTGTAATTCCTAGCTGGCGATATCGGGAATTTCTGACATCAACGATATCTCCAACTTGATGACAAGAACTACAGACATGTCAACAGGTGCATCAAAATAAAATCCAATATTAACACTAATACAATCGATTCAGCTAATTTTCTAGGAGCTATAGACTGTATCTGGCTTCACTTGGTAACAAACTACTACAAATATGTACCACAACAAAAGTATCTAATTCAGGCTGTTGATCTGGTGTGACTACAAAGTTAGCACTAGCTTGGAATAATGCATAAACATTCAGGGTTTTCTTCCCATTCTGCCGACATTACCTGAATGCAGCACAAAAAACACAGAATCTCCAACTGAACTGTTGGCGGATGTGTTGCATCGTGGGTAATGTAGGCAGCAGGTTTTGACTAGGATGAAGGATTGAATATAAAAAGACATTGTGTCTGGTTCAGCTGCACTGACTTTGACCTTTTGTTTACTGTCCATCCTGAGGTCCAACAATGTTGTAGAAGCGTAATGCTGAATCTGTGGACGACTCTTATTAATGCTAATTTAATCAGCTTCTTAAACTGATAGTAAACCCTAAACAAGCCATCAGCACAATACATCTATTCTCATGTACTGTAGTTTTGTAAAGTAATGCCAACTCACAATGATATAATATGTAGTATACACATACATACATTTACATTTTGGCCCTCCAGTTTTTAAACTGAGGGTATTGGAAATCTCTGCAGAACAGTTTTTCTCTAACATGAACTCTAAAGAAAATCAAAAACTGAGAATTCAACATCAGATGTCTTTGTCTAGGATATTTGAGAAAGAAAAAAAGTTGCTATGAAGCTACTCAGCCTCACTTCTCACCAACTGTACAAAATTACAGGACATCAGATAATCAAACAGATCTTTCATGCAGAATTCACAGTGAAATAACACCTTGTTCAGAGTGTTTATCATTAACAGAGATTGTTAATGTTAATCCAGCAGGTTTACCATTAACAGTCTCAGTGTCATTGCTTTGGTTTATTGGTACAGATCAATGCAGGACTCAAGAACGCTCCATTGAGCTGCTCTGAAGATACAAACTACAGCTGAAATGATTCTGCAACTATTCTGATCGCTCTTCAAATGAGTGAATGTTTGCTGGTTTTCTTCTATGATAGTAAATTTAATAACTTTGGAACATGTGATGGGCTTTTTCCACTATTTCCTATTATCAAACATTACAAAATGTCTTGTTTGTGCACACAGACAGAGAAGAAATAAAGTATGTTTTTGTGGTGTTTTAAGCCGTAAACAGTTTTGATTTTGTGATGTCTCTAATAGAAGTGCAGTAAGAGACAAAGGAGAGCGTCCTAAACTAAATCTGGAGTTCAATAAAGAGAGTGGATTACAGAGCAGAGAGTGAGTCATGGGTTGATATTTTCCACGCTGAGTTAAGAGCTGAGAACACACGGCTCTTTATTAGATGTTTCCACTCCGGGACTGACGGGACCTTTATGCCTGTTAATAAGACTTTTTAAAACTGAGGCATCAACACTTAAACACGTTTTATTACTTTGGCTGACTTAGAAGCAAAACAAACCTCATTAATTTAGTTCAAATAAGTTCATTACTCCATTCCAGGTTGAACGTTGACCTACACATACAAAGATTATTAGACACTGATGTCATTATTACTGTTAAAGTATTACAATTAACCTTGTGTTCACATATAAATCTCCTTCTAGCAGTGCAACAGACTAAAATACTGAATCATACAGAAGAAGAGCTGCACATCAGAGGAGTCTGCTGCCCTCTGCTGGAATAAAGAGGAAACAATAACTCCGAGATGGAAAGAGGGAAAGAGTTTTTAACTCAAAATGCAGGACAGGATGGAGGATTTCCACCTTTTATACCGTTTTTTAGAGAAGAAAAAAGAAAAATAAACTATCCAGTCACAAAAAAACTGAGTAAAAAAAATCTAATAAAATCAGGCACTCAGGAAGGAAGATTTCCTCCTTTCTCTGTTAACACAGAACTGACTGAAGGTGTGTCATTAACCTTCTGTTCTCCAGAAGTATATCCGTAGTAATACAGTGGACAAGTCTAATATGTGGGAAGGGAGTGCGCTGTTGCTGTTGCCAATGCATTAACCCACCTGATTTCTGCAAGCACTAGCACTTTTTCCCTCCCCTTTCTCACAGTCACGCACCGGCCCCGTGCTGCATACTAGGGCTGAATATCAAAACGCCACTGTGGTGCTAAATAATTCAAATAGCAAACCTTTATTATTCTGGAGTAATGTATTTTCTTCCTTGCGCTCAAGACTACTCAAGAGATTACGGGGGAAACTGGCAAACGACCAATATTAGAAATTGAAGATTAGATCAGGAACTGACCTTGAGAAGTACTGGAACTGAAAATTTTGTCCATCATTTAAGGTGGATAACAAATACTGAAATTGGAGCTTTTCATTTCATTAAAACCATTAATAATGCATGTGCTTCCTCTTGTTTGTACTGTTGGCTGTACTAAGAATAAATATCAAATATCTCCTGATTCAGTGACCTAAAGCATTTCTCTCTGTATTGTGTTTCCCTACCACAAGATGGCAAAATAACCATCTCACCAGATCCACCTTTACCGTGCCACACAATACACAACAGATAAATTATCATCCCAAGAACACTCCCGATCTCTGTCCTTCATTGCCTAAACATCACCTTTAGTGTGAAGAGGTTTCAGACAATCAACTCAAGAAAAATGTCTTCCTCCTCATCTCCTTTACGCCAAGACAAAACCTTCAATCACTCTGACCGGACAGGGAGTAATCAGATGGATGATGGTGCTGAATCTCATTAAAAGATGAATAAACGTCAGTGTCAAGCCGGACTAATGCGCCATGGCAATCTGCACTACATCTCCTCCGTCTCTCTCTGCCCTTCTTCTTCAAACGCCGGCCAGTGCATCTTTGAAGGCGGTAATGAAATCTGGTTCAAGCTGCAGGGCAGAGCCGAGAAACAGGCAGGAGGAAAGTGCAAGATATTACAGAGCAGTGACAGGGTGTGGTAAAAAAAAAAAAAAAAGTCTAAATTTAAATATGATGTTGCAAAATGACATGTCTGTTTTTAACACCTACACAGATTGTCTGTTCTGTGGTGACAGCTGATGACATGGCACTGTGTGTTTTGGAAAGAAGACTACAATTTCGGCTTTGTGCATTCAGTCAAAACTATTAACAGACCGCTGACGTTGTTTACACAGTAATTGACTGGCTTGACAATTTTTTGAGAGGTAATGTCTAATTTGCTGTCTACGCTTGACAAGCTAGAATGTAATTTATTTTCACTTATGAGGTGTTAAGAAAGTTTCCAAAATGATTTTACTTAAAAAAATAAGACCTTTTGCATTCCTTCACACCAAACCTATGTAATATACGACATTTCTAATTAAAAATTTACTGACAATATAGCTACACATTAAAGGACAGTGGGACTTTTCCCCTTTTCTTTAGATTAATATTCAAAGAGGAACTGTAGAGTGGACACTAGTCAAAACATCACTACCTAGAGAAGCCTATGGTTGATTTTGATTTATTTTTACGTCTAGATTAAATTGTAATAAGAGAGTAAAGTATAGGTGATGAAGAGTCTTATTTATGGTGGAGTTAAACCTGTAAATCCAATATTCACACTCCTTTTAGCTCTGTTTGGGTCTCCACCAATGCTTGTGGGAAATATGTAGTTGCTAAATGCTCCACCGTGTTCACCAGCTAAACGCTAACTTTTTCTGCAGTTTGAAGGTGGGCAGTTAGTCTATTGTGATAAGAAATGAGGTTGATGAGAGCAGTGAGAAGGAACCAAAGCAGTAAAACTGTGTTTCGTAAAACCAAAACAATAAGCTGAAAGACGATAAAACGCTATGCAAAAAGTCGGTCCCCCTCCATTTCCTGCATGTCCCTTATTGGTCTCTGCAGAAATATGATCACATCATGTATGTCATATTCATAGTTCTCTCAATATCTGTACTTTATTTTATAACAGGCATTACTCATTAGCGGGGCACAGTATCCTTATAGCTCACTTTAGTGGGCAGAAACGCACTGACAGCAGCAGGAATGTCAGTGCAGATGGTTGGCTGAGGCCCCCTGAATCATAACTGCCATAATACTGTCTGAAATGTCTTTAAGGTGCCAAATCACCATTATGAGCTGCCCTCCTTTTCTCTACTCTTAATTGTGCACCATGAAGTATGTTGAACAGCTTGACAATTAGCTGTAAATGGGTTGACACTGCAACGCTGTAATACCCATTTTACACTCATATGTCAATAGAAAATGATCATTACCATGACAGATTACATCTCTGTGCCTCTAGATTAGGCTGCTGGCAGCACAGCTAAATCCCTTGTGGTGGCTAGGCAGGGTGCCGACTCACTGCTCACATCAAGGATAAAATGTCCCTCCCTGCCTCCTGTACTTTGTTTTGTGGTTGCATTTAAACAGGTGTCAGCCCATTAATAAGATCTGACACGGGCCTTTAACAGGCTGTTCCCTCAATGTTTAACAACTGAGACTTATGACAAGGAACGACACAAGTTTAACAAAAGCCATGGCAAAATGGCTGTTACGAGCGGGCGTGGCAGTAAGTGCTGCCGAGATGACACTTGTTAAATTAATCTTCTTGTTACTCAAAGCGGAGGATCCCATTAGTCTGCTAGATTTGAATAATGTGATGTGGACTACGGATCAATGATCAGTGACTCACATGACAGGGGTGTTACAGAAAAGTGACCTACGTTAATGTCTGATATGTTTTAGTGGCACTATCATCAAATGAACAACCTGTTGTTACTGTTCTGACACCGGCAGTTGGTTTTTAGGCGAACATTCTGTTGCTATAGCAACCCCTGCTGGCAACGTTCCATGACAGTTTAACTGACATTGTTACATCCACCATTTTGTCAGATCTGTGACCAAGATAGAACAAAAACCATCAGTCGATTAATCACAGTCCGTCGACAGAAACTATTTTGATAATCAATTAATCATTTTGGGGGGGGTTTGGACTGTAGGTTCAATAAAAAAAAGTGATTTGAAGATGTCACCTTGGGCTCTGGAAAACTGAAGTTAAAAAATGAATTTACTTTTTTAACTGAGTGTTTTACCATTTTTAATTTCACTCTTGTGTACAAAATAACAATCAACTACTGAAAAAAAAATCATCTTTTTATCTCTGGGTAAAATATTTCAAAATCCACCCACGTATGCTAAACATGATCATCAATTACATTTTTTTTGGGAACCACCTTTCTCTCAACCTGCCTTGCATAATTGCAAAACATTTGATTCCCTACATTTGCCGTTTTTACAGTGCATTGTGGTCTACATGGAGGATAAAAATGTCAGGAGAGACATTGGCATCTCCCTCTACAGGGTTTATACCAAAATGACTGACTTAGAGCCAAAAGGGTGAGCCTAGAAACACGATTTTGCTGTGACAGTAAAACCTAACATTGAATGCTGATGTTTGACATAGCTGAATAATCCATTGTAGCTTTTGCTACTAATTATTTGACATAAACTCAAATCATGTTTCCAAGGTATCCATGGGAACAAGGAAACTACACCACCAAATATCAAAAAGCAAAATGCAAGACACGGAAAGATAAGCTGGTTTTTAACAAATCATGTCTTTTATGATAATAATAAAACTATAATTTATGTAGCAGTTTACAAAGTGCATCACAGGGATTAAAAGAAACACAAATTCTTTCCTTTAGGGTGGATATTGTCCTTTGAAGTTATTAATTAGCATTTTAACTGAATTAAGACATCTGCTTTCCATTTTGCCTCGCCCTCTTAGCTTCACACTTCCACTCGCCTCGCTTTCTCTCCCCAGACTGACGCACATTTGCGTCAGTGTCACCTGGCCTCCATTTCAGTGATACAGGGTGGTCCAGACAGTCAGACAGCCCCTCTCTGCAGCAGGCAGGAATTCATGAAGCTCTCTCCTGGGATCTGCTCAGTTCCAGCTCTATACTGTGTGACCCACTTATTTGACAGCAGCTCTGTTAAAACTTTCAGTGACCAGTACTTCCCTTGCTGGGCAACAAGGGCAAACATGAGAGAATGAAAAGACAGATATTGCCTCAACGTCATCACTAGCACAGAAGTCCACTGGCATCCAGAGGAAATGGTATGAAAAATCAGAATGAAATAATTCACTCCTAATTCTTGCTGTCTTGCAAGTAGCTCTTCGCTTTTAATTCACTTCACTACAGCAAGAAAATCAACTCAGAGCTTTGGAAAGATAAGATAATCCATTACAGTAAATATCTAGTCAGTTGAATTGTTTAAATATCTGTTTTTATGAAATGGTGAAGCATTTTAAAGCAAACTCTGTTTTGGAAATGTCTTGTGTCTTCAAGGGCTTTTGGAAAGTCTGACATCAAATACTTGATCAGCAACATATTAATACAAGAAAGATGAAGATGACCAATGTACTGTCTATGTTTGCTTATTGTTTGATCTCTAGGTTGAATTTTCTGAAAACAAAGCTCATAATTTTAAAGCTTTTTGGCAGCTGAGTCTCAAAATCTCATCTTAGGCAATTTCCTTGAGCATACAAATAAAGATACAGTCCATGCCTGCAATCGTTGCTGTCTACTAAAAACCATGTAAAGAAAAACAGGCCTGTTTTCAACATGACAACAAATTTCTCAGTTAATCCAATGTGTTTTTAAATTGTTTAAGAGAATTGTATCCACCAATAAAAGAAACACTCAAACCATAAGGGTTTCATAAGAAAGAAAATCAATCTAAAAATGTACTTTGAATATTTTTGGTTTGGGTTTCCAGTAGGTATGTTAACAAGGCTAACTCTCTCAGTATGATTAAATGCTCTCAGGGCGTCCTGGAAGTCTAATAATTAAGACGCATACCATGTAAATGCAATGTCTCCAGTTAGATTACAGACGTGACCTTTGCTGCAAGTCATACCCGTCTCTCTCTCCCCATGTTTCCTGTGTGTAACTACACTCTAACAGACCAAGACAACAGAGGAAGGTAGAAGCGCAAGACTGAAGTGATATTTGACAATATGATTTAATGTTTCTTACCTCAGCACCATGGGACAGACTCCTTTTCCTGAGGGCCGGGGAGGGCTCGGCTGATCGTAGAGGAGTCAGACCTCCGTTCTTCAACAGCTCCCCTGAGGGCGACTTTGGTACAGTCCACACAGGAACACCATCTGAAAAAGGAGAAGGCAGTGTCAGAGTCGGCTTTTAGTGAACAACAGTGAGGAGATTCTTGGGATTTACTGCTATATGATTTGTGTGTATTAATGCTTGATTTTGGGTTAGATGAAATTGATCAGAAGAATCAGGGACTATTTCTGACATTCAATATTAAGGTTCTTGTATAAGGTTTTGAACTGAAGGTGTGTGATTGACAGACACTAGACATCAGGAAATTGTGTGAGCACGCTTGTGTGTGTCTGTTTGAATTTAATATTTGTTCACTGCTATATCCTGGCCTGTTGTATTCACTCAGGTCAGATACACAGCAATGATTAGAATGAATATTTATTATGACTCCCGGCCACAAACAATAAAATGTTCTGCAGAAATATTATAAATCTACATCCTGTATAGGCTGTCTCGTATTGTAAATGAGTCTTCAAACTATTTCATGCCAGTTATTGCATACTATATAGGCATTTAAAAATCAATACACAATCTGGAAGTACTCAACCTCTACCATCTTCACCTACAGGGGATCGACTGTCAGAGGTGGTGATTCAACTTGATGGTCTTTTTTGAGGCCATAAGCAAAATCCCTTTAAAAGTATTTCAGTCAGTGTTGTGGGGTTTACATTTGACAAATATTCGTCTTTGCTTGTTCTGTTTTTCTGTCTTTGGAATACACTGTCATGAGACTTTCCCCCCCGGCCACATAACAAAGGTTTGTGACTGATGCACCGACAAGACTAAGATTCTACAGCCACATTATTGAGTCTGTGAGGCTACTTCGGTACAGTTGTGCTTTGAGCTATATACCAACGTCAGCATGCTAACATGCTCACAATGACAATGTTAACATGCTATCTTAAGAAGGTATAATGTTTGGAATGTTCACCATCTTAGAATGCTAACATTTGCTAATTAGCACTACACACAAAGTCCAGCTGTGGCTGATGGGAATGTCATCAGTTTTTAGATATTTGGTCATAAACCAAAGTTTCTGACCTGGTGATGGCGCTGAAGGAAAAGTGGATCATCAAAGTTATTACAATTCATCCCACAGGGAACATGAATGTCTGTAACAAAATTAACAGCAATCCATCCTATAGTTGTTGAGACATTTCACTCAAATCCAGAAAGACCAACCTCATGGTGGCGCTAGAGGAAAAGTCAGCAGATTACCACAGTTATTGGGATTCATCCTCTGGGGACCATGAATGTCTATACCACATTTTGTGCCAGTCTATCCAGTAAATGTTGAGATATTCCACCAGGTAAGTGAAAACTTTAACCTGCTGGTGGAACTAGAGGTAAACTCGGGGGATCACAAAGTCAGTAGGTTTCATCCTCTGGGGACCATTAATGTCATTAATGGCAATCCATCCTATAGTTGCTGAGATATTTCAGTCTGGACAAAAGTGTTGGACCGACCAACCAACTGACGGACCTAAAATTTCATGCAGCTACGCCTCTAAATCAAAAAGTAGCTGCTCAAGTTGAGTTATTCAGTATTACATTGTAACAAAAGGTAAAAAAAAGGGAAAAATGGGCAATAGGCGAATCTTTATTAACTTTCAGTGGAATTGTATTGTGAAGATTGGAACATATTGTATATTGTTTTATAAAATTTAGCTGCCCAAATTAATGTTTCTGAACATTAATTTGATTATTCTACATTTGATTTTGCATACATTTGCCATATTGAGATATGCAAATATAAAGAATAATAATATTGTTATTTTGATTTTAATCATATCACTCAGCATCTAACAATTACTCAAGCTTCCAGCGCCATCCCAGACAGCAGCTCGTCCAGAAGCAGCACACGAAGATTTCCCCCCGGGGATAAAGTATCTATCTATCCATCATCCATCCATTTTAAAGTAGCCTCAGCCTGAATTACAGGTCCATAAATTACAACCTTATGTAATGTAGTAAGGTGAAAAGTCTCATGACTCATGCCAAACAGGAAATCTGCATTACTTATAAGGAACCAATGGTTACAAAACTGACTAAAAGTCTCCTTACTGGATATCTGCATAAAAACACTACACACCACAGCCTCAAAAACAGACATCAAATTCATTCACTGCCTCTCACAACCTTTTACAAACTTATAATTGTGCTTCACCAAATCTGTATTTACTGCAAGGCTATTTCACTGATTGTATGTTGTGTTTCCTGTATGAACAGACTAATTAGAAAACCAAGCTGCAAGTTTCCTCATTTAAAAGCTTCATAAATACATCACAGTAGTAGATCCCATTTCAAAGTACTGTTAATGGAGCGGTACCATAGGCCCTTCTCATCTCCAGTCCCAACACTCAAATTGGGTTAAAAGTCTAATGTACCAAGAGGCCGTTCTTTGATATCCATTAGTGAGAGGCAAGCTGTGCTGACACAGGTCGACATGCTGGTGAGCCTGAGGCGAATCTGGCTCAACAAAATGTGCTGAAATAGCCCTCAGGCCAGGCCTCTGCTTTGGTCAACTGACAGTTTGACTGACAGGAACCTGAAAAGTGTTGGTGAACCTCCTCCTACGATACTGGACTCCTATACATTGGAGAGGTGAACAGGGGTGGCTCTGACTGAAGGTGAGTGAGATGAGTGAGTTTTAAATACAGTGATAATTTAAGTTTTTGAAAAGGTTACTCTCATTTCAAGGTTCAAGGTTCCTGATTGTTAATTTCAAGATAGAGAGATTTATGGAAATAGTTCATGCATTTATGCTGGTAATAATGATTTTTCTGGTGGCTGGTTTACAAACACAATTTATGACAGATCTACTTTGATTTCTCTGAGATGTCACAATCAAGCACCAGAAGTAGAAACACTCAGTGAGCAGGGGGATGTCTGGGCCATTGGATAGAGACATGCAGGTGAATCAAAAGCCTGTCGCAGATCAAACAGTGGAGAGACAAACATTCATGCAGTAGATGTTTCCAATGGCTTAACCTTCCACTTCTGGGCTGTGACATCGATTCAGGTTTTGTGATGCTTTCACATCCAATTCTTACCCTATGCGTTCCTCTTATCCATTATGTTTTCTGCTAAAAGTGTTCTATTTTCCGTTTCTGTCTTTATGCTAAGCTGCAAGGGGACTAGTTTGCAAAGTAAATTTCCTTTATGGATTTTAATTTCCTTAAAGGAAAATGTTCTGCGTGAAAGAGAAAGAGACAGAAGGTTGGGCTTCAAGCTCTTTATGGCAGTGACAAAAGGGAGGGAAGGGGGGGATCCAAAAAGAGCTAGAGCGAGCAGCAAAGATCCTCCATGACATCCGCTGATAATGTGTTGCCTAGTTTGTGACTGGCAGGTTTTTGGTGGGAGTTTACCAAGTTACCAAGTTCTGTCTTTGCGATTACTAGAGGTGACTCAAACAAGCTGCTCTGGTTTTGTAGTAATAGGAGCCTGGAGGGACTAACGTGCCAGCCAATCTCAGTCCAACCTCATGCTCGGCTCTCTCCCGAAGAGTTATCTTGCCCATGCAGTGGCAAAGCTTTCCTGTGTGGGCATAACAAAACCATTCAACCAACCAACCAACCGACCAGCCAGCCACTCCTTTTATCAGCTACATCAAATCTGGATGCTGCCCATGCCGGTGAGCCACACTACCCATCACTCAGTAAAACCGAGGATCCTAACAAAAAACTCCTCACTGAGGTGTGGGGGGTACATGCCGGAAGCGGGGAGCAGCTGGACCCCCACAGGACTCATCAGCCAGGCAGTGGAAGGAAAGAGGTTTGTACTTGCGGCCCGGTGGTCCCACTCCACACCACCCCCTGTCTGATGAACAGGTACAGGGCAGGGTGACTGTTGGCGCAAAGAGAAGACCAATAACCTGTAAGGACCGGTAGATTGGCTGGGATCCGGCATCCACCCAAAACCAGACCCCAAAATGATCTTCCCAAAGTCATAGATGGAGGTGGACCACAATTTCTTGGTTTAAATACTCCACCAAAAACATGCACCTGTAAGGATTAAATGATGGCAGCTGTCATCAGTTTGGATTCACAGCAGTTACAATGGATTCCAATAGAGACCAAGAAGTCACGGCACAAACACACGCGTCAAAACCATCCGCCCCTTTTCCGCCGCTTATCCGGGGTTTGGATGTGGTGGCAGCCAGTTATGCAAGGTAGCCCACACATCCTTCTCCCTAGCCTTGTCCCGTAGCTCTTCCTATGGGATCCAAAGGTGTTCCCAATCTAGATGGGATATGTCATCCCTTCAGCATCTCCTGGGTTTGCCACAGGTTCTCCTCCCAGTTGAACGTGCCTGGAGTACCTCCACAGAGAGCTGCTACAACATGGCGAGTTCATGTCTAGCTTACAGCTAACATCTGTACAGTTGGTACATTGGCTTTTTGGGGTGAATCAACACGGACTGCAAGAAAGGTTCAGCAGTCAAATTCGCCTTGCTTTCTATCTCAACAGACCTTTAGGTTGAGCCCAGCCACCTTGCGAAGGAAACTAATTTCTGCTGCTTGTGTCTGTGATTTAATTCTTTCAGTCATCACCCTTATGGAACAGCATAAAAAACATCAGAAGAATCTTCCCAAACAACTCCTTCAGCATAATCCACTTCTTCAGTGTACTTCAAACAATCCTAGTTTTTCCTATAAACACCTAAAAACACTAGTTCTGACAGAGCTTTGGAACTATGAGGAGTCAATAGTGTGACACAGAAGTGGCACATTTAGTGCTCTATTAGCCATTTAGTACCATTAAGAGCAAGTCCATTTTGAAAATCTACATTTCCATTACAGATCCAGAATAGCTACTTAATGGACCTTGAGGTGAAAGTGTTTTGTTAACAGCAGATAAGTGGATTATGCTGCAGGTGTTTTATATTTCTGTGGGCAAAATGCCACATGTTTTGCCTTAACTTATGGGTGGCCATTGGGATCCATTGTAACTGCTATGAATCCAAACTAACTACATCTGCCATCTTCCAAGCTTCACATTTTCACAGCCACCTTTCAAGCCTACGGGCAGTGAGTGTTTGGTACTCAATAGATTTTCAGTGGAGTATTACTTTAAAATCACCTCTACTCCTCTTTCCTGGAGAAATCATGTATGGTGCTGTTGTTCTATAGCAACTTGGAGACTGTAAATAGAATATAAATATTCCTCTGGATTTGAGAAAACAGGATTAGTCCACAACGTTTGATGTATTTCACATGATAACAGAGTCTATACTTGTTGTGTATTTGGGGTCAACCTTCCACCTTTAGGAACTGATCCCAAATCCTAATCCTTGGTGTTATGCCAATAGAACCACCCTCAGGCTGCAAATGGTTTAAATCGAAACAACTTTATTGGATCCATAGTGATCTGGCACAGAGAGGGTTAAACATGGCAGAGGTCTGACATTTTAGGCACCAGCGTGGATTCCTTTGGCAAAGACTTAATCCTTTGAGGAGGTTTCAAAGTGCATAGTATTAGTCATTATATTTAGGTTTAGTCATTCACACATAAACCCTGATTTCTTCTGACATGCATGTTTGGGAGACTGTAAACAAGATTGATAATAAATTCATGTTCATTCACACTTCACATTCAAGCTTGTACTTGGCACTACCATTTTAAGGGACTATTGGCATTGAATGCAACTGACGACATTAAAAAGACACAATAATGAATGGAAAACAACACAGAACAACACTAACAACTACAAACTATGACAAATAAAACATAAATGGAACAAAATAAAACAATTTAACACAAAAATGCAACATTCAACAACATTTACTACAAACATTGAAGTTCGTCAGGCAGGGACAAGAGCCACAGTCCAGCTGGCTCTTGCCGCTTGTGCTGGGCTCTGAAGGAGGGGACTGGAAAGATAAGAAGGATGGGGGAGACGGAGGGGTTGGGGGCTCCAGTAGCAGCACTGGAACGGGGCCCTTGGTGAACTCACCGGAGGGGGCTCCGTGGGCAGAGTGGTTGCGCTCGGAGGCCTGAGACTGAGGTGGTGCCTGGCTGTGGCTCTGGGTCTGTTGGAGGATGTTCAGGCACTCTCCCAGGCAGCTGAGCGTGGCGGCGGACGTGGCTTTGAGCAGCAGCAGGTCCTGGTCCAGACAGGAGAGAGGGCCTTTGGTGGGTAGAGAGTCAATGGACTGGGCCAGGTTCTTCTGTTGGCCCTCTGCTTGAGACATCACCTGGAGGACAACAGTGACGAACAGCATTAAAATACAAAATAAACAGTCACATTACTCAAGTTACCAGTGAGCCATTGATGTAAAGAGATCGATCGGATTTTTTCACATAATATGGTATCAGTTACTTACAGGTGACGTATAATAGCTGAAGAAATGAGTCCTGTAACTGTACCTCTCAGCCAGCCATACCGCACAATATGTTAAACCACAATGCATTAAAAACAATCCATTTGCCTTTAAAGGATAAGGTTTTTTAGATTTTTCTCAATCCCGTGAAAAGACAAGAACCAACAATGATATAGTTTATTCCTCTGTGCCACAGACCTTCATTGTTGTTGAGAAACTATTAAAAACACATCAGTGAGCCACACAGTTGCACTAACTGACATGTTCCTTCATTGCAATAAACATGGGCACTATAGTTTATTTTGAGTCAATCCTGCGTCATAAATAGCAGTGCACCAAATGTGTATTAATCCGCAGCTGAAAATATTCCCCAACAAATGCACAATTTACTCCTCTTTTAGTAAAGTTTAAATCAAAACTACAGTGCCCAGCTGCTTCCAGAAATAATTTTGCCTTTTAATATGATTAAACTATAGATCTGTGGCCTGCTTTTAAATATTTAAGTAGGAACCAATGTGCTTGGGTCATAGTTGATTTTGGTGTTTTCATGGGATTTGTTATCCCTAAATGTCCATTTTCACCGTTGACTCATGAATTGCAGACCTAACTAGTTGTAAGTCTGGTGTTTGTCATTGTCATAAGTCATCAAATCCTGGTAAAGAGCTGGTTATTGATCATTAAGGACATCTAAATCTACATGTACATTTCTATTAATAAAATGGCATACAATGTCTTTGAATGCTAGCAAATCATTTTTTTGGTGATATTGGTCATATGACTAAGAGAAGTTAGAGGTTGTATGGATAGATATCCTTCATTACAAGCAAGAATATGTTGATTCACGCAGGATAGAAACAAATGTGAATGTGGCACTATCTTCCACCATCTCATACATCTATACTGTTTTACTTGTGCGTAGGAAGTGATAAAACTTTAGCATTAATTCTAGTGGTGTCACCTCAGTCTTAACAACTGATGCACACAACCGTCTGCTCCAAGACGGCAGTGCCAAAAAAGTAACTGCTAAAACTCTTCAAACAAGAAAAAGTTCTCCCCTATGCTCCTACAGACACACAGAACATTTCTTACTGAGAATTATTTCTGTATGACTCACCTATCAGACTCTAAATGTATCACAAAAAGAAGAAGACAAAGTCAGTTCTCGCTAGCGGGTAATAAGCTTCTCTCGGGGCTAATGAATCTGGGTTGTTTATCAGCCTGGAAATGTTGTATTCATTAATATTGTATGGCTTCACACACACTCGTCCTCCGCACGCACTTCAATAGCACATCTGTCTCTCTGCATCACTACACAGAGCTATTTTGGAGTCACTGAGAGCTGTTGCGGTGGGGTTATATGTACCACACATTCATGTAAAGGATTTTTTTTATAAAGCACGGAGCTTGCCCAATTATTCAACAATTTACTCGGGTCGGATGTTGAATTCCTCTTGCAGATGGAGCTAAAATTTTTGTCTCCAATGCTTGTTATAAATAGATTCGTGGTGTTCAGCATGCTGATACCATATCACTTTCACAGTGCCCTTGAGATAATCAGGACTTGCTGTTTCATTTTTCAGGCATTTTTTACAGCTAAAACCCTCAAGGCAGATGTTCATGTGTCCCATTCATGATGGACATACTTTTACTGCACTTATTAAGGTCATAAAGGGCTGGATACAATCATTTACTGCCTTTCTACATTACATTTTGCCAAATGCTTCATTACATCAAGATGTCATGGTTAACAATTCTCCTGCCGAAGTGATTAAATCTGACCAATCTGTTGCAGAATGAGCTCATACATGCTTGAGAATATATCAATTTCTGGAAGATTCAGGATTTTGGCTCGTGTGAAGTGAGTGAGCAAGAAGTGCTTTTTAATGATTTCCATTTACTGGAGCTATTTTTGGTGAAAATATGAATTTAAAACACTATTAATATGGATGGATAGTAGAGAAGTGGATTATGTGGGAGAAGTTTCTACAGATGTTTTGATACCTTTTCTGTCTTGAAAGCTGGTCATAAATAAAATTCATAGCACAGCCAAACCAATACTGGATGTTTGAGACAAATAAGGACATTTGAGAGTTTTAAAAAATCTGTAAACGAGTCAATGTTCTCTGGTGTAATGGCATCACTCTTTCTAAACTACCTGAGCATAGCTTTGACATTTCTGTACTGCAGTTTCTTGTTACTTATCAGCCAACATATAACACAAATAATCTGGCTGAGATAAGAGGCCAGCTGAACCGAGCCGGTCCGTGTTACAGGTCCTTTTCATACAGATTTTATCAGTCTGACACTAATTTGTAGTACTGTATCTGCTTTGAATCCAAGCCGACCACAGGTTCAGTGTTTTTGTGAAGAGGCAAACTATAGTACTTTCTACAACCACCTGTTAAATCCACTAATGTACTAAATAGATAGATTTTGGGTGGGGCATTGCTTTTTAAGTACATATAGTCACATATTAACATTGAAGTCATGGGATAATTGTAACAAAGCTGCAAAACTGTCAATATCTCTCAGTTACATGTACAGTACATATAATGCAACATGAAAATGTAGGCTGAAAAGCAGAGATTTAGAAGAAGTATAACTGCATCTGTGCTGCACAAGTAATACCAGAAATCTGTGCTGCCTCAGGGTCTATACTCACTAAAGGGGCCTTTAGCGGGTGGCAATGCAAGTTGGTAAGCAAATGTGTTGCTATGCAACCATAAGTAACACAAAAAATTTCGATGCTCAGTAAAATACAGCTGCAAAACATGACATTTTTACATACAAACATAGAAAAACACCTGAAGTGCAGCGATTATTATGCTTGTGCCAAGAGAGACACAAATATAAGATGAAGAAAAACAAGAAATAAATGACAAAAAAAACCAGCAACATGAGGTCAGGAAGAGTGAAAGACGACTATAAAATGAGGTATCATCTCTGAGGTATCATCTCTCAGAATACCTGACTGAAGGACAAACACACATAAAGACATACATACATACATACATACACACACAGGCTTTTTAAAGGTAAAACTGTCAGCATGTGAACATCATAAATACAACCTGACCTCATGTGGTCACCAAAAAAGCACCAGAGCCACTTTCAAGTAGCATTCAAATAGACACAATACTTTGACACAGAAAAACTAAATAAATGTGAGTTTATTTAAATAATGTGGCTCTCAGTATTTGGTTTATAAGCAGGTTACACTGTGAGACATGAACCTAAAAGGAGCATACAATTGCAGCAGACCTCTGCTACAAAGCTAAGTCAGTGGGTTTACAGTAATAGCAGCTCCCCCTACCACACACACACACACACACACACACACACACACACAGAGCTCTTTGGAGTCAACAGGACCAGTGATGCTTCCAGAAATAGCCTAACCCCAGTGATCCAGCTCTGCTGCAGCAGTGTAAGTGCCCAGTGGTGCTGCTGCACTGAGAGTCGAGGCGTTTGATGAGTTCACATCAGCCGTGACAAGCTGGCTGAGGAGAGATGGTAATGTGGTCTGACTCCCACCGTCACACATTCAGAGGAAAGACACATGCATGCATGGATGGACAGATGGATGGGAGGTGACAGCATGACAATGGCCTGAACATTCAGACCAAGACCTCACAAATATATTGGTACTTCATTGCTATCTTTCAGGGATATCAGAGTAAGATGTGTAAAAATGTTATGTGAAATTTATTCGGATAATATTTGAAAGACATATTGTTATGCTAGTCATCTAAATATATGAAAAATGTTTGTGTATTTTGTGTTACAGATATCTTTCATTTAGATTTCACACTGTGCATAATATATGACAGTTGTATGACACGTATTTTACTTTTGACATTCCGTTTCAGAAAATGCCAAAGTAGGATTGCAGGAAAACATCAGAGATATTACAAAATGAAAAATGATATTGGAGAATTGAATTTCCATCAGACAATGAAGAAGGTCTATGACTGACAGCTTGTAAATGTGACACTCTAAAAGTTATTTTGTTGTTGCCCTTACAGCATCTGGCAGGGGTTTTTGATCCAGGTAATCCTATTACACAACAATCAATCATAAAATGGTAAATACTAATACTACTGCTACTAATACTACTGCTACTACTACTACTGCTGCTGCTGCCGCCTGGTGTGAGGATGATTCAGTGAAGGCTGGTGAGACGAGGATCAACAGGGCAGAGCTGAGGAGGCAGATCATGTGGACATTCACTGAGGTGCAAAGACCACTTTCCCTTCATGAGTGTTTGAAAAAGAGCCAAAGTTGTATGCATCTGTAGCTGGGTGGTGGGATGTCTTACAGGAAGTGTTCAGTGTTTATGAATATTATCAGCGATAGTCACCAGAAAATATGCTGTACAACACAACATCCCTGCTGTTTCTACTATAAATCCACTGATAATCAGCACGCGGCAGCTTTCTAGTCTTTACTGCGTACAGTGGTGCATAAATCACAGTGCAAGCACGCTCCTTTACTGTTGATTCCAGCATCCCCCGGCCCTGTGCCAAACCCCATCAGACAAGTTTATGAGCCTGTAATGAATAAAGGAAGGAGAACAGCGAATGACACGAGGAGGGAGGGAAGGCGGTTGGAGGCTGAGAAGGAATAGTGGACGTGAAGAGAAATGAAGAGAGAAACTAAATGATGGCAGATATGAATCAGGTCACAGGAAGCAGCAACCCAATTCTTCTGGACCAAAAGAGTGTGACGCCGAACAGAAAATGAATCACACATCACAGAGGGCCTTGTTTTCTCCATCTGTAGAGAATACACAAGCACCAAAGGAGTGTTTGTTTTGCCTAATGATCACACCATCTGCTCTGTATTTACTCAAGCCGTCCCAGGTTCACTCGAGGAGACAGACTCTGATCCTTAGAGGTGAGAAATCATTCTCCACTCACACTGATCGCTAGCTGCTCTCTTTCTGTCACAGAGTGAATCACTTAGACGAGATATTCTTAGCGAGAAGAAGCTGACACACAGCGTGGCGCATCTGAATGGGGAATTTAACAACTTGAAGCCAGCCAGGTCTTCAATAAGCAAGAAGGCATGAAAGAAAGATCTTTGCATGAAATATTGATGTCATCAGAATGACAAGCAGAGGAAGCAAATGTTGAGGTAAATGCCAAGTTTTTAATACACAGTTTAGCTAATGGTTCTGCAGGCTACTCCCTACTGTTTCAGTTTCAGGAGAGGGGACACGGGCAATACGAGGTGCTCAGATCCTACTGTGAGGTTTCAACTGCATGGCAGGTTATTAGGCAAGCAGTGTTTTTCCTGTGGTGTATTAGAACGCCCTATTTGGCAGACACCATACACAGCCGCTTTGTCCCAGTTTCAAACAGACAGTAAAGTGAGTCGTCTTTGTTATTCTGGAGTGAGGATCAGATAGTTACAGATGAAAGAGTCTTCTTGTCCCTGTAACCTTCAAGTGGGGAGCAAGGTCAAACAATGGACAATGAATGACAACTAAAGAAGAGAATGATATGCATACAGTATGGGTAATTAGTGAAGAAACAATTAGTCAGCAAATGGTCAATTACCCAGGAATAAAATGCCAAACAGTCACTGGTTCCAGCGTTTCAAATGTGAGGATTTTCTGCTTTTGTAACTTGGATGTCTATCAATGTCCTCACTGTTATGACAGTTCCTCACACAAAACAAGCAATTTAACCTTTGACCTCTAGTGGCGCTATAGAGATGTTTATTTATGAGAGGGTCCCTGTTTTGTTTGTGTCATGCATGCGCATGTGGGTGATGGTTTCACACTATTCACTGATCTACAGGTGGCGGAAATGTGCCAAGAAACGCAGCAATGTGCCAACAAAGGCAGGCAAGAAGAAGACGGCTGCAAGCTAGTAAATATAGATGCAAATAATACAGGCTTTAAAATACATATCTGCTTTGCAAATGCTTAATGAAGAAGGAAATGCATTCAACACACATTGTTAGACCTCTTGGATACACAGTGAGCAACACTGAATGTAAACATAATGTGTGTTTGTTCACAAGAAAACTTCACAGGGCACCTTTAATCAAAAAGACAATACATTAATTGATGATGAAAATGTTGGATTCCCTTACACATTGTGTTTAAAAACACAAAATATTGATGATAGCAGCTCTAAATAGAAATATAACTTATAACTTATACATTTTTTTCAACCTGTGGAATCAAATTCCCTTTTCAAACTTTATCCTTTTGGTCTGAATGAGTAACTAAAGGCACTGATATTATGCATAATAAAGGTAATATCATTTATATGCAATTTCCACCTAAACAGCTCAAGGACAAGGACAAAAACAAGTCAGAAAGTATTTTGTGAGGATCAGACAACATTTTCCATGACATAACCTCTCCCCTGTCAGCTTCTATTTTTCTCCTCTGTACCAACACTTTATATGGGCAGAAGTGTATTACATTTAGAAAGCCTCTTGTCTCTCCTTGTCCATGTTTCTTCCTTCTTCCAAACTGCTAAGTCATCTCATCTCCATAATTCAGCAGCCAGGTGCACAGCTGTCTGGCAACGATTCGAACAGCACATTTCATCTCTAAACAAAAAGGTGAAAGAAAAAATGCTACAGCTAATTGCTCTGTAGTTTGCCAGCCAGGCATACAATAAACGTCTTCATCATATCTTTATCATTTTCGCTTTGCAAAACCCAACTTCAGGCCTAATCTCTTGCAATTAATCACTTTAAACCAACGGCAGACAGGCTATTAAGAAGAGACAGGGGGGGAAAAAACGATCTCTTGAAAGATAAGCAGAGAAGTGAATGACTGTGCTGAGTGTATGGAGATGTAGCAGATGAGAACGAAGTGGTAACCAGAAGTGACAGGTCTGGTGACTGAGGCGGAGAGAATTAATGAGGATTTGAACTTCAAACCAAATCAAAAATTGATTGGAAATTTCAAGTGGAGGGATTTGTAATTAACTCAGGATGTTTGCAGGTCTGCAAACTCTTATGGAAACAGTCGTGAAAAGTATTAAAATGTACACATTCAGGGATTAGCAGCACAACACGGTCACAAATATGAAATGTTCCATATGGACGAGCTCACTGTCACTTTCCCCTGTTCATCACTTCACTATTTATCTTCTTTGAACACACACTGACAGTTTTACATCCCATATGTTGATTACTGCACACACTCATCACACAGAGCCTGATTCCAACTCCAGCAGCTCTTCCCTCTGTCACCCACCATGTTAATCAGTATTGATATATACCATAAAAATGCTAACAAAGCTGAACTTACAGTAAAGACTGAGCGCACTGCAGTCAGTGTCGAGCCTGCCAGGAAGCCAGAAATATCTGCTGAATTCACTGCACCAGTGTCCCACCTGAGACCAGCGTAGAGGCTCTGAAGACAAAGGCCACGGAAAACACAGTGCAGCTTTTGGAGTTTGGTCCAAATGATCAGAAAGGACAACGTTTTCTTAATCAATAAGGTTAAAGTCTTTTCTGTTTAAACGCAAGACTGGAGGGATGCTTTTTTTGCAGATAAATCTTTCGGTCCTACTTTGTACATCATTCCTTTTGGTAATAACAACACCAATTGATGGCTAAGATCTGGAAACACAGCAACATCCAGCAGGCTGGGACTGTACGATTATACAGGTTTTAAACAAACCCCCAGGTTAGCCAAACTTGGGAGACTCAAGGGACCACTACGACCGGCAAAGCAAAGCGCACATGATGACAGACAAAGACAGCTGACAGTAAGCCAGTTTTTGGTAGCGTTGCTAGCTTGTCTACTTGTAGTGTAAGAAGTTATTCAGAGAATAAGAAGCGCATGAAATAACTGTCCATGAAAAATTACTCAACCATCAGCTTCTTATTCAGCCTGGTCCGTATTTGTATTCTTTCACCTTATTTAGTTTTGACAAATAAATCATTGCAAAAATGTTCAAATGCAAAACAAAATGAGAGAAACAAACTAAAGATATATAGCAATGAAGCCAACATGAATGCTGTTGTAGTACAAAGACAAACTTTGTCATTGTAACAAAAGAAAATGCATGACACAACATCATTGCACCCACAGCCAGCGTGTGCTACATTATATAAAATTGTAGCTTACACAGCAGGCAGTGAACATGCTAGCTAGTCTTAGCTCGCTAGTGGTAAGCTAACTTCCCTCATTGTTCTCGTGACCCCTGCCTAACTTGCCTTAGTTGTGTGCAGTTTCTGTACAATTATGGATTTTAGCAACATTTCAGGTGTCTTAGATAATCTGGCTAAACTGTTAGCTTGTTTACAACCCGTCTGATCAACTGACGGTGCATGTTTTAGCCAAGTTGGACTTGTAGAAACGTCACCGTGTTCCCAGATCTCAGCAATAAAACAGATTTATACTTTCATATTGTCTTGGCAAATCACAACTTGCTTACTCCCTTCCTGTGTGACCTCTTATAAAAGGCAAAAACATAAAAACACGCCCATGTGTCTGCTTTGGATTTCAAGTCTCGAGGCCAAGTGTTAAAATTTAGTTGCCTGTGACACCCACCTCTTTGACCTCCAGCAGCCGTCCTGGGTACTGACTCTTGGCCCGCCGAGCTGCAGCCGGAGATTTGTGGTGGGTGATGGTGACGATGTTGCTGGGTGAGGCCGTGTGGCTCAGGTGCCTCTGAGAACCCGGGGATGAAGATGGGGTTAGGTGGGGGAGGAGGGAGAAGCTACGGGTCCGACCAGAGGATGAGGAGCCCTGGGGGGAGCAGGGGGTGACACAGAAAGGGAAAGAGAGAGAGTTGTGTGGGAATTTAAATGTGAAAGGAGCATGATAATGTAAAGGAAGAGAAACAACGAGAGCATAAGGAATGCCAGGGATCTATTCCACAAATCAGATAACCTTTTACTACAAGAAAGTTCAAGATTAGACAGAAAAAAAGAACCATTTATATTTATGGGGTTCTTTAACTTGCCTGCTAATAGGGAGGAGAACAGCATTGTGCCTATGCAATCTGCGGTAATCTAATTTAAGCCAACAAATTGGTAGTGCTCTTTCTTATTTAGACATCTCTTGCACAACCGTCTCCATTTCTTTAGTGTTAACCAAAATAAACACACATATAGCTCAAATTATGGACCAGTTATTTCATGTTAAAGCTAACAGTAAGCCCTAAAAGTTAAGGCTAACTGTTAATTGCTAACTAATCTTTAACTTCAAGCTCGCTGTAATGTTACAGCAATTCAAATAAACCAAGTTGGGATCACCAAGCAGCATATGAGGATCTCCATGAGTATCCCTTCTGTCAGTCTCAGATTTTTTCTTCCAACATTAATGCTTGCTAATGGCAGCCATAACTGTATGCCAGTAAAGCTGGATGCTATTTGGTTTTTCTCCGTTTTACAAACTTTATATGAGTACCTCACTCAAAAAGTACAATGTACAGCTTGTAGCCTACAAATGTTGTGTAAACAAAGATATCTATCTCAAACATTTCACAGTAACACAATAAGATTACAAACAGGCCGTCTCTTTTCTGTCTTTCTACAGGGGCTCATCAGCCCTACACCACCAATAACTTCCCAAGAAACAGTGAAAAAAGCAGCAAATCCTCACATTGCAGAAGCTGGACAAGTGAATGTTGAGCATCTTTAAATTTAATATTTATGTATTAGCTTTAATTCATTAATTCATTTTAATTTACTTGACTGTATCTGTGTGAGCGAGTTTGCTGTTGTTTACCGATACTCTGTTGCTCTTTTGTGTTTAAAGTGTTTTGGATGAGTCACATTTTTAAAATATATTATCATGATTATTATTATTAAAAGGTTCAATATAGAATCACTTGTTTTAAGAGTGCAGGGAGGGGTAAAGGAAGATATTCTCTGAAATAAAACCACTTGAGTAATCTGTGAAAGTAAATGACCTAAAATAAAACAAATAAAGTCTACAAATTTCCATAGAACCCAATAATTTCTTCCTGACATATGCAACTGAATTCGATGGACTCCACAGCAGCAGGTGATGTTCGACTGAGTTTTATTAAAAAGTTCTCATCCCCGTTTGTTGTTTTGTTTTGTAGTTCTGCACCGAAGCTAAAGTCACATCACATTCTTCATCTTGATGCCTCCTTCGCTTCCCCTTTGTGACTCTTGTCTCTTCAGTTCGCTGACCTCTGTGCTCACACAGGCAGCGATGTCAGAACAGTATCTCTCTCTTCTGTCTTTACTCTCCATTACTGTAGTTTACAGCAGCGCAGCGAGACAAGGCACCAGAGATTTATCTCTCAGAAGAGCACGGAGGTCTGGTCACTGCAGCGGTGAAAATAAAACTGATCAAATAAACAACTTCCACCGCAGAACACTGCTCACTGAGAGGGAAACAACCAGCCTTTGCTCTGCTGCAATCCAGGAAATCAAACCTATGATTAACATGTTGCTGTAACATAACGTCACATACATGATTAGGGAATAATTGCTTGTTTTCCTGCTTCTTTGAGTAGAGGATAAAACAGCAAAAACACCACATTTTGACAAAAAGAACTCAAATTAATGACTGTCAGAGCATTTTCCTTGTGATTAGATGCATCTAAACACTAAATAGAGGGAGTTACAGTACAGCAGGTAGGTTCTTGTGTAATCATTTTAACAGAAAATAATCAGCTTACAGGAGAGAACGCTGTTGTATTGTGCAAGGCTAAGCCACGAGCCGTGAGTAAGCAGAAAAGGAACAGCATTTTTAGGAGTGCAAACAGATAGACACGCTGAGGTTTTGTGCTCCAAAAACTGGCACAGGGCCCCGAGTGTTTCAATAAAGTGGAACGGAAAGAAGATGTCAAACCAAGAAGACTCAAAGGGGAAAAGGAAAGGAGGGGAAGTGATGGAGAGAAGATGCAGGAGCACAGGTGTGAGGAAGATACTAAATTAGGGGTTGTAATGCCTAAATTGGACCTTGTATGAACAAACTAAAGATCTATCAGAAGTAGGATCAACACACATCACATAGGGCAGTGGTTCCCAATAGTTTTGGCTTGTGACCACTTAAAGTTAATCACCCCTTGTGACTTGTGACCCCTCGTCACAGGCTCTGGATTAGTGTGGACATGAGCTGTGAGCAGTTTTCTTTCTCATGTCTTTCTCAGGTGTCCAGTATTTAACGAAAAAAGCAATCTGAATAATGTAAGACAAAAATAAACATAATTTTACGTTTCTTTGACTGAAAATCTTCCTCTTTAAGACATTTCTGTCTAAATTTCTAATTCTAAAAGCCTAATTTTCTTAAAACAAGTGAAAAAAGCTGCAAGTGCGTAGAATTTCAATCTGTTTCAAACAGAAATTAAGGCAAAAATGTCTGTCTAACAAGAAGATTTCTGCAGTAATCGAGTGACCTGCGGCTTTAAAAAAAAAATATATATATATTTTAACGTTCATTTTCACAATTTTACTACTTTAATAGAGTAAAAATGCAGCATGGGCACCAAAGGACACACACAATATGGCTGTGAGGTCTACCCTTACAATCCACATTTGAAAATACAGTCATGATGCCATAAAACCGCACCCATGGTAAATTTAGATTTATGATTGGGACTTCAGTCTTGTAATCTTACACAAAAGGCAGGATGTGCCTGACAGACTCAGCTCAGGGGTGTAATAAAGTCCTGATGCTTGCTGCTTCGCAGGTGCTCTGCTGTCACTCGGCCGTGGGTGGACTTGGCCCCGAGTGAGGCAGCGTGGGTAGATGGTGCAACGGTCAGCTGCTGACCTGTCATTTTCTACACAACAGGGAGTGACGCTAATTACACACAATTACCTATTCTGTAATAACCTTGGTTAGAGAAAATAGTTTTTATACACAGATACAGTTGGTGTGAAATTATCAACTGAAAATAAAAAATCTTCTAAAAAAGCTTTGGTCTGTTTCAGGCCTAAAAGTTCATTATTGGGAAAAGCATTTAGACCTCGGTGTGCTACATTTTTCATTAAAGTCAACGCAAATTAAATTATCTAATTTCCTGGTTTTCAACTTCATTTTTCAACCTTTAAAGATATTCTTACTGTAACAAGAACTGAGTTTAAGAGTTTAAAGGTTTAAAGTGCAGGACAGACAAACACACCAGTAGGCAGGAGCTGGACAGCGCACACACACACACACACACACACACACACACACACACACACACATTCTTTATTCAAGCAGAAACTAAACAGTCAAAGTCCACAGTTTGACTCTTTGTGCCCTTCCTGTCAGGTTTATGTGTGTGTGTGTGTGTGTGTGTGTGTGTGTGTGTGTGTGTGTGTTGCTGGTTTCAGCTTCACAACCAAACAGTGAGCCCATACACACGTTTACTGGCTGAAAATCTGCAAGTTACTAGAAATAGTAAGGAATTGCTTCAATTTCTGTGTTAATTTGTTCCTCACAGCCATTTATGCTCCTCGTGCGTATATGTCTACGTTTTACTGCCCACGAAATATATCAAATAACATAACGCTTTAACCATGTACCCAAAACTAATCAAATAATAAAGAATAATTTGCATTTGAATGCCCACCTTAATAAATAAAAAGAGTAAGTCTAAACTGTGTGTTTTAACAGTTGGGAAATACAAGTCAGAATTGCATTGGGCTAAATTGCCTAATTTTACTTTAAAAACACCGGAGGTTGTGTATATAGTGGGAGGAGGTCCAGATGAGTGTAATTTTTTTTTTAGGTGGGTGTAGTTCTGCTTGGGGAATTTGGACTCATGACTAAAATCCTGGCTACGGCTCTGTGTGTTGTTGTACTGGATAGCATCATATTATACATATCATAAATTTTATGATAGGATCTAACTGAAACTCTGAAACCAGGACAACTTAAGTTAGACTTTGAAAGCAGCGACCAGAACAACCACTGTAAGTGACCGAGATCAGCTGTGGTTTGGACAGAGGAAACTGGCTTTGATAGGTTGGTACCACTGCAATGAGCAAGGTCAAACTCTCCTGCAGGACTTCATGAGAGTCTATAGAGAGCTCAATCTGCTCATCCATTTACTAAAGAGTTATCGCTTTAATGAACAAGGAGCTTTGTTACACTGTCATTGTGGTTATGGTTACGTGGTTATGTCAGTGTATTACAATATAAACTGTCGATGTGGCTGCACAGAGGCAGAAAAATACACTGTATACCATGGATAACATTATTCTGACTCTGCCTTTGAAGAGATTATGTACTTCTTAGTTCCACCATATTATGAACAAAGCAGGTGCTGGAGATGAAAACCTCACCAGTACAGAGAGGAAAGATAAACAAGGTACATGTGATGAAACACAGTCGCCCTACAGTTGTTTCAGAATTTCAATGTTCATGCTTCATACCAAACAATCTCACCTCAAGGTCCATAATGTTCTGGAGTCGTATCACGTGGTTTTCATCAGCTAATTTTTTGCAGCAGTCACCTTGAATGTGTTGCAGTCTGTGCTGCATCTTTCCCTCATCATTTCCTGTCAAGTAGGTCATCAGCACACAGGTGACCAGTCTGTCATCGCCATCAACTTCATCATCTCTAATTATTAATTTAAATTCACAACTATGTTCTTACTCATATCAAGGCTTATTTGTGTGCTGTTGAGAAATTCACGCCTGAACCAAAACTTAAATGATTTGTAAATCTATCTGCCAACTCCATCTGCTGATGAAAATCATGTAATATGATCAAAAGCTCCAGAAACATAAAATGTTCTGCTGTGACAGAGAGGTGTTTATTCAGCTCCATGGCAATTTTTGAGGTTCCAGTTTGTGAAACAATTTTACAATTGCATAATATTTGCAGGTGTTGCTGCTATTTTGTCCACCGCCATGTATATCCACAGATAAAGTACTGTGCTATCAACGCCGAGGAAACTAGCATCTACTTCATATTTGTTCTTCTACCTCATCAACTTCAAAATAAAAGCCTCCCTAGGCCATGTCTGACACATGCATTTACTGCATCTGTATTGATTAACAGTATAAAACGAGGAAAATGAACCGCTACCCTTGTTTTTTTGGTAATGAATAAATCCTGCTACACTTTTCCGTTATCAGAGATGTAGCCGAGCCTCCACCACTGGCTGCCTCATCGCCGGAGTGGCCGCGATAATGATCTGAGAGGCAGACAGTGCAGCTCAGGGAAGGATTAGACAGTGGGTACAGTAATAACAGCTGTTGTCGTGGCAATGCCCCACAGTCATCCAACAGGGACATAACGCCCGCTCAGCTCCGCAGGGCAGAAGGTAAAAAAAGAGAGATAGACCGTCTTCCTCCTTCCACTTTTCCTTGCTTATCCAATTTTCTCTCATCTTTTGATTGCTTTTCTCATCACGGCTGAGCAGAGTAATTGGACTTTCCCCTCGCTCCAGCTGTGCAGCAGTGTGAAGTGGTAAAGAGCTACGTGTTGAATAAGCGAGCCGTCGATGAGGCAGCATAATGAGGCTGCAGAATTTAATTGTTTAAAAAAAGACACATTTGCAAAGAGTAGTCAGCACGGGGAAGAAAGTGAGTGTCCCTTGTCTTTTCTAATGTTTGAAGGTGAAACTATGAATGATGTGAAACAGGAAGTAGTTGTAGTGCATCTTAGCTGATGAGGGATGAGACTCACCAGCACCTCCTGGCCTCCTCCTGCTCTCTCCACACTCAAGTGTTCATCGGAGCCCTTCAGCTTCCTCACCTGAAACCAAACACACACGCAAAACAAGTTAATGGAAAAACCTGAATAAATTGAGCATAATGCTTCTGTGCCAAGGCACCAGGGAAGGCACTGGATGGTCTGATGAGTATAAAAATTAGGTGAATCATACGTTATGGCCTTCACAGTCCCCAGACCCAGTCAATTCAATACCTGGGAGATTTTGGACTGACGGGTTTGACAGCACTCATACAGAGTACAGGACTCAACTCACATGTGCAGTACATTATAACAGAATTTAATGCAAATAAAACCTTATTGGAGAGTCAGAAGGTTTACCTCTTTTGAGTATTTGACAGTTAGTTTTTGTTCTTTTTTTAACCAATATTTCTCACAGATGAATGTAAAATAATATTCACATCGTACCGGTTATAAACAATCCCATGCCTACAATTCAACTTGAAATTCCTTTAGTCCAGGACTATACAATGGGAGTTTAATATGACCACTATTTGGCACAGTGGGCCATAGCTGACAAGTCATGGACACTATGCTTTTAGCCAGAATCATCCGTTTTAAAGAAGTTAATTTGAAAAACATCTTGGATTGTAAACATTTACACTTTCGTCATCTTTGTTGAATGCCATCCCGCTTATATGGTGTAAAAGCACTAAGTACAAGATTAAAATTTACCGCAGAGCTGACTCAACACCTCTCTGACCAACAACAAATATGCCTTCACGGCCTCCATATACAAAATCAACTTTAATACCAAAAGTTTGCCAAAGAGATAATAAAGTTTGGATTATTTCTCTCCTTCATGCACTGTTGGTTTCCACACTGTCACAACCTGCGGTGGTGCTCCAGAAGGAGCTCTATAACAAGCCTCATTCTCCACTGGATCAGTCGAATGGGGATATATCCCACCGAGATACAGACAGCACACACAAATACATCGAATAATCCCTGAAGCCCACGCTAAACCCCCAAAAACTGCACATGCCCAAATATTAATCCATGAAACCCAGTGTGTGAGTAGTTGTGGATAAAGGTAGTTACTACGACAACACAGTAATCTTTCAGAAATGAGCTCACAGAGATATGAAGAGGACAGTGAAACCAGGGACGTTCAGCGACACTCTCATCCTCAAATAAAGCAGCAGGAGCGAGCTACCACATTTCCCTAAATCCTCTCTGTCACTGGAAGTGCTAAAAATATTCTCAAATTAGACAAGCAAGAGAAGTTACACATGACACGAGGAAGCCAAGGGTGTCAGTCCTGGATTTTTACATTTTAAATTCATCCGTCCTCACTTTTGTTGCTTAATATTGTATCTTTTCTCATTTGTTAACCCTAACCCTCATTTATTTCCTATTCAACTTTTTTCTTATTTCCTCTAGTTTAAACATATTTCCTCATTTTTTATTTATTTTCATGCTTAATTTATTTACTTGTAACTTTTTTAGTATGGTGCTTGGTTAGAAAGTAAGAGACACACAGACAGATTTAATTAATTAGGAAGCATTACTTGTTGTCTGCAGTGACATGGCATTTATTTGGAAGACATTTATTAAGGTTTGCGACTGTGCATTTGCTCACTCTGTTTGTTTGTTCACAGGGAGAGTGCAAAGGGAAAGAAACCTCTGAATAACACATGAAAGAACATTATTTAGACCAAAATCCCCCAACTGAGTTGACTCAGTACTGTTGCTTTCATGTTAAAATATTTGAAAAGTCTTTGATCTGTTTCAATTTGTTTCATCTTAATAAAAAGTGCATTCATCTTCCCCGAAATACCTAGTAATTGGTAAATCCACAGCCTATTAGCTTTCTGAAATTTGAAATTCAAGATACAGTACCTGTTTTTGTTAAATCTTACTGCTGTTTGGAAAATGTCCACAATAAAGCTACAGAGTTTGTTAATGATTACTAGAGAACAGGAGACTGCTACAAGACTTCATAGAAAAACAAATCTTTTTAGTGGGCCACAAATATTTTTTTGCCACAGCTTTAAAACCTAAGTTTGAGTGTAAAGTCCACCCTAAGGTCAACTAGTGATTTACTAGTATCTATCTATATTAAGTACCAACTAATATCTATGTAAGAACTAGTTTGCATGGAGCGTAAATCTCCAGTTTGCTAAGACTTCTGTTATAACTAGGCAAAGTTTGAAGTTACGAAGAGCCGGTGCTAGGGGCATGTTGCATCAGCAGGAGGCTGCTGCAAGACTTCATACAGAAAACAAGTCATTTAAGCTGGCCAAGAAGTTGAGAATGACAGGAGTAGAAAAAAAAAATCTTGCCACAGCTCTAAAACTCTAGAGGGAATGTTAAATGAGACTCATGGGAGATGATGCCATTTAAAATGAAAAACTGAATTAAAAAAATGTAAAAAGCCAGTGGACTAAAAGCAGAGCAGAAAGAAAGAGAGTGCCAGGATTTTTTGGGACCTGCTCCTGTGCACACACTGGCAAACTGTTGAACTCATGAACCTGAGTTTACTGAAATGGGAAACTGTCGCATTTATAAACAGACACACAGTAGAACAGGAATCTCAAGGGAAATGTCAAGGCTTTCCGCTAATTTCTCTTCCTGAGGAACATACGCCAAGAGCTTGGACCAGGGTCATGTTTACAACTCTGTTACTCTGTGTGTGTGTGTGTGTGTGTGTGTGTGTGTGTGTGTGTGTGTGTGTGTGTGTGTTTTACCTTGGCACTGCTGTCAGAGTGACGTCTGGCACAGGCTTGGAGCTGACTGATCCAAAACTGCTGCTCCTTGGCGTCGGAGGCTGCAAAGACACACAGAACAAAAATAAATAAATAAAATTACAAGCCTTAACTTCCTTTACACACAAGACATTGAGAATCACCAATAGATCCTCACGAGTTCAAAGTCAGGTCAATAGGCAGTTACAAGAAAACCATCTGCCTGAAAGTGTCTCCACATCCACCGATGGTTAACATTCAATTATTGTTATTATTGTACTGTGACTTCCATTTCCACAGATGAACTTTGAAATTATTAGAGCACTAAACATCAGCTGAAGGAACACAATGTGTGTAATCACAAGATTATTTTACAGTCTCTTTGTAAGAAGATTATTTAATAAACTGTCACTGCTTTAGTCTGAATGCCTTTTCAAGGCTGTTCACACAATAGAAGGAACTAAAGTTAAAAGAGCAAATGCTGAATTACTGAATTACTATTTTTGAGGACACTGAGGTCATGTCCTTGATATTAACTCAAAGAATTTGAGAGTTTTAGCAACCTGAGAGGAGTTACACAGGCAATAAATAAATGGCAGGTATCTAATTTAGACCTTAATGTTGGGTAATAAAATCTAAAAAGTATTGAATGTAAAATTTGAATACATGGGGTGAGTCAGGGAGACTTGGACTCATGTAGGGCTGCAACTAATGATTGTTTTCATTGTTGACAGTCTTCTATCTTATTCTTCTATTTTGATGAATCAATTAATTGTTGAGGCGACGTCTTCAAATGTCTAGTTTGTCTGACCAACAGTCAAAAACAATGATATTCCCAAAGATCTTCAGTTTACAATGATATAAAACAGAACAGGCAGCAAGTCCTCAAATTTAAGAAGCTGAAACAAGAAAAATACTTGTTTGCTTGATAAATAATTGACTAGTCAACTCACTGTTTCTGCTCTACACTCGTGAGCTCAGCATTTCTAAACTCCTGGTTATACACTGGTTGCTGTAAGTAAGTTTCAAGTGTAGTTTTATTTCTTTTTCAGGGGGCAGCCTTTCCAGCCAACAGCCTATGAAGACACTGAGTGGCTTTTTGTGTAATTTCAAGTAAGTTTAACCCAAGCTCAAGGCTTCATTTGTCTCAAAAGGCAGAAGAAACTACACATTAAAAACTTTAAAGGAATAGTTCAACATTTTGTTAAACACACTTATTTGGTTTCTTGCCAGGAGTTAGACGAGACGATTAATACCACTCTCATACAGTGGCTTGCAAAAGTGTTCAGCCCCCTTGAACTTTTCCACATTTTGTCACGTTACGACCACAAATCTAAATATATTTTATTGGAATTTTATGTGAAAGACCAACACAAAGTGGCACACAATTGTGAAGTAGAAAGAAAATTATATATGATTTAAAAAAAAATTTACAAATAAAAAACTGAAAAGTACGGTGTGCAAAAGTATTCAGCCCCCTTTTCTCTGAGTGTAACCAATTGCCTTCAGAAGTTGCCTGATGATTGCTGAATGATCGAATGTTGACCTAATGACTAAATAGAGTCCACCTGTGTGTAATCTAATCTGAGTACAAATACAGCTGTTCTGTGACGGCCTCAGAGGTTTGTTAAGAGAATATTGGGGAGCAAACAGCATCATGATGTCCAAGGAACACACCAGACAGGTCAGGGATAAAGTTGTGGAGAAGTTTAAAGCAGGGTTAGGCTATAAAAAGATTTCCCAAGCTTTGAACATCTCACGGAGCGCTGTTCAATCCATCATCCGGAAATGGAAATTGTATGGCACAACTGCAAACCTACCAAGACACGGCCGTCCACCTAAACTTACAGGCCGAACAAGGAGAGCACTGATCAGAGATGCAGCCAATAGGACGAACTGCAGAGATCCACAGCTCAGGTGGGGGAATCTGTCCACAGGACAACTATTAGTCGGGCGCTGCACAAATCTGGCCTTTATGGAAGAGTGGCAAGAAGAAAGCCATTGTTAAAAGAAAACCATAAGAAGTCCCGTTTGCAGTTTGCCAGAAGCCATATGGGAGACACAGCAAACATGTGGAAGAAGGTGCTCTGGTCAGATGAGACCAAAATTGAACTTTTTGGCCTAAATGCAAAACGCTATGTGTGGCGGAAAACTAACACTGCACATCACTCTAAACACACCATCCCCACTGTCAAACATGGTGGTGGCAGCATCATGCTCTGGGGGTGCTTCTCTTCAGCAGGGACAGGGAAGATGGTCAGAGTTGATGGGAAGATGGATAGAGCCAAATACAGGGCAATCTTGGAAGAAAACCTGTTGGAGTCTGCAGAAGACTTGAGACTGGGGCGGAGGTTCACCTTCCAGCAGGACAACGACCCTAAACATAAAGCCAGGGCTACAATGGAATGGTTTAAAACAAAACATATTCATGTGTTAGAATGGCCCAGTCAAAGTCCAGACCTAAATCCAATCGAGAATCTGTGGCAAGATCTGAAAACTGCCGTTCACAAACGCTCTCCATCTAATCTGACTGAGCTTGAGCTGTTTTGCAAGGAAGAATGGGCAAAAATTTCAGTCTCTCGATGTGCAAAGCTGGTAGAGACATACCCCAAAAGACTTGCAGCTGTAATTGCAGCAAAAGGCGGTTCCACAAAGTATTGACTCAGGGGGGCTGAATACTTTTGCACACCGTACTTTTCAGTTTTTTATTTGTAAATTTTTTTTTTAATCATGTATAATTTTCTTTCTACTTCACAATTGTGTGCCACTTTGTGTTGGTCTTTCACATAAAATTCCAATAAAATATATTTCTGTTTGTGGTCGTAACGTGACAAAATGTGGAAAAGTTCAAGGGGGCTGAATACTTTTGCAAGCCACTGTATCTGTCTGATCAATATGAAGCAACAGCCAGCAGCCGGTTAGTTTAGTTTAGCATAAATGCAGGACACAGGGGAAACAGCTAACTAAAAAAATCTGAAAAAGTGTAAACTTGCCAATCTAGCTGTCTCACTATCTAGCTGAGAAGTGCTTTTGATTTAACTAATGACTGACTTACGCTGTGACGTCAAGAAAACTGTTAAAATTTGGACAAAGGATGATGAAGGCTGCATATGACTGAGGCACCAGTGTGGACGACCTGCTGGATGAATATTCAACCCGGACATTTGATCCCGTTACCTTTCTGAATGATGTCCTGAGGGCTGGTGTCACATCTGAACCTCTTCATTTTCTCTTCTATGCTAAATTGAACATTCAGTATTCGAGAAACAGCAGCAATTAATTTAGCCAATTTGCGAGCAGCACAGGAAGCAGCCCGATACTCTCTGCGAGCTTGTGGTTTTCCCCTTGGCAGAGACACAATACACTCTGTTATCTGAACACAAATAGCCAGTTGAAGCCCAGACTTGCTGACTAACACAGCGAGCTGCGGCCCTTCCAGTTGAAGGAGACGCTGACTGTCTGCTTGTGCTGACCCGCTCCAGGTCACACTGGAAAATAATATCCTTCTGATCCCATTTCACTGACTAATTATTAGAGAACAATGTCTTTGGTGAGTCTGATAACGTTGAGTTTAGGCTGTAGGTCAATCCCAGCTGGAGCACCAAGAGAAGAAAAGAGAGATTTAAAAGATGGCAGATGATTGCACCCGATTTCAGATTGTTATGAAAACGACTGCATCTGGTGATTCTTTCTACTTTAGTATTTTCAACTGAAATGAAGAAAGTAATTCAAAAAAGCTTCAATCAAACTTGCATTGTCAAGCTAAATTGTCTTCAAAATCAGTCAAACTCTCCTAAAACACACAAAGAACCATCAGTAACAAAATGACTACTGAAGCTCTGGGCCATATATACATACATATATAACGTATTAACCATAGCTAGGAGAGGACCTAACTAGAAAGCCAAAAGTAAGGATGGGATCAAATTCAGTTGCATGTAGAAATTAAGAAATAAAAGGCACCAGTAATTGTGTTTAGTTGTTTAGTCCAAGGTTCCTTTTTTATGCTTTTGTAATTTGAAAATTCTGCCCCTTTATTCTTGCTATTCTTGTACTTTCTGTTTTGAAATTTTGTGTATATGTATTTTAGTGTATATGAAAACATAGACAAATTCAACTCCAGTTGAGGTGGTTCAGGCATCTGATCAGGATGCATCCTGGGCACCTTTGGAGGAGGCCCCAGGGTAGACCCAGAACACGCTGGAGGGATTACATATCTCATCTGGCCTGGGAATGCCTCGGGATCCCCAAGGAGGGGCTGGAAAATGTTGCTGGGGAAAGGGACGTCTGGACTACCTTGCTTAGCCTGCTGCCAACGCAACCCAGCCCCAGATAAGCAGAAGAAAATGGATGGATGGATATATGAAAACAACGAACACATAACCCTTGAAACAGCTTCTGGTTGCTGGCAGTGAAGAGATACCACAGCTAATATGAAGCTTCAACAGTCAGTGTTAGAGAAAGCAAGTGGGTGTTCCATAAAGTTACACTCTTTTTAGTAACAAATTCCCTCTTTTGTTTTACTATTCCTCCAAGGAAAGCATGTCTGTGGAGACACAAAGAGGGAAGTTCACACTAAAAAGACTCAAGAGTCCCATTTGATTTGACCAACTCAGCCTGAACAAGAGAAAACTGTTTCAATATACATACAGGCATGTTTTGTTTTAAGATTAAGACCATCCTTTCGTACACCCGTACCCTGTGATCAGTCACTGAAAATAGTTTTGGGTAATAAACCATTGTGAAGTCTTTGCAGATGCAGGCTTCACCAGAAGGTCCATTCAAGGGCTCATGGCAGCACTTAGGAGCGCCCTTACAAGACAAAAAAGAACAGGAATGGGACATCCGAAGCCTTTACAGACCCTCGCATGAATGTACACATTAGATCCACAAGACTGAGGGGGGAAAATAGGAAAAACAACCAAAAGACTTGTGACTTAAATAATGCCGCAATTTCAGTTGGATTTTTCTTGTATACTACAATTATTATGGAAAGCATGATAACCACTTTTCTTTCAATGAGCCAGAACAGGGAAAGTCCAAACTTCCTTCACAACTTAAAATGTTGTGGAAGTCTGAGACATTTCCACTAAGACATAAAATGTTTTAACTCTTGGGTTTGAAACCAAAATAAAATGCATATTTTCACAAACTGCTCACCTCTGAATCATGCAGCATAGCTGAAACAAAGTAAGTTAGCAGTTTCTGTTCGCCACCACTCGGCACATTGCATTCAGCATGGATTGTCTAACCTTTTGTGAAACACAAGGGAACAAAGAAGAGGAAAGGCCTCAGCACGCTTCAAAGAAGCGCTTGTCAGATTGTCAAACAGCATCTGAAACCCTGTTTCTGACAGCGGACTGGTGGAAGGCAGCATCCGACAATTTTTGTAACTTTCTGAAACAATCACGCTTGTTTTTCACAGCAGCTGGGCAAGAATGAAGTGAAAGTAGGCAGGCTCTCAATATTTGAGAAAAGACTGTGTGAAAGTGCGCGATGTTATCCTCATTTTCTCCTGGCTAAAGTCCGGTCACAAGAAAATGAAATGGACGAAATGGGACTCCAGCAAGACGGACTCTGTTTACATCAATGATGCTTGGTGCTCAAACGTAGTCAAAGTTGGAGGATGTCAAGTTTTTTTTTATAATGTTAAGATGCCGGCCATATTATAGCAACACTATCTTGTTGCTGCTGTTTACATTCCCCAAGATGCAAATTAAAAAAATGTGGGTACATTTTGGGTAAGAATAAGGCTTCTTTCTTACGACCTGGTTTGTTTAAAGCATACTAAACCCTTTAATCCTCTCTTGTTTAAAAGGAGCCTAAATTAAATTCTCGTTGTATTTTCAGTATTTTACTCTTAATTTTCATCCAAAGAAAAGCTTTAAATTTGGCAATAAATGCGGCACTCTCCTTATCAGTGACTGGATAACAAGGATGGATAGCTTCATTACATTTATAAGGAACTGTTGAGTGTTTTTTTGACATGCTGATGGAAGTTATTTCAACATGTGGAGAATTCAATTTGCACTTGTCAGTCACTCGTGCCGCCGACATCTGCAACAATCATGAGCACACCTACGAAAGACCTCTTTAAATGAAGAGGCAACTCTGAGAAAATGAAACATTCACAGAAACTCTTGACAAGTGCAGCATATTGAGACGTGCTCTCCCACTGGGAGTGGCTGCTCGCCTCCCCGAGGAGAACAGAGTATTCATACAGAAACACCTGTGCCAAGCTGTCTCTCTGCAAAAATACCAAGTAACAACCTTCCCACTTATTCCTAGTTGTCATCGTCCACAGAAATCACTCACTCAAAAAAGGGGCCACTTAACCGGAGAATGAGCAAGCCTCTAAATCGGATATTTTTCTCTGTGATGTGCACAAGCCTTGCTGTGATTAAATTAGTTAGTCTGTATTGAGCAGAGCAGCCTCTGTGTGTGCCTATGCTAATATGCACCTGTTCATATGGTGACGCAAGAGATATACACACTACTTAGCTTGGAGCAGGACGCTGCTGTTCTCATTCAGGGAGAATACTATGATATTGATGGAAATTTCAAAGCTGGTTTTGTGTCACAAGAGCTGCAGACTTGGAGGTGACAAGCTGACAGGTCTATTCATTTGATGAATGCATGAGGTTCGCGCTGGAAACCGAGGGGACTAACAACGAAAGGAGAAGCTGGTCCATCGGCCCATTTACAATGAGCAACAATAGACACCCGTCCTGGCCTGTGTGTCCTATTTAAATGTCAATATCCATCCCAGAGAGGCGGCTGAACGATATCTAAACACTACTGAGTAACAAAGAGAGAGAAACCTCCTTCCCGGTCAATCATAGCACCACCATCATCGCCTAATTACGCCTATTTTAATTACAGCATTGTGGAAGATGTTATTGGTTAAGATAACGGTAAACCTGAGGATTAAAAGTGCTGGGTGATTTTTTGAGCGCAGCACTTTGAACACATATTTCAAGAAAATTGACGGGCCGACAGGGACTAGAGAGGTTACAAGACAGGCCCAGCAATTACAGCAACCGGCCTTTCTTCATCAAAATGACACATTGAAGTTTGACCTCCGTAATCATCAGTAACACTAGATTATATGCTAAGAGAAAGTGGGTTTAATTGGCTTTTAATAGATTTTATTCACTCATGATTCAGACGGCTGCGCCTCATGTTTGTTGTGCTGATAATTTTAATCTTTTACGCAGTAGAGCATTGAATAAGTGTAACTTTACTGGTTATAACCTGAAACGTCCGTGTGTGTAAGTGAACTGTTGCTGGTGATTTGATAAAAAGAAAAATATAAGAATTATTGATTTTTGTTGTTGAACGGTATAACCCTAAATGACTACAAAAGATGTAATATAAAAGGCAATTAGATGAGTAGTCTGTTATGTTGCCTTAGAAATAAAATTACATTCAATAACATTCCAGTTGTTCCTGATGTTTATGGAGAGCAGGCACATTTAATTTAAAGTAAAAGTTTACTTAATTACAAATAAAAATCCAGACACTAAAAAACAATCAGAAAGTATTCTCATAATATCTCTTAAAGGACCGAGAGTTAGATGAGAAGATTGATACCACTCTTATTTAAAGCCAGCAGACAATTAGCTTAGCATAAAGAGTGGAAGCAAAACAACTACCTACCCTTGTAAAACCACTACTTTACATTTCTGTTTTTGTACGGATTAAACAAATGAGATATAACGTGTTAACTTCTAAAATTTAACATACATACATTTAACATACAGACATAACATCTGACTCTCGACAAGAAAGTCAAAATATAAAATTACTTTCTTAATTACAATAAAACATTGCTATGATGTTTGGCATCCTTTATGTAGCTTGCTGAAAATGTTTTTTAAGTCAAGTTAAACTCTTAACTGTACAACAACTGATGTGTATGTACTTTAAACCACCGACTGCTCACTCACAGAAAGTCACCCTGGATAATCACATCCCAATCGAAAATGTCAAGTATACAGCTAACGGGGGTCATCACAGGGAACCATATAAATAGCTTGCTGTTGCAAATACTTGACACATTTTGTCAGATTTGTAGTGAGGTCTGGTCTTGGCGGGTTTATAATAATCCATCATAAGGACAGGTTTCTGCATCAAAACACTGCAAAAGTATAATTATTATGATACACAGGAGAGACTGTGTCAGGCATCCCAATCAGTCAGTTTGAAAGCGTTGCGGAACACAACTTGACCCTTTCATTGGCTGACTGTCTCATTGCGACACCGTATGATAAATGGATTAATTTGCCATCTGCGCATTCAGACATGATTAAATTCCCACTGCTCTTCACCTTTGCTCAGCAGCAAAACACAAGACCGTACAGTCTCCCTCCATCCGGTAATGAAATACTAACACCACTGTCCTCCTCAGGCTACTTTACAGATGTGTTAGATGTTACATGGAAGTCCCCCAATGGATCAAATTAAACATTCTTGCATTTACAGAGAGTAAAGTTAAGAGTTGTAATCAATTGTTGCATAGAAGACACCTCAAAGCCAGGTTGTGGGTTTAGCGTTTTCTTAATTTGTATACATTTACTTTATCAAGCAAATAATAAAATATATTTAAATTGGTTGTCATGCTTTCCATAATAATGTTGGTATACAAAAAGAGCCACATAAATTGCTGCATTATGTAATGCACCAACCCAATAATGACCAATAACTTCCTTGAGAGACTTGATACTTTATGATAAAAACTGTTATATGTCATCAGTGAACCTTTAAACTCAATAAATAGTTTTATTACCATCTTTATTTCAAAGAGCATTAACTGCATTATCTTTGATTCATGATCAGTTCTAGTGTCTTTTTAAGATAATTATCTGCAAATAACAGTTTATTTCTTTCCAGAAAATGCAGTTGACAACTTGTATTTTGCCTGAGAGGAAAAATCCAGGGCTTAAAAGACATTATATCACTGGCTACTGCTTGTAAAGCTTAAATGCCGTGAGTGTACGGTGTAACTGAGGGCGACTGAGACGGGCTTTTTAACATTTTGATCAACTCAGAGCTTCTCTCATCTGGATTTTGGCTGTTGGACAGTAAGAGGACACGCTTTGGTGATCTTTTAGTGAATGAATCAAACTGAAACACTGAAACCTGCCCCCCCCCCATCCCCTGTGGAAATTACGCCCATACCTCAGAGACGCCTCTGCAAAAGCTACAAAATCTGTGCATCAAGTATCTTCTTACACCAGTTAGCGACAAGTAAAGTAGTTCAAAACTCTCTTGTGAAAAGGTATCAACTTGAGAATAAAGGAGGCATTGAAAGCTTTACACACAGACTATGATACGCAGTTTACAAATGACTCCAGACTGAACCTTGAAGTTACTCTTTTTCAACCACAGGGTAGGCTTTTCGGGGATTCCCATGGTAACCAAGACCGGATCTGAAGAGTACCGGCTAATCTTAATCACCAACTGCTGAGGACATACATGTGAGGCACTCTGTACTCGGCTGTTTGAGCAAACTGAAGTCTTTGAGTACAAAAGCTACTATTCATCTGCAATTATTTTCAGAGTAAGAATATTTAAAAAGCTGTTTTTCTGTTGTTGGGGTAGTTGGGGGGTCTTGGCACCAGACAAACCTCAAAACAGGCCTTGGGTTTGTTTGGCTGAGCTGTATCAAAAGATTGCTTTTCTCTCTCTCAGTGACTTTCTTGATAATTCTCAAATCTCACTGAGGCACTGGAAAAGGAAACACTTCTGCCCGTGAGCTACTCAGCCCAACTTCTTCTTCTCTGTGGGATCATTGTTTCCTCTTAGCTCAATACACATGGATCACTGAGTTATTCAGGGAATATAGGCCAAGTTATTCTGATATCCTCCCCCTCGAGACTATAAGGGGACATTCCAGCGGCTCAAGTGGAGCCAGCAGTAAAAAGGAGTCTCTCTCGCTTCGGTGGATACAGGTCACTGAAAGCAAAGGCCTTCAACACAGTGACCAGCTAGAGCTCTTTGTCTGGCAGTCTTAAAGATATATTTCGCTTTGGTGTAGATTTGCTTAAAGCTTTGGTAAAACATCCTTGAATTTTCTACTATGGCATACAATATTTTTACAAAACTGTACATGGATGTAGAAGGCGTTTTTCAAATTCCTTGAAAAAATCAACTAATTCATATACACTTCCACATTAGATACTTAACAAAGTAATCTTGAAATGACAACACTATGTTCTGTTGCACAGAAGTGTAATGACAAGAAAGTTGAATTTAATTAAATTCTGATTAATTGATTAAACATTTGGTCTAAAAAACGCCCATCACAGCCCATCTTCAAATAGCTTCTTTTGTCTGATCTAAAGATTTTCAATTTATATATAAAACCGACAAAAGCAGTAAATCCTCACAATTCAGAAGCTGAAACCATATTTGCTTGACATTAAATATGAAAAGTGATATCAAATCAAATCAATCAATACCAGAAGAGAACAGTAACTAGTGCAGTTACATGCGAAATTCAGTCCAGTGTTCCTACAGCTTTAAACCTGTATCAGTTGATTTTTTTGGCCACTTAAGGGCATCGAAACAAGCAGTAAACACAACATATTATCCCCTTGGTACAAAAAACTTGTTAACAGATGCATTTCTTTTCATATTGAGCAGTGACAGAGCAACAATTTCATTCATTTGGAGTTGTGTTTCTGGTCACCGGATGAATTCAAGTCCAATATTCACACTCTTTTAGCTCCGTTTTTGGTCTCCACCAATTCCTGAGGGAAATATTTGGCTCTGTTGCTGTTAAATGCTCCACTATGTTCACCAGCTAGTCTCTAACTTTGTCTGTCTGTCTGCCGTTTGGTGCTGATCAGGTAGTGTACAGTGGGTGTACAGTGAAAACAGCTGCCTGCAGCAGTGAAAGTGAACCAAAACAGTGACGTTGCCGGCCATAAACCCAAACCAATGAGCTGAAAGACGCTAATATGCTCCGGAGAGCTGAGAGAAACGGCAGATTTGGTAATAATCCCTTGTGGAATTGTCACGACAAATGATATCTTTTACATTTGACTCATTGCTCGTCTAAAAATATTGATTAGAGCAGCTTTAATTCAATCAAGTGTTGTTCATAACCAGCTGTCCAGTGCATTCACAAATACTGGACGGAAAAAGTTCATTCATGACACCCCAGTATGTAGACTGCACTCCAGGTGACCCCAACATAAAACACACACACTCCACACAGTGTTTGTGCTTTGCCATATACGGGCAGCCTGAGGCCGGCATGAGGTCATACCTCTGAGTTTGTACAGCTCTCCATTGACAGAGTTTACAATGAACATGTGCGGAGCCTCGTCGCTCGGGGTTACCGAGGCACCTATCAGGGGCAGGGACCCACGGGGCTTCTGGCTCTTCCCTTGCTCGTTGACGAAGTAGTGCAGCTGTCCCAACTCTGGATCTAACACAAAGTACCTGCATGGGAGGAACACAAAGACGGGGAGAGGGAAGTAATGGATCAGAGAGAAAGAAAGGGGAGAGGGAAATAGAAGAACAACCGTTAATGCTATCATCATTTTGTTTTATGCTCTCATCATCGCAGCTTGTTTACTGGTAAAACTTTTTTTTAATCTTCCCGTCGCACAAACCTCTCAGATGTGGGAGAGAGTAAAAAAAGCGAGGAGGAGGAGGGCTATGAATGAGCGTGAGATGAGGCAAAAGAGAGCTGCCGTAAAAACACACAACACCCTTAAATTTCTCACCTCCCATGCAACAACGCCTGCAGGATATTATGTACCACAGCTCTCTTCACGCAAGATTTGTTAAAAATACCCCACCGTGCACATTATGGGCCTGCTTTCGCCAATATCAAGACAGCAGCTCGATTCCAAATTACTCAAGGTGGCGATTAGTGCGGTCATCTCGAGCAGAGCCCACAGCTCGAGGCGTGGAAATTAAACCCCACATTTTCCCCCTTTGTGATTAATGAATCACATTCAATCAGCAAGTAACTGAATCTTTGCCTTGCTCATCGCTGGCTGGAAGATTCAAAGCCAGCTAGACACATAACCTAAGACACAGAGAAGCAGACACATTTAATTTCCTGTGGCCAGAAAAGATTATTTATGACATTAAAGAATCCGACCTGTCTGCTCCACTTAAACACTTTGTTCTGGTTCTGCAGTTCAACACAGGCCAGAGTGGCACTAGGTGGCTTTGGCTGACCTTTCCATGTTTGTGTTCAGTGGCCTGAGGTAACAGCAGTTGTCTTTGTCCTGTCTTCTGGTTCAGCACGGCCCTGTATCCCCCTCTTTTCCCTGTGTTGGCGATCAATGTTCTCTTTCCACCCGCGATTACAGAAGCTGCAGTATTGATCAGGCCTTTGCCGAGCAGCAGCGCTCTCAGCGCGGACACAGCTGGTGCTTCTTGCCACATCACGGTTTTATGTGACGATTGAAGGGATCAGGTGTCACCTGTCCACTTCAGTATCTCATAGGTGTTATTCTTTAATAAGCCTCTCACATATTGTAAAGAACAGCAACGGCCCACTTCAATCTGCCCTCATGCTGTAGTTTCCGAGAGCCCAAGGTGACATCTTCAAATTGCTTGTTTTGTCCGACCAACAATCTAAACCCGAAGATTTTCAGTTAGACAAACTGGATGTAGGTAATGTTTGGGTTTTAAGCAGTTAACAAAATAGTTGCAAATTAATACTCCATCAATCAGCTAATAAATTAATCAGATCTAGTGTCTGTAGAAACGTATCTTATGTTTGGTCCAATTAATTCTATTTTCATTATCAATTAATCTGCTGAATATTTTCTTTAGGTTGATCCATAAATGTTTTAGTCTATAAAATGTAAAAAACTGTTTCAGAGCCAAAAGGTGACATCTTCATATTTCTTGTTTTATCCAACTAACAGTTCAAAACTTAAATGTATTCAATTTATAATGATACAAAAGCAGAAAATCCTCACATTTGAGAAGCTGGTACCAGCGAGTGTTTAGCATTTTGACCTTATTAAGCAGACCAGGTGTCAGCCAAAAATGACTATTCCACAGAAAATACATATAGCTTCTTTGTGAATGTCATTATATGTCATTATTAGTGCCACAGCGATGCCTGGTCTCTTGTTACTTTACATGAAAATGATCCCAATCAGTTTCACACAGTGAGATATAGAGACTTTAAATTTGGGAAAGAGAGAGAACTGGCATCAGATTGGTACTCTGTAAAAGAACCAGTGCCTCCCTAACTGATGTGGGTCTGACCATTGGTACACTACTTTGGTCCAGACTGAAATATTGTAAAGACTAGGGGATGGATTGCCATGAAATTTTGATTTGTCCAATACTCTGGTTTAAGACCAAATACCTCCAAAACTAATGTCATTCCCATCAACCTCAGCTGTTCTTTGTGTTTAATGCTAAATAACAATAAGATGGTGGCAACGGTAAACATTATACCTGATAAACATCCGCATGTTAGCTTTGTTGTTGTGAGCATGTTAGCATGCTGATGAGAATTTACCTCAAAGCATCACTGTGCCGCTAGCATGGCTGTTGACAATTAGTCTTGTTTTCAATTAATCATTTAGTCTATAAAATGTCCTTCATTCACATGTTTCCAGAGCTCATGGTGACATCTTGATATTGCTTGTTTTGTCCGACCAACATTGTAAAACACAAATATATTCAGTTTACAATTATATAAATCAGAGAAAAGCAAATCCTTACATTTTAGAGGCTGGAGCCAGCAAACGTTTAGTATTTCTTGGCTGATAAAAGCTAAAAATAGTTGTCATTTTCCTATGAAGCCTCTGGAGTTCCCCAGAGAGGATGCGGTGAATACTGTTCTCTGAAAATTGATCCCCACTCACACTCTTGCCCCCCTCCATCAGGAGAGCTGGTGATTTATGTCGACCACAGCCAACCAGGGAGCAATCTGCCTGCGTCAGTTTCTATCCAGCCATCTCTTTTTCTCTCACACACACATACTGTACATGAAGTCTTATCCCCTGTTCAGTCAGCAGAGTGGAGGCTTTTACCGTTGACCCCTCCAGGCAGACTTGCCTTTGCAGCTAAATCACAATGCAGACCTTTAACATGATGGATGGTGCTGGATAACAAAACCTTGGGCTTCACATTCAGCCTCTCGTGTCATAGCAGTGCTGATAATGCCCGACCTGCAAGGCCGCAGACTCTCTGGGCTCACAGTGAACTTTTCACCTTTGGAAGCATGAGGCTGCAGCAAACTGGGACACATAAAAGATAATCATTGCACAATGATGGGACATCAAAATGTTGCAGCAATGTTACTGCACTTGCTACACCGCTAAAAAACAATCTATCTCGCTGAACAAGTTCAAGTTATTGTTTGGGCTTTTATTGCTTCTAGTGTCTAGTGAAACAAGCAGAGGTTAGTGAACCAAATTCAGTCAACATACTCATTGTTGCATGAACAATTAAAGCCAATAAACATGTAATATTATGATAATACAATATAATACAAAACTTCAACAAGACTAAGAGTTTACAGCCATGCCAGGTGCTCTCTGAGGCTGTAGTTAGGCACAGCGGTGCTTTGAGCTAAAAGCTAATGTTGGCATGCTAACATGCTTACAATGACAATGTTAACATGCTGATGTTAAGCTGTTGAGCGGGTTTAAAGTTTACCATGTCCACCATCTTAGTTGAGCATGTTAGCATGCTAAACACCAAAATGGATCACTGAAGTTATTATAATTCATCCTGAGGGGAACATGGATGTGTGTAGCGAATTTCATGGGAATCCATCCCACAGTTTTTAAGACTTGAAACCGCAAATGTCAACCTCATGGTACCTTCTAGAGGAAAAGTCAGGGGGTCATCAGGATTCGTGCTCTGGGAATCACGCATGTCTGTACAAAAGGCAATCCATTCAGTAGTTGTTGAGATATTCTATTCTGGACAAAAGTAGTGGACCGACAGACCGACGTTTCCATCCCCAGTGCCAGCATCGCTAAAAACTACTTGACTGTCCATTTCAAAAAGAAATGGGAAACAAAATCAGGTCTGAGATAACTGAGGAAGATTGGAATAAAATATGGGAAAGCCAGAGAAGGCAAGGTCCTGACAAAACCTATCCTGGCTTCCAGCTCTGAAATCACTCATCCACTCAAGAATAGACATCTGTAACAACAAAGAGCTTTCAGATACGGATTCATTTTTTTGCTGATATCATTCAAATAAATCGGCATCATAACAATAATTACACTATAAAAAGAGCTTAGTCAAGCACATTTATCCACATCAACAGAAACACTGCCATTTCCTAATGGCATTAACATTGATGCTGCAGGAAATAGCCTGTCAGCAGAATTTGCATCTCCTCACTGCTCTTTTGGCAGTTAATTCTCAAAAATGCTCAGAGGAACGTCTGACCAGCAGGTAGGCAGTAAATCATCCTGGTTATAGGCAAGACATGTGAGTTATACTTCAGTTCAGTAATAAAATGTGTAGCCTTGTAGTCTCAAAGGGTTATGTGAAGCCAACATATTATCACATACTATCATGGGACAATCCTAAACTGCGCTAAATGATTCTTAACCTCTAGGGGGCAGAAAAACTCCAAACAAACATCCACACATCCAACAGACTCAGAGCAACATTAACATCCAGTTGCAGATTTAATTAAGTCCAATATTTGCTGGCATTAACTCAAGTTTGGTTTCCACCAACTCCTGAGAAGAATCTGGGTCTATTGCCTGCTAAATGCTCAACTTTCTTCATCAGACACTGGTTCTCTTGAGCTCTCTAAACATTTTTCTCAGCTGATTTATTGGACACGGCTCCCTAAATTTAGCCCCTTTCCTTTCTTTTTGATAAAGCACCCTTAGCAACAAGCACAACAATAATAATCTCCCTGTATTTTCAATGTTCGATCATGCCAACTGCATGGATGAATAAATGAATATCCAGCAAACAGTAACTTAACGAGGGTCCCATGCTTGTGTACTGTCGGATATTGTGAAACAGGTAGCAGAGTTCGCTCTCTTAAGTTATTAGTGACCTCGCATTCATGAATACTTAACAACCCCTGAAAATGTTGTTTTTGGTGACCTTCAGTGGTTCGACTTGCTACAGTGATGTGTAAGGAAGAGAAAGACAACTATGTCTGTACGACAAAAAGCCAGAACTTCAACAGATAAATGAAGCAATTCAATGTCTGAAAAGGCCGTTTTTATTCTCAACCAGAAAACTAAACATCAAGCTAAAAGCTGGTGAAAGCTGAAGAGTTGAGGGGCGTTTCTCAGCGGGTTTGACACCACAAAAGACCGTTTTGACTCAAAACCACTGCAAGAATTGAGTTGGACAGTTAATTCCTGGCCTTGGAAACAGCAGTTGACAGAGCAATTTTAACTTACACTTACCTGCTTGCTCTGGAGCTTTCAACCGTATTACACAGTCTTCATCAGCAGATTGACTTCCCTCGATTGTCATGAGACTGTAGATGTTTAAACTTTCCATCAGTCCAGGCACCTCCAGGACCTCTCATCCAAAGTTTGAACATCTACAGTTCAATGGAAACTGAGCAAACTCAGTCTGATGATGAGGAGAGTGTGATAAGATTGAAAGTCCAGACCAAACAAGTAAGTGGACCTTGAGTTGAGATTGTCTTGTGGACTCCTTGTAAAAACACTTTAGTTTGCAGTTACCAGCAAACCAACCAACGACAGCAAAGACACTTCCAAGCTATCTAAATAAAGAATAATAATAATTCCTAAAAAAAAAAAGGGGGGGGGGCAGAAGACTCACCAGACTTCAAGAAAAGAAATCAAACTTTCTTCCTCTTCTGTGCCACAGAGACACCCACCAGAGCCGCATTACCCCGACTCACAGCTTTGATCAAAGCAGCACAGCAGAGAGTACATCTGCAAAGAAGTGATTCATCCCTCACAATGTACTCCCCACCCTGCTGACCGCTTAGGAAGACATAAATATAGAAACTATACATGTAGAAATCCTCACAGCCTCGTACTGTACAACAAGATATCTGAAAGGGAGAATGAGAGAGCTCAGATTGTTTAGCATTCTGTGATCTGCATGCAAATGTTAGAAAACCTACATATGATGCACAAACACTCATCAGGCTGAGAAGATGAAAACCAGATTATGAGCTAACATCAGAGCAATATCCCCTGCATGGAAACTGAACGCTGGACCTCATTTGCCTCCTTCAGTTTGAAAATAAATCTCAAATCGAAGGTCTTTTTATTTTCTTGTTTGGCTTTTTGAAACTAAGTC